>NC_133038.1:14850000-15510000 GCF_048771995.1 Taeniopygia guttata | reverse complement strand
CCATCAGGGTGTGAAATCTGAGGGGCATCGAGGGGGTTAAATGGTTCATGTCATGGGGCACAACGAGCCAAGAGGATTCTTGGGGAACATAGGAAAAGGATTCAGCCCCAGATGATCATCCTTTTGGAGATCTCCTTACATTCTGGGGCAGCTGCCAGACTAGTTTGCAGGGAGAGATTAAGAGGAAGAGGAGGTTTAGGTAAGCAAGTGGATTATAAGATTGCATTTCCTGGAAATAGGAGAAAGATAAATTTTACTTTTAGGAACTAATTTCAGTATTACATTCCTGAAGTTTGGTCTGTTAGGGGATACATAAATGGCAGATCTTTTCCTCTGATCTCTGGTAAAAAGCTAATGTCAGAGAGGTGCTGGGCATGTCTCCTCTAAATTATATTAAAGGAAGATCAAGAAGGAAACTGGGGACAAGATGGAATCCTACAGGTGGGATTCAACCTCAGATTAAACTCCTTACATTTAGATCCCTGTGTGGATATGTTCCGTCTGTACTCTGGGGAGCTTTGGAGATTTAGTCAATAGAGACTGAACAACTGCAGAGCAAGAGCAGTGATAAATTCATCCTGGAGGCCCCAGCCTTCATCCTCAGCAGTATGACAAAAATTCCTATCAGCTAAAATACCAAGAAATATGGACATGGACTTACAAGTAAACTCATCAAACCAGTGAGTCTCCCCTGTGATGCTACAGCCTAAGCTAACCTCTGAATTTCAGATATACTTGGGCTGAAAAAGTCCCTGCATTATTGTCTGCACCATACTGAACTCCAGTGCTTTGTAGAGGAAAATTTGGACACAGATATTGAGTGACTCACTGCAATAGAACAGAACAAATTCAGACAGCTCATCTTTTCTCTGGCTTCATGTAACAGTTTAACCCCAATTTTTCTATTTCCCATGCAGCCTGCTATCAGAGATTCTCTGCATCCTGGCCTATCAAAAATCCTAGAAATGTTCATAATAATTTTCTTGATAGATGGTTGCTTTTCCTGCTTCTCTTTCCTTTGTGTGATTTATTTTCTGTGCTGGCAAAATGTATGATAAGACACTTCTGGAGCTATTTAATGATATTTTCTCTTGTAGCCATTATTGAAATGGACAGATTGGATGTGAAGATCTTAGTGAACCTTCTGGGAATCTTCGCTCTCTCTCAATTTCTTCAGTTGCATTTTTTTTCACCTCTTGTTGCAGATATTCCTAGCAATGAATTAAAATAAATATCTCATCAGGAATGCCTGCAGATCCTCTGAATGTATTTCTGATAGTTGACTGCACAAGTGTTTTATTTTTCAATCCGTTTAACATGAGCTTGTTTGCCTTGCTTCCTGGCGCTGGAGAAGCACTCTGAATCCCGAATGCTGAAATGAAAATCACTGCTATTGTTTAAAACATGCAAAAATGTATCATTTATTCAAATGTAAGATTTGTAAGTCATTGAATTTCATGGGAGAAGAATCATTAGTCAAAGTGCAGGCTGCACTAGGGGTCATATTTAATTTATTTTCAAAGCCTTCATTCGTGCTTTTTGGTCCAGTGTGTCATAAGTTATTCAATACACAAAGGTGTCTACTTATGTCTCAAAGTAATTAAGCTGATTAAGTCATATTATCACTAACAAGAAGCATTAATTCCACTTGAGTGAATGCTGCAAAACAGAGCCAGTGACATTTCCACCACTTAAACTGAAAACCCATTTTAGGCTAACTGGGAAGCAAAAGCTTCCCTCAGCCCTGGCCTGTTCTTCCATTTGATCTCTGTGGAGGAGTTGGCAACTGATGTTTTCAGAGCCGTGAAAAAGGAAAAGGTGCAAAGGAGCAGAGAAAATCAGCATGTGACAATCATGCAGATGTTTTTCAGAGTGGCACAGGCTAAGTTATTATGACAGAAGCTAAAGGATATTTATTTCTAAAAAACATCTACCGAGAACAAAAAGGAAACAGGAGGAAGGGATCCAGCCAGGAATAGGCTGCTGTGTTGGTGGGTTCAGGGAGATATTTAAGAGGCAATTTGAAAAGAAATCTGAATGGATCTTGACCCAGTCTTGAATAAATTAAAGTGTGTTCCAGCAACCTCTTTAAGAGAGGGGAGAGGAGAGGAGAGGAGAGGAGAGGAGAGGAGAGGAGAGGAGAGGAGAGGAGAGGAGAGGAGAGGAGAGGAGAGGAGAGGAGAGGAGAGGAGAGGAGAGGAGAGGAGAGGAGAGGAGAGGAGAGGAGAGGAGAGGAGAGGAGAGGAGAGGAGAGGAGAGGAGAGGAGAGGAGAGGAGAGGAGAGGAGAGGAGAGGAGAGGAGAGGAGAGGAGAGGAGAGGAGAGAGAGGAGAGGAGAGGAGAGGAGAGGAGAGGAGAGGAGAGGAGAGGAGAGGAGAGGAGAGGAGAGGAGAGGAGAGGAGAGGAGAGGAGAGGAGAGGAGAGGAGAGGAGAGGAGAGGAGAGGAGAGGAGAGGAGAGGAGAGGAGAGGAGAGGAGAGGAGAGGAGAGGAGAGGAGAGGAGAGGAGAGGAGAGGAGAGGAGAGGAGAGGAGAGGAGAGGAGGAGAGGAGAGGAGAGGAGAGGAGAGGAGAGGAGAGGAGAGGAGAGGAGAGGAGAGGAGAGGAGAGGAGAGGAGAGGAGAGGAGAGGAGAGGAGAGGAGAGGAGGAAAAATAAAAATAAATTCCTAGCATCTTTGGAGGATATAATTAACCACTGAGTGCCACAGATTGGGATGGATCCAAGGTCCATGCAGAGGTTCTCATGGATTTTGGCTCTGTTCTGCCAATACCATGCCCTCTGGGAGCTGAGACCCACCTGTGCCCATGGCTCTAGCCAGCCTGACCCTGCTGCATGCAGAGTGCTGTGTCCATGCCAAGGTTCTCTGGGGAATTTGCTGGCTGCTTCTTGATTCCGTGCATGGCAGATGGGAGTGGAACTGAGCATCAGCCCCTCTGGGTCATTCCCTCTGGCCTCTTTTCTCTCTACCTCTGGGTTAGTTTTGTCTCTCTGGGACACATTTTCAAGTCCTTACAGAGATACAAGTGATGTTTCCATCTGAGCAGTCTATTCAGCAACAGCAAGAGCACAAGCCCCAGTTTGTGCTGGTGCCCAGAAACGCTGTGTGCCTGCCTCCATGGCCTGAAGCACTTTGCAGCCAACTGCACCACATGGCAGCTTTCCCACTGTCCTAGAAGCAAATCTCAAGCTGGCTGGTGGGTCCCTGAAAGCCAAATTTGCCTCTGGATCTCTGAGAGAGGTGGAAGATGTGAGAGGGGCATCCAGAGAGTGTTCTGATGAACAGATCTCCAAAGGAGCTCTCATGCCCAGTGCATTACCAGACTGCAGAAACCAGCTAATGCTCATCGGCTGTGCAGGAGTGTTAGCACAGGGAGAGTTGTAAAAATAACTAGTTGTAGGGCAAAGACCTTGTATTTTTAATGAGACCCTGTCCCTGTGGGAGATCTTCAAAGGAGAGCTCATCTATTAGATGGACGATTCTGACCAGACATGCCCTTTGAAGAGGGATAGTAGTGTGGTTGAATTAGATTTATGCAAGTCCTCTCTCCCCTAAAGCATGTCCCTTTTTATTGTCCTTCTTATCAATATGATGATTGAAATGAAAGATTGAAACTGAGCTCTTGTCAGTACAGGTTTTCCTTCAACTAAGGAAAAGCAGATACTGGGGGACTGTGGGGTGTTGGGGCCTGGGCTGGGGGCTGTGTTGCTCAAATCCTTTTTGGAAGATGCCTGAATTGAACATGCAAACCTGGGGGTCAGCAAGAAGTACAGATGTGTGTGTGTGTGTGTGTGTGTGTGTGTCTGTGTGTGTGTGTGTCTGTGTGGGTGTGTGTGTGTGTGTGTGTGTGTGTGTGTGTGAGTCTCTCATGGTCAGAAGTAACCGAGAGGTCATGGGGCAGTTCAGTGGGCATCAGTGAGCCTTGTTAGTAGGGATTAAAAAATGTCAAGAAAATACTCTGGAGAATGTCAGGGGAAGTGGCAAACCTGTCCGCTTGGTTGCTTGACCCCATGATTTTTCAAAAACAGAGATGCCAAATGTCACTTTCAAACACCTATGGTTTTTGGGGGTCAGCTTTGAGATGAATTCCCTTTTGGAAGCCACAGCTGTGAATCTGATAGAAAACACCAGTTCCATGTGCTCATTTAGCTCTTGGATGCCATGAAGCACAGGCTGTGCTGGGTGCTTTTGCTGTGTGAGCTGGAGCACAGTGAGCAGCTGGGCCTTCCTGCAGAGGGCTGCAGTCCTCTCCCAGTGCCTGACCAGCACCACCTAAAAATTCAGGGGAGATACTGCCAGAGTTAATCCAGGAGGGGGAGAGGCTTGCTGCCCTGCAGGGAGTCAGGTCCATTTGATGTCTTTATTACTTCTTGAGGCTGTTATTAATCTTATTGTATCACTTTACATAATTCCCTTGTTCCTTTGAAGCAGTGGAACAGGCTAATACTGTGCAGAGGTCTCAGGGTAGCTGTTTGGGGTTCTTTTTTACCCTTAACACTCTCTGGAGACCCTTGAAGAATGCACTTGGCAGCATAAATCCTTCATCCTACCATCTAATTGGGACAGAGAGTATTTCATCTACCCGCAGTGAGCTGGCAGATGTGAGCTGGGACTGAAGTCACCAGAAGCAGCCAAGTCCCTTTCATGTCCACAGCTTTGTCCTCCCGGGCCCCTGGCTCCCTCGAGGCCCCTTTGAGTGCTCCCTGCCCCTGCTTCACTGAAGAGCACATTGCCCACTTGCAGACAAGGACTTTTCTGGGTTAATCCCAAAAGCCGCATTGCAGCCTCCCCAAGCCAGCCACCAGTTCAGGGCATGAGAAGGACAACCACGGCCCGGCCACCTCAGGACTTCATCTGGAGGCTGAATGCTTCCCACATCACCCAAGAAACATCCCACCAACAGACACAGGCTTGCCTGTCCTCAGGGAGCTGGCCCCTACACCTGGCACAGATCCAGGTTATCTCTGTGCCCCTGAGGCAAGCTCTGGGTGCCTGTCCAGGGGAAAGGGGAAATTAACCCCAGATAGCACCATAACAACCACGAGTTGTTCTGCCATTGGTGCCACATCCAGCCCCTCTCCCCAGCAGCTCGTGGATGCCCACACCATGGTGGAAATTTCCCCTTTCCCTAGCTGGAGCATGGGGCAAGGAGCTGTGTGACATCTCCAGCTCCTTCTGGACATGACCCCAACGTGCTCCTGAGTCCAGGGAAGGAGGGAAGGGGACCTTGAGCCCCCAGAATCCAGGTGAAGTGAATAAAATGAGCTCTCGGCATAAAAGGAGCTCTCTACTCCAGAACTCAGAAGGACACACGTATTTCCTGGAGCTGGGAGTGCTGCTCCAAGAGCTGTGCAGCACTCCCTGCTGTCGTGTGCAGCTCAGGGACAGCCAGGAGCCAGGGTGAGCTATTAAAATACAATTTATTGGTACAAATCAGACAGAGTGAAACAAACTCAGTTTAGAAAGAGCTGTCATGTTCTGCACAGATGGATTCAAAATCAACTGTCCCATGACCAGAGCAATTGGCAATGATGACAGACAGACTGGTGGACAGGTGCAGGTGCACAAGGTAGGGGAGAGACTGTGCTGGGGCTGGAGTCCTGCCCTTGAGGGCTCCTGACTGCCAGCTACAAGTTCTAAAAGAGAAACAGGGCACACTTGGAGATGTTTGTCCTATGCAGGTGGGCCCCCAGTGCAGCAGTGCAGGGATTCCTCCAGGCATTCAGGACTTGGGGAACACAAGAGACCCGAGTGAGGGCAGGGCTGGAGGGAAGAGACTGTCACCTGTGCTGAGGTCACTCCAATGGTTGGAAACTGTTTTTCATTCAGATGATGTTGCCTTGGGCTAGAGAGCCACTCAGCAGGGCCTCACCTTGTGCATGTCTCAGGTGCTTAAGCTGGCAGCCCCTCTGGCCATCCAGTCCCTGTGTGCACCCTGAACAAAGGCTGGCTCTGCCCTGGTCTGGGCTATGTCCAGCCCTGCAAGTGTTGGGCCAGGGCTGGAAGAGAAGCACTCATGAAGGCTGGGTTTTGCACTCACTTCCCAGAAAAAACAGACACCAATTGCTGCTCTAGACATGCAACACATCCCACTGGATCTCAAGGACAGAACAATGGTCGCTGTCCCAGTGTGTAAGGTCAGGCTTGGCTGAACCAGGCTTGGTCTGCACACGCTTTCCATGCCTACTGGGACAGAGATACAGGCATGCAGCTCAGTACATTCACACAGCCAGACAAGACAAAGAAGTGACAACGTTTATAGAGATGAATGGTCCCTAAGGGGACATGGGAATGGGTAAACTCAAGGCAGATTTGCTTAAATCTGGTCATATGGACCTCAAACAGCACCTGCTGCCAATACAGCTCTGACAGATGAGATGGGAAAAATTTCCCTTGCCACCACCCCCCAATCCCTGTAATTTTCATCTGTTGCTCCTTAAATCCTTCCCACATGCTCTGTTGAGCCACTCTCCCAGCAGCTCCATAAAGTCTTGAGTGGTCCATACATGGAGGCGTGTGCTGTGGGTGGACGTGGCAGCTGAAATAATGCAGAGGATTCCGAGGATAGAGCCATCCAGGCTATTTCAGGTCGTTGTTGATAACCACACTGTCGTGCATGTCACAGTAAGTTGTCATCTTCTTCCTCTTGCCAAAGGTGGAGAAGCTGTTTTTGTTCTCCCGGCCTGGGAAGAGGGGCCCATCCTTGCTGGAAAGCAGAGTGGGGGTTCCAGGGATGTAAACGTTGTGCTGATAATCCAGGGCTGGGTACAAGGGGCTGTACTGGGGTGTCCAGATGCTGTTGGGGCCTGCTGAAACCTTCTGAAACTCTGGAGAAAAGATGAGTGTAAGATTGGCTCAGGTCACATCCACATCCCAGGATGCAAGTCCTGTGTCACCAACCTCCATCCTGGTGCCTGGACACCCCTTCCACCCACAAAACTTCACCACTGCTAGGAACAGGGATGTGATGCCCCCACTGCACCTCAAAAGTGACCAGAGGGTCTGGTCTTGCCAGCCTCAGTATCCCAATACTTACCAGAGACAGGGGTCACCAGTGTGCACAGCCTCTCATGCTCCTTCTGGAGGGCTCTACGGATTTCCCCCACATCTTCCAGGCTCTGGGAGCTAAAGAGAAGAGACTCGTTCAAAGCTGTGTCAGACATAACCTCCCCATTCCCATATCCCCCTTCCACCTGCTTCCTCTGTTCCCCCAGTGCTGATTCGGTACCTTTTCAGAGTAGGTCTCTGTGTGTTTGGAGGCAGCCAGTCTGTGTTGGGCTGCTTGGCCTGGAAAACACAGGGAAGAGCAAGGCTGGTTATTGGGACCCTCTGTCAATCAGTCCTGGGACCCTTTGTCAAAAAACCCAGCCCTGCCAGCACAAGGCTTCAGCAGGCAGGGATGCAGGACCACATTTCCACTTTCCCTGTGCTTTTTGCGGAGAATCAAGCAGCACATTCCTGTTTTGGGCAAACTGAGACAGCATGGAATCAGCCTGTTCCCTTCTGCACCTTCCTCGCCCTCCTGAGATATTGGGGTGGTTCTGGGCTTGTCCTATGCCTCTGGGAGTTTTAAGTCTGTCATTCTGTGGAGAAACAGGTGGTTTTCCTATTTCTGCTAATTTTCAAAAGCCTTTTTTTGCATGTGCAATGTTTACTTAGGCCAGGTCTGAGGTATTAAATGGTGAGAGATGCAGAAATCAGCAGTGTGCTTGATGTCCCAGGAGGGCTGCAAAAGCTGCAGGAAAATCTAATTAAGTATTAGGGAAGAGAGTCCAAGGGTCCAAGGAGACACGTAGAGAGAGTCTCTTGGCAGAGAGTCTTGGGCTCTCCTCGGAAGGGCTGGTTTATTAAAAGTCAAACGTAAGTGGATTAGACGCCTCATCACTCTCCATCCTTGTAATCGTGTTTTGGAGAGTCTTTCATCGGGAAAATTAGACATTCCTCATTTCAATACCTAACAAACGTTGACATCCAAATCCTGCCCCGAAGACCCCACTCCCTGCCTGCTGGCACAGGCCCGGGACACTGCAGAGCCCTGCCAGCACAGGGGAAGCAGAGCAGCGATGCTCGCCCTGTCCCAGTGTGAATTGCCCACCCGCGCGAATGAGAAGCCACCCCCACTATCCCGCCGCCCCCAGGGCACTGGAGCATCTCTGTTGCCTCTAATGGGTACAAAAGGCGGTGAGAAGGGATTTCCTCTCGCCTCAGCCGAGCCCGGCACTCCCCCGGTAATTAGACCCGTCGGGATGCTCGGTGGAGATCCCGCTGCCTGACGGCTCCTGATTCCCGCACTGATCAAAGGCTCCGGTTATTCTCTGGCAGGAGCCGTGCCTGGTTTCCCTCGTGGCAGAGGCTGAGGGAGGGGGGTGGGGGGACCTGCGGAGTGCTGCTGAGCACTGCTGGGCATTATGTTACCTCTTTGGAGACTTGGAGATGCTGGTCCGGCCGGGACTGCTTCCCGGGATCCTTCTCGTTGTTGCGGGGGGGGCTGCAGGGTTTGAGGAACATGAAGTCGCTCTGAGCAGACTCAGGACCAAGGCAGACCTTGTAGCAGTAGCCTGGGGGGCCGCCCGCAGGCACATCAAGGCAGGTGGCAGCCGTGGTCCCTGCAGGGGGCTGTGCCGTCAGGTTGGAAGTCTTCAGGCCATCAGAGGAGGGTCTGGACCCGGGACAGCAGCGGCAGCGAGGTGGCGGGCAGCTGTCCCCTTGGCGGGAACGCCGCTCTCCTCGGCAGCGAATGGCTGTGAGGATGAGGATGGCGAGAAGGAAGGTGAAGGAGATGGAGCCCAGGGAGACAAGGAGATAGAGGGTGAGTGGGGAAGATGAGGAGACCTCTGGAGGGAGGCTGAACTCGCTGAAGTCAGAGAGAGTCTGGGGCATGGTTTCCACCACCGAAAGCAGGAGGGACATGGTGGCAGAGAGGGCTGGCTGCCCTCCGTCCCGCACCTGCACCACCAGCTGCTGCCGGCTCGCATCCTGCTCCAGAAAGGAGCGGAGCGTGCGCAGCTCACCCGTGTCGGGCGCCACGCTGAAGAGGGTGAAGTCAGTAGCCTGGAGGAGCTGGTAGGAGAGGCGAGAGTTCAGCCCCGCATCTGCATCCACGGCCGACACCGTGCCCACGAGGTAGCCAGGCCTGGCTGATCGCGGCACCAGCTCAGTGGCAACGGAGCCGTTGCGCGGCATGGGGGAAACGATCACCGGAGCGTTGTCATTCTGGTCCAGCACAAAGATGTGGACGGTGACGTTGGCACTGAGTGGGGGAAACCCCGCGTCCTGTGCTTGCACCTGGATCTGGAAGCTGCGGATCTGCTCGTAATCAAGGGAGCGCAGGGCGTACATGTGCCCGCTGTCTGAGTTGATGGACACGTAGGTGCCCACAGGCATGCCATGGATGTGCCCGTCGGCAATGGAGTAGGACAGGTAGGCATTTTGTTGGCAGTCAGGGTCTAACGCACTGACGGAGCAGATAGAGGCACCTGGTGCGTTGTTCTCCATCACATAGACGCTGTAGGAGGGCTGGAGGAAGCGCGGAGCGTTGTCGTTCACGTCAGACACAGGGATGGTGAGGGTGCTGCGGGTCAGCAGGGCAGGCGAGCCCATGTCTCGAGCCGTGATGGTTACGTTGTACTCGGGCACAAGCTCCCGGTCCAGCGCTTGCGTGGTGACCAGCGTGTAGTAGTTCCGGAAGGAGGAGCGGAGCTCGAATGGCACATTGGGGCCGACCTCACAGCTCACACGCCCGTTGTCCCCAGAGTCCCGGTCCAGAACACTGATGACAGCGATCACAGTGCCTGGGGGGGCATCCTCCAGCACGGGTGTGGACACAGAGGTGAGGGTCACCTCTGGTGCATTGTCATTGACATCAAGGAGGTGCACAAGCACCCTGCAGTGCACAGCCACAGCCGAAGGTCCGCGGTCCTTGGCTTGCACATAGAGCTCGTGGAGGCTGGCGCGCTCGTAGTCCAGGCGGCCCTTCAGCAGCACCTGCCCGCTCCGGGGCTCCACGTGGAAGAGCTCCCGGACACGTGGCGGTGCGTGCCCACTGAAGGAGTACTCAATCTCCCCATTGGGGCCCTCATCCAGGTCAGTGGCATTGAGCTGGATGACCAGGGTGCCAGCAGGAGCGTCCTCAGGAAGGCTCACACCGTAGGAGGGCTGGTCAAAGGCAGGCACGTTGTCGTTGGCGTCCAGCACCGTGATGAGGATGTGCGCTGTGCCTGAGCGTTCGGGGACGCCGCCATCGAGAGCGGTGAGCAGCACCCGGTGCACACGCTGCTGCTCACGGTCGAGGGCACGCTCCAGCACCAGCTCTGCAAACTTGCTGGCATCACTGCGTGTCTGCACCTCGAGTGAAAAGAAGCCATTGGGGCTGAGGCGGTAGGTGTGCACAGAGTTGGTGCCCACGTCAGGATCCTGGGCACTCTCCAGCGGGAAACGAGCACCGAGCACGGCAGACTCTGCCACTTCCAGCACATATTCCTGCCAAGGGAAGGTGGGTGCATGGTCGTTGATGTCCAGCACCTCCACCTCAACGCGGTAGAGCTCCAGTGGGCTCTCGACGAGGAGCTGCAGGTGGAGCAGGCAGGTCCCCCCGGCCTCGCACACCTCCTCCCGGTCAATCCGCTCGTTCACAAAGAGGATCCCGTTCTCCAGGTTCACCTCCAGGTGCTGCCTGGCCCCGGCCCGTGACACGATGCGGAACCTCCGCGCCGACAAGGTGGACACATCCAGTCCCAGGTCCTCACCCAGGTTGGCCACGAAGGCTCCGTGCTCCAGCTCCTCCGGCACGGTGTAGCGCAGCTGTCCCCGCACCGGGGACCCGGCCGACAGGAGGAAGAGGAGGGAGCGGAGGAAGAGCTGCCCCCGCCCGGATCGTGTCCCAGCCCCCATGGCCCCGCAGCAGTCCCGGGAACGAGGAGTCACACCCGCGCCGCTGCCTCCTCCCTCGCCTTCGCTTGCCTCTCGCACTTCCAAAGAGTTTCGGGCTCCCGGGGGCGGCGGAGGAGGGCCCTGCCCGGAGCTGCGGGGACGAACCGCGGCCACCGGCAGTGGCTTAACCCCTTCTTTGCTGGCCCTCTCAAGGGGCTGCAATCCGGGTCCCGGGGCCACAGCAGAATCTGTTTACCGGAGACAGACGCACCTGGGGAAAGGACCACCTTCGGGGAGATCCCGTTAACGGCGGTAGGAGCTCCAGCACGACCGATCGCTGCCCGGGGCACCGGTATTACCCCGCAGATGCTGCCTTCGTCCCCGCGGTAGATTAAGAAGAGCCCAGATCGCGGCTGCTGCCAAATCCCCCGGCCGCGTCCCCGCCGTGCCGGTCCTAACCTTTACCAGATGGTTAAGCCCCTCCAGACTTGATTACATTTCCCTGCACACCGTTTTCCTTGTAATGCGGAGTTTTTAATTACAGGAGCAGGGGGATTACAGCCCTGGATAAAGCTGAGCCCATCAGCGCGGAGGCACAGAGACCCCCCCCCTTTTTTCCCTGCCTCCTTCCCACCCCCGACACCCCGCTTGCCCACAGCCCCACGTCCCAAATCCCGCTCCCCCACCGGGCACCCCAGTGTCAGCCCCTCGGGCTCTCGGCACACGATCCTGCCCAGATACCCCAGGATCTGCCTCCCCACACCCCCAGCGGTGCCCCCACCGCGGGCACAAACTTTCCGCCCCCCGCGGAAGGTGAGGGGGAGGCGGGAGCGGAACGAGCCGCGGGTCCCCCGCCGGCCCCCGAAGCGCGACAGACGGCGGCCCCTGCGCCCCACCTTCCCCTCCCCGCCCCGGTACCGCTCACGGTCCCTCCGCTGGCCGATCCGTTCTCCCCGCAGACCCGTCTCCAGCCGCCGCCGCGCCCGGGCAGCTCCGTGAGTCGCCTCCCACCGCCGCCGTCCCCGGGGGCGCTCGGTAACGGGACGGGGCGGCCGCTGCCCCCGCCCCGCCGCTGCTCAGGGTGCGGATAATCCCCTAACGATCTAGTTAAAGGCTCGAAGGGGCTCGGAGCGGCTTTAGCCGGGCACTGATATTTCACCGCCTTTGTCTCTGCTTACCGGTCCCCGTTGGGAAGGGAACAGCCGGCCCCAACCGCTCCCCCCACCTTGCTCCCCACGGGGACCCGAGTGGGCAGCAGGATCCAGAGCCGACCGGGAGACCGGAGGAGGCAGGAGGCGGCGGAGCTGGTGGGGTTTGTCGGGCTGGGAAAAGGATTTGGTCCCTGGGAGTGCAGCGAGACCCACGCGGGACGAGCCGCGCTCGTGGGGTCGCCGGTCGGGGAGGAGGGCTGGCAGGGGCGGGCAGGTGGAAGGAGCGGAGCGCCTGAGGCACGCGTGGGCTCGGGCCGCTCACGGGTGGAATCGGGACGGCTCCCGGTAAGTGAAGCCCAGCCCGCATCGGCGGCGCCGGTCACTGCCAGCCCAGCCTGTCCCCCGCGCCATCTCCCACGCCAAGACCACCCCTGGCGTTGTCACCCCCGCCCCGATCTGTTTCTCTCTAATCCCCCTCCAATCCCCGATTTGCGCCCCCCCCGCCTGCCCCCCTCCCTCCGTCCATCACCGCCCAGCCCTCCCGGGGCTGAGGCGCCGGAGGTGGGATGGAGCGGGCAGCGCTCCTCCGGGAGCCTCCTCGAGTGCTGCTCAGGCCAGGGGGGGACTGAAGGTGGGGGTGAGACGGGACACAGAAATTTTCGGGGGGGTCTTATTTCATTCCCTTCAGTCCTTCCCCCGTCTCCGACCAAACGCATTCTGCAAAATCATTGGAGCGGCTCTGGTCCTATTGTTTGATTTAGAGTAAAATATTCACCACCACCTCCTGTTCCCCCAGGTGCGCCGGCAGGATCCGAGGCCCCCCCGACTCCCTGCCCGGCCCTTCCCGCCCTTCTCCAGCTCTGCTTGGTAATGCACCCCCCACCCCTGCACATCTTCATCCCTGCTTGCTTGAGGGGGAATCGTGTCACGTCCTGCCTTGCTTCCCTCCCCTAAGGGAGATCACAGGATTGCCCCATCCTGCTCCTTTTCCTCATCTCCCCAGACCTTGTAGTCTCTTCCAGTTCCCCTCCCAGACCCCACAGTTTCAGGGGACCAAGGTCAAACAGGGTGGGGGGGTTGAGGGGTTAGGAAGAACAGACTTGTTCCAAGGATCCCTTTCCTGAAGGAAATGGCTCGGGCTGGGGGTGCTGCAGAGGGGTGAGGAATCCACAGAAGCGCCTTTTTTGGGGGAACATAGCAGAGGGGGATGAGCAGCAGGATGGGGGGGATGGAATGGGGACAGTGCACCCCCAACACCCCACTTCATACCCTATAGATTTTAAAGCCCCTCTTGTGGTGCAGAAGAGTGTTCAGCTGCCAGCCCTGTTCTCCCAGGGCAGGGAATCAGGATGCAGCCAGGAGGTTGTTTTTGGAAAATGCTGGAAGCTAGAAGGGGTCTGTCTCTCTGAGATGCCTTGGCACAGGCGGGCGGGTGGCCAGTTGCCGCAGGTCAGCACTGATGTGCCTTGGCAAGGCCAGCTGGAGAGATCAGGGTGGGATGTAGCAGGAGATGCCGCAGGTTGAGCTGCCTTGGAAAAGTCACGCAGAGAGCAAAGGACTGGGGGGAGACCAACACTCAGCTGCCTGTGGGCACTAAACCTTGCCCAGCCACCACTGTCACTCCATTTTCCTGCCTGCTGCGTTCTGGGGCAGCAGAAGGGGCTGCAAGAAACGCTGTCCCTGCCAGACCACACAGCCCTTCCCCCAGCTCCCCAGGGCGCCCGTCTGCCCAGCCGTGCATGTGGCTGCGCTGCTCCCTCCTCGCTCCAAGCGGGAGCAGTTATAGTTTGTGGTGCCCAAGAGGGCAAACACAGTGGAAGGGGGGGTCTCCTGGTGGGAATGAGAGCAGCCCTGGCCCTGCAGCTGAGAATTCACTCCGGGGTTGCTTCTGTAGGGTCAAGTGCTGGGGATTCGGTCTGTGAAGCCACAATGGTCTCTGCAGCAGGACCCTGACCAGAGCTCCTTCCACTTCAAAACTTTGGTTCCCTGCCTTCCAATGGGAGGAAAACCCATGCCCTGAAGGGAATGGTGGCTGTCTTGGCATGTTTATCAGGGCTGGTGGGCACTCTGCCTGCCCTTGTGTGCAGGGATGCAAGATATGATACATGCCCATGTCCTTTCAGAAGTGTACAGGGACAGGATGAGAAAGTAAGGGCATGAGCTGGAGAAAATAAATTCTTACTAAGGAAAAAAAAATCTTCACCATGAGGGTGTCACAGGAACCAGACTGGGGCAGGGATTGCCATTCTGGAGGTCTTCCTGAGCTGCCAAATCTAGCTCTGAGTAGGGATGCCCCGAGGTCCTCTGGAAGTCCCAACAGAAAAAAACCCCATGAACCTGGGAAGTCCCAGTCACCGAGCAGAGGTGAGTAGCTCACCAAAGCAAGGGAAAGAGCTGTCCAGAGAGCCCAGGCTTCCAGAGCACAGGTCCCAGATTCGTCAGGAGCCACTTCTTACAGGCACCATTTCCCACTAGAAGCCCTTGTCCATGGGCTTTCCTCTCTCTGCAAGGTGCTGGAGTTGCTTACCACCCTCCTCTTCCTCTGCAGTGGTGCAGGAAGAACTTTTGCTCCAGGCATGATATGTTCATGAAGTTCCAGGGGGTTTTTATGTGAGAAAACGTTGCTGAGGTGACCAGCTCAAGGCTTACTACTGGTAGAAGGCACTGGACTCTCCTGGCCAGACACACATAGGGACAACTCCCTCAGTCCCTTTGCCTGGGACAGATGGAAACTGAAACAGGCTCAACTCCCAGCAGACCCTCTCTAGCTGTCACCTCCTTTTGAGCATTTCCAGGACATGGGCCCAGTCCTGCCCAGCCTCTGAGGGAGCAGTTCTGACTCCCTGTAGGACACAGGCCTCAGTGGCAGCTCAGGAAGCCAAGTCTCCCCTCCTGCACTGGAGGGGGAGAATTTCTTGCAAACCCAAGGTGCCAAAAGAGCTGCTCTCACGGCTGGTATCTTGTTCCACTTGAAATAATAGACTTGAGACCAAAAGCAAAAGAAGGGCTGTGTCCCCATTATCCTGAGAGCTGGGACTACTCGCTTTGCTGTGGGCATCCTCTTAAGAGTGTCTCCCTAAAATATCCTGTGGGAATGTCTCCTTTCTGCTGGGAAGGATGAAGGAACAGTGAGCAGGAAAGAAAGGTGGGCAACAGTGTAATGATTGCCTGGGGGAAGAGCAGAAGCTTTGTGAGAGAGGAGGTGACACCTCTCCTCTGTCAGGCATCAATGTGACTGCTGTTGGAATATATGCACAACTCTCGTGCCTGAAGTTATGAAAGGTTAAAATACTGATTTAAAGCTTCTCCTTACAGGGAGAAGTGTAAGTGAAACTGCCTGAACTCTGTGGAGAAAGAAACCAGAGGAGAAATGATGGTAGGGCCAGGAAGGTGTTACAAGGAGGAAATGCTTTGGACAGTTAGAAGGAATGCAGAGCCATGGATTGAGCCTGACAGCTTCATGTACTGGGCAGTGAGAGAGAGGACCAAGCTGTCATGACTTTTGATGGTGTCTATGTCTTTTGGTGTCCAGAGATTCCCAACTTCCCCAGTGTATCATGCTAAAGTGGGAAGACAAGGCCTGGGAAGAGTGGTTCTGATTGATCTCACCTCCTCCAGCAGAGAAATCACTGCAGCTCTTCCAGTCATGTTGAAGCTGGGACATCAGTGAGGAGGCCAAGGGGCAGAAGTCAGAGTGGATGTTTCCTCTCCCCACAGACATCTTGCATCAACATCCAAACAAAAACTGTGTGCAGTTAATGCTGAAGTCCCACATCCCTGTCATAGGTTGGTGGTTTCAGAAGGGAAAGGCATGAAAAGGCATGTTCTCCTTTATCTCCATTTCTAAAATTTAATTCTTCCAGTCCTGGACAGATATGGGGATGTTTCCTGCTTCCCTGTCCCTTCTTTCACTTCATTTCTCTGTCTCTATTCCCAGGACAGGGACCACCTCTACCCTCCCACTCTCTCCTGGCCAATGCCAGGGACTTTGTCTCCCTGAGACACACCCCACCATCCCCATCTTCTCCAGGGAGCTTTGCAGATCCTCCAGGCCTCCCTTTTCTCCCCCACCAGCCCTACTTCTTTCCTCTCTGTCTGAGAGATCAGTCATCGAGGGTGTCAGCGCACACGCACCCGACTCCCCCGGGAGGATGGGGAGCTGAGGCTGGGGGTGGTGTTCTGCTGCGAGAAGGCAAAGCTGCCATCAGCAGCTGCTTTGATCTGGAGACAATTACAGACGAGTGTAGGACCCTGCTCCACTCAGCCAATAAATAATGGAATTTCTGTGTTGACACAGACAGATTTCCCCCAAACTGTCAGAGAAGGGGAGACAGAGTGAGTGAACAGAAGCCCGAGAGGCTGGAGGGAAGGGGAGAGAAGCAGGAAGGGGAAGGAATGAAGTGGGCCTGTGGGAAAACAGGGAGAAGGGAGAAAAAAAGAAGTTTGGGAAGGCAACACTGATGGGGGGAGCTGGGCATGGATGAGAAGAAGCCTAAGGAACACATATTTGTAGAGGGGAAGGAAAATCAAGACAGGAACTGTGGGTGGAAAGGCGGGGGGGTGGGGGGGGGGAGTGCTGCATACGCAGCTGGAAGCAGAGGGAAAAATATCTGAAGGTGGAAAAGAAAGAGAAGGAGGAACAAAGGCATGGCAGTGTCCCCGGGGCTCCCCGGCTGCCTGGCAGATCACACGCTCTCCGAGCAGGGACCATATTCCCGCAGCCCTGACCCCCCCGAGGCTCTCAGCACTGCGGAGCCGGCCATGGCAGGCATGCATGAGTTGGTGAAATGGTGCCACTGGTGTGCAGCCAACAGCAGAAATTTGCTCTGAGATCACAAGTCCCTGAAAAACCTCCTGCGGATGGCCTGTCCCCATGCTCCCCCTGCTCCTCCCCATCTCCCTCTCCAGCCTGGAGCTGTTTGTTCTCTGGCTGGTGATGGTTTTGTACTTCACTTACAACAAAGCAAAACCTCCCTTGTGCTCAGGAGCCCCACACCGAGCCCAGCAGAAACCATCCATCCAGCAACCCTCCAACCTGGATGTGGCAACAGACCTGAGAGGGACGGGGAGGCACTGGGGTTGTCTCCTTCCTCCCAGTTTGGAACACTCAAGAGCCCTACTTGTTCCCTCTTGGCCCCATCTGTGGCCTGAGCTGGCTCAGCCTCAGAAATGTGTGATGAGTATGGCCCAGCTTGCTGAGGTCTCCAGGCCAAGCACCACCTCACTGTGGGTGTCCCTGGCTCCCAGCTTGATCCTATTTGCAGAAGCTGGCATCCAAGTTTCCCATCCAGGCCCCAGATGGGAAGCAAATACCTCCCAGTCCAGGCATTCTCCCTTCTGTAAATCTTCACCTTGCCCTATCTCTGCCTCCCACCCCTTCCTCAACCAATGCCCAGAGAAGCTGTGGCTGCTCCATCCCTGGAAGTGTCCAAGGCCAGACTGGATGGGGCTTGGAGCAACCTGGTCTGGTGGAAGGTGTCCCTGCCCATGGCAGGGCATTGGAACCATTCCAGGATCCTGTGATTCCTATTCTCTTTTTCAGCAACCCCAGCTCTAATCAGAGGCTGAACCTTTGCCCCTGCACAGATCAGATTCTCCCCTTGCTGCCCCCACACGAGGAAGGCAGGACAGGATGCAGATGGGGCCAAGCATTGACTGATCCAGGTGGCTCTCAGTACACAGCTTTCCAGAGAGCTGGAACAGGGCAGGAATACTGGCTCTGGAGTTGTGTGGGATGGTGCCACAGCACTGATGGGAGCATGGGACACCCAGGAGCCTCGGCAGGGCAGGGGTTGGTGGCACAGACCCCTGGCACCACTGCACCAGGTCAAAACCAGGCAGGAGGGAGGATTTCCAGGGATATTGCCTATGGATGTTGTTTAGCTTTAACGCTGGCAAATGGCAGGAATGCCTGCCTAACTGGGGCAGCAGTAGCTCCTGGCCTGAGCAGTGGGAGGACTGGAGCTCCTGCCAAGCACTTAAATCTTTCAGGACGTAAAACTGGTGTAAATTGCTGAAAAAACAGGCCTTTCTGCTAATAAAGTCAGAGGGAATGATTCAGTTAGGCCAGACAGGGTAACACACAGGGCCAGGCTGGGACCACTTCTCCAGAATCACTTCAGGCCCCTGGTCCCAGTCATCTTACTGGCATGGTGGGAATACTGCTGCTGCTCCTCTAGTCCCAAGCAGGATGCGTAGAGACAGGAAGGTGGATCAGCAGAAGACAGCAGGGTTGAGGAAGTGCCCAGAAGCCTCCTAGGGTGCCCAGGAAGGAAAGAAAGAGCAGGTGGGTGTTTATGCTCAGCCCCTCCATGAGGCCTCAGCCCTTCCTCCCAGGATGAGGCCAGGGAAGATGTCAGGGAGAGAGGAATTGGAGGTGGCAAGACAGATTTATGTTTTTCTGGGGTCTGCTGTGACACCTGAGTATTTCTACAACACTATCATGAACATTTAGCAGGATGGAGACGAGGGAGGCTCAAGCTGAGCAGAGTTCCCAGCCCTCCTCCAGGTCCTCCATCCCACAGGTCACACGGAACTTGCACCTCTGCCCAGGCACTGGGAACGAGCACCAGGCTGGCTCCAGGCACCTCAAAGCACTTCCACACTGAGAGCAGGCAGGACATCCCAGCCTGGATGAGCAAACCATGCAACACATCTCTCCTTACTCCACCAGATCCCAGTTTTAACTTGTGGAAGAGCTAATGAGAACCAGTAGGGACACAGCACCCTGGCCTTGTTCACTGGTAAGAAGGGGAGCTACAGAGCTGGGTCTTCTCTCTTTCCAAGTAAAACCCCAAGTCCTGACCCATATGGGCACATCCAGCACCTTAAATTCAACATGGAGATGGCAAATGCTAATAAGGAGTCATGGAGAACCACTGCTCCAGACTGGGGGCTGAGAGCCAAGAGTTAACACCTCGCTAAGCAGTGGTGGGAGCAAAGGGTTAACACAACTGGTACAGGGAATGTTATCTGTCTCTTCTCTAAATATTATTTCCTCCCATGAAACCAGCTTTTCATCCTTGGCTAGAGGCAGCTCCCGCTGCTGGGAATCCAGCAGGAGCTTGTATCTGCTGCCGCACACACCACTGCTCCCAGCAAGCTGCCGAGACAAAGAGCTGTGCTCCCCTGGCGTGAGCAGCCCCAGCACGGGGAGCTGGGGCTGGGGCTTTGGCCCCCAGGGTGCAGGTGGCCTCGGGAATGACAGGCTTTACACCAAAGAGGAATCTCGTTATTGAAAGCACTGCGCTGTGGAGGGATTTCCTCCCTGGCTTGCAGAGACTGAGAGCGGTAGGCAGGGACAGGCAGGGCCCAGTGGCAGGAGGCTGTGCAAACCTCACCACTACCCCAGAAAGTTTCTGTGGGGCTGCTCATTTCACACCTCGCCCCTTGGGTGTGCCAGGATGGACAAGAAGATCAGGATACACCATGGAAAAACCAAGACAGCAGTCACTGGCACCAAGGTCAAAAGCTGGAAAAGATAGGGGGTGCAGGCAGCCTCTGCCCCTTCTCAGCAGCATCAACTGAAGGGCTGCATTGAGGGGCTGGCTGTCTGCAAAGCTGGTGGCTGAAATAAAATGGCTGCTGCTAAATCTTCTCTGAAACATCCTAAACTTTTAATGTGCATGAAACCACGGCAGCATCCCTTTCGCACCCCGGAGGGCACAAAGGCGCGAGCGTCTCCGCTCTCCCATTCAGCCGGAGCCACGTGCTGCAGCCTGAACAGCACTAGGAACGTGGCTGGAATGAAAGTCGCCCTCCCAGCCCGTGTGCTCAGAGAGCCAAAGTCAAAGGATTGCCAAGTTAAAAGGGTCAAACCTCCAAGGACAGCTGTATCTGAATGGCTATATATCATTTCAATAGCATCTTCAACGGGGATTATAATCTGAATTGAAGCGGAAAGACCTGAGGCAATGAAGCTGTCAGCAGGCTAAGATTAAGGAATTAAAACAGCAGCACAACATTACAGGATTTGTTCTAGATGTATTAGAAAGAGCAGGCTAAACACTGCAGCCTTCCCCAGGCTGGAAATTTCATACGAGCACGGAGAAGGGCAAGCGCAAGGATTTCATCAATATACATAAAAAGAGAGAGGAGAGAGAGACAGAGCTACGAAAACCCAGCCATGCAAAATATAAATCCTAACTGCAGACGGAAATGAGTCACACAAGGTTTGACTGAGGTAAATAAAAGCAGAAATGAAGTGGATTTAGGGGAAGGCAGAGGTGAAAAGACACTGACAGCCAGTAGACAGGAAAAAAATGGCCCTTAATACACTAAGGCTGGTAAAATCTGGAATGCAGCCCAGCCTGTCTTGGATTGCCTGATGAGAATGAAGGTCCCCAGCCCTGAACTCCCTTCCCCTTCCATATTCTTACACCCATCTCCAGAATTACTTAAAAAAGCCAAGAATGATGGCAATGGTCTGCCTAGGGCAGCTGGGAGCTGAGCCAAGAGAGGAAGGCACACACCTCACCTCTGCCACCATTGGGTCCCCAGAAGGCCACCCCAGCTCTGTGCTGCTGGGAGACACTAGCAACTCTTCAAAGCTCTCAAAATAAAGAAGGCATCAAACCCCCATCAAGGGGCCATTAAAACATTCCATTTATTTCTGGCAAGTTGTACACACTTTTCTTTCATTGGCTCTATCCTAGGCCAGTCACGGGGAGGAATTTCTCCCCTATCTTAAAGATAACTGAAATTATGGGCTAAAACACAAAGAAAAGAAGGGAAGTCTCCCTTGCAGATAAAACACACAGGAAAGTTTCAGCAACCCAGACTCCATGCAGCCACCAGCTCTGCTCAGCACAAGCCATAAAGATGCACCTCTTACACTGCTTGCTGTGGCACATTTCCTTCATTACGAGCCTAAAAGCAAGTGAATCCCTCCCAGCATCTCAAACACAGCTTGGGTGACAAGTAGGGCCTGGTTGACAACTAGATTAATCCTGAACCAGGCCACCTGTGCAGAATGTGCACTTTATTGACAAAAAAATGTACCCAACAGAGCACTTCCCTGCACACATACGGCCACAGAGCAGTCAGATCTAGGACACAGAAGGAGAAGGGAAGCTAATGAGAGGCAGAGCTTGATCTGCAGCACAGGTAGAGTATGGAATTGCTTTTCAACTCTTCCAGCCAACTTCTACTGGGAGATTTACATACAAGTCCTCAATCAAGTCTTTGAAGAATTATCCAGAGTTCCCTGGGTAAAAACAACCTGTTTAGAGAAAGAGGAGAGTCCGGAGCTGTTCAGTGGTTCTTTTTGGTTGAGCCAAAACCAGAGAAACCCATCACAGCTGCCATTTCATCATCCTCTTCAAAGGTCAAATCTTCCTCCGCCCGCCTCTTCTTCTCTCTCTGCTTCTCCTTCTTGTAGGCTTTGGCCTTCTCCTCCTGCAGAAAGGGACACAACAGCAAAACAATTTGCACTCCTGAGCTGAAGGAGTTTTGAGACACCAGGTACTGCACAATTACCACAAATCCTGCCCACAGTAGCCAAGCTGTGCCTGAGGAAATAAACAGCAGAAATCCTGGCCTATAGTCTTCAGAGAGGAAGCTCACTGGTGAATCCAGACCACCCCATTTCCCAGGCCAAGAGCAGAGACACACAAACAGGCAAAATGAAGCATTATCAAACTCTCTCTTCTGAGCAAACATCACAGGTTTTGCCTGGAATCAAGGCTGAGACAAGGAGCTGGTTAGAAAGCAGGAGGCCATTCCTTGTCCGATGTGTCGTGCCAGCGACTGCGATGCCTGCTGGCTCTCAGCCTGGCATAGTGACAGCTGCTCACTGGAACAGAAGCTGAAGCTCTGAGTGGCTTTGAGGGGGGTTTTGGCATCAAAGAGTTTGCACTGCTCTAATCAAAGTGTTTTGCTCTGTGAGGATCATGAGCCCTGGAACAGAGCCAGGTTTGTACTGGGTGACATCGAAGCATGGCTTCAGCTCCCAACTTAGCAACTGCTCCCACCATTCTCATCAGCGTCCACAGTGCTCCTGAACACAGCCATGCCCTGGAGAAAGCTACATCAGGAGTTGCTGCTGATTTCCTTCTTGCTATCCATTGACAGGCAGCAGATTTCCAACCCACAGCACCCCCCTTGCTGCTGGGGCACCTTCCTCCTATCCCCCAAACAGATGGGGCTCAGCAGCACCACAGGTGCCCAAAAGCAGAGGACAGGGCTGCTCTGTGAGCACCCCAACGAGCTCCCCTGTGGTGAAGCAAAGATCAGGGCTTGGGCAGGGAGACTCAAAGAGGCAGTGATTTGTAACCTTGGGTTATGTGGCTGCTGATAGAGGAGAAGCACCCATAGAAACTTCTCAGCTGTCAGAACTTCATGGGGTCTTCACATAATTGATTTCCATGTTTACTAACATCTAAGTGCCAGTTTGAGAGAAATCTGCTGCCTTTTATCACCTCCTCACACATTGTGCACCACAGCACACCATTCAGAAAGCCCTTCTACGCTTGGGGAAGCCACACAGAAGCAAGTGCCCTGTGGAAGAGGATTCCAGCAATCCTAAGAGCTAGAAGATAATGGATGAAGATGAAGATCTGCTACCAGACCACACAAGTTCCAACACAACTAGTAGGGGACAAAAAATGGACTTGTGCTGTTCTGAGTGGAAATCTGAACTATCAAAGTTATTCTCAAAAGGGTTTCTAGGGACAGCAATACAAAGTTTTCAAAGGCAGAAAAACAAATCCCACTCATAGGAGCAGATGAGAAGCCCATGCTACCAAGAACAACGTTTCTGAGGAATAAGAGTAGGAACCAGGGTTGATTTCCTCCCAAAACATGTTTCTGGGGAAGCTTTGCTTCCTCAGTTGTTGCCCAGACTCACCTCCTCACGGAGTTCCTTCATCCTCTCCTCAAAGTCATAATCCTTCTGCTTCTCCTCCATCTTCTTCTTGTTCACCTCAAAGCGTTTCTTCACCTGGTCCAGTGTGGAACGCTCCACCCGCATGGACATGCCCAGATTCCTCTGGTCTGGAGGACACGAGTGGAATCAGCAGTGTTCTGCACAAAGTCTCCATCCCTGATCCCAGTTTAAACAGCATAGCATCACCTTCCTGCCTGTCATCCCTCTCAAAAGCACCTTCCAGGGCCACACTAAGGATTTCTTAGGCTGGGGAGGTGGGCTTCAGGGGGATACCATAACCCACACAAGCAATGGCCATAACAATCCAAACATTTCTTGTAACAAGAACACAGACTATTCTTTAAAGGTTCCTTATTTGGATGCTCCCTGTCATTTGCTCTGATGCCTCAGGAAATTTAATCTTGGACTAGTGGAATAAAAAAGGGTTGGAGTGTTGAAAAAGGAGCCAGAATAAAACTGACAGGCTGGCATCTCTCAGCTGTGGGCGATGCTAAACAAGACATGAGTGGCACTCAGAGATCCTGATTATACAGGACATTCCCAGCTAAAGCAGAGAATATAAAGTCAGGCCTCTGATTCAGTGGCTCTTCGGAGCAGATTCACAGTTTTTCACTTGTGGGTAAGCCTATGCTGACGGGGCCACCCCCAGAAATGCCTCCAACCCACAATCCTAAGTGGAACCAAACAGCCTTTTCACTCCAGCAGCGCTGCACACATTTGTCCCAGGGATGCAGCAGCACTTGGAAGCTTAAACTACACACCAGGAATTAGTAAAAGGGCTGCCAAGAACAAGCAGGTTTGAGCCAGATTTATTGACAGGTTTAAAAGTTCCCAGACATACTCATATACTAAGGTATTGTGCAACCAGCCACTTTGCAATCCCAGCTCAACCTTACAACTCATGCCAGTCCAGGATTTTTGATTCCAGATTCTCTCATATGAACCTCTTGCTCATTTCCCAACATGTCAAACAAGGCATGTCAGCACCTTCCTCCCATCCACATAAAAGCACAGGTTTTTAAAACACTGTGTTTTCTTTTCTGAGTTACAGAAAAAAAGTCCTCAGGTTTCTACTGAACCTCCTGCTCTCAAACAGCCCCGTGTGCAGGTCTGGAGCACACACATCCCTGCCTTTTTGTAAAAGGGTGATTTTCTGACTTCCACTAGGAGCCAAAAAATACCTTCATGAGCAGGAACAAGATGTGTCAGTCTGTTTTAGTTTCTCTACATTCCCTCTCTCTGAACATGTCAAGGAGAAGCAGTATCTACAGACAGATCAAGGAGGATATAGTTCTGATCCATACTCTGGAGCTCAGGCATCAGCCAGTTCTGAGCTTTACACTCAACTCCTACAAAGAGAGGTTTCTGATCCAAAAATAAGCCAGTCCCAGACCTTTTACTTATCTAAGTACTTCTTTACAGTTGCAGTGTTGTAAAAAGCCTCTCTCCAGATTTACAGAGGAGGCATCATGATCTGGGGGGGAACTAAATGACCTCTGAGGGCCCCTTCCAACCCAAACTATTCTAGAATTTTCTCACCCTGGGTTTCTAGCAGCATTGACATGATGGATGGGGAAAATATGTCCATCAACCAGAGTACAACAATCATTGCTTCTGCTGGGCTTATTCCATGAAAATGGTCCAGCACTCTGGAAGGTGTCAGGAGATAAGAGAAGCACTTCCACAGCTCTCATGATGAGCTTCTACATTCTCATCTCCTAAGCTCCTGATCCATGGATAAGTGTTCAGGCCTCAGACATGGGTGATGCACAAAAGGAACAGTGTCTCCAACTCAACCAGCCCTCCAATGAAGCAAAGAAATGGTCCTTACGTTTTTTGCCATTGATGTGATCCAAGAAGTTGATGGAATCTTTCACCACACAGTCACATACATTACAGTAATACCTGTCAGGAGAGACAGAAAAAATGACCCCTGAAGCATGACACAAAGCTCAACCCACAGAAGAGCTATCTGAGACAATCTGCATGTCACTGGGGATGAAGGACACTTCTCCAAGACAAGAGGGCCCCAGTGAAGAGCAAGGGCAAGCTCAGTGGGCAGGGCTGCCATGGAGGTACCGACCCTGATACCAACACCCCTCTGATAGAAACCAAATTCTGAGCTGCTCTGCAAGACACCAGCCACAGCATCTTCCCCTTCCAGCCACACTCTGCTGGGTGGGATGGACTTTGTGACACAGCCTGCCCTCCCCTCAAGGCAGGGCTGGCCAGCAGCCCAGTTCCATTCCACAGCCTCTCACCTGGCTGCAAGGTAAGTGCCACCATCCCTATCACTCACAGTGCAACTCCCTGATGAGCACAGCTGGGCCTTCTGCCCATGTTAAGAGCTGCTGCAAAAGTCCAGCCAGGGGCTGAACTGCCATCCTGGGTGCTGGTCAGGGCTGCACATATCCCTGGCACTATGCCCAGGGAGACACTAACAGGTTTGCTCCTGAGGTGACACAAACTCAACACATCTTTTCATGCTTTTGGTGGCTTAGGGTGAGCTCAGAATGCTTTCAGACTTTGGTGGAACACGATTCACACAAACAGTGGCCAAACACCATTCCTAAGAACAGCTGTCTGGATGTTTCTCCCATTTCCAGCGCACAGATACCTAAATCAGCAGCAGTCCTGGTCTCAGTGCAAGAAGGCCTGGTTAAAGACACCCAAGCAGGCAGCAGAGATCTGCCTCTGCTGGTCCTACAGGTGGGCAACATTGATACCAAGGAATAATGTCCAAAGAGGCTCAGCCTGCTGAGTTTGTTCCATATGTTACCCCAGGAGACAGTTTAGGTGTAGAAAAATGCAGCCCCACCATCCCAGGCTCCAAACACAGAAGGGCAGCAGCTCCTGGTGCCCTGTGAGGGGTCCCTGCTGTGTCACAGCTTCCCAGTCTAACCAGCAAGACTCTGAGACCTCAATAAGGCCACAACCTACCCTCCCATCTCTGACTGAGGGGTAGTTTTGGTGATGACAATGGTTTTCCCCAGCTTGGATTCCAGGTCCACTTTGTAGTCTCGGTGCCGCAGAAGTTCCCTTTTGACAGGCTGAGCTGGTTTGCCTAAAACATAAACCAAAGGTCAAGCTTGACATGCTGGATTTGATGTTCCCCTTGGTACAGAGGGGCCTGCTAGGTATCTGGGACTACCTGATCCATGCAGGAAATGCACCATTGTTTTTAAATCAGTAAAGGATATAATTTCCTCCCCACTGTTTCCTGGTTCCTATTAGAACCAGGTACATCTCTGAGGTATCTCCAGCTCTGACTTGAGTCATATTCTGACATCTTGTTTCCAGCAACTGACTGTTCCTCTCCGTCCTAGGTTGACTGTATGATGCTTTTATTCTCAATCATCTGCCCTGTTTATGTTGAATAATAAGTTTTACACTTTAAGCCTTATTCCAAGAGTGAAGGTGGGGAGAAGAAGCACAGAGTTTGTTTTCAAGAACTGCACTTCCTCCTCCACATTCCTGCTCCTGGACTGTGTCGTCTGCGGATGGACAGACAGCGAGACAGAGCGCTCCTTTGCTTTTCTAGTTAGTTTTAGCTAGCTGAGGCAAAGAAGTTCCCTGGACTGTGGTTTTTTTCCCTTTCTCTGGACCTGCTCTGGGCTGAACACCAGAAGAGCAGCAGCAGCAGCACCTGTGGCCCAGCGGGCCGGGCCTGGGCCGTGGCATTTCCAGCACTGGAGGGACTGATCAGAGACTGAGTGAGCCCAGCTGCAGCCCAGGGGTGTTTTCTGAGTTTGTCTCTCTCTTGGAGTGGCAAGAAGTCTTATTGTTTAATATTGTTTAATAAACAGGTTTTTTCCACTTTTCTCCAAGGAGGCATCTTTTCCAAACCGGTAGGGGCAGGGAGGGGCCAATTGAATCTGCTTCCTAGAGGAACCCTTTCAGGGGTTCTTTCCCAAATTTGTCCTGAACCAGGACACCGTCCTTCCCCAAAGAAGAGTCAGCCCCTGGAAAGGTTATCAGTAATTTCTTTTGTCATAAAAATATACTCAGTACCAAACAAAGGAGAAAGGGAAGGAGCAAGCCAGCTCTTTCCCTTTGGGATTCAACTTCTCGCTGCTCTCTCCCTCTCAAATCCTGAGGGTTTGGGAGCCTCACTGCCAATCCAGCACAGCTTGCCTGGAGCCAGCACACCACTCACCATCTTTCTTTTCTCTCTCCTCCGTGAGCCGCTTCTCTGCGAGTTTCTCATACTCGTCCTTGTCCCACTTCCGGCGGAAGTCCAGGTTCTTGGTCTGAGAGGGAAACAGAGTTCATTAACATTTATTACACAGTCTGATCACCTCTGAGGGGGTAAAGAGGGAGAATCACTTGGCCTGTGAGGCCAGTGCAGTAAATTAGGAGAATTATATTATATCTCCCTGTCATCTGTTTTCCATCCAGGAATTATGGATGTGGTTTAAGATAATCACTCTCAGCATGCCTCTAGCTACTACTAGAATAATTTCAGAGCACTAAAAGAAGAAATGAGTTGATCTTAACAGCTCCTGAGATGATCATCCAGGCTTTTGCCTTGAAAATCAGACTCAAATGGGATTGAAACTGATGGATCTCAGACCTGGGAAGTGGCCCCTGACAAACACAGCAGCAGATTACACCTCCTTCTTGCAGAAGTCAAAAGAATCCAAGCTGCAGTGTCAGACAAAGGAAGCTGCAAAACATAGCCCGAGCTACAGAGAGTTTGATTACACTGCAGGAGCAGAGAAGGCTGGGCCTGTCTGCTCTCAGCAGTGCCAACGTGTTGCAGGCATTAAAGTGCCGAGCTTGCCATGAAATCACAGGCACCAGTGTGGGATTTCCAAGTGAGCACATGTACAAGCAAACCAGAGCAAGCTCTGAAACCCTGTCTGTCAATGCAGGGCTTGGAGGTACCAGGGAAGCACCTATACAAAATCCACATGTTTTGCAGTCCTACTCCTGCAGCTTCACATAGGAAAGGGCAGAAACACCTCCAAGGCATGCTGGCCCTTTGGGAGCTCCACAGAACTATCTGGCATTGACAGGGTACTTTAACAGAATCCTGGAATGGTTTGGGTTGAAGGGACCCTAAAAATCATCTTGTTCCACATCCCCTGCCAAAGGTAGGGACACCTTTCACTATCCCAGGTCGCTCAAAGCCCTGTCCAACTTGGCCTTGAACACTTTCAGGGATGGGACAGTCACAGCTTCTCTGGGCAACCTGTGCCAGAGCCTCACCACCCACAGAGGGAAAAATTTTTTCGCACTATTAAATCTAACCCTGTTCTGTGGCAGTAGGAAGCCATTCCTCCTTATCCTGTCACTCCATGCCCTTTTTCAAAGTCCTTCTCCAGCTCTCTTGCAGCCCCTTTAGGCACTGGAAGGTGCTCCAAGGTCTCCCTGGACAGAGATTGGTGTTCAGTCTTCCCAGGCTGAACACCCCCAGCTCTGTCTCCACAACAGAGGGGCAGCAGCCCTTGGAGCATATCCATGGCCTCCTCTGGTCTTATTCCAACAGGTCCATGCCTTTCCTATGCTGGGGAACTGGAGCTGGACACAGCATGTGCATGAATATGAATTCAGATGAGGCTGAATTCAGGTGAAACTGGCATAGAAGAAAACAAAGACTACTTTTTTGGGTGGATTTCACTCAGTCCCCAGTGCAGAAGTGATCAGACAAGAATTCCTGTTCCACTCACATCCACTCTGACCAAGCCAGCTCAAGTCCTTCCCAGCATTTGCCCTATCTGCACCTCAGGCCCCTACACCTGGGATCAGTCATGGTTTCACTCAGCCACTTCCCGAATTTCCTGAGCCAACAGCCCCTCTTTGGAAAGAGCTGCATTTTCCTCAGCATGGCAGGGAGAGCCTCTCAGTTTCACATTAAAGAAAGGACAAGATGTATTTAAAAACACCTCCGGGGGAGAAGGACCCCCCACACCCCACACCCCACCGCCTTCTCCGTTCAGCCAAATCAAGAATCCAATCACAATCCAAAGGACACAAATCCCATTTGGAGCTACAGCAGCAGCACAGCCATTTAAAGTTCTCTCCTCTGGCAATCCTTCAAATGGAACGAACAACTACTGATAGGGATGAAAATGCCTTGGGGAGGCGTAGAAAAATTCTCATTTATTCCCAGAGCTTCTTAAGCACTTTAAGGATGTCGTAACAGGTTTTATTAACCACCCTGAGCAAAAGAAAAGAAAATATCACTGAGTGTAAATTAACGTTTGGGGGTATTTTCCAGACTCTCCTGCATGCCAGGCATTATCACAAACCGTAGCTGGTGGGAGCCTGCAGAGGGGGAGGTTTATTAGCTGCTTCTCTCTCCTGTTGCAATAAAAGGAAAATAGTCTTTTGCAGCTCTTTTACCAATCTGCCTCATCCAGGCGTGGGGAAAGGAATTAAACTAAACTGCGTGACAAGATCTTGGTTGGACAATATTTGAACGGATGTTTCTGAATTGCTCTGGTGGAGGCAAGGGGGCTGCAGGCCCCAAAATCATTATCTCAGAGCTGTTTTAAATGACAGAGAATACTTCCCAAATTAATAACAGTGATTAATAACCAGAAGTGCCCCACAGCCTCCTGTTCCCTCTGGAGATGGACACCAATGATGTGCCCAGTATCAGCAGCAAAGCCTGTTAAACAACACAGGAGTCTCAGGCCAGGCTCAATCCAACAGGAATTCTCAGCTGACAATAAGCCACAGACCCCACCTCCCTCACAGGCAGACATCCTGCTCCTGACCTCCCCCACTTCACGGAATTAATCCTGGAATGGTTTGGATTGGAAGGAACCTTGAAGATCAGCCAGTCCCATCTCCCTGCCAAGGGTAGGGACACCTTCCACTATCCCAGGCTGCTCCAAGCTCCATTCAGCTTGGCCTTGACCATTTCCAGGGATGGGGCAGGCACAGCTTCTCTGGTGCCAGTGCCTCACTTCTCAGTAAGTGGCTTCAAGGAAGGAAAGATGGGCCAAAAGCCCTCAAAAACAGAACTCCTGTGCTGCTGACAGCTTTGGGATGTCACTGGAGAGGTTGCAACACCTCCAGTCTTGGAGGCTCTCCACTGAGGCTACACCTGTAGCAAATACCTTACCCATCCCATTTTAACACTCACAGAATCATTTAGGTTGAAAAAAAATCTCTAAAATCATCAAATCCAAGCTGTGATAGATCCCCACCTTGTCACCCACTCCAGAGCACTGAGTGACACATCCAGTCAGTGCTTGAACAGCTCCAGGAATGGTGACTCCACCACTTCCCTGGACAGCCCTTTCCAACACTGGACAGCCCTTTCTGGGGGAAAACTCCTCCTAATTTCCAACCTAAACCTTCTCTACTGCAACTTTAGAGGCTGTTTCCTCTTATCCTGTCGCTGGTTGTCTGGGAGCAGAGCCCAACCCACACCTGGGTGCACTCTTCAGTCAGGGAATTACAGAGATGTTTCTCCATCAGGACACGGAAAAAGCCACCCTTTCCCTGGGGAGGGGAGGGAAAGAAGGAGTCACCGGCATCAGCCATGGCCCAGCCCGGGGAGAGGGGGGGTCTCGCCCGGGGGCTGGAGGTGGGTGGGCACCTCCACCCCGGAGCTGCCTCAGCCTCCATCTCCTCATGCTCCCCGGCTGGGACAGGCGGAGGTCCGGCCTCAGGAAGGGAGGATCACGGAACCACTGCGATTGGCGAAGTCCTCTGAGATCATGGAGTCCAACCTGTGACCCAACACCACCGTGTGAACCGGGCCAGGGCACCGCGAGCCGCCTTCTGCCGTGCCTCAAACACCGCCGGGCCGGTGACTCCGGGGCTTCACTGTGGGGCCACCCCGCTGGCAGCCCTCAAGGTACCAGGAGAACCCCAACCTCCCACCGCCCACACGGAGAGGAGTAAAGAGCAGAGATGAGCCCCCTCCCACCCCACACACACCCGCCCACCGCGGCACCCCCGGCCCCGCCACATCCTCGTCCCGCGGCCTGGCAGCGGCCCCGAGCGCAGCGCGGCGGGGCCGTGCCCCCGGCCCTGCCAAGCCCGGTAGGAGCAGCGGGGGCGGCCGAGCGGCCAGCAGCCCGCACTCGGAGGGCAGCCCCGGCGGCAGCACCTACCCCGCTGCCCGACGCCATGGCGAGCTGAGGGCACAGCACCGGGAACTGTCGTGCGGCGCCGTAAAGCGCGGCCGCCCGCGCAGTCACGTGCGCCGCCGCGGTCACGTGCCGGCGCTCCCGGTGTCCCGGTGCCGGCCATGCTGCGCCTCCCGCCCTTTGCCGCCGCCCGGTGCCTACCGGCGGGGCCCCGCCTTGGGCTGCTGTGCCTCGCCGGCAGCTTCGCCCGGTCCCGGCCGCCGGCCGGTGACCGCGGACCGCTGTTCCGGCAGGTGCGGGCGGCGGCGGGCGGTGAGCGGCTGCCGGTGCTGAAGACACCCAAGGTAAAGGCGGGCAGCGGGGGTGGCGCCGGTGGGTAGCGGGTGTTCCCCCTGCCCTTGCCGCTGACGGCCGCTCTCTATCCCGGGCAGGGCACCCGCGACCACCCACCGGCGCAGGCGGCGCTCCGTGAGCGGCTCCTGACCGCCGTGGTGTCCTGCTTCAAGCGGCACGGGGCGGCCGCCATCGACACCCCCGTGCTGGAGCTGCGGGTGAGGCGCGGCGGGAGCTCTCGTCGCCCTTGGCGTGGGGAGCGGACCCGCCCCGGGGGCCGTGGGCCCCTCTGCTCCCTCCTGTGGGACTGGGGAGCGCCCCTGTCCCCGGGGCAGCTCTGGGAGCCCCCTCCGTGTGGGGCATGGCCAGCTGGACATTCACGCTTGGTTCTCTTTTTGGGGGGGACAGGGAGGTGGACTTAGGTCTGGAGGAGCTGGAGGGGGGATGAGTGTATTGCCCGGTTCGTGGGGATCGAGCTATGTGCCCCACCTCAGGGTCCCTTCACCCCAGAGCCATCCTGGTCACCAGCCCCTTTCTCAGGGTCATTTCACCCCAGAGCCACCCCGGTCACGAGCCCCTTTGCCCCTCCCCAGGAGACGCTGCTGGGGAAGTATGGGGAGGAATCGAAGCTCATCTACGAGCTGCAGGACCAGGGAGGGGAGCTGCTGGCCCTGCGCTATGACCTCACCGTATCCTGTGCTCCCAAGGGGATGGTGGCACCTTGAGGGGATAGTAGCCACCTCTGCCTTGAGGGATCGCTCTTACCCTGGCCTGCCTGCAGGTCCCACTGGGGTGGTGGCAGCCCCCTTGGCCGTCCCAGCTGGTCTGGCTGTCACTGTCATGACTCAACACCATCTCCCAGCCAGGCCAGGAGAGTCCCTTCCTGTTGTGGACATGCACCAGTATGCTCCACTGTACTGGTTTTATCTCCTCACACTTAAAGTCCCCACTTCTGCTGTGCCCATCCCACCTTGCTAGTTCCACCTGGAAAGGTGTTTGCTGCAAGTGTCCATCCCAGGCCTTCTCAACCTCCACATCTCAACAAAATCTCTTTCCTTCAATATCCATATAGCAGTGCCATGCATTGAATTCCCACTGATCCCACTGTGAGAGGGTGGAATGATGAGAGAGGGTCCTTGTGTATGTGATGTTGTCACATAGTGGGCCTGGAGGAGGAAATGGAGCTGTACCAGCATTGAGGGAGCTCAGGTGGTTCATTGTACTTATTTTCAGCCTGGGAGATGATCTCCCCAGAGATCATAGAGTTATAGAATATCACAAATTGGAAGGGATCAGCAATAATTGCTGATGTCCAGCTCACGACCCTGCACAGGACACCCCAAGAATCTCCCCGTGATTATGAAAAAGTTGGGAAGCAGCTGACAAAGGGAAGGGGTGATGGGAGGCTTTGAGGTTCAACTTCTACAGCTCTGGGGATCTCCATGTTCCCATCCTTAACTCCTCGGGCCAGGTGCCCTTTGCTCGCTACCTGGCCATGAACAAGATCAAAAAGATGAAGCGCTACCACGTCGCCAAGGTGTACAGGAGGGACAACCCGGCCACCACCCGGGGCCGCTACCGCGAGTTCTACCAGTGCGTGAGTGTTGTGGTGGCCAGTGCTGCCACCAAGGCCACAAGGCCAGCAGGGTTTTCCCACTCCAGCTGCTGCAGAGCAGCAGGGTGTGTCTGGCTAAGGCCCCCTGGCTCTGCCAGGAGCTCCCATCACTTCTTCTGCCCCCAGGACTTTGACATTGCCGGGCAGTTTGACCCGATGATTCCCGATGCCGAGTGCCTGAAGATCGTGCACGAGATCCTGAGTGACCTGCAGCTCGGGGACTTTGTCATCAAGGTGAGACTGGGTGGCTTCTCTGTGCCACTGTGCAGTGGTCATTGCTCTGTGGTTTTACACAGTAGCACCTGCTCCCTCACTAAGGCCTGGCCCAGAAGTTTATCCCATCTCTCTGCTTCCTCATGGTGTATATGCAAAGGCTGAACCTCAGCTTGGACATGCCTTAAGCTGGGAATACCAGGAGTTCTTCTGAGGCTGCAGTGAGCAGAGTTCTCTCCAGGACTAACCACAGTGCTCTGCAGAATTCCAGCAGCTGACTATATCCATAGAGACACAGGGTGGTTTTCATACATCAACACTTTCTCTTTGCGTGGAATTTGGGTGCTGAGGGAAATACCAACAGCTGCAGCTTCCCAGACACTAGGAAAAAAAGAAATTGCATTAGACGGTGCCCCCATGTTAAGTGTACCTCTCCCTCCACCAGGTCAATGACCGTCGGATTTTGAATGGTGTGTTTGCTGTCTGTGGTGTTCCAGAGAGTAAGCTCATACCTGCCTGCTCCACCGTGGACAAGCTGGACAAGGTCAGCATTGGGCTCGTGGGGAGACACTTCTGGTCGTAGGCTGGGCAGTGTTGTGGCTATTCTTGTTGAGAAGAGTTACACAGCAGCTGAGATGGGGTCTGTAAAGGATTTGAGGAGTTCTTGGGCCTGGTTAAGAACAAAGCCTGGTGATTTGTTAAAATATCCTGTGAGAGAGAGAGGCACAGTTAGTGAGATTGCTGCCTGTTGTTCCACACAAGTTGTGCACATGTGGGCTGATGGAGGCAGTGGATGAGGAGAATGTCCTGCAGCAATTGAAGCCCTTCTCTGCTCTACAGGTGCCCTGGGAAGAAGTGAGGAGTGAGATGGTGGGAGAGAAGGGGCTCTCTCCCGAGGCTGCGGATCGCATCGGGGAGTATGTCCAGCTCCATGGTGAGCACCACGGGGTCGTGCCCTTAGCCTGGTTCTGGGCTGGGGATGGAAGGTGCAGGGCACACACCCGGCTGGCTGGGGCCACCGTGCCGGGTGCTGCTGCCCTGGCACACCTGAGGCATGGCTGGTCCCCACAGGTGGGCTGGACCTGGTCGAGCAGCTTCTGCAGGACCCAAAGCTATCCCAGAACAAGGTGGCCAAGGAAGGGCTGGGGGACATGAAGCTGCTGTTTGAGTACCTGACCCTGTTTGGCATCACGGGGAAGGTGAGGAGGTGTGGGGGCAGGAGGGGCTGCTGCCCTGGCGGGTCCCGAGCAGGCGGTGACGGGGCCGCCCTTGTGCCCTGCAGATCTCCTTCGACCTGAGCCTGGCGCGGGGCCTGGACTATTACACGGGGGTGATCTTTGAGGCTGTGCTGCTGCAGCAGGAGAACGAGCACGTGGAGGAGCCGGTCAGCGTTGGCAGCGTGGCCGGGGGCGGCCGCTACGACGGGCTGGTGGGAATGTTTGATCCCAAGGGCCGGAAGGTGCCCTGTGTGGGGGTCAGCATTGGCATCGAGCGCATCTTCTCCATCCTGGAACAGAGACTGGAGGTAGGTGATGCAGGCAGTGCATTGGAGAAGGCCCTAGGAAGCAAAATACTGTTTATTAGAGGTCTCCAGCTCCACAGTGCTCAAGGGAAAATAATTTTGGGGCAGAAAGTGGCTCTTCCCATGCCTAAATATTGATGCACAGAAGACAGAGTCCTTTTATGCAGCCCGTTAGGATGGAGGTGTGGGCAGCTGCATCCAAGGAGATGTCAGGGAAATGTTAGAAACAGCCTTGAGCTCTGTGCCTGGCTTTAAGCTTTGTGCCTCCGTCACTTTATTCTTGTGTCTTTCCTGTTATGTCTTCTGTCCTGGGGATTCTGAAGCAATGAATTTGGTAATAGCTCTGAGCTCACTCTAATAAACACCAGGAAAGCCTCTGTGGAGATTCATCATTCTGTGCTTGGTTCCAAGCCTGTGATTCCTTGCAAGTAAAGCTGAGGTAATGTGTTTGTACCTGAAGAATTGAAGGAGACGTTGGAAAGCTGTCCAGGAGGTTGGCCAGGGTCCCTAAGGAACAGCAGCACACAATTCAGAATCCCTGGGGGGCTCATTAAAGGTGCCCAGGTTGTCACTGTCTGAGTTAAGATCTGGAGATAGAGGAGTTGAGGTGTTGTGAGCTGCAGGTTCCCATGAATGTCCCATGTGTGTCCCTTCAGGCATCTGGGGAGAAACTTCGAACAACTGAGACCCAAGTGCTGGTGGCTACACCTCAGAAACACCTGCTTGCTGCTAGAATGAAGCTAATCTCTGAACTGTGGGATGCAGGGATCAAGGTAAAGGAGTGACTTGGGCTTGGCAGTGTCACAGGTGAGGGAGGGAGAGCCTGAAGGGAGCTGTAGCACGGCAAGACCCAATTCCATTAGTTGTGTGTCTCTCCAACACCTGGGCCTGTCTGAGATCACAGCATCATTCAGGTTGAAAAAGACCTCCAAGATCGTCAAGTCCAACCTTTAGATCTAGGCAGGCAGAGAAGAACAGCCCAGAGCAGTAAAGTGATTGCTGCAGGGTTTGGTTTTGGTGCTTTACTGCAGTATTCATCAGAGCGAAAGTTGGGTTAGTGATTCACCCTTCCCATTCCCTCCTAGGCAGAGATGCTGTACAAGAAGGATCCTAAATTGCTGAAGCAGCTGCAGTATTGTGAGGACACAGGGATCCCCCTTGCTGCCATTGTGGGAGAGCAGGAGCTGGCAGATGGAGTTGTCAAGCTGCGAGATGTTGCAACAAGAAAGGAGGTGAGAATGGCTTTTTACACCAGGTTTTAAAGTACTTCCAGACTCTGGAGATCACTGGAGAGTTCTGGGTTTTCCCTCAGTGTTCTTTGGGAGGCCATAGCTCAGATCTATTGGGTGACTCCAGAAAACCAGTCACAAACTGCATTGGTATCCTCACTTAGTCCTTAAAAGTGCTCTTCTGTACTGCTGCTGTTTGCTTTGTAGGTTGATATCCCCAGAGAGAAGCTTATTGATGAGATCAGGAGGAGGCTGGAGCCCTGAGGACTCCTCTCGCTGGAAATGCTTGGCAGAACTGCTGCACATCTGGACCCTCCAGCACCCTCAGCCCCTCACTGCCAGCTGCAGTCTGGTGACATCCACTGGCCTAAGGCTCACTGCCTCTGCTCAGGCAGTGGGAACTGAGGAGTATGGCAGTTTTTAAAGCTATGGACGGTACAGTCACCAGGTTAACCTTCAGATTAGCTTCTCTGAAGGCCAAGTTTGTGGGTTCCTAATCCTGTAGTCCCCGTACCTGTACAGCCGTTTCTGTCACTGTAGGTGGTGGTGGCACAGATGGATGTGGTGAGGCTGGAGCAGGATCAGGTGGAACTCCACTTTTGGGAGGGGGAATGGTGGTGTGTTGGGGACCTGCCAGCTCAGGGCTCGGGGCAGTGGGAGGGCACCCCCGCCCCTCATGGGGCTGCGGGGGCCGGTCCCGACCCGCGGGCAGGGGAGGAGCTGCGGGAGCGCCCTGGAGGACGGACGTGTCCCCTCACCGAGGGACACAACGAGCAGCGCGGAAACACTGTATTTTTATATATTAAACAAAACCCGCAATAACAAACCCAGACCGCGCCCTCCGCCTTTCACTTCCCCGCGGCGGCACTGCGCATGCGCGGGGGCGGCGGGGCGGTGCGCAGGCGCGGCGCGGGCGCAGCCTCGCCATGGCGGAGGAGGCGGCGGTGCGGGCCCAGGCGGAGACCGTGCGGAGGCTCAAACAGGACAAGGCCGATGCTGAGGAGGTGCGGGGGCTCCGGTGTTCCCGGGAATGGGGTGCTGGGGTTCCGGTGTTCCCGGGAATGGGGTGCTGCGGAGCAGCAGTATGGCTGGGAGCGGCGGGGAATGAGAACTGGGGCGCCGGCTGTGTTGGGATGGGCAAGAGGGGCTTGAGGGAGCGGGGGGCACCGGGGCTGGGCCGGGCCGGGCCGGGCGGTGGGTGAGAACTGGGGGTACTGGTGTACAGGTTACTGGTGTACAGGTTACTGGGGTACAGGTTACTGGGCTGGGGCTGGCGGCTTTGGGAAAAGAGGGGTTGGAAAGGATGGGAGTGCAGGGCTGGGAAGTGGAAGGGCTGAGGGTGCAGGGGAGACTCCTGGTGGGAGCCGGTGATGGCAGTGTTAGATTGAAGGGGAGGATGTTTGGGAGGAACTGCTGGAAACCGCTGGTGCGTGTAACAGCTGGTGGTGCTGGGGATAGGAATGGGGAGATAGCTGTGGATGGTAATGGAGGTCGTGGGAGTCGGGGGATGGTGGGGGTGTTTGCGTTGTTGAGATAGGGGTGCTTGATGAAAAGTGGGAAGTGCTGGAGAGCAGCAGGGAGCCTCCCTCGGGTTGCTGAGAAGCTGGGAATAGTGGGTGTACTGAGGTTGTGGAGTCCAGGTGAACTGGGAATGCTGTGGTTGAAGGTTCTGGGGAAGGCAGGGGGCTGGGCCTGCTGGGTGGTCTTATCCCCAGCTCCCTCCTTGCTCCATCCCCAGATTGCAAAGGAAGTGGCAAAGTTGCTCGAGATGAAGGCACAGCTGGGGACAGATGAGGGGAAACACAAGTTTGTGCTGAAGACCCCGAAGGTAACTCCTGTCTCCTATGCCCTCTGTATGCATGTCCTCCCCCAGACACACAGCCAGCAGCCCCTACATATCTGTGAGCCAGAGTCCAGTGTGGCCACACCTGTCTTTGTTCACGTTTCTGTTTCCACTTTCATTTTTAGCAGCAAACAGGGAGGGGAGGGATGAAAACATTTCCTGACAGCATTCAACTCAGACACTCACTGCCTTAGAGGCTTCTTGGTGACATTCCAACCAGTGCTGGTGTGGTCAGGAATTTCCCTTCTAATCAAGCTTTATTGTAGCTGCCCAGTGTGATAGGGTTCATACCTGCCCTTAGTCTGAGGGGCTCATTTACTGAACAGGTCTGGCCAGCTGCTGGAATTTCTGTGTCCTCTTGTGGAAAGATCCTGCCTTCACAAGTAGTTTTTCAGCCTCCAGGCCCCTAAGAATAGTGTCCATAATGCAGTTTCTGCTGAAATACTTTGTAACCTGAATATTTCATCGGAGACCACCTGCTTCCATGCTGTGGTGTGAAGACAGTTATGAATCTGTTCACAAACAAACTAGGCTGTGGTGATGCCACTGACACAAGAAATTATAGACACATGGAGTGGTTTGGGTTGGAAAGACCTTAAAGCTCATCTCATTTCACCCCCTGCCATGGGCTGAGACACCTTCCACTATCCCAGGCTGCTCCAAGCCCCATCCAGCCTGGTCTGGGATGCTGCCAGGGATGGGGCTTCCCAGCTTCTCTGGGCAACCTGACAGAGAATAATTTATTCCCAATATTTAAAAGTCTCAGAACTGTCTCTTTGTTCATTTCCTTTATGATATGTTTTGTTGAATGTAATTGTGGTGTGATGCCTGGAAAGTGGAAGGGTATTTCACTGTTTAAAAGTGTGGAGAAGGGGAGTTTGCAGCCCTGTTGAGTGCCAGAGAAACTCAGTTGAGTTTCCAGCCCATCTCAGGCTTGTCAATGGCAGCTGAAGGCCATCTGAGTGATCTGTGGGTGGGAGTGCTTCCTCATGCCTAACTGGGTTTATAAAGTAGAAGTTGGAGATCTAGCTAATAACAATGATTTTTATGTTACTGAGGGCATAAAGGTGGTAATTGAAATAATTCAGTGGTCCTTGACACCAAAGAAATGGAAAGGGTGCATGGCCCTGTGAATTGTAGACAGACATTTCACAAGCATTGCATTTTGAAAGATGATTTTTCTCTGTGTTTGGAAATTGCAGAGCTGATGGTTGTTGCACAGTTTTAGAGCATGTCTGTCCTCTGTTTCCACCTTTGGGGTGGCTCACTGGGTGGGGATCTGGCTAATAGTTCTGCATCAGAGCTGAGGACAGGTCCTAGTTGCACTGTCAGGCTCAAAAGCACTGAACTCTGACTGCTGGATCTGTTTTATCTCCTTTGTTTCCTGTACTGTGAAACTCCTGACTTAGGTTTTCCTCTGCAGACCATGGCAGACTCTGTCTGAGCTGTGTCCTGATGTTTTCCAACGTTTTTAGTGCTGTTTACCAATATCTGGTGTCTGGACCTGTCTCTCTGGCTTTGTTAGGAATATGGCACCTTCTTCATATTGCCTCTGGCATCTTTCTCCTGTCATGCCTCTAACCCAAAGTGTCCTTTGCTCTTTTTCTTCCCTCATCCCAGGGCACGCGGGATTTCGGCCCCAAGGAAATGGCCATCCGTGAGAGGGCCTTCAAAGCCATCATCTCGTGCTTCAAGCGCCACGGGGCTGAAGTCATCGACACGCCGGTGTTCGAGCTGAAGGTGGGTGAGGACACAGCAGGTTGGCTCAGCTGCTGAGGATCCTGCAGCTCAAAGTGTTGAGGGTTGAGTTTCCTTCTTCCCTTCCTAGGCATTCTCCCTTTCTCTCCTTGTTTTCTGTGTGCTCTAGGGCTGATCCCCTGTCACTGAAGATGCCATTTGTTCGTGTGTTGTTTTGTTGTAGGAGACACTGACAGGGAAATACGGTGAAGACTCGAAGCTCATCTATGATCTGAAGGATCAGGGAGGAGAGCTGCTGTCCCTACGCTATGATCTGACAGTATCCTGCCACAGCTGGTGCTGGGGGGCCTTTGCAGTCCTCCTTTTGGGAGGACTTACTGTCCTGAGGGGGAGGAGGGACCCCAAACTGACCAGGAGAGCATGAGCAGGCAGTGTGGTTCAGTGGGTGCAGAACCCTTGCTCAGTTATTTACTGTGCATTGCTTCTGTTTGGTGAAGAATCATGGAATATCCTGAGGTGGAAGTGACCCCAAGGATCATTAAGTCCAGCTCATGACCCTGCACAGGACACTCCAAGTGCCTGAGAGTGTTTTCCAAATGCTCTTTGAGGTCTGGTGCCATGACCACTTCCTTGGGGAGCCTGTGCCTGTGCCCAACAACCCTCTGTGGGAAGAACCTTTTCCTGATATCCAGCCTGACCCTCCCCTGACACAGCTTCACTCCCCATGTGTATGGAAGTACAGAAGATCAATACTGAGTGTGGTTTCTCCCAAGCAGGGTTCCCAGAGCAGACTGCTGCAGTGCACAGCCCACATGACACTGAGATCCAGCCTAAGGTGGTGCTGGAAGAAGCCTGAAGGGACACTTGGAGGCAGCGTGTGGAGACCTTGGGGAGCTGTGATGAGTCCAGCTGTTCCTCAGCAGTCCTTCGCCCCCAGGGCACTGGTGGGAGACAGTGAGGACCCAGCACTGCCTGTGACTGATACCTGGGGGGGGATGATCCCTCCTTGTTGCCATCCTTAACTCTGTCTCAGGTGCCCTTTGCTCGCTATCTGGCCATGAACAAGATCACCAACATCAAGCGCTACCACATTGCCAAGGTGTACAGGAGGGACAACCCGGCCATGACCAGGGGCCGCTACCGCGAGTTCTACCAGTGTGTGAGTTTGGCTGTGGGCAAGGACCCTGCTGGGACAGGCTGTAGGCTGTCAAAGTAACACCTGTGTTACCCTTCCCTGTGCCTGTGGAAAACTCTGAAAGATCCACTAATCTCCACAGTGTGTTTTTGTGAGTGTGAAAAATAACTGGAGAGTGGGAGAGTGGGTGTGGCAGGTGTGACACGGTGCTGGTGTGGTGTGGAACTTTGTCATAGAGCCCCCAGGTATCACCTCCTTTGCACTGCATGGGAGGGCAGCTCCTTGCTCTGTCCCACAGTGCTTGCTGGATGGGTGGTGGGGAAGAATTTCCTTCTGATCCCAAATCTGGCAACAGTTCAGCTCTGAGTGTGTTAGCAGGACATACCAACCAGGCAAATCAGTAGCATACAGCACTTCCCTTCCATTTATTTAATTTCAAAGGAAGGGAAAACCCAGAGGCCAAATTACAGAACAAGTAACAAAGCAATTTCCTTCGTGGCTCTCTCATGGTAGCCCTAAGGAGCAGCTTTGCTCAGCTCTACTGACACAGTCCCCAGGGACTCATATTGCAAACAATTCCTTTTGTTTGAGAATATTCCTACTTCATTATACAACCCCTGGGAATACCTTCCAGCTTTGGCTTGGTGATTCCTGTTTCCAGATGACTTGGGGTCATTACCTCCTGTCTCATCTACTCCAAGATCTCACTCCTAGGATAGCTAGAAATGGTCTTCTAATATCCAGGCTAAATGTATTTGTACCTGATTGTTTCCTTCCTCTCATTTGAAGAGGTCAGCTCTCAAAATAGTAGCTATCATCCCTTGATATGTATTCTTTCCCAGCTAAACATTTGGGAAATGTTTAGAGAAATCTTCCCCTCCTTAGACCATATAAATCAAGCTCTGTTACCTTTGTTACCTTGGATATATTTTCATTCTTTTCTCAGCCAAGACCTTTTCCTGCAGCTTTTCTTCAATATAATTCACCAGCCCCTGTTTTTTTTTCAGTGACATTTCATCTGTGCCATTTACAGCGATATCGGCACTTTCCTGACTTCCTGTACACTTCCTGTACTTCCTCACCCAACTTTCCCAGGGATTGCATCAGCCCTTTTTGCACTCAGCTGATGAGGAATTAACTATATGATCCCATCTCTTCCTCCAATGCCCCAGTTTATTTTGAGACCTTGGTGAAGCCCTGTTGAAATATATCCACATAATGAAAATTATTCTTGAACCCACAATCTCACTGAATACTTTGCATTTGGGGATTCCTAAACAGGAGCTGAAGAAGCCTTGGGGACTCTCACCGCTCTCTGGAGCAGTGTTTGCTTCTCTCCACACTGGAGACAAGTCAAAGAAGGGCTCTCTTGTTGCTTCTGTGTTTTATTTCTCTCTGAACACTGATGTTGTTTCCAATCATGGGATACCAGCCTATTAAAGCATCTTGATGTTGGGCTTTGGTTCTTCTATGTGCTAGTTCATTTGGGGATCTCTGGTGGGGACCATTCAGGGTTCGTGATTGCTTTTTCTGTCTTAGGAATTGAAACTCTGGGTTTGCTTCTTTTGCCTTCTTTAATCATTAACTTGATTAGCATGTGTATTAAAAATGCATCCTAAGAATCAAGGCAAAACATTTGGCATTTAAGTCATAGCAAATGAGAAGTAACTTTTATTCCTTTTTCTGGTTTCTTTGTTCTATTTATTTACTGCTGTTCCTCCTTTTTGTTGTTTTTTGAGGATCTCTGTTTCGGAGTGTCATACAGCAACTGTAGTGTACAAACTCTCTGAAATGCAGTGGACATGAGAGCACTGCTGCCTGCCATGGCAGAGGTCCTAACCCACATCCTGTCCCTTTTGGGTTTAATCTGTAAGGGTTAGTGGTGCCTCACATCCCAGTTCTGTTGGGTTTTGTATACAAACTCCTGTTTCCAGCAGTTGAAGCTGGTTTTCTGCAGCTATGCTGTGGTGCTGAATCACTCACTGCCTTGCCTCTGCCCCCAGGACTTTGACATTGCTGGGCAGTTTGACCCGATGATTCCCGATGCCGAGTGCCTGAAGATCGTGCACGAGATCCTGAGTGACCTGCAGCTCGGGGACTTTGTCATCAAGGTGAGACTGGGTGGCTTCTCTGTGCCACTGTGCAGTGGTCATTGCTCTGTGGTTTTTCACAGTAGCACCTGCTCCCACTCTAAGGCCTGGCCCAGAGTTTGTCCCTCCTCTCTGCCTGGAAGCAAATGTGCTTCCCCTTGTTAAAGATTGGGCCTCCACTTGGGTTTGCTTTGAGCTGAGAATGACAGGAGTTTTCCTGAGGCTGCAGCTGACAGTGTTCTCCCCAGAACTAGCCACTGTCCCTTGCAAAATACCAGCAGCCAGCTAGAATGATAGAATGGTCTGGGTTGGAAGGAACCTTAAATATAATCCACTTCCATTACCCTGCTATGGACAGGATCACCTTCCACTATCCCAGGTTGCTCCAAGCCCTGTCCAGCCTGGTCCTGAACCCTTGCAGGAGTGGGGCAGTCATAGCTTCTCTGGACAACCTGTGCCAGTGCCTCACCACTTCTATAATAAAAAAAATTTCTTCCCAATATGGAGTGGAGGTGTCTGTGGCTGTAGAAAGAAATGCGATGGCTCTTCCTAGGCTTGGTAGATGTCAGTTGTGCTATTTGGTCTGCTCTAGGAAGCTCAGCTCCCCAAGAATGGAAAATAGAAATTCAAAATAGCAAAAAAAAACCCTTGACAGATGTCTCCTGTATTTGCTTCCATGCTTAAAACAGGGGAATGAAGCGGGACATGACTGAAGCATCTGCTTGAGTTTGTAATTCCTGATGTGCTGCTCCCTTTCCCCAGGTTAACGACCGGCGCATCCTTGATGGAATGTTTGCAGTTTGTGGGGTCCCAGACAGCAAATTCCGAACCATCTGCTCCAGCGTTGACAAACTGGATAAGGTATGGGCTGGGGCCCCAGGCTGTATCTGCTGCTGCTGGAGTCTCAGTGAATGAACCATGGTCCATGAGAATTGGCTGGAAAATGCTGATAAGCATCACCTTGTTCCCACCTTTCCCGGGAGGGGATACATGCAGGGCACAGCATTCACATCGGGAGAGTGGATCCTCTGTTTTGTTACCCACTATCCCATGAGATCTGATAAAAGGAAAGGTGGGAGGGGAAAAAGGTTCTTCACATAGGAGGTTCAATATCTCAAATCTTCACCTGCTCAAGGTGTTGCTGCTTATGGAACAGGCTCATGAAAACCTGCACCAAATTAGGCTAGGGCATGTTAAGAACAGCAGTTTGTGTCTCTTTACATGTGGTCATGGTTCTTTGTTGAAGGGTGAACTGCCTTTTCCTGTGGAGGGCTCATCAGGCAGTCAAATGAAGGCAACTGGAGGAGGTCTCACTCACAGCACTGTTAACAGAGATCCATTGCAGAGGCATGTCCAGAGTTTGGGGTTTGGGGCTGTGTATGTGTGGAAAAGCAATGGGCAGAGAGCATTTGGATTCTTTCTGATGGGATCATTTCCTTGTGATTTATCTCAGTGCAGCTGGATGGGATCAATACTCTGGTTGTCTGACTCATGGTCAGTGGGAAAATGGCAGCATATTATGCTTACATTGGATTTTTTCCATTACCCAACCAATAGCTCACACATTTCCAGGTGATTCCATGACCAGCAACACTTTCCTGAATGGTATTTATGACTAAGTACCTAACCAGGGAAACCACAGCAGCAAGATGGGTCTCAGACTTGATGGTTATACAGTGCTGATACTTGATTCTGGCCAGAAATCTAACTACAGGTATTTTTATAGGGTTGAGATAGAAACAGGCTGTGCAGAGGTACAAGAAATGGAGTTATGCATACATGACTGTGCTCTGAGAGCTGCTGCTTCTCTCATGCACTTTCTAACCATGATGATGGGATTCTGCCATGCAGAGGGGAGCCTGTGTCCCTGGTCCAGTGGCATATGCTCTTCTCTCCCCTCACAGGTGCCCTGGGAAGAAGTGAGGAGTGAGATGGTGGGAGAGAAGGGGCTCTCTCCCGAGGCTGCGGATCGCATCGGGGAGTATGTCCAGCTCCATGGTGAGCACCACGGGGTCGTGCCCTTAGCCTGGTTCTGGGCTGGGGATGGAAGGTGCAGGGCACACACCCGGCTGGCTGGGGCCACCGTGCCGGGTGCTGCTGCCCTGGCACACCTGAGGCATGGCTGGTCCCCACAGGTGGGCTGGACCTGATCGAGCAGCTTCTGCAGGACCCACAGCTATCCCAGAACAAGGTGGCCAAGGAAGGGCTGGGGGACATGAAGCTGCTGTTTGAGTACCTGACCCTGTTTGGCATCACGGGGAAGGTGAGGAGGTGTGGGGGCAGGAGGGGCTGCTGCCCTGGCGGGTCCCGAGCAGGCGGTGATGGGGCCGCCCTTGTGCCCTGCAGATCTCCTTCGACCTGAGCCTGGCGCGGGGCCTGGACTATTACACGGGGGTGATCTTTGAGGCTGTGCTGCTGCAGCAGGAGAACGAGCACGTGGAGGAGCCGGTCAGCGTTGGCAGCGTGGCCGGGGGCGGCCGCTACGACGGGCTGGTGGGGATGTTTGATCCCAAGGGCCGGAAGGTGCCCTGTGTGGGGGTCAGCATTGGCATCGAGCGCATCTTCTCCATCCTGGAACAGAGACTGGAGGTAGGTGCCTTTGGTGCTCAGCTCAGCATGGTTAATCCCAGACTCCAGCAGATGCTGAAGTGAGTGTTCCTTGCCCCAGCCTTTGGAGAAGCCAGCCAGGCCTCTGCTGTGCTCTGCATCACGAGTCAGAACCAGGATATAACCTCCAATTCTCTGGCCTGGCAGATGGTGTCTGAGGCTGAAGACAAGACCCTTCTTCCACAGCCCTCAGACATGGCTTCTCCAGCTGCAGCTGGTGGGGGCACTTTAATCCTCAGCCTGGGCAGGTACCTTAGTGTTCCCCACTGCACTGGGCATCCACATGAGCCCACATCCTCCTTGGTGAGGCAGCATTGTTCTGCAAGTTAGGCAGCAGCCTCACACATGTGTTTGTCCTGCCTGTGGCATTACAGAGACCAGGCAGGTATCACATGTTACAGGGTAGGAACTGCAGTGCCTCTAGGGGTTTCCCAGATATCTTTTTCCTCTTCCCTCTCATCAGAGTTGTACTGTTCTTCATCCAATGGATGTTATATAGGTTTTTGTAAGCTCCCAAAATGGGCTACATGTTCCCCTCCCCCAGAAGTCTGGTGTTAGTTCTCTCTTGGCAGCCAGACACAACTGGAATTTCTAAATAAAAACTGAATTCCTCCCCCACCACCTCCAGTCCTGGCCAGGTTTGTTCCTTTGCAGGTGACCTTTTAAAGGTTTCTCCCTTCAGCAAGGCAGCAGGGAAATGCCACATGGAGTATCCAACATCTGCCACAGGGGCTGGTGGAGCATTCAGCTTTCTGCTGTTTAACCCATAGTTAGAACCTCAGCTGTAGAGCAGGCAGCTGCCTGTGTCCACCTTCTCCTGGGTGTGTTGCTTCTAAGCTGCTTGGAGCAGTTTAGGAGGCCTTTGGGTGTGGAGAAATTGGAGGGAGGCTGTGTTAAGCATGCATCATGGACAATTGATTCTGCTCTAGGATGGGATCTGTGGGATCTCTCTGACTGTTGAGTTAAGGCTGTTGATCCCTCTGAGCCCAGTCCTCTTCAGTGAAAGATGGATGGAGCTGAGTGTGACCCATCCTGCCCATAGGATCTCAGGTGTCTTGGTATGTCTGTGGCATCTTCTGGGTCCTGTCCCCTCTCTAGGCCTCTGAGGAAAAGATCAGGACAACGGAGACACAGGTGCTGGTGGCCTCTGCCCAAAAGAAGCTCCTTGAAGAGCGATTGAAGCTCATCTCCGAACTGTGGGATGCTGGAATCAAGGTATGACTGTGTGAGGGCAAAGTCAAGAGCTGCCTGGTTCACTCTGTCTGGGAATGGACCAGATCTGGCTTTGCTTTGGGAAGGAGTTACAGGGAGCAGACTGCCTTCCTGAATGGAGCCTTCCTCTTCTCAGCGTCCCAGATCATGGGCTCTCCAGGAAGGGCTGGGCAGCAGGACTTGGTTAGCCCTATAACTGCATTGCCTTGTTGAACCTGGTGCCCAGCCTTCTCCAGGAGTCCATCCTGTCCCCACCACACAACGTCACACTGACCAGACTGGCCCAGCAGTGCCTGGTTGAAGGGGTCCAGTCAAACATCCCAGTTTGATGATTTGTGCTCTGGCTTTCTCCCAGGCAGAGATGCTGTACAAGAAGAACCCCAAGCTGCTGAATCAGCTGCAGTACTGTGAGGAGACAGGCATCCCTCTTGTCGCCATTGTGGGTGAGCAGGAGCTCAAGGATGGAGTCGTCAAGCTGCGGATCGTGGCAACCAGGGAGGAGGTATGGCCCGTGGCATGGTGGGGTTGGCTATGTGACCTTTCAGCCCAGCTCAAACCAGCCCTCCAGACCCAGTGCTGTTTCCAGCAAGTTCTGTAACACCCCATGTTCCAGTTCCTTGCCCCATGCAGCTTCCTGGAGTCACGAAGTGCTGTTGTTTCCAGCTCTGGGGAGTTTCCTATAATGTGGCCTCCCTGAACTCCTCAGTTCAGGAGCCTGGAGCATGGAGCGGTGATTCAGTGGCACTCTTGGAATGAGTGAGACTGAACAGAAGTTGGTTAACCCTGAACTGCAGGGCTGCTCCATGCCCGTTCCCTCAGGACAGATTCCCAAAACAGGCAGCACTGGAATCAGTGCACAGGCCACTGGCTAAGATCACTACATAGATCAGTAACTTAGGAACCAATAGGAAAGTGTGAGAAGAACATCTTTGTCACAATCATTATGTAGGAGAGGGTTTATTGGGGTTGCTGGCATGTGCCTGCTCTTACAGGTTCAGCTCTGGCTGCTGCAGCCCACTCAATCCCTGTAGAGAGACTGGTGACACCTTGGTGTGACCCCCTGAGACACAGGGCCACGACTGGTGACCTGTCAAACTGCTGGAGTTGTATTGAAGCAACCTTTTGCTCCCCTGTATAGGTTAATGTCCGCAGGGAGAACCTGGTGGAGGAGATCAGGATACGAACGAGTCAGTGTTAACCCCTTCAGATGCATCTACTCCTTTGCTGGATTCCAGCTGACAGATTTCCTTCCATAAATGCCTTCACCAGACTGTGCAGCAGTGGGTGGAGTGAGAGGGTGACTTTGAAAGCTGTATTTATTCTTGTCTTAAGCCCTTCCTTCCCCAGTGGGAGCCAAGAGGCTGCACTGACTCCTGTGCCATGCCCTGGCTCTTGAGAATGGTGCGGGAAAGATGTTGTGGAAGTGGCTATGGCAGATGCTGGCCACACGTCTGCCACAGCGACCCATGGAGCAGCAAGTCCCGGGGGTTTGGCTGCAGCTTCTTGTTCCCGTCGCTTTGAATAACCATCCCGGCCCATCTCTCTGCCCTGGCTGCAGGGGCTGACCTTATCCCCAGCAAAATGTAATGGCGCTGCTCCCAGAAACATAATAAATCTGTCTGTCCCCTGCTGTGACTCCTGTCTCTGCTTGCTGCTCGGGGCAGGGATTTGCTCACCTGCCTCGTTAAGCCGAAGCTGTTCTTTAAAGGTCATTGTGGATGTTTCTGCAGCCATAACGTTTCCTCCTCCCTCTGGATAGCCCTGGTGCTGCCAGGCCCTGTGACAGGTGCAGAGCCAAACCCCCACACCTCCACAAGCGACCTCCCCATCAGGGTGTGACAGAACCCCCATCTACCGGGGGTGGCTCAGGGTCCCCCCCAGACCCCTTCCCTGCTGAGCCACACATTTTGCCTGATGTCCCCAAAACAAGTCAGTTTTTAAACCTGTGGGTCCCTAAACAAGGGTAAGACATGAATAAAGAACAATACATCTTTTCTGTGCATGAAAGTGTAAGACGGGAGTAGCAGGGAAAGCAAGGTAAGAAAGGGCTAGGAAAAGGTAGAACGAGGCAAGGGAAGGAAAATTAAGGCAAGGAAGGGATATGGAAGGCCTCCATTGTCAGACCTTGCCAATCCGTCCCTTGCCCTGTGCGCCCATGGGAGCTCCGTGGAGGTTCTGAGGGAGCCACGGGCACCATCGCGGCCCGGCTCGGCCAATCACAGCCGCAGGCCATGCCGGCTCGGCCAATCACAGCCACAGGGCATGCCCAGCCCAGCCAATCACAGCCACAGAGCATGCCCAGCCCAGCCAATCACAGCCACAGAGCATGCCCAGCCCAGCCAATCTCGGCCCGTCTGTTCCCGCCTCGCTCATCTCCCTGAGCTCTCCCCTCAGGCTTTGCCTCCGCCGCTCCGGGAGCCGGTGGCGCCCGGTCCCCGCTGTCCCCTCCTTCCCCCGGGAGAATTCCCAGCCAGAGCCCGAACGCGAACGAGGAGCCTCCGCCAGCCCTTCCCGGACTCCAGAAGCACCTGCCGCAGCGAGGCCACGGTTCCGCCGGCTCCCGGAGCAGCCCCTCAGGCGAACGGCGGGGCGGGCCCGGGCTGAGGGGCCGGGCCGGGCTGAGCGGGCAGAGCTTGGCGGGACGGAGGCCGGATTGAAAGGGCGGCTGTGATTGGACGAGGCGGAGAAAGGCGGGCCGGGATTGGCGGGGCCGGGCGCTGCCTCCGTCCGGGTGGGCGGGGCTTGGACTCTGTGGGGCGCGGCCGCGGCGCTCGGGACGGGGCGGTGGGGCCGGAGGGCGAGGCCGGGAAGGATCAGAGAAACCAGACACGGAACAGGCTGGCAAGGGAAGGAAATCAAGGCATTGATGAAGGGAAGGGGGTGGTGAACAGGGCAAGTGAGAGCTTTGTAAGGCAAGGGAGGGGTAGGGAGGAGAAGGCAGGTGAGGCAGAATCAATGGAGGGACAAGGTACATAAGGCAGTGTGAGGGAGTGGTTGAAAGGTGAGGCAAGGCAGAGCACTGGAGCGGCACAGGCTCGGGGCAGAGGGCTGGAAAGCCACCCTGTTGGAAAGGCCCTGGGAGTGCTGGTTCACAGTGAGTGTTCACACAGAGTGTGCCCCAGAGGGTCAGGAGGCCAAGGGCACCTGGCCTGTACCTGCTGTAGTGTGACCAGCAGGACCAGGCCAGTGACTTCCTCTCTGTCCTGGGTCCAGTTCTGAGCCTGTCACAAGGAAGACTTTGAGGGGCTGTTGCATGTCCAGAGAAAGGAATGGAGCTGGGGAAGGGTCTGCAGAGCCAGACCTCTGAGGAACAGCTGAGGGAGCTGGGGGGGGCTCAGATTTGAGAAAAGGAGATCTCGGGACCTTCTTGCTGTCTTCAACTCCCTGAGAGGAGGGTGGAGATCAGACTCTTCTCCCAGGGAACAAGGGACTCGATGAGGAAATGGCCTCAAGCTGCACCAGGGGAGGTTCAGGACATCAGAAAGAATTTTTTAATGGAAAGGATGGATAAGCACTGGAACAGGCTGTCCAGGGCAGGGGTGAAATCACCATATCTGGAATTGTGCATAAAACAACTGGACCCAGCACTCAGTGCTCCAGTCTGGTTGACAAGGTAGTGATTGGTCACAGGTTGGACTCAATGATTTTGGAGGTATTTTCAACCTTAATGCATGATAAAAAGGGTAAAGAAGAGCATTGAAAAACACCTTTGCTGATATTTTAATTTAAAATGTTTAATTGCATTTTTAGATATCAATTTCTGTTTGCAGTTACACTTTTCAAAAGGTTGTGCATGTCAGCATCGGGCCGCTGAAATAAAAGCTTCCAGCAGGGTTAAAACTGAGAGCACAGATAGTAAATATGAATTGAACCTTTTTAGTAATGAAGCATCTACTTTCATCATTAAAATGAAAAGAAACAGTTTTTTTGTTGTTGTTTGATGGCTCTGGTAGTAACCAAAGAAAAAAGAACAAACCTAGTACAATACAAAATATGAAACCAAACAGTGATTTCAGACATTGCCTCAGTGGGCTGATTAACTATTTGCAAATGCTTAAACATGCAGAAATGTAGGTGATAGTCTTTGTTTTATCTTAACAATAAGGCCAGTGGAGCTTCATCTTCATAAACTGCTGAATAGAAGTATATTGCATACCCTTCAACTTAGAAAATTAAAATTAAATAGTGCTCTAATTAAAATGCTAAGTAATAACACCAGGCAGTAATTCTTATCTGGTTTAAATGAAGACAAAAGATATTTCTGAAGTGGAAGTTTGATGCTGATGCAACATTCCCCCCCATATATTTATACAGCTTAAGATTTATTTGTTTCCTTGTGATGCTTTTTAGCATGTACCTCAAATCTTTACTTATCATACCTATTAGGTGGTGGAACTAATTAATAAGAGAGCAATTCTGCTGCAATGGAGGTTATTTAGATTTTAGTTTAAAGCAGTAAAAATACACCTATAACCTCTTGATATAATTTCACATCTCTAGAAGGAATCCTGTGGATTAGCAAAGGAAAGCAGACAGTTGGCACTGGTGATCCAGTGGCTAAAGAGCTGCAAAATTCTGAGTAATTTCTCCACTAATGATGTAGCTAAAGCTGTTTGGTGGCCTGAGGTGCTGGTTCTGGGAAGCATCAGAGCTGTCTCTAAGAAACTGGATGAAGCCAAGAGCAGCATTTACTCTTACTAACACTCAACATTTTAGCTGCTGCTGATTTTAAGTTCCTTTGAGAAGTACTGGTTCCTCGAATTAATTGTTTGTGTTCCAGAGTGTGTGCGCTTCAAACTCGCAGGGAATCGATTTCCTCATCCTCAGTTCCCACCCCCAGGCTTTCTGAGATGAATTAGGAGTGGGTGACAGCAAAATTTAAATGTGTTATCTGAGTGTGTGTGAAGCAGCTTGAGAAATTGAAACTATGGATACTTCTGCACTCTGCATTATAAGAGAGGTGTGAAATGATCAGAGGATATTAACAGAATTTCTTAAAAAATCTTACAGAAGAGGCAGTGCTCCGGAGAACTCTGTGGGATATGGGATGGGACTGCATGTACCAATTAAATCCACAGTGCCAATAGCTCACAGCAGCTCTGCAAATCTGTGCTGTTTACAGGAACCAGGCAGTAAAACAAAAAAACAAAAAAAAACCAAAGCAAAACAAAAAAAAGGCTTATTGGAATTACAGTTTCAAATGTGATACCCTGGGATTTTTTTCTGCTTTTCAAAGCCTTGATTCCATAGACTTAGGGGGTTGTCTTGGACCTTTCTTAATTCATCTTGTGGCCTCTTCCTTTCGTCTCTGCTTGACTTGCACAGCTGAGGTGGAAATAAGTGATGGTGGAAGCACAGAAACAGCTCAAACTGTGTTTTTTCTGCCAGGTGGGGTGTTGGGACAGGGATATTTGATAACTACAGATAACTGGATCTGAGCTGCATAGCATGATCTTGGCTTTCCAATAGCTGGGGGGAAGGTCGTGGAAAAGTATAATTGTTACCTAACATTTAACTTGATTTCTTTTATGAAGAGTTTTCATAACCTGAAAGTTATTGATCTGTCACATCAGAAACCTCCTTCTCCAGAGTGAATGGAGATGTGCACCAGAAAAATTACCTGATGGAAAGCGGATATTTTCTTTGAAGGGGATTCTGTCTTTTGTCTCAGGAGCAGTGCAGAGAGAAACCTTGTATGTTTATCCCCTGGAAATATGGCATATACAAAAGATCTGGTTGGGAGTCAAGTTATCTATTTTGTTATCTTAGGTAAAACTGAGCTGGACCTGCTAAGATCTGAATCTGATTGCAGATATGGAGTGTTTTGATGACATGTAATGAGCCTCTTTAGGAGACAACTGACAGATCTGAGAACCCAGGAAGCATGTGAGTGTTTTTTCTCTTTTTGAGGGAAGTGTCAGAGGGGCTGAGAGATTCCCCCTTATATTGTGAAGATATCTAGCTGATGATTGTACTAGGAAGATAAAATTAAATATTTACAAGGAGAAGTCTTATTCCCCTTCTCCGGGATTTCATTATTCAGGCTAGAAGAAGAGAGTTTTGGCTTCTAACCCAGCACCAAAAATGTCACTGTACTTCTACTTCAGGCCCAAAGCAAAGCAAAGCAAACAAAACCCAGATCTCTCACTCTTCAGGGCCAACACAATTATGAGTTGTAGAATTACAAGATGTCTCATACCTTTTCTTGCAAAGTATAATGGGTATAGGCTTTCCTTATCCTTATCCTTATTCTTATCCTTATCCTTATCCTTACACTTTCCTTATCCTTTTCCTCTTGTGAACTACCAAAATCTTCCCCACTCTCACGCAGGCAGCTCTGAACAGGGAGCATCACTGCACAGAAGAAATATGATTTAATGAGGGTCTAGGACAGCCTGCAGTGCTGAAACATGCTGCTGAGGCTGGCAAGCGTATCCGCCACTGCCTACACACCACCAGAACATTTTCTCTCTTTTCCTTCTGCCTTCCCATGCTTTTTCCTCCCCTGGTCCCTCCCTTTCCCCTTCCCATGAAACATCCCATATGCCGTTTCATACAATCCATAGGTTCTGCTCTGCGCCATCCCCAAATTCTCCTCCCTTGCTCTTAGTCTGATATCACCAGGGCCATCATCACCCTTAAGCTTCATGACATTGCCAGGAGAGAGTTGCCTTCACCTCGGTGGGCTTGGATGAGCCAGAAGAGGAGTGGGGACAGTTTGTGTTGGGGTTGGTGCCTCCTGTCTGATGAGCTGAGTGTGGTTTTTGAAGTGAAATGTGTGTTGAGGTAAGGACAAGGAGAGATGTGCAGCAGAGGATACCAAAACACTTCCAGTCACCATAATAAACTTGTTCCTGGTAGGGGGAACTCACTCCTGGAAAACAGAAAAGGTGGAAGTCTGGGAAAGCAGAAGTCAAGGTGAGACCTGGGACCTCTCAGACACACCTGAACACAGGGAGCCACGAGCCTCCCCTGCTTTGCTCTGTGGGGTTGGGTTGGCTTAGGCAAATAATGTCCCAGGGACACAGTGCTTGAATCAAGTGTTAGATATCTGAGAGCTCTGGACAGACGCAGGAGAAAAAGGCTGTATCCAAAACAGCAGCCACCACCAGGAGACAGAAATTATTGTGGACAACTGCAAAACTGGATTATGGAGTTGGTGCTGTTCTCAGGCCAAGTGAGCAAGATCAAAATGCATAAAGGAGAGGAGGGTGTCTCACAAAATCAGGGGCATGTTATCCTATGGAATGCATGAATGAGGCCAAGCACAGAAACAGAGGAACCAAGCACGGAAAGTTAATTCTGCACGTCCAAAAACTGCTCTGAAGAAGAAAAGGTGGAGAGGCCATGAAGGACTGCTTGAACAAGCCACCTATAGCAACCCATTTTGGAGTATTTCATCAGGCACTGGTAGCTTGGAAGGACTTTTCCCTGAGCAGTACTCAAGGAGCTCCATGGGGAATTCAGGCGTACAATAAATGTCTCCAGAGCTTCTGTCCATGTGTCCTGATCATTAGCCAAGATAGAATGGAAAGAAGTCTCAAAGTGGAGATGAAAATCTCTTGGCCCCTGGTGAGAAGGCGAAGGTAACCAGCACGGACATTTGGGCACCTTCAGCACTGGCTGGTGGATGCTGGACACAAGCGGAGGGGAATGGGCAGACCTGGCCATGAATGGAGAAATGAACATGGGATAAGCGTGGGTGGAGAGGAATGATGCTGATCTGTGGGGACAGGGGAGAGAATGGAAGAACCCTAAGAGTGGATGGAGGGAAAGGGAATGAACCTGAGGGCGCAAGGGGCTGACCCGGCCCTAATGTCTATTGCACTCAGAAACCTTTCCAGTCCCCAAAGCCCCTTCCCTCCTCAGGATCCCACCTTCTGCCCAAGGGTCGCAGACATCCCCGCCCCTTCCCCAGCTCCGCCCGGGAGATCCCCCGCGCCCCCCCGGCGCTCTCCAGCCCCCGCCCCCGGTCCCGCCCCGGTCCGCCCCGGTCCCGCCCCTCCCGCCGCAGCCGCCGCGGGTCCGGGCCTGGGCAGGCGGCGGCGGGGGCGCCGCGCCGGGCGGGCGGCGGGGCCATGCTGGGCAAGGACTACATGCTGGCCATCGTCCTGGTCAACTGCGACGGTCAGCGCGGCGGGCAGGGCGGCCACAGGCACAGCCTGCGGCTCAGGGGCGGCTTGCAGGACCGGGGATGAGTAGTGGGGCCGGTGCCGGGTTGCGGGACCGGAGTTGGGTTGCGGGGCCGGAGTCGGGTTGTGGGGCCGGGGTCGGGCTGTGGGGCCGAGCCCCGAGGGTGGGAGCGGCGGCCGCGCCCGGCGCTGTCCGCGGTGCTGATCGCGGCCCGCGGCGTCCGGCCCGGCCCGGTCCCGCCGCTCCCGGCCCCGCCAAGGTCGCCGGGAGCGCCCCCCCCGCTTCAGGGGCACCTCCACATCCAGGTGTCCCCACCCCCGGAGCACCCCCTCCCTCCCGGCCCCGGGACCGCGCCCGGCCCCGCAGCCCCGGCCGGTCGGAGCGCGCCCCCCCCGCGGGCCGGGCTCGCTCCGGCCGTGCTGCGCCACTCGAGTCGGTGCCCGCGCAGGGCGGGGGGTGCGGGGCCACGGCTACGGCACCCTCCGGCTGCAGCCCCCGGGCCGCAATCCCCTGCTGGCCCCCGGCGTCTGTCCCGGCCCCTTTCCCGGCCGAGGGTCACGGCTGACCTGGGTGCCCCGCAGGGTTCCCGGCCTGGCAGGCCCAGGCTGCCCCTGCCCTCTGTGCCCTGCCGGGGTTCCACTGTCCCCCCCGGAGCCAGTGAGGCAGTTCCCTGCACTGGGGTCTGCCACTGCTGCAGCCTCGCTGGCATCGTGCCATGTTCCCTCGCCGGGCTCCTCTCCCAGCCCATGCACCCAGCCACACACCCAGAGGCCACCGCAGGACCCTTCTGCTGCTGGGCAAAGCTGTTGGCTCCTCAGGGCAACTGGGGGATCTTTCTCCCCACCCCGTATCTCACACACTCCCTCTCTTTACAGACAACCTCTGGAGCGACCAGAGCCTGGAGACAGACCCTGACCTCCCTCCAGGCTGGAGGAAAATCTGTGATTCCCTGGGTACCTATTACTGGCATGTGCCAACAGGCACAACACAGTGGCAACACCCTGCACGCAGCACTGGCCCAGGAGGGCACACGGATGCTGATGGAGAGGAGACGCTCCAGGGAAGGGTAGGGAATGTGGGCAGGGTTGTGAGGGCTGGTGCTGGATTCCACCGCAGGCAGAATCCTGCTGAAGGGCTCTCAGGACATGACTGGTCCAGCCTTCCCTTGGAGCACCCTGTCTGTGAGGGGTTAAGCCCTTTGAAAGGCTCTGGCAGGCTCCATCCTGGCACTCATCCTAGCTGTACTCATCTTGACCACCCAAGACATTCACAAGCTTGTTGCAGACCTGGAAGGGAGGGCTCCTACCTACCTGGTGCCTCCTGACTGCCTCTCTTGCAGCTGTCACCGCTTTCCTCTTCCCTCCCAGGAATGCCAGGGCTCTGCGGCGAAGCACTCGGCAAAGGACCGGCCCATTCCCAGCCCCATGGCTTCGCTGTCCCGGAGGTAGGGCTATCCTTGTGCTTTGCTGGCTTGTTTGTGGGATCCCTGAGCAGTGCTGGGTGCTGGGCCCTGGTGCTCCCCTCCAGAGCAGTCCCCCATGCTGAAACCAGCAGGACCATGCTGGGCACCCCCATGGGATGCTTCCCAGATGGTGACATGGGGGTCTGTTGGTTCCAGGGCATCCTGATGCTTCCCTGGGTGCCCCAGGAGCACGCAGAGGGAGCTCCCCCTCACTACCCCATCCCTCTGCAGGCACTCACTGTCCTGGCATGGAGATGAGTTCCAGCACAGCGCAGAGCCCGGCTCCAAGGTACCGCACCCGCCAGCTTCACTGCCGCATCGTGGGCTGTGCTGGCAGAAGAGGAGGAGGGTGGCAGCTGGCAGGGACGTGGATGGGAGCCAGAGCAGGGGTGACCACTCTGGCACGGTGAGGCGTGCGGGATGGAGGTGGCTGTGCCAGTGGCACTGAAGCCCCCCGTGTCTCTGCTCAGTGCTTTGCTGTGCGCTCTCTGGGCTGGGTGGAGATCCCCGAGGAGGACCTGGCACCTGGCAAGAGCAGCATCGCCGTCAACAACTGCATCCAGCAGCTCTCCAACAGCAAGGGCCAGGGCTCTGCGGAGAACCAGGGCGAGGTAAGAGCCTGGGATGGTGCTGCCAGGCAGGTCCCACCTCAGGGCCGCTGTTGCTGAGGCTGGACCAGGCTGGAGGGGAGCAGTTGGTAGAGTCAACTCTACACAGCGCATCCATCCAATGGTCCCAGGTGTAGAGCAGGTGGGTCTGGCAGGGCGGTTCCCTGGGAACAGTGCCAGGGTGCCCGGGTGGTCCCCACACAAGGGAATGGTGGCTGGGAAGGGCAAGGGAGGAACAGAGCTGACCCCACAGTTGGGGCAGAGCAGGCTGGTGGGGAAGGGGTTTGCCTACACAGGGGCTGGGTGCTGGGGACGCCCAGGCTGTCTGCCAGGCTGAGGGAACCACTGCCTCTCTGCAGGGCCAGGACCTAGTGATGATTCTGAAGAAGGACACCATGAGCCTGGTGGACCCCCTTGACCGCAGCCTCATCCACCGCCAGCCCATCCTCAACATCCGTGTCTGGGGTGTTGGCTGCAACAACGGCAGGTGCCAGGGGCGAGGGCAGAGCTAGGGGCCAGGGGGGTGGCTCTGCCCACCTCGGGGGAGGCACCCCAGCAGTGACCTGTCCCCTCTCCTCCCTCCCGACTGCCACCACGGCTGCAGGGACAGGTAAGGGGGCACAGGGCTGGGCGGCAGTACAGGCAGGGGGCTGCCTCTGCCGGGGTCTCACTGGCTTGCTCATGGCCTTGCAGAGACTTTGCCTTCGTGGCCAGTGACAAGGACACCTGCGTCCTCAAGTGTCACGTCTTCCACTGCAATGTGCCTGCCAAGGGCATCGCCAAGGCTCTGCATGAGATGTGCTCCAAGGTGGGACGCAGGGGCCCCGGAGGGTGTGAGCATGGCCGGGGATCTCGGGGGTGAGGGGAGGCTCCGGGATCCCCGTCTCTTGCAGATCGTGGCCGAGCGAGCTGTAGCGAGCAGCAGGCTGCCCCGCGCCGCCACGCTGGAGCCGATCTCTGCCGAGGACCTGCCGCTGCAAGGTACCGTCCCCCAGCACTGCCGGCTGCTCCCCCTGCCCACAGTCCGCCTTTGAGCCAGAGCCCTCCGGCTTGTCCGGCTGCTTCTCCGGGGTCCTTGGGGATGGGGGGGACACAGCAGGGAACACAGGGGTAGCCCCACCTCTCCCGTCCTGGCAGTGGATATCCTGGAAGCCGTGAGGCAGTCGATGCAGACCTACGAGGCGCTGTACATCGGCAGCCTGCCCGTGCCCAGGGCCATGGGTAAGCGCCGCTGCCCCTCCGCAGCTGGGGACGCCGTGCCCTGGCACCGAGCGGCTTCTGCCCGCACCACGCCCGCAGCCGGGGCCGATGGGCTGGGATGTCCCCCTCCCTAGGGATGGATGTGTTGAACGAGGCCATCGAGAAGCTGACGAGGCGCCCAGGGCGGGAGAACTGGACGCCCTCCCTCATCCACGTGTCCGACACGGCCATGAGGGTGCACCCGGCGCAGGTGGGGAGGGCACAGGGGGCTGCGGCCGGAGCGGGCACGGCGCTGCCGCCGGCAGAGCGGTCCCGGGGGGCGGCAGGGCTGCCCGGGCGGCGGCCAGGGGTGGATGGGCCCGGGGGTCCCCGCAGGAGCCCGAGGAGGCGGCGCACATCTGGGAGTGCCAGGTGCGGTACGTGACCTTCCTGGGGGTGGGCCGGGACGCGCACACCTTCGCGCTCATCGTGGACACGGGGCGACGCTTCCAGTGCGCGGCCTTCTGGTGCGAGCCCGACGCCGGCACCATCTCGGAGGCAGTGCAGGCCGCCTGCATGGTGAGCACGGCGGCACCGCGGTGGGCACGCCCGGCCGGGGGAGCCCGGGAGTGACCCGGTGCCGTGTCCCCCGCGCCGCCTCTCGTGTCCCCGCAGGTGCAGTACCAGAAGTGCCTCGTGGCCGCCGCACCGGGGGCGAAGGCGAAGAGCGCGGCGGGCCGGGGCCGGGCCGGGCCGGCGGCCGCGGGGGACGCTGCCCGCGGGGCGGCCAAGGCGGGGGGGGGCGGAGGCGGAGCGGGGCCCGGGGCCCGCAAGCGGGGACTCTTCTCCTTCCTGGAGGTGTTCCGCCTCCGGCGGGCCCTCCTGCACAGCCCGTAGCGGGCGGGGCCGGCCCGGGGCCGGGGCCGGAGCCGCCGGGAAGGGAAGGAGCCCCCGGCCCCGGCCCCGAGCGCGGCCCCCGGCGGGGCGGGGACAGCCCCGGCCCCGCCCCTCCCGCCCCTCCCCGCCCCGCGGGCCGGAACGGGCGGGGCCGGGCGTGACGTGGCGGGATGGCGGAGTCCTACGTGAAGCCGGGTGAGGGGGCGCGGGGCGCGCGCGGCACTTCCGGTGCGGGGGGGGGGTCCCGGTCCCGGGACACCGCGGGGCCGCCCTCGGGGACCGGGGGTCCGTGTGGGGGGGGACGCCAGGGCCGTACCGGGTGCGGCGAGCGGCGGGAGGGACGTGCCGGGAGGGTCCCGCCCGGCGGGGGAGGCTCCTCGGTCTCCTCCGGTCTCACGGCGCCCTTCGCTGCTGCAGGGAACCAGGAGCGCGGCTGGAACGACCCCCCCCAGTTCTCGTACGGGCTGCAGGCGCAAGCCGGGGGCTCCCGCCGGACCCCGCTCACCCGCCGGGCCCCCGCCCCGCCCGCGGGAGCGCCCCCAGGTCAGCACCGCGGAGCCCCCACCGCCCCTCGCCCTGCCCGGCCGGGCCCGGCGGAGCCCCGGCGGCCGGGACACCGCGGCCCCGCTCCCGCAGCCGCGGTGCCGGCGGCGGCGCAGCCGGGGCCCGGTGCCAGCCGGGTCCGGGCTGACGGGCTCGGCGCCTCTGCCCCGCAGGTGCCCCCCCGGGCCCGCCCAGCGCCCCCGCCGGCCCCGCGCCGCCGCCGCCCCGGGCGCTGGGGCCGCCCCCGCAGGGCTCCGCCGGCGCTGCCCCGCGGGCCGAGGGCCGGCCGGGCGCGGCGTGCCCGGAGCAGGAGGAGTGCAGCGTGTCCGCCGACACCGTCCTCGCCCCGCTGCGGGCAGCCCTGGACGCCTGCCGGGCCACGGTGCAGGTGAGGCTGCGGCTCCGCGGTGCCGAAGGGACGGCCGGGGCGGCCAGGCAGGGGCTGCCGGTTTACAGGAGACCTGAGTGGGGGAGAGAGCCGCCCCTGCCCCGGGGCTCCCCGGAGCTGGTGGGGGCACATCCCCCTCACTCCCAGCTCACCTCTGCTTCCAGAAACAAGTGTGCAATGACATCGGGCGGCGGCTGACAGTGCTGGAGGACGCGTGGGCTCAGGGGAAGCTGTCGGCACCAGTGAGGAAGAGGATGAGCCTCCTGGTGCAAGGTATGGGCTGAAGGGGGCTGCAGTCGCAGCAGCAGCAGGCCCTGGGGCAGAGGCACCCTCGGGATGGTGGATCCTGATGGGGGCCCCTGTCCCAGCAGAGCTTCAGCAGCAGCACTGGGATGCAGCTGATGAGATCCACCGCTCGCTTATGGTGGACCACGTGAACGAGGTGAGCCAGTGGATGGTGGGCGTCAAGCGCCTCATCGCTGAGACGCGGGAGCTGCCCACGGCAGGGACGGACGGCAGCGCTGACACCGAGCCCGCGACCGAGCCGGAGCCGGAGGAGCCCTGACACCGGGGACGGGCTGTGGACTGTGAGCGGGGCAGCCCCTGCCCAGGGCCGCCGGCAGGAACAGGGCCCCTGCTGCTGGAGGGAGTCTGGGCACCCCCTCTGCCTCCCAATCCTCATCCAGGAGAAGGGGATTTTAATCATTGCGACATTTTAGTGGCGATTCATTATGTTTAATAAACAGCACCGACCTGCCCGCTCCCACAGTCTCCCTGAGGATTCTGGCACTGACAAGGTGACAGGGTCAGCAGGAGATGGGATTGCTGGGTGAGGCTGTGGCTGCTTCATCAGGCTTGGCCATGCCAAGGGAAGAATTCAGCATCTGGCTGGAGCAGACAGTACTGTGTGTCCCTGCTGCACTGGCTGGCAAAGCTCAGCCCCTCATCTGGCAGTGGGGGCCCTGCAGCAGCCCCAGAGCCCAGCCCTTCTGCAGGAGGGGTGGAGGCTGGCTGCAGAGGCTGATGTGCCAACAGCCTGGCATGACCAGAGTTTGTGCTGCAGCCACAGCCCTGGCTACCATCTGGGCTCCTGCTGTCCTGGCACAGCTCAGAGCTGCGTCTGGAACCCAAGAGACCTCGGGGAGGTTCAGGACAGACACACGCCCAGTCAGGTGTTAACTGACTGTTAAGGTGCTGTTCTCCCCATATTCACGGGATGGCCTCACCAGCTGCTTCCACCACAGCTGAGGACCCCCAGGCCCTCACCACCCGCCCTGCAGGGTCACCCTCTGCACCCTCCTGGTGCTGCTCACCTCCCCTCCCTGGGGTGAGGACCCCGCTGAGTCCTGACAAAGACACACTCCATGTTAGCACAGGGGTTTCACGGTGTTTATTGATCAAGCATGAGCTCCTAGGCAATTGCACCAGCCACTTGTGCTAGAGCCTGAGGTGTCACACGTCCATCCCCAGCATTAGAGAGGGCTGCAGCCAGCTGGTCATGGTGCCAGCACCTCCACGAGGCCCAGGAACAGGCCCAGCCATGGCCTGGAGACGAGGAGATGGAAACTCAGATGTCCATCTCAAACTGGTCTTGATCTGCAAGGGCATGGATGGATACAGGACCAGGGTTAGGATGGGGCTGGCTTGGCAGACATGGGCAAGCAAAGGGAGCAGGAGCTGGAACTGGGGCCAGGGTGGGATCTCGCCTTGTCCCGTGCCCCAGGCAGGTGGTCCGTGGGCAGGGGCCGTGGCCCTGGCCTGCTCACCTGGCATGGCCTCTTCGCTCTCATTCCGCTCCTTGAGCTCCTCCAGCTTGACGAGGCTGGACTGGGCCAGGGATGTGACACCGGGGGTCTGGGGCAGGCAGCAGGGAGGGGTCCTGGCCGCGGGTGAATTCTTGCACTCCAGCAGGAACTTGCGGTCGCAGATGATGCGGGTACCTGCCAAAAGCAGGGGGCTGTCAGGCACTGCTGGCCCTGGCCACCCCCGCCCCTGAGCACAGCCCAGAGCAGGGGTGGGATCCAGTCCTCGGCCACGGCTCAGGGACACATCTGGCTCTGGAGCCACCACTTCTGGCTTCCCACAAGTGACACCCATCCTGCTCAGCAGCTATTCCCCACATTATTCCTCCCCTTCAGGCTCCTGGTGCTCTGCAGGATGCAGCACAAGGGGCTCCAGCCTCCCAAGAGCTACTCCATGGTGGCCAATACAGGCCACCCTTGTGCTGCCTGGAGGGCAGAGCCAGTCCTGGGGCACACAGCGAGGCCCCAGCCTGCTGGCCAGGCAGCAGCATCTTTGTGTGGAGCAGCAAGGGCTGGATATCCCACCATGGGTGCCCTGGGGACTGGTTCCCATTGTCTCAGCCAGCCACCTGCTGCTCCCTGCAAGGGGACAACAGCTGGGTTCGATGGGATATCTCCTCCAGCCTGCTGGGTTTTGCAGTGTCCACCCCGGGCTGCCTCCTCCCCATGGTCCAACTGCCTGCCAGCAACGCCTGAGGTCGCAGCAGCCTGTGTGCCACGTCTGCCATGCCCTGCCCAGCTCTGGCAGCGCCAGTTCCCTGCCAGGCTCTGGCAGCGGGTGCAGCCCAGGGTTCCAGGGAGCCCAGAGCTGCTGCCCGAGGTGCCAGTGAGCCTGGAGCTTCTGCTGGGCACTGCAAACACCTTACACAGCCTGCACCTGCCACGGCCCCGCAGCACCAGGCTGAGCTCTCTCACCCCAGAGAACCTTAACTGAAGGCACACAACACAGCCAGTGCCCACAGGGCAGGCACCCGTGGCTCAACTCAGGAATGAGGCACATGCTTCCCTGCTCAACGGCTGGCTCAGGGGATCAGAAGGGAGAAGGAGGGCAGGTCTGGGGGAGCCCTGCCACCCAGGGCTGGTGAACTCAAGTGGGCAGACTCTGGCATTAGTTACACCCACACTATCCCTGGATCGAGGCAGCCTGCCCTGAGGGACCAGCATTGCAGTCACCAGCCCCCTGGCAGTGCCACCAGCTCTCGCCCCAGAAACACAAGGCCCTGCCTCTGCCTGTGCCCCCCTGTAACCATGGGGCAGTGATGGTCCAAACTTCCAGCAGGATCTTCCTACAAAACTTTGAGGTTCCCTTTTCCACTTTAGTGGAGGCTGCTGGGGCCACTTGGATCCAGTGCCCAGAGCAAGTGCCCATGTCCTCAGGGCAGGAGCTGTGCAGGGCAGAACCCAGCAAGGGATGCATCAGCAAAGAGCTGCCTACGTTAGGCAGGGCTGGGGTGGCCCAGGCTGTTCCAGGGACAGCCCCATCCCCATCCTGGGTTTTGCCCCCTGGTGTCATGGAGCAGACTGTGCCACCCGCCTGGAGCTGCAGCCCTCCAGGATGGGGAGACAGTGGCTCCCCTGAATGGGGCAGGAGGAAGAGGTGGCACTGCTTTCTGCAGCCAAGGAACCCACAGAAGTGGGCACCCCAGCCCTCCCCTGCCCCAGAGAGCACACACCTACTGCACCACAACACTGCTTGTTTTCAATACAATTCTGCTGACACGTGTCCCCTGCCCATGGCAGGGTGTCACACTGGGTGAGCTTGAAGGCCACTTCCAACACAAACCTTTCTGTGACTCGTTCTGTGTGTACCTCCTTTGGTGTTGACACTACCACTGGGGCAGCGGCAGTTCAATTTTTTTTTGCATTTCATCCTCAAATACCAAGAAAAATATCTGAATGTACCATCCAGTAGTGCTTCCAAGGTTGATTTGCCTGTGGTATGTGGATACTGCCTGAACAGTTTGGGTTTTCAGTACTTTATGCTTTTGCTGGGGAAACTCTGCTGCTGCAAATATGGATTTGTCTGGATAAGGTGGAAGAAGGTGAAGTCTCCACCTGGTCTGAGATTGATCCATAGGATTAAACACTATGTGCACTGGAGATTGCTGCTTAAGGAATGGATTCCATGTAGTTACTGCACTGCTTTGGAGCAAAAGCAGAACAAAGCACAGTTCAAGTGTAGAAAGTGGAGAACTGGGTCAGGAGTTAACATTCATCTTAAGCAGCGTGCAAAAATCCTCTTCTTCCTCACAGAAAGGGCCTGAGGACCTCTTAGCAGATTTACAGCATTACAAGAAGCTTAGAACTGAACCTGTTACATTTTCCTCTGATGGGAAGCACTTTTTTAAGATCTGCTTCTGGGCAAGTGAAGAACCCTGCATTCACCTGTCACTGTTGTCAGCCCTTCTTTGCAGCCCTAAGCAGAACCTGATCTCTCAGGTGACACCTGCCAGAAGCAGCAGAATTAATCCAGAAGGAAAAAATCATAACAGAGAAGCAGGTTCACACCAATAAAAGTGTGGCAGGGGCAAGGACTCTGCAGACACCTGTGGCTCCAAACCCTCCCAAACCTGACTGCAGCCACGTGCTCAGTACATGACCCTGGGGAGATGCATCACTGGGCACGGCAGCAGCTACTGGGGACAGTAACATACAGCCCTTTCCAAAATTCTCACACACAACCTATAAATGCTGTTTGCCTTTTATTGAGTATTCAGGTAAATATTTCACATTAATACAGGCTACATAAAGTAGAGCCACTATAGGACATGAAATTTACTCAGCTTTTCCTTGTAAGTCTGTAAACAATTATACAGGTATTTACCACCCTAAAAGGTCAAAATCATGTCATCAGCTAGTTCTCTGCTGCATACAAGGAGCATTCAGCAGTGTTTAGCCAAAAGCACTAGTTTTGTCTGATTTTTAAGTTTGAAGTGGCTAAACTAACTGGAAAACAGAATCAGTTTGTATAGGTAAGTCAATTTGTTCTTATACAATGGGCAATCGAGATTCCATTGTTACAGCCCACAGAAAATCGCTTTGTTAGGCACATGAAAAAAATCCCCAGGGTTCTTCAAGGTCATAAAGATTCCCAAACCAGGCTAAAAAAGGACAGACCCCCTTAAATCAGTTGACGTACTTGAGATGCATGTTTCCAATGTGAGGTGCCCAGGTGCCAGGCCATATCTACAGCAAGAAATAAAAAGACAAATCTATTATAAAAACAAATAAAGGTTCCTTTAACAGTGTTTTACCACTGAGGGCGAGCATAAGGCTTCCCTCAAAATACAACCAGACTGTCCAAAGCTCTCCAGCTCTGACTGACAACCTGTAAGGTGCTGAGTATGGATATAAACCCTCTCACTTGTAACAGTCCATTACCTGGCTGAGCAGTCTTGACACGCTGCTTGTTTTACCTGGAAGGTTTGGTATCAGTAGCACCATGGATATTTTATGAACACATGCACACACACACACACTGTAGGGAAAAGTCATGCAAACAATCTCAATCCTAGTTTAAAAAGAACTGAAAAAACCAAACGTGTCACCCAGCCAAAACTGGGTATACAGCACCGTATAAAGCCCCAGGAAAGCACAGGTGGGAAAAGAGCCACACTACCTGCTGAGCATCAGTACATTCTGTTGAGTTCTGGACAACTTTGATCATGGGATTCCAGGCAGGATCTGGAGTATGGAGCCCATTAAAGAGGGGCCCTCCTGGGCCATCTGCCAGCTGAGGGTGCGAGGGAATCAGAGTGCCGCCGTACATGGAGATGGGCAGGCCCTGAGGGGACAAGAGAGCACAGGTGAAGGGCATGGGGAAGGGTGGCTGTAGGGCCAGACTGAGCCAGGTCACCTCCATAGGTAATGTTCCACTGCTGGCAGGAATCTCAGCACTGTCAGAGAACACTGGGGCAGAACATGGAACACAGGAATTGCAGAGTTGGAGATTACAGCCAGCTTAGCCATTTTTCTAAACTTACACCTAAGCAGAGCTGCAGCACACACACAGTTTTCAGGTAAGCCCACAAAACCAGGCCAGCAGCTGAACACTGTGACCCCAGTGTTCCCTTCTCTCTGCAGCACAGGACAGCCACAAGTGCACACAGGGCTGCACTGAGCTGCCCAGACTGGGTTGAAGATCTTCTCTAATTCCCAATGGCCACCTAAAACAATTCTGCCTGTGAGCAAGTTACGGAGCAGTATTTTGCAATTAGGAGAAGTTTTTTCTGATGTGTGAATGGCTCTGCTTTGCCATGCAGATGCCAAGACCACATCCTATGGCTCTTTCTGAAACATGCTGGGAGTCCTCTCCTCCTGCCACTTCCCTAAGGAAGGTATTTGGTATTGTAGCCATGATTTGTGCTGAAAGCGTTAAGCAAACTTGTAATCACCCTCAAGAGCTGGGCGAGCTTTGTGAAACATTTCCAGGAGACTGAGCTTCTGAGAAACAAAACACTGAAGAGTGATGAAGGCCTTCAGCTACTGACCAGAGAATATCTGCAACCTACAAACTCTGGCTTTGTTTTGACCTGCCTCCAGGCTTGGGCACCTTTTCTGGTCAGTTCTGGGATGAAAGAAGGTTCAGGACTGGGGTGACGAGCAGTAGCAGCAGAAGACACACACACAGGGTGAACAGGCAGAACAGGAGATGCAATAAAGGCAGGCCCTGGCCATTTCATAAATCCAACTCTCTGTAACTTACTTTAGAAAAATCCACAAAACTATTTGGCATAGGTTGGTGGAAAATATTTGAGGGAGCCACTATTCCAGAGTCATCTCGCTCCATGGGCTGATGCTGAGAAAACGTGCCCGGGTCCGACAGCTGCTGATGCATTGGATGACTTCCCATGACAGGCTGAGACCAACCCGACAAGCCTTCTGCAAAGAGATTAAAAATGGCTGATGAAATTCATTGCAGACACTTGAGTAGAATTCAGCAGCTGCACACACCTAAGGCCACCCAAAGGCACCCTGAAAACACAGCCACAGAGGGATCTCAGGTATCCAGACAAGGGTGGAGAAGATGGGGACTACCACGAACTGTGAGTTGCACATGTCCACTGCAAAATGTCTAAAATCCAACAGAGCTCCCAACACTACCTGTAAGCACATACAAGCTTTTCTTGAAAACACACAGCAATGCTGAGACATGAGTTAACCAAAGTGTGGAGGGCTTTACTGAAGCATATAACAAATGCAGGACTCAAACGTTTGTATTGAAAGTTACCAATGGAAACACTCTACACTTCAAATGCTGCACCTCCTCCTTTCCACAAAATCCAACTACCAGGGAACTGAACGTAAAACTTCAGCTCTTTCAAAGTCATTCTTTGGGAACCAAGGCTGCCTGGAACAGAAGTTATCCCATACTGTTCAAGAGTCATGAGGAATCAGTGCAAAAGCCAGCATCCACAGCTCTGTGTCCCTGGGTGCATCAGCTGCACCTCAGGTGACACTGTAAAATGTGAGTGGAAAACAAGAGAGAAACCTGGACAGAAGGAGCCAACATGGAGGCCTGGAAACAGCCTCCTTAACAGACAGAAATTGTTTAAACTCTGGCTCATTCAGGACTCTGTACGAGATCTCTGCACCCTTTCAGGCTCACAAGTGCCTGGTGACTTGATCCACTAGCGTCAGGAGGGCAAACCACATCACTTCCACTGACCTGTGCTCTCCCACCACTGCCACCAGGAGAGCCACCATCTCCCCTTGGGATGTTCCACAGGGGAGTACGGACTGTGGAGCTTTACTCCTCGTCTCCAGCCCTCCTTCCAAGCACAGTCCTTCCGAGAGGCCCCGGCAGTGTCCGTGCAGCACTCACCAGACACGCTGTTCACGCCGAAGGACCAGATGCCGCTGTGGCCCACGGGGGCGGTGAAGTTGGTGCCCAAGGGCGTGGGAGTGACGGAGCCTCCCTGGCGGATCCTGGCCAGCCGCTCTGTCCCGATGGGAGGGGGCACCTTCCGATCTGGGTTGGCGTTACCCGTTTTTGGCTGGCCCAAGTTAGCAGGTGCAGAAGCAGCTGAGAGGGGCGAAGATGATCCTGAGGAAACTGATGGAATAGGAGATTCACCTGCTGAAAAAAGTATTTCTCTTGCTTAATTGCACACAAAGTAGCAAGCGTAAATACCATCCCATTTATTTCCCCAATATTATCTCAAAGCAAATGATAAAATGTTTTAAAGGCTTTTTATGGCAAGTATTCAAGTCTTTCACAGAATTTCTAAAATCCACTCTAAAATCCACATTATAACACAAATGCTTTCAGCCATCAGAATCATGATATTCTCATGACATAGCAGTGCATCTAAATTAATTACAAGAAAGAATAAGAAACATGGAAGAGTTTCAGGAAGAGGTGAAAACATCAGCCAAAATACCATAAATATCTAAACAGCCTGGTTTTGGTATCTACCACTTCCAGCAGAAGAGAAATCAGACAGCTTCCCAAAGCCACAGGTGTGACCCAAGAGCATAAAGTCCCGCCAACTTCAGAAGTGTCACTGACTCTCCTTGGGAAATCCAACTTCCTTTGAGCACTCATTTAAATATTTTGGTTCTTAAACTCAGAGTGGCAATGAAGTTGCATGCAGTGACATGAAAAACCTCTTCAGCTACGATTCTGAATCAAAGACCCATATTTTCTGTAAAGCTACTTCCATGTTCTTTCCATTAGGAAGAAAACCCACTGTTACCTTGGATGATGCCTAGAGATTTTGGAACATTTTAAGTATAATTCCAGATCCCAATTAAAAAAAAGAAGAAAAAAAAGAAAGAAAAAAGGCAAGTGTAACTTCAAACCATGGCAAACATGACATTTTCACCTAATATTGAACTCGTACTACTTAGAGGGGAATCTTTAGCTTGGCATAATCACCTCCACTCCCCCACTGCTTCATGCTCTCTCAAGAGCCTACAATGACTCATTTTTCTGCCCAAATACGCCTTTAGTAATGCTACCAGAACTAGTGGCATGGGAAAAACCCCACAAAATAGCACAGCTTGGGATTTGTACACCATCCTCACAGCTGCTAAAAGCAATTGGAAAGCATTTTGTGCATTACTGGGTAGGTTCCCCTCAAGTTAGAAATCTACTAAAGACAATAGCTATGAATTTATAGTTAACTAAGACAGACCCATGAAGTTCCTACATGAATTTGTTGCGCTTGTCCAAGGATGTGGTGAAAAATGCTGTCTGTTAAAGCTGGGAGTCCCAACAGGCGCTGGCCCTTGAAGGTAAACCCGTGCTCCTTGTATGTTTGCTGAAAAGCCTGTCAAAGGACCTGAAGAAGAAGTTGTAGAGCTGTTGGATGGATCTAGAGAGGGTAAGCCTGAAATAAACATAAATTTGATTAAATATCTCTCTTTGGGAATCTGCTTCAAAGCACCAGAGAAAGCTAGTGCTCCAAATATAATTAAAGCATCTCATCACCCTTGGGGGCATCTGCACATGGTAAGGTCATTTACAGGTGCACGATTCTCCCTTAGAAACCGCAGAGGCATTTCTGGAGGCTCTCTGGTTTGGCCTCAAGTTTTAACAAAAACAGCCATCCCTTTGGTTGCTGAAAGAAAATGATCTTAGCAGGGAGGGCAGAGCAGGAAAGCTGGGAGTGGCCACGATCTTTGCTTACAAAAAGCCACCCAAATCCACCAGGGATCCAGGCTCTGTGAAAGTCCCAAGGGAATCCAGCACCAGGGAGGCAGTTCTCTGCAGGATGGGCTTTGCCATCCCATAGGTACCTTCATGTAGAGATCAGCCAGAGCACACTGTGGCCACAGAGACAGGGCTGGTGTGGCACAGCACCACAGGGGAGGGGGCTGCTTCCTCCAGGGACATGTGAGAGGAAGAGAGAGATGGAGAAAGAGTTCAAAGTCCCACAAAAATTACTAGCAAGGGTGAATTACAGGGTTTTTTTATAAGCCAAAGCTTTTAAGTATTTTTCCAAAATGTTGTAAAAGGTCTTATCACACGTTATTACCTGAAAGCAGAAATGGGCATGGACATATGTTCATCTGAGTTTAGGGTTTAGTTTCAAGGGCCCATTAAACAAGATTAGTTTCAAAACCATTTAAACATTTCAAAATGACCACAACCAGGACCAGCCTATGTTGCTGCAGAGTGAGGTTGAAGGTTATCTCTACACACACCCCACCACAAACAGCAATGCTGCCAGGCAGTACCTTAGGTCAGAAACTAGAGGGACACTTTTCAGTGCCTGGATAGTTCCTGAAAGCCAGGTCTTTTGCCCCAGTATTATCAACCAAGTCACCTGACTTACTTCTTCCAGATATGCCAGATCCAACCTGCTCACGTGGACAGAAATGATCTGCTGGAGTTAAAGGAGGTATTTTTCCTCACTAGCCCAAATGTTAAATTGAGAAGTCTCCCTTATAGCCAAAGAGAAACGCATCCCCCTGCTGCTGGAACATGGGGTGCTTAGCTGAGGGACCCCCAGCATGGGAGGACAGTCTTCCTGGGTGTGTCACATGGCTCTGAGGAGGATGCCAGTGTCTGTGACTGCAGAGTGGTTGAGCTGAGTTTGTTTGGAATTGCAGCGTGGCTCCAGCACAGAGCTCAGGCCTGAGCCAACAGCAGGACCTGCAGCCCAGGGCCCTCCCTGGGCATCTGCTGTGGAGCCACTGCCTGGGCACTCTGGCCACCCCTCTGGCCACAAACCTGGCAGCCAAAAGGCCCTGGGGACCGATTCCACCATGCACCGAACCACAAACTGCCAGCTGGCTGGCAAACCACACAAGATCCGCCCCAGACAGAAGGGTAACAGAGCTGCTGCTGCCCATGGGTGCTGCTGGGCTCCCAGACCGAGATCAAGGCAGGGACTGTGACAAAAGCAGCTCTCCTGCAGGAGAGGGATGCCCTGATGTCTTTTGATGGCTCAGTAGGCTGATGGGTACACAGCTTTTGGGTACACAGCTTGTAAAGTGCAATGACTGGATAGTCAAGATCACTTCAGCACTGCTGGAGATGCTCCATGGGCTGAAGGGAGTGTGACAGCCAGAGATGCACAAATCCAGGAGTCAGGTCACAAAGAACACTTTTTAACTTTATCTTGTCTTTCATAAAAGTGGATGAAAAACTTTGCTTGATATTAAAAATGGTTATTCTGAACACTAACTTACCAAATCCTGACTTTGATAATTGAGCTTCCTATTTGTGTACTTACCAAAAAATCAGGTTTTCTAATACTAAAATCTTCTGCAATACCATGTTCTGCACTTACCTGGGCTATGAAGAATTCAAACTCCTCACTGTACTCTGAATACATAACTGAGCTTTTGAGAGGAGTGTACTGATCTCACACAAACTCTGCTCAAAATTCAGTTTATCAAAGACCCCAGGCAGCTGTTGGTTACTGCAACATTATCTGCACATTTAGAGAAAGGGCCACAACACTCAGTCACTCTGTGTGAAACAGAGTCCAACCATTTCATGCAGTTTCATACTCATGTGCTGCCTCCTAAGCTGGCATATTTCAAGTTTGAGATCCCTTTTAAGAAGCAAGGTCTCAAACTCCTTAAAATGCAGAGGACAGAAGCAACAAGTAGATTACTTTTGGTCTTCTCCACAGCCTCCACTCATAGTTGGGCTAAGCCTACCCTCAACTGCAAAGTCCCAGGTCAAGAGACCTAAAAATGTGAGACAAATAGGCCATTTCCAGAATGCATCCACAGCAGTGAGATCTGCAGAGATATCTGTGCCTCAAAGGAACTGGTGAATCAGAGAAAACTCAAGCTGCAGTTCAGCTCACCTATGAACTTTCCAGGAAAAGCAGACTACCCGAACTCCACCCTGAGATGAGAACTTGTTAAGAAAAAGCTGGGTTAGTGCACACCCAAACTATATTAAATCTTCACCGAATCAGTTTAGAGGTGATCCCTTAGAAATGTTGATTTGTAGAAAAATTTGCCATGGGCCAGCTGTGCAAAAGAGGCACAAAATACAAACCTCTGCTCCCTCAGGTGTCCCTCCCACAGCTGAGATCAGAGGATGGGTGTCCTCCTGCTCCGAGGCTGTTCCCAACCCCTCTGACCACACGGAATTACCAGGCCAGGCCCTGGCTGCTCCCTGTCCACTGTGCTGCTGCTGGCCAGAGCAGGAGCAGTGACCAGCCCTCGTCCCCCCTTCTCAAAATCTCATGAGCTGTGTCACCAACCCTATGCAAACAGCCATGGAACTCTCCAGCTCTGCCAACCCTGGGGCTGAGCCGAGGGCAAGGTCCACTCCCCTGGGACCAGCTGGCAAATGAGAGGGGTGGGCAGACCACAATGGCTCTGAAGGAAGGCAATAGAGAAGTCCTCAGCCTACTGTACTTACTCCTTTCCTCTCTATCACACCTTCCAAACATCCTCAAGCTCCCTGAACCCCCCTACTCATGGAACATCTAGATTCTGAAAAAAAAGGCAATTAGAAGCAGCATGAAGTAAAATGACAGTAAATTAATCAACCTGCCCAGCACAATTTTAGCAGCACACTCCCTATTTGCAGGTTTTCTTTAATTTGCAATATCCTAATCAAGTCCTAACTCAGGAAAAGTATGTTCTGTCCAAATATTTTTGAACTTCATTGAGAACTTCACACATATCTTCCCCAAAGTCAACTCTGAGTTTTCCTTGGCTATCTACCTAACCATTCTAATGACAGAAACAGATTTACACTGTTTCTTAAATACTTACAGTCACTTAGGGATATATAAAGTATAAAAGGGTATATAAAGTAGAAATACAAGAAATTTTCTCCCATAACAAACAGATGATCTTAACATAAGGGAACAGCAAAATACTTTGTTGCTGTAAGAAGTCCCAGTCACCCATGTTTGCACACGCAGGATGCCATTGTCAGGGAAATCAGCAGATCCCATTTGCCATAAGTTTCCTTTCCCAGGAATTATTTCAGCAACAACCAACCTCAGTTCAGACCACTGCAGAGGAAAAGCTGAGCCACTGTCATGTGGTCTTGGAGCTGCTGGGGGTCTGGCAGCTCTTTATTACCAGTCTCTGTTGAACAAGGTCCAGTTACTTCATCTGATACATCTGGTTCTGCTTCCTACACTGAGGCTGGATGTGGCACAGAGTTCTAGGTGTGCCCTCGTTTTGCAGTGCAGTACAACCCAAATTTAACAACTGAGAAAACTACAGTCATAGCAAACACCCCAGTTTTGTGGTTAAAGCCAGTAAGAGAGAAGTGTTCTGGTTTGCAAAAGTCCTGCACATTTGTCAAGCAACTGAGAGGAAAGGGAATCTGAAGATCTTCTTTCCTTACCATCACATCTTCCAAATGGTCTCTTCTCCTTTAATCTGAAAGTCAAACCTACTTGACTTGTCCAGCCCAGCATTCAAGTCCTGAAGCTTTAGCCCAAATACCCAACATACACTGTGTTGTTTTATCTGGCTCTCCAGATACCCAGCTCCAGGGCACCCCACAGACAGCATGGCAAGAGCAAAGGGGTGGCCAAGAAGAGATCTCTTGAGGGTCCCTTCCAACCTAATGGGTGCAGTTGGCTGCCTGCAATACAGTTTGAACACTGAGAAGAGAAATCCTGCAGGCAGAGCACAGCAACCGCAGGGAGCTCAATGTCAGTGTTCATAACCCATTTAAAACAAATCCAGATGTGCTAGTACTGCTATACTGAATCTCTGAATAAAACACCCCATGCTGTAGCACACCAATAAGCTCCACAAAGTAAGCTTATTAAAATCCCAGAGCCACATCAAGAACCAAAAAGTACAGAGAGTTTATCCTCACTGAGTCAAGCTGGAGTCTCACAATATTGAGCACCTGCATGCAGTCACTGCTGCAGCTGGAAACTCCAGGAGTCCTCAGGATTGGTGTCATCCCACACTGTGCTCCATTCCAACCCAAAACCTAAAATTGATGCTACGCTACAAGCAAGTGGGAGCATTCCTGTCTCACACAGAGGACAAGCAATGCAACATCTGAAATCTTCCCAACTCCTTAACAGCCTGGGAGAGCTGAAGAAAAAAAATCATCAGCATTTTAAAGAGCACTTGGAAAAAACACGCCATCCTCATTACATGAGCATTCTCCAGTTGTCATTTGCAGACTATTTCTCCATCAGTATGATGCTCGAAGTGCAATGGCTGAAGAAATTATTTTGTCCTGAAAATGATCTTAATGACTTACCTACAGGACTCGTTGAAACCCGCTGGGAAGGGGGCCTGAAACCAGGAGCCTTGGAGTTGTCGGGATGAACGTTTTCCACATGTCCTAGCACAGAGTTATTCAGAAAGGTAGACTGAACAGTGAAAGATGGGTCAGCTGCTGCTCGGGTAGAGAGTGGACAGTCTCCCCATGCTTGGTTAGCTGGCACCTGGTTGCTATCAAAAAGACTACTAAAGTGATTGAAGAGCGTTGCTGGCCCGAAGGCAGGAGGCAATGATTTGTTTGCTGGGTTAATGTGCATCTGAGAACCGTTCATAACGTTCATGGCTGACGAAAGCTGCACTGCAGCAGGTGGACCTTGAGAAGGTGTTAAAGGAACTTGATTCGTAACAAAAATAGACTGAGGATCTTGATGGAGGTTTGCATTTGGTACCACTGAATAGAAAGAACCTCTGGACTGCATCCTGTGAGTAACTCGAGGTGCTGGTACAGCTACTTGAGGTAAGTTACTGTTGTCCTGATTATCTGCAACAACTGACCTGGGCGACGCTAAGCTTAAAGGAGCAGTTTCTGAGCTGGATGAAAAAGGCATCGACATGGAAGGGCTGATCTCGGCCATGCTGGTTGGCAGAATTTCCTCCTGCGCGTTGCTGGGCGGCGCGGGGCTGCTCGCCGGGCGCGTTTCGGTGCCCCCTGAGCTGCTGCTGGCTGACACGCTGCAACTGCTTGCGACTGAAGCTGGCGGGCATGCGCTTGTTGGCGGCTGCTCGGGGGTCGACACCTTCTCCTTGGGTGCTGAGACAGCCGAGAACGAGTCTGCCTTCAGGGCAGAGTGCTGCGCTTGCGGAGCAGTAGATGGCAGAAACGCTGTGGGCACTTGCCCGTTGTTTGTGGGCGCAGAGGAAGCTGAGGGCAGAGTGCTACAGGTGCTCGTCACAGTTGAGATGGCTGTTGCTGCAGCGCTCGTCTTGGGGACACAGGCAAAGAGCTGCTTCCTGACCGAGGAGGGAGTCCGGTTACTGGTCACACACAGAGGCTGGGTGGAAGCAGCTACAGACGAGGCGGTAACGGGACAACTGGACGTAGGTAACCCAGGAGACTCCGTCTGCAGAACGCTTCCATTCTGACTACCCACACGACTCGAGCTATTATGCTTGGGAGAGCTGTTCGTGCTGCCAGGGTTAACTGGTCTCACTGGGAATGGTCCCCAAGTGTTCGGTGAAGGTGAAAAGGTTCCTCCAAACTGGGCCATAGGTAAGCGAGGGTGCCGGATCTGTTGCATAGTTTGGGCAGCCAGCAAGGCAAAATGAGGGTGAGAATAAGCGAGAGGAAGAGACACCGGAAAAGATGAGCGCACGTTCGCTGGGACATTCTTGTTTAATTTGTTAGGAGGCTGGAAAGTAGAGAGTGTCGATGACTGCGATGTGACCAGGGGCGGTGCTCCGAGAGGAAAGGAGTTCTTGTTGGAAGCAGTCGCAGTGCTGACTCCAGATGAAAAGTTTGCGTGGATTGATTTGGTACTCGAAGCAGGTGTTCTTATATGAGTTTTAGGAATCAAGTCTTCCAGTTCCTTGGCAGGATCTTGAATAAGGGCATTGATGAGCTGCACTGCGTATCGCGTGGACTCTGTACCACCCCTACATTAAACACAAACAGATTTATCTCCTGCAAAAGGAAACCCCACTTTGCACAGTGTTCCATAGCTTCAATCTTATACTGATCTCTAAGTCTATTGTAAGTTTACTGCAATAAGTTATTTCCTGACTTCTGTGTATCTTAAGGATTATCTTTGAAGTTGATTGTCAGCATATCTTGGCAGTAGGAATGTATGTGCTATTCTAGAACAAAGAAGCTAAATAGATCCTGCCTTAGAAAGCAAACAAACTTTTCAATAAATGACACTGTGGAGTAACTCAAGACTTTCATTTTGAGATACTGTACCTTATAGTGATCATTCTCTCTCCATTCTTATCTTTTTGCTTATCCACATCAATGTGGGCACCGGTGACATCTTGAATTGCTGTGATGTTGCACCCACCTCTTCCCATTATTCTAGATACGACAGAAGCTGGGACTGATAATTTCTTTGACCTATATCACAAAGATCAGAAATCTGTGAAATACATTCAAACTTCAAAGACAGACAAACCCCCTCTGCTCTCTGACGGTGGCTGAAGTAATATTCTTAAGGGCAGTAAATGATTTTCTGCTGATTCTTTCTTCACCTTTTGGAGCCTCACTCAAAGTCCCCCACCCAAATTACTCATCATCCTCAGTACCTGGCAAGGACTCTCCAGTAGCATTTATTCCACCACTATTGTAACAGAGATATATGAGCCTCACACTACTTCAGAACCCCTTTTGGATTTTATCTTATCTTGGGTACCTCTCCAAAGTGAGACAAATCCTCAGCTTATCAACCTGAATTTACACAAGGAGCATTGCTTCAAACATAAAAGCCCATGGCTTAACTACTTGGAGTGTTTATAGCAAGGAGAAGATGGCTTTCCAGTGATCAGCTCTGTAACACCACCTGCATCCACAACCTTTTAGTATGCATCTCTTTCAGACCTCAAGATCTGGAAGTGCAGCGTCACCAATAAACAACAGTGGGTGAAAGCAGGTGAAGGTGTGCAGTGCTGTGATTTAGGGAGAAGCCCATGTGATGGCATCCTGGACTTGCAGAAGCAGGCTCACTGTCAGGCCACAACGCTGTCACCAAAGTCAGTGAGTTCAGGGTTTTCCTGATTCACATGGTACTGGTGGGTCAGAGCAAGCACACGGTATTGGGAAGTGTCTGAACACAAGCTCTGCTTGCACACAGACTCAGCTGAGGTCTCTGGGCCACCACTGTCCCAAGACTTTAAGGTGTATTGGACCTCTTGCACCCATAAGCTGCTTTCAGGAGTGCTACTGATCTGCACTGGCTCAATGCTGAACAATCAGAGGGGATTCAAAGGGGTTTCAGAAATCACAGCACTCACAGATCCCTGCCACCCCGTGGAAAGGCTGCCAGCTTCACCTAGCTATTCCAGTCTTGGAAACTTGAAAGTAAGTTTCTCCTTGGAAGTAAGTAATCCATTGATTCTCAGGGAATTGTTTGTCATTTAACAGGACTTAGAGGAAACCTGTTTAATTTTAAACATCTAAACACATGAAAATGTTCTAAAGCAATATCTCATGTTGCCAAGGTGTTTTTCCTTTCCCCCATTCCTACCAGGACAGCACACTACAACCCTCCCCATCTCCAGAATCCCCAGTGCATGGACCCAGCTCTATCCCAAGGCTGTTTCACGCTTTGAGTTTTCTTCCTCACCTCCACTTCCAAGGCTCCTTTCTCAAGACAGACATCAGTTACTCCCTCCTCAAACCAGAGCCCCATGCTAACCTAAGTTTTAAGAACACCTGTATTGCTCACAGGGCTCCTGACTGCACCTTGGTCTGCCTCCACCCCAGCTCACTGGGGACCTCTGACAGCCATCAAGGAAGCATTTCTCTTCCAGGAGAGCCCACCCCAGTGTCCAGTCTCCTCACACTCATCATCCACAGCTGTTTCCCTCCCTCCCTCTCATGGCTGATGGTTTTGACCTAGAGAAGTGTCCCCAAAAGTACCTTTTTGCTCCGGAACAGCAGCGCCCTCCTCTCTGCAGCTGAAATTGCTCAATTGGTGTTGGCTGCAGAGTGTTGCTGGGAGGAGGGTCTTTCAAAACTCTGCCCACTTGCCTGTCAGGGGCAGAAGGGACATTTGCATTGGTTACTTTGATAGACATTCCTTCTAGCTGGGGGTCACTCACAGGGAGAGGGAAGAAGAATTCTTGTTGAGATCAGGAAAGGGTTTAGCAGAAGGAGCTCCTGGGCACTGCACCCACACATCCACAGTCACCAACACTTTTTGGCAGGACATGTTTCCACCAGTCAGGGTACAGCAAACACTAATGCAGAACTCTGAATGGGATGTTCCTTATGGCATTCCTCAGGAAAGAGGATAGGGCAGGTTCTGGATGCATGTCTAGAACACCGCCAAGGCAAACACAGGAGCAGACAGCACCGACATGAACATTTGGGCTGAGCCAAGGAGACTTGAAAGCCCCAGGAGAGCAGGAGCAGCCCCAGGTCAGAGGGGCTCAAGGCTGTCTGAGGGGTTCCTGCTTGCACCACTCCCCAAGTGGGGACCAGGCTGCCAGCACACACCCCGCAGGGCCACATCACTGTGCAGAGCCCCATCGGTGACCACATCAAAAGGCAGAGACCAAACCAAGAGCTCAAACACACAAGAGTACAAACACTAGAACAAACTAAGAGTTCAAACATGTAAAATTTTCATATTAAACTGCCTTTTTAACCTTTATTAAGAACACTCTGTGGCTTCTACTAATCCAAATGCACCAAGCCCTCTATACAATTACATTCCTTGCACATAGCCTAAAATTCTCCAAAATGAGCACATCTAGTCACTGCCACTGCAGAACACAAAAGCAGGAGGGTCTCCTAAGTGCACCCAAAGCATCTAACATTGGTATGTTTGTGCTATATTCCTTTTTGATAAAGAACAAAAAAAAGCAAAGCCAGATGATCATTCTAGTTCCACGCAGTAGACAAGATAAAAGTTAGAGATATCGGGGTGTTAATGTCCACAGAGTAAAACCCAGTACATTTTCAAAAGAAAAGATTGCTTTACAGCAAAACTTTAAATCTCACTATATCTCTAAGCACTCACTGTCAGGTAACACAATTTTCCACTAAATTAGTGATCAAGGTCACTGCCCAAAGTACAGTGAATTTTGGCCTTGAAGGGACCATTTGCCTGTCCTCTGCCTACATCCATTCTGCCTTTAGTTCACGGGCAATCATCTGCTGTAGGGCTTTTCACTGCCCTCTGCTTCCTTCCCCTTTTATCTTGTCCCCACATCCTTTACTCCACTAAAATCACAGGTTGTCTTTATTTTCTGATGCCAAATACTATGTTTATGTCATGTTCACACTAAGTTAGTGAGGAGCTGCTACAAATTAGGGCTGCAGTTGCTTTCCCAGCACTTTAAGACAAGGTTCTCCTTAAGTTAATTCTTCAGTTATATAATCTTGCTGGACATTCTGTATTTGAGAATAATTTACAAGTTAAAAAGCTCACAGACAGTTTTAAAACATAGTATTAAAGTCTTTACCTTCTAACCACTTCTTTCCAGCCTTCTTCTCTTTTCTGGCCTCTTTTTGGACTGGTCAGATTCAGCTTTACATTTGGAGAGGTCAGAGGCAGGGAAACAGACTTATAAGTAGTCGACAAAGAATTCGAATGACCTTCCCCATCAAGTCTGGGAACAGAAAAGTGCTGATTACAAATTACAAAATAAAATGACAGCATACAGATTACATTCCTGCAGCTTAAAACTAGCAGCATGAACTGTTTCCAGAAGAACCACCTCTAACAAGGAGTCAGAAGGATGCATCTAGCTTGTCCTGCTGCAGTGAACTGCACAGGACCACAAGGTTCTTGCAGCAAACCTTGGATGAAAGGTCCAAGGCAGAAACAATCTCTGTTTGAAGAACAGAACAGACACAAATTCCAATTTTCAACACTCCTAATGGGAGCCCAAAACACACACCCTCTAACCACAAGGGTTGGTGAATCCACTCATTTTGCATCTAACCTGAATCTGGGGAAAAATAGGAGAAACATCCTCTCTTCCCAGTCCCAGACAAGTGTCTCAATCAGTCTGACAACAGCCCTGTCTCATTGCCCCTCTTGATGCCACAATGTCTGTGTTCTTATTGAAGTTGGCCTCTCTGTCAGCCCAATGTCCTACAGGTCAACCTCCCTGCTCTCTTCCCTCCATTAGTGCAGAAAATGGAAAGAAAAAACAAAACGATGGAGGCTCAGACTTGTACTACTTATATGTAAAAACAGACTACAGACCCACATGGGATCTAAGCTTCCTGATTCAGACCAATGCCCTCCTCAGAAAGTGGTATTGTAAAGGTCATGAGCAAATTCCCAAGCAACTGAATGACCCTTTGAACCATTCCTGTGGCCCCATCATTCCCTGAGTTCTTCTGACTCTCACCTCTGGCTCGACAAGGTTATATCAAACTGGCCATCAACCTGGCAGGTGAAATGCTCAGAGTCATCAACTTCTTCTCTCCTTAAAAGAAAGAGGTTGCAGTCAAATGAGTTAACGATGAAACCATAAACAATCAAACCATAACAAAACCACTTCTGTATATGGATAATAAATAAAGCTGGCAATTCCTTATTAAATTCCCAGCATATTCACTTTAAGATCCATTCTAACAAAGCTAACACTGCAACGTGGATGCTTAAACAGTGCAGAGAGAAAAGGCCATTTGGCTCAAGTAGTATTAAAAAGTGGCCAACAACACAAAAAAAAATCTTGTTCTAATGAGATTTTAAAGAGGTTGTGTTCAACAAGCTTAACACAGCTATGCAAATAAAGCAGCCTCAATCTCTCTAGGCTCTGGGAATTTACAGTTGGTGTAGAGCTTAAGCTACAGAACACTGACACTGGCATAGGTGGAACCTTGTGAAACACCAGGGAAGGCGCAGAGCAGTCTCACCTCGTTGGTGTTTTGGAAGCTGAGGTGCTGTTTTTTTCTTCCTGAGAGGGGATGAGCAGTGAGGCATAGCGCCGCTCCGAGGAGTTCGTGTCCATCGTGAAGTTCAGCTCCTGGCTTTTCCCTCCACTGCTGCTCTCACTGTTGCAATCTGTGCTATCCAGGTTATCTGAATCGCTGTTCCCACTCGCACCACCACCTCTTGGCTCTCCATTTATTTTGTTTTTATCTGCTTTTTGCTGTGCTAGAGATATATGCTGATCTGGCAAAATTATCTGCATATTCTGAGGAGTCTCTTTAGTTTTATTTTTCTTATTTTTTCTATTTGTGCTGGGAGTAGTCACCACATTAGCTCTCTTCTTCCCAAAGGCATTTGTGAAGGTAGTTGAAGTTGCAGAAATTCCAATTGTAGTTGTAGTAGTTGCACTTGGAGGCTCTATAGGAACTTCTTGCTCCACTGAAAGAAAAGCAGTTTGCATACAATCAGAACAAACAAAATAGAAAAATCAGTGCCCTCACTGAATACACCCCAGCTGAAGTTATGTTCCTTGCTGAGCTGTCAGACTAGCACCAAATTCAGCCATAAATCCTCCAAGAGTGAAAGACTTTTGTGAACAAAGGGGGGGATGAAAAAATGAGCAAAGGAGTTTTGCCAGGCAGCAGGCATGCAATACTGCCAAATATGAGAGCCCAGCTTTCAAACAGATTCATTTACCTTCATGGTTAGAAGGTGGCACCCCCATATCTACACTGTTCATAGAAATGCTTGTTCTTTACCTTCATCATCATTTTCTTCTTCATCATCATCTTCTTGTAGTTCCAGAGTTTCCTTAGGCTTGTTTTCTTCATCTTCTTCTTGTTTTCTTTTTTGTTCCTCTTTTTTCTTCTTTCTCTTTTCCTTTCTTTTCTCCCTTTTGGCTGCAAGAGCTTGTTTTCTGCTCTCCTCTCTTGACTATGTAGGAGAAAAGAATCCATATTTAAACATTTTCACACAGATTAAATTATACTTAGAATTCAGATCTTCCCTAGAAATCTGGGCGTAAGGACAAAGGAGAGAGCACAATGAACTAGAATGACTTTGGCACATACTGAATCCTTACACAGAAACTGGACAGAACTTATGCAACAACAGGACTAGCTGGTCTCAAAATAGCTAAAGAATGAAAACAAAGTAATAACGAAAACAGAAGTATTAACAAAAATACAGTTTTAATGGAAGACCAGAAAAATCTCTCATCCTCTCAGTCCTTTCTCAAACTTTTAATAATCTCAGTGATATTTTTGGTGTGATGTTCACCTCTTTGATTCAAAAGCCAGTTCTCAATGGCTCTAATTTTAACTGTTTTTTTTTTTTTTTTTCAGTATATGGAATCAGTCATCTGCTGCACTGTTTGTGCACAGCAATTGATGTGTGTTTAACAAGTCCACAACCTGGAAAATTTAATAAGCCAATGTGGAACATGTCAAAAACTGTAAGAACCTCCATTAGGAGAGCCCACTCAAGAGTGTGTTACTCTAGAACAATTTACAGTATTCTCAACAAAGGGAGAAGGGATTTTCTCCACTATCTGCTCAACACAACAGCAATTATTTACTCACTTTTTCCAGGTCTAGCTCCTTCAGCAGTATGGTTGCATTTTTATTGGCTTCTGCAGCCTGCTGGTCTTTAGCTTTCACAATTGTCTCCACACACTGGTGACACTTTTTCAACAGGTCCTGAAATGCAAACTTGTCTTACTACCACCGCAATAAACAACAACTGAGGAGTGAGGCTTGCTCTACAACATGAGATTAGCTCCCCTGTATTCATAAACATACAAACTATTTCACAGACTAGGATCTAATGCTGATTTACTTTCTAAGTGCTATATTAGAAAGGAAATATGCACAAATCTCCAAATCAGACGTATGTGAACAAACATGTACATTCAGTTTTTGAATACTTAAGAATTCCCTATGGATATTTTTGCTGGAAATTCAGGACAGGGTCTTCTCCCCAAGTTCAACTCACCTTGTCCGTGATGGTCGCTATGTAGCGCATGCACTCAATGTCTGAAGGAAACTGGTTCACTTCTTTCACCAGGAACTGAACTACTTTCACATGCCCCTAGAACACCAAAGAAAATTCTAATCTTTTGTATACAATTGTCAACATTCATCATCAAAATACAAGTTTGATATCTCTCAGTTCAATGCAAAAGACTGAAAATAAGCAAGAACATTTCTGGTAACCTGCTGTTTGGGAAGGAAGGCAGGTCCTGTTTGCTCAGTGCTGACAGCACAGTCATTGTTCTGCTTCATGGTGGCAAAGACAAGCCCCTCCACAAGTTACTTTTTATGTTAAAATACAAGGACCAGAGGCAGATCTTTATTATTTTAGTAACAACCAAGACACAAGACAACCCTCTTTAGACCCCGTTACCCGATCCACTCTTTTGCCACTCGCCCCATGGAGCTGACTTAGACTGTTCAATTACAGGCCAAGTCAGATCAGGACACTGAGCCACCTGAATGCTATCCTGGCAAGCACATTTCTCTGCTCCCAGGTACACTGTGCAACCACATAAAGCACACAACTCTTGCTTCTGAAGTTATGTGAATGCAAGGCAGTGTCAAAACAGGGGCAAGCTCAGCATTTTTGTTTGTCAAAAGCTGCACACTTATTTGTTATTTTGTTAAATGCAAAGCAGCTACAGTTAATAAAGTCCTCTGCTTATCCTCCTTGCATCCAACACCACAACTGATGAAACAATCCCTAAGCAATGCTCTTCTGGCCAAGAAGAAAAGGCAGTGGGTGACAGAAGAACTGACTACATAGTGTCCCATCACAACAGATTAGGAATAAAATGCAAGAAGCACAAGGGAATCAGGACAGCTTATTGCAGACTGGTATTGTGTTCACCTCCAAAGCAGGACTGAAACAAGCAGTACAGACTGCAGAAATATGGAAATCTCAAACAGACAAAGTTTTTGCACAGTGTACAACTGAAAATGATAAAGCTACCGTCATTTATGGAACAAAATTTTTCAACCCTTTGTCCAAAACTGGATCTTTGTGAAGTACAGTAATTATGACTTTGAAGCAGGTATTTTATCAAAGTAGCAATTTTGCCATCTTATAGTTGTTTCTTCCAAACCCAAGCATTCAGATTCAAGACCAAACGAGAGGCATTGTTTTGGAAACAAAAAAGAAGCTGGTCTCCTACCTTGCGAAATGCTGACATAAGAGGGGTAATTTTCCTGTTATCTGCAGCATCCACATCTGCCCCTGCTTGCACCAGCAGCTGGACCACGTCGTAGTGCCCACCGTTGGCTGCCAGCCACAGCGGGGTGTTTCCTTTCTTGTTGCGAACGTCGATGTGTGCTCCTCTAAAAGCACAAACCCAGAGAAATGGCATGAGTCAAGGTAGAAGTCAGAGAGCAAGATCACAAAACATCAGAGCACAACTGGATATAGAACTTTAATAACTAAAATACAGTGAAAAGATATGAGAAATTCTGAAATTTCTCAGAGAACTATCTCTGAAATTTTTTTGTCCCTAAAATTTGCTGTTTCATCTGCAGGGTAGTGACAAGGGGAATATTTAAACCTCCCTGACAGAAATGAACACTCATTTCATGTCACCTAATGCACCAGAGATATGCAACCAGCAACCTTTAAATAATCAGTGTGGTGACTACCCACAGGACAAAACAGCCCCTTAAGATGTTAGCAGCACACTGGGTTATGCTTGAAAAGCTCAAGAGCTACCTCCAGGCTTTCCCTCTCAAGTGACAGTGAGGGGTAATGCTCACGCAGGAGTTGCTGGATTCATACACAAACAAGCTGTCCAAGCCAGACACTGTCTGCCTGCCTTGGGTCCCAGCTGCCTGCTTGGCTTCATTAACACTACAGTAGTGAGATATTCCAGGATAATACTGAAGAGTAGGGAAGAGATTTAACATCCTATTTTCAAAGCTTCCCATTCCCTTTGCTCTCAGGTGCACGAGGTAATGTGAACAAGAGCATTCTTGCCACAGAGGAATACAGAACAAATGTGCCACTAATCATTAGTCATAACTTGCTCCAACCCCCTTGCCATGGGCAGGGAAGCCACCCACAAGATCAGGTTGCTCAGAGCCCCACCCACTCTGGCCTTAAACACTTAATGAGAAGAAATGATTTACCGATTAATGAGGAGCTCGCAGAACTTGTAGTGACCCTTATCCGCTGCAATTGTTAAAGCCGTATCTCTTGAGGAAGGCACAGGTGGGGCATTCACATCTGCTCCCTTATCAAGGAGGACCCTTCCAACCTCTGCATAGCCTCCTGAAGCTGCTTCCATCAGAGGTGTGAGACCAGTCTGTGCAAAGAGAACGAGTTACTCTGTGAAATCTGCACAACATACTTCAGATAAGACATAAATGATTCCTACAAAGGGAAATCAGATTTTTATTTAGCTGCTTATATTTAGTTTAGAAGCCTAACTTCAAGCAGCCTCTTCCTCAAAAAAGACCCCAAAAACCCAACCAAAAAAAAAACTACCCAACGACAAAACAAAACACCCACACACAAACCAATCAAACAAAACCAACCCAAAACCCAAACACTCTTGGGCTTTGATTTATACAAACCCAAGCAAACTGTTGACTAAGCACCACCAGATACCTGTCTCAACAGCAAATGCAAAGTTTATTACAAGATCTCTATAACAGAGGTTAGAACAGATTCAAATGAAGACACAACTGTTTCTACAAAAATACTCAGAAACTGGCTTTATAGCTTTTCTCTAGCCTCCCTTGGCACTGAGACTGATCTGGGCCCAACTTAGTTGCCAGGTCAGACTGTTAAAAAAACTTACACCAGCTGCTAACATGCCCAACTGACCATTTGAGAGCTGGCTTTTATCCATATCCCCTTTTCTCCAGCCACAGTCATTCCAGAAGCAGGCGGGGTAGACAGACACAGCAATTATTTCAGCAGCCTTAGGAGTTACCAAAAATTCCTTTGTGCTGGGGAAATCAGTCTGGCTGTCTACACAAGCTTTAAGCTTGCTTTATGGCAGGAGACACAAAGCTGTCCCAGAGCACCAAAGGATGGGACCTGTGGAGCATTTCAGAGGCACAGAAGGTCACAGTACTGAAGCCATGGGTTCTACAGCAACGTAAAAGCTTTACAAAGTTTGACTGCACTACTTTGGTTGTAGACAAGAAGTCTGTTCTATATGAGAATCACAAGCAACACTATTCTCTTCCTGCCTACACTTCACTTGCATGTAAAAATATCTGTATCTGTTCTGTTACTGAGAATCACGCCAAGTTTAAACCTGAAAAAGTCTAGACAAGACTCAATCTAAGTTTCATTATAAACTCAGAAGGACCAGTCAGCTTTTCCCTAATGCACAAAAATACATCATCACTGATGCTTTTGTATTTTCTAAAAGAAACCACACTCATTTCAGAACATTTAAGCGCTCTGATGTATTAACTCCTCTGAGCCCAGAGAAGCTCAAAGCTACAGGAAAATTTGAAGAAGCTTGAAGACTCAGAGGCAATAAATCATAAGGAAAGGCCCACTTACCTTTGCCCTGTGCTCGACATTGGCCTTCCTGTCCAGCAGCAGGCTGACCACCTCTGCCCGGCCCTGGAAGCAGGCCAGGGTGAGAGCTGTGTTGCGGTTGGTCTCGATTTGGGCGTTAATATCAGAGCCCATATCAAGCAGCAGCTTCACGGCAGGGACATGGCCATTCATAGCAGCCAACATCAGAGGAGAAATCCCCAGCTTACTGCCAGTCCTGAGGGAAAGAAAAAAACTGCAGTGCCCACGGTACACAAGTACCTCCAAGAGCAACAAAATGTTTTGTTGTAAGCCAGAAAGGAACATACAATCTACACAAAATGTAGGCACTGACCTAAAATAGCAGCATTTTTTATTGATTAGGAGAAACCACCAGAGGGATTATATGCAATAGACAACTCCAATGTATAAACCAGGAAAATACATTTCATCTGTTAGACATTCTGATGGCTGAAGCAGACATAAGCATTAAGCTATATCTGATTTTCTCAAAGAAAAACATGCTGCATCTTTAACTTTCCCTAGTTAAGAGTTCTCTTGCTCTATCTAGTGTTAGAATACATGTAAATTTTCTTTAAATTAATAGAGAGCAGACTTAAGATCTTGACACTGCTGTGTAAATTTGTTCCTCTGCTTGAAAATGACATCTTCAAACACAGAGCTGCCCTGAGCACTTGGCTGCCTTCTCAATGTGGTTCTATTTGGAAACAGTTTGACTTTCAGACCTCAGAATGGTGGAAAAGGGAAATAATAGGTTTGCAAACTATAATCCCTTAAAATTTAGGTATAAGTCAGATGAAGTTTGTGATAGTTAAAGGATTTAAAAGCACTAAGATAACAATAACATAGAAATGTCTTCAGTGTAAAAGCACTGTTACAAGGAGATCTGAAAACACCTGAGATTCCAACCTGTGCCTCAGGATGGAGCCAACAGGAATTGCCTGTGTCACACTGAAGCTCCAGCTGGCCACACGGTACATTACCTGGAATTAATTTCTGCCCCAGCATTGAGAAGAATCTTGATGATATTAACATAGCCACCAGATGCAGCAAGGCTTAACGGCGTGTAATCAGACACATTCCTGTGTTCTTTATTTGCTCCCCGGGCCAACAGCAAATCAACAACCTGAAAAGACAGCACAAATATTAACAGACATATTGTGGCCTTTGCTATTATCCAGAGAGTGAGAGGATGTTATCACAAACTTTCCAATATGCTACTAGCTTCCTTTGTCAACAGACAAGATTCCATAGGAAAATCTCCACCCTCTTCTGCTTGACTTTTCCCTATCTCTGCACAGCCCCCACAGCCCATGACCACAGCAGCTGAGCACTTGTCTGCCAGAAAGGTTGTTTTACCTAAATAAAACTGCAAACATTTAAAGTGAAGCTCTTTCTGGGAATCTTAAGTTTGCAAACAATAGATCTACCCTACTCTCATAATGTCTAAGTATCTCTTTCACAAAAACTCATCTCACAACTTGAATTCAAATGACACTTGAGCCAAGTTTGGCCATCTATATTATATGAACTTAAAAAAAGAAAAAAAAGTGGTAAAAATCAGTGACTGATGTTTTAATGAAACAAGGATGAGGAAGGACCCCTCTATCAGGAGTTGCTTCAGAGAAATAAAATGAGAGAAGATTAACCCATTTTGGTGATGTACTTCAGTGGGCCTCAATTTATGATTAACATAAGCTAGGTGATTTCCAAACAAGCCAGAAAAAAAGGATCCTTGCTAAGCCAGAAACTTAAGAGGTAGATTCTGGCATAAATAAAAAAAATTAGGAGGAAGAACAGAAGACTTCAGTTGTTCAATATATAATGCTACTACAACAGGCTATGCTGATCTTGCCTTTTTTTATGAGAAGCACTTTTACTGTTAAAAGATCTGCAATTCAAAAGTAAAATGGAAACTTTCCAATTTTGGCCAACTATTTTAATCCTTATATTAATCTATTACAGAGCTCTTGGCCATCTCCATGCCATCTTCTAAGGTACAATGCACATGACTGAAATAGGAAGGATTTCACAAATCTTATTTGGACAACAACACACATACAAATCTGACAGAACTCTGAAACATCCTTAAAAGATGGGTACAATGTGTCCTGCATTGCATCTGCACTTATCAGCCCCATGCATTATCACTAAAGTCACGTACTGTCCACACAAAATCCCAGTTTCTGTCCTTGTGTGCCTGCACCAGCTATTTCAGGTTTGAGAACAGGGAAGATGGATAACAGAAGTGCTCAGTGAATAAAGTTATTCAATAAATACCTGCCTCCCTCTCAGAAGTACTCTTACCATGTGAGCATACACTGACTGAAGAAAGACCACAAATTATCACAAGTGACTATCACCATTAGCTAACAAAACTGGGATAGGCAAGGAAGAGAAGAAAAAAAAGTCTTAAATTTCTTCTTCCTTTCTTAGAAGAGGAAAAAGCCTTAAATTAGCTATGCTGAAACAGGTGAAAAACCTTCCAGAAAAAAAGTAAGATGTATCAACAACAGATGAAACCCAACACTGTACAAAAAAGCCCCTGTCTGCAAGTAGCAACTCCAGCCCTTTGAGGACATGTCTGTACCTCCTGGCGTCCACCGGAGCATGCCAAGGAAAGCGGAGTATCCTTTGTGCGCTCCGACTGTGCTTCTATATCCCCACCTTTGTCCAGAAGAATTTCCACGACACCAACATGTCCAGCAGTTGCAGCCAGAATCAAGGGTGTAAAACCTAGTAACATGAGATTGCATTAGAAAGCAACCTTGAGTATCTCAAAAGTATTATGAAAGAGCAGAAATGCACAAATGGGTTGATTCACAATGACTTCTATTGATCATCTCTTCTTCAGACTGGAGGTTTCCTGCTGGGTACCACAATCTCAGAGCCTTTCCCAACCCTCTTCTGACCCTGTCACATTGAAGCTCTGATTCCAGCCAAAGGCTGTTCAAAAGAAACTTAAACAGTGCTTGCAGAGATCAGTTTGGATTAACTTTTGACCAGCTCCTCTCCTTGGAGAAGTCATGGCTTTCTGCATAATTACTGCTAAATTAAGCTCCAACCAGTGACCATATCTGCCCTGCATGTGTTGCTGACTGCCAGTGGTCAATGTGAGCTCCAACACAGGTGGTGTGGTGGTTTTGTTCTCTCAGCTCTAAAAGATCTGAGATTTTGCTGAACTCTGCTCCTGAGAACAAGGATACCCCACCTGACAACTGCCACCACTCAGCTCTGACAGCCAAGATGGGCTGGTTACCCCCATCAGCCTTCTCTATCCAGCTTGCTGAGGTCATCTGTAGCGGGTGAGTCGTAAGGACAGAAGTGCCTCATGTTTCACAAATCTGCTTAAGATCCCACTCAGGTGCAGACAGAAGCTCACTGGCTTTGTATGACCAATGTTACTGCGTGAAGTGCAAGAATGCAGTTCACATTTTGAAATTCACTGTTTCATGCTTTAGTTCATGGTCAAACTGTGTTATGGCTTTCACTTACCCTTCTTGTCCCTGTGTTCAATATTGGCACCACGGGCGATCAGCACAGACACAAGCTCCTCGTGCCCTCCCGCACACGCGAGGGTCAGCGCAGTGTCATGATTGCTTTCAGTCTTTACGCATGGGAGAGAAAAAGAAGCAGATATTCAGAAATAAATAAAGACAACTTGAAGATTTCTACAACAGCACTTGTTTGTTTGGTTTTTTTTCCTAAGCAAATCCAGTCCAAGCTTAGCTGGATTACTCACATGTGCATCGATGTCCACTGATGGGTACATGGGGAGCACGGACTGCGGGGGCACATTGCTGGCTGCCTGCGGGCAGGGCTCGGGCGTCGGGGACTCGGTAGTGTGCGAGGAGCTGGTGGAGCCACTGGGCACTCTGCTATTCACAGCTGAAAATGAGCACCAGGTTATTAATTCACTCTTAGGAACGTCCCATTTCATATGAAAAATATTATGTTCCATAAAACTGCAATGGTCTAATATCAGAACAGTAATAGGGGAAACAAATCGAATGTTCCTAAAAACAAAAAGCAGCTTTCTGGCAGTTAAACCATGTAAGCATCGTCTCCAAACTGTGATAAGTTAGAAAATAATTTTATTAATTAGTCTGTATGCATTACAAGTGTGAATTATGAAGGTGATTAGTTATCCTTCTTTATCTGTAACCTTCACTGTTAAGAAGAGTACAATCATATGCTCAGTTTAAGCAGGCAAATTATTTATCACTAACACACAAACTTAATGTTCAAAAATACAGTCTTATTCTGCAATCCCAAATTTTTTCACATAAAGGTTAGTGCACACTTAGCCTCCAGAGAAAGTTTTCAGAGCAAGATGACTGACAGCAACTCATACTATTAATCATGTCTCAGAGTTAAACCAACCCAGGAAAGTGGAAGGGAAGCAGACAGAAGGGGGCAGCCAACAAAAATAAGAAAGCTGAAAACTATCTGTACTCCCTAAAATTTATTCTGATTGATGCACAGCCTGTAAAAGATGTCATCCTGAAGATCCAGCATTGCTCAGGGACACAAGGAATGAAACTTTATATTATTTTTTAAAATAAAAATTTAAAAAATTAATAATTGAGAATCAGATTTTTTTCATCTAGTTTTAAATCAACAATCAGAGAAATCTCCCTGGACATCAACTGCAGGGCCAGAACTCTTGCCTGCCTCTGTAACCTGATGAGAGTCCAAGTAGAGCCTGGATCCCTGTGCTCAGCTGGGACTACCTGCCAGGAAGGTGTAACACACCTACACGCTGCCTGTGCTTTAGCTTCAGTAATCCCTGCTGATAGAGCAGCTGGATTTGACAAGTACTGTCACTGCTGGATTGCCAAATGTCTCTATTGTGTAGCCTCATCAACTGGAAGGCCTGGTGATCTTTAGTAATTCCAGAACACACAGTATTTAACAGCATTCCTGTAAGAAGCAACTAAAGGAAAACACTAACAGCTACAGGTAGGAAACAAGGAGCAGCAGCATTTTGCTTGTGTCCAAGTGCTAAGGGAAGATGAGGGATGAACTCAAACCTGTGTATGACTTACAGAAAACATTTTTGTAAACCAGCTCAATCTTCCTCATTCTATTGACAGATTACACACCAGCAATTACTCACAGGAAAATGGTGTAGATGGAAAAGTCATAGCAAAAGCCCCAACATGACCATTAGCACCACTAATTCAGCCTATAGAGGTGCCAGTGCTTGAAAAAGGAAACAGACTGAAGCACGGCAAGATGGGTCACTTCCACTGGCTTCTGGAAACATGGCAGGGGGTTCACTGAAATTTAAGGAAGTTCCATTTTCAGTTGTATTTTTTAAGCAAACACTTCTTGGTGCATAGGCAAAACCAGCATTAACGGGTGGTCACCACGTTTAGGCAATGAAGTACCAGATCTGAATTCCTGTTACAACCTTCATGAGCAAACCAGATTTGTATTAAAAGTTTCAAATACAAAAGCTCACTATGGATTATCACTCACAGCAGCAAATGAGCATTAATTAATGCAATATGATTGTTTTCTTGCTCAATGCACTGAAGTGCAAGATAATAACTGGATTTCTACAGATTACTCCTCCCAAAATACCATATCACCCTGTTAAGGATTTATGTTAAATCAAGCTGGTCCTTCCTTGTGGAAGACACTGGCTCAATTTTTTCAGCTCTTGCAACTACAGACACATGTAAAACCACATACATGTGTTGTGCATGCAGAGCAGGGTGTGCCAAGGGAGCCAGTTTAAGGGTCTTAAAGTAATATATTCACTGTAGCTGTCACAGGTTCCACTAACTCTCTCTATTTCCCAACCATGACTGAAAATATTGAAGTATTTATTGCATACTTTAGATTTTCATCTTGTGTTTAACGCAAACGAATGTGCACTATGCACTTCATGTGCACAGTAATAATATTAAACATGAGAGAGAAAACCAAAGGCAGTAGAAATGAAGATAAACACTGCACTAATACCCTAAAATATGGTCGAAAATAAAATCTAACAAATATTCCTACAATACCACCAATTAATCACCCCCTGTATAACTACTGAGCTTACAAAATGGCAGGATTTTTCAAAATGCTATTTTTTATTTCCTCAGTGTGGCTGGCAAGCTGGACCCATGGAGCAGCAGTGTAATTTGTGGTCCATGGAGCAAAAAAAGCCTGAGAACTTCTGCCACCAATTTAATGGGGCTGATTTATCCCAGCTCTAGTTACACAGCAAAATACAGATTTTAAACTTGAAACATTGCAGCAATGGTTCCAGCATGGCATTAACAGGGAATGTCTGTGGTACCACAGCTTAGCAGTGAAAGCAGCACTGACACTGCTTTCCCTCAGCTCCAGGGAAACAGCAATTTTGTGACAGAGGTTTTAGATGTGTCCATAGACTTCAGTATTCAAAAGACTTCCTTATAGAAAAAAAATTACCCTACACATTACAAAATTCAGGTTTCCCATGGCCTATGAAGGGTTTGCAATGTTCCAAAGGTCTGTGTTTGTATGAGCTGGTAGATGAATGCTGGTCTTTGAAAATAGTCATCCACGTCTTCAAAGTAATCAAAAAATATCAAAGGAAACATGAATAAAACAAAAAAAAAGCAAGAACTTGGTATTTTATCCAAATACAACTCTGGAACATTGAGAGTACCTGCAGCAAGCAGCTCTGGATGAAATTTCAGCTGTAGGCTGAAACTGTGGCTACCCAACTGCTGTCATGACACGAGCATTGGCATTCAGGAATACAGGACTTACAGAGTTCAGTTCCTCTTTCTTCAAAGGAATTGGGACTTTCAGACAAAGATAATAATTCTTTTTCAAGCCTGAGCAGCCTTTCAGCCTGTGCAGGCAGCTTCTCAGTAACCTGCTACTGCAGATGCTTTTGCATGTTGGTAACTGCAGCTCCCTTCATGGCTCACCATTCCTCACTCCAGATTGTCCCAGTAACCAGTTTTACTCCAAACACCAATCCTCAACATAGTAACTCAGATGTCACCTTCCAAATCCTTACCTTGAAATATCATGATTCTGTACCACTGACTACAACCAGAATGTCAGAACCAAACTACAAAGTTTCTCAGAACACACCTGAAATTTCAGTTTGGAAACATCAGCTCACAGGACAAGAGCGGGACAGAAAAGCACACACAGTCTCTTGACTAAGAATACCAGCTGAGCAAAACAAAGAAACAAAAATATTCCAACTAGAGACAAACCCCAACAACACAGAAAAGTTCCTCATCTTTAATACCCTAAACCAGGAAACAGCCTCAATTCAGATACTACAACTAAGAAATTTGCAATGGAAAATGCAGAAGGTGAACTGAAATGAAACTCCAAATGTGCAAGAGGCTCCAAGAAACCAGACAGATACTGAGTAATGAAAATTATAGCTGTGCTCAAATTAATTTACTGATTTCCCTCTCTAAACTGCACCAAGTCTGTCTCTTTTGTAAACCTGGTTAAAATTTTGACTGTAATAAGTCACACCTTTAATGTACTATTAGGTGCAAGATTTTTGTAGCAGCGTATTAAAATAAACTCCATAACAAATTAAAATATTCTGGAGTAGAAAGAGCAGCTTCATTTTTAGGTTTTAGCTGACTTTCCAAAAGGTACTTGGTTACTTTTGTGTAGTTTTATGGAAGAGGGGATGTGTGTCATGACTCACTGACACTTTGCACCTTGACATCGACCCCCTAATCACTTCACAGCTGACACAGCCTGCCAGCATGACTGTAAGATAAATACTCCATTTACATATGTTGTCATTGTTAAATTGGTCAGCAAAATACAAATTTGTAGCTTCACAGAAACTGAAGTTCTCCTTTACAACTGGTCCCAGCTGAGGCTTGGAAAGATTTGCCTCCCACATCACAGAATCTCAGAATGATTTGGGTTGGAAGGAACCTTAAAGCTCATTTCAATTCCACTCCCTGCCATGGGCAGGGACACCTTCCACCATCCCAGGTTCCTCCAAGCTCCATCCAACCTGGCCTTGGGCACTGCCAGAGATCCAGGGGCAGCCACAGCTGCTCTGGGCAACTTCATCATCCTTACAGGGAGGATTTTCTTCCCAATATCCCTTCTGACCCTGCCCCTTGTCCTGTTCCTCCAGACCCTTTTCCAAAGTCCCTCTCCTGGAGCCCCTTTAGGTTCTGGAAGGGGCTCTGAGGTCTCTTCTCCAGGTGCACACCCCCAGCTGTCCCAGCCTGGTCCAGAGCAGAGGGGCTCCAGCCCTTGGAGCATCTCTGTGGCCTCCTCTGGATATCACCACTGCTAAGAGCAATAGTAAAGGGTATTTCAGGGCAGAGGGAAAAATCATTTCTGTTCTTCTCAAGCAGTCCCCACCCAAACTGAAATACTCAGGAGTAAATGCTCATACCTCTTCTAAACCCAGAGTCACTCATTAACATCACTGCAGCTCCAGCAGTGGGATCAAGGGGAGCCCTCAATGACACCCCAAGTGTGGGACACAAGCTCCCTAAAACGCAGGCTTCCCATGCAGCAGGCACAAGCCCCTGAGCCATTTTACCTGGCATCTGTAGTGGGCATGTAAAAACAGATCTTGTAACAGTTTTAATTGCTCAAAATTTCTTTATGAAATCAAGGACTAATGGGTAAGTTTGTAAAAAAATGCATTTTAGATATGGATCAAAGAGTTCAGAGTATGAGTAGATAAATTTACAGTTTGTTTTTACATGGATATAAATCTGATATATAGTAGGATTATAATTTACATGGAGATCACTTTTACACAGTCTGGATTTACAAAGTGAGAAAGATACCTATCTTCTGACAATCTTTTTTGGAGGGAAGTGAAAGAGACTTACGAATTTCAGAAGAAAATATACTTCAGTAATGCAATCAATAAATTTTTGCAGAAGCCTCTGGAACTCAATAACTAAAGACTCCTCATGTTGCATTTCTGTAAATGTAATTTCTAATGCAGAAGATGGTGCTATTTGTAGTGATTTTTGAAATCAGTAAATCTCATGTCTTAGCAAAAAATGTCTTTAACTACTTAGCAAAACCAGTAACCATTTTCAGAAAGCAAACCACTGTCTAGTCAACTTTTTAAAACTCTTTTTAAGATACAGTCTTTCTGGTTGTTTGCAATCTTTTTTCCCACAGCACAGTTCTCACACTCAGCTGGACTGCAGCACTTTTCACAGTGGGGACACTGAGTTTGTGGCTGCAGAATGAGCTGCTGACCACGAGAGGGTACAGACTCCATGGCCTTGTGCCAGACACGTTCAACTCTCAGCAATAGCAGCTACTCCAAAGATTAATCCCTTGTTGATTATGTTTCATGTTAGCCATTCAAATTTTCCTTATTATACACTCCAGTACTAAAATTTTGAGTAATGAAAATTGAGAATGCTTTAATATTGGCTGAGTATTCTGAAGAGCACCACAGAGCAGGGAGGGAGGCTCACCATGCCAGAACAGGAGGAACTAAAACTGCTGCTGTATAAAACAACTGGAATTACAGCGAGGAGAGGACAGGAACTGGTACAACCACCCCACTACTCCACCAACTCTGGGTTCCACAGGAGGTTGCAAAGTCACAAGTACTTTTGACTTGCATGAGCTTGATGCAATTACCATTCCAAAGGCTCCCAGGAATGGCTGGCCAAAGATCTCACTGCACACTTCTACAGCCTTGACATCAGAGGACACGGCAGTGACTACGAAATGGAAGGGGCAGGGGGAGACAGACAGGAAAATAATGGGCAGGGGTACAGGCACAAGGTACAAAGAAAAGTTGAAAAACACTGAATTTAAAAAAAAAAACTACAGACCAAACAACACTGGCTGTTATCCTACATACCTCCAGCAGCAAATCTCAATCCTAGTCAAGTCCAGGAAATGAAGTCACCCTGTTCCTGCACAAAGGCACTCACACAACCCGATGTGTGGGCATTCCCATTCTTCACACCGTACCAAGACGTGAAGGATGTTGGGGTTTTTGCTTTTCATCCAGCTAACAGGACACGTTTTTTGCCATGTGGAACATCTAACCAGCAGATATTCCTGCACAACACCCAGGGTTTAGCAGGGATTCTGCAAACACAAGCCATCACAGAACGGAGCAGTTGTGTGCGGATTCCAGGCTGTGCTTAAGCTCCAGCAGCAAGGACAGGGATGTGTTTGTCCATAAAAGTGACAACAATTTGGCTCTTGCTAGAGATGGCTACCACATTGAAGAAAGTCACTGATAAGCTGCACAGAAAATTCTACAGAAGATATAATTCTGTCATGCTTTTGGGTTTCCTAATGGGCACAACTAATTACCCATGATGAGGCTTTTTAAAGAAGCACAGAAAAAGATGAGGCCAAAAGGGCTAAAACAGGTGTCCAGTACAGGAAGTTTTGCACTTTGGAAAAAAAGATATTTAAAAGTATCATGTTAGAATTGGAAGTCACTGTTAGGATTAATAGCACTAATCAGGAACTTTATTCTTAAGCAAGTATTCCCAAACTGGAAAACCCCAAGACGTATTTGGAGGGAAGGAGAGAGAGGGAAACTGAGCACACAAATTAATGCAAAAATAGGTATATTTCTTAACCCACCTGCTATTAGGTCATCAAGAGTGTCGGTAAGCGTCTGTGCTGGAGTGGCAACCATTAATCCGTCTGGTTCTTGAACTAAGAGCCCCTGCCCAGCAATTTGCTGCTGCTGTCCTACATTCTGCTGATTCCCTAATGCTTTCTGAAGTTCAAGAGACTCTGTCCCATTATAACCTAAGTTACCAGAAAAATTACATTGCGGTGCTGGCAAAGGCTGGATGGGGACAAACTCTATTTGTTCAGCAGCTGGTGGAGACTGGTGTTGCTCATCATCTTTAGACAAGATTGTGTCAACCTGAGGTAACCCTGAAAAGTTATCCTCTGGCAGACCCTTATCAGCTTCCACTTCTGGGAAGACCCCTGTAAGTGAGCACTGCTGCTGCAGGGCAGGTGGTGTGTCTGTCTGACCTTTGGTCTCCAAATATTCTTTGGTAAACTGCTGTTGTGTTTTCATCTGCAACTGCCTTTCCACCTTCTGCAGCTCCTTCAATATTTTCTTCTTCTTCTGGACTTGTTCTTCTCTGTTCTTTTTAAGTTCTTCAATCTTATCTTTATTTAAAGGTTCACCTTGAATTAATTCCAATGACTTAAGTTGTGCTTTTTCAATAGCACTAATTCTCTGTCCAAGTTCATTCAGCTTGCCTTCAGTCTCTTCTACTATGCATTCCAAAGGCTGGTATGGGTGAAAAGGTGGCAGTAGGTCCTTATCTGCTACCTGCAGGGAACTTGACTTCTGCTTGGATGCACCTAAGCACATGAAAAATGTTTGAAAAAATGCCATGCTGAAGATACCCCAAACCTCCCCTCTCACCCACCAAAAATAATAATAATAAAAAAAATAAAAAAAATCTTTACAACTAACACTGCACATCTGTCAAAGCACAGAAAGGTAAACCCTACACTCCATGTTAAGACAAGAAAGGACAAAGCAGATAGATGGAATTTTCAATATCGTTCCTCCTATGAGGACATTTGAGCACAGCTACTTTAATCTTACAAGGAACCTTGACAATTTCTGACATAGGTGACAATGCACTTGGGAAAGGGAATCAGCAAGAACATCAAGGCAATTTACATGATCTACTGAGTTCCCAAAGTTCTTCTGTGTGTGCAGAGCTTAAAGTAGGAGTATTTTCCAGAGGCTGACTTCCAACAGCAAGGTTAGGAGCAGAAAGACTCTATGGCTGAGAGCAGACTAACCTGACAGTAAGATGATATTTTGAATTAGGATTTCTCCAAACATTGTAGCATTCACCTTCATATTGCAAGCAGAATCTGCCACTGCAAACTTAGAGCTTTCAAGTGGAGTGTGAATTTTTAGTACCTTTTTAAAAATTCTGGGACCAAACTAACAACTTGCTCACTTCTCCTTCCAGTAACAAATGAACAATTCTGTTCATTATAAAGACTTTAAAAATAGTTATCACCAAGGCCCACCAAACCTGGGCAGCCCTGCCCCAATTAGTGACTGCCCTCATGCAACCCACGGCTGCTTTCCCAAAAGCCACATCTGAGAAACTCTAGTCACATCTCACTAAAAGGAATGTACTAAGTGCTGAAATTTTAATTATTACTTCAGTGTCAGAACTTTAATTACAAATGAGAACGGTTTTAGCCTGATCAAATAATTTTCTGCACTAATACTCATTTGCTTTACCCAAACACTGATACATGGAGCCTTCAAAGAAAAAAAAAAAAAGAAGACTTGAAGTTTTACAAAGCAGACTCACATAATTAATCATTGATAGGGGAACTAAAATGATGAATAGTTTGAGCCATGGTTAAATAAAGTTACCTAAATATTACATAGTTAAGTGAAAGTGGATGCAAGAATTAAACCATGGATCAGTCACCAGCCCTGGAAGGATTAAGTTTCCTGAAACACAGATTTATTTTACACTAATTCACAAATAACTTCACTTTGCATTGCTGTCAGGACAAGAGTCACATAGACCTCACTTTGGAATGAATATTTTTCGGAGGAACTAAATGTAAAACAAAACAAACATGAGATTTTTCTCTTATAAAGAGAAAGAACAAATATGAAAATAGAATTGGACCAACTCTGTACTGCATACCTTCAGCAGATTCCTGGGAAAGCAAACCATATCTAATTATATGAGAAACAATAAGAATCATACTAATCCCAGGAAACAGCCCAGAGTCCCACAGCCCCTGGAGTCACCCTTCAGGATGCTCCTTCTGCAGCTCCATACTCTGGGCAGGTCAGTAGTTCCAGCTGAGCACCTCTCCCCACCACTGATGTTACTTTGCCTCTGAACCATGAGTGAGTCCCCAGCCAGTTTTTCAGCAGATAATAAGGAATTTGGGGGAAGTTCAGCAATCCCTGGCTCTCTGCTGGCTGGTGGCTCTTCAGCTGAAGCCTGCTCTAACCCATGGCCCCTTTGGCTTTGTCGTGCACTCAGGGGTTATCCTTTAATTTTAACAAGCACAGTTTACACGTTTTTGAGACCACTCTTGAGAAATACATTTGCACTCATCAAAAATCTCTGAAAGGCTTGTCTATATAGCTGAAGCTGTTCTCCATTGCTACAGTAACCAAACTGCAAATGAACCCTGCCTTCAGCTGAGGTGAGAACCCTCTGCCCTACTCTGCTTAATGCCACCCCTAAAGGTCCTGTGTTTATCATTCCCATTCCCACACCCCAGCAGCTCTGGATACCTTTTATCACCGTAGGAAAGAAAAGCTGCAGTTCAAAGAGCCTCCCAAACAATACAGTATCAATGCTGTCCCTCTGAATTAAGTATGAGCGGGGGAGAAAACAAGCCTGTCATGGGAAAGCTTTTCTGGGAACACAAGAAGAAGAGCAGAAGCACAACCCCACCTTGGAACTGGGCTGGGCTGATAAGCCAGGGCTGGGCTCTGACAGAAGCTCTGAATGAACTGGGAATCACCGTGGAAAGATGGGACAGTTTCTGAAGACTGGTGTCAGGAGAACAGCTGGGCTCTCAAGTTCCAGAAAATGTATAGAAATTTGCATTAATCAGCTGCTAATTAGATAGCAGGGCCACTTTTCAGATCACCCTTTCTATACCAGAAAACTGTTGCAACCTGTAACTGGAGCTATTGGAAGAGGATGAGGGGTAGGAAGAAAGATTTGCTAAACCCGACATGTTCACCACAACAGTCAGGTGGAGAAGCTACACTATTGGTAGCTTTAAATATGCAGATATTGAATGTACAAAAAAATAGCATTTCTTGGTTTATCCAAATCTCCTCTATATTACAAAATCCTGAAAAATACTGTGTCCATTTTAGTACATAATTATGAACACACACTTTACACTTCCACTTTTGAAATACATAAATTCAGTAAGACTTAAAAATCTAATCACAGGCCAGATCATCATCATGTCAACCTTTTAAAAAAAAATATTTTGTACATCTATCTGTTGGGGGCAGCATCGGTCATCTACACAATCTACTCCCAAAATTACACCTAGCAACATTAAGCTGTCAATCTGGCCTCTAAAGCAACTAATTTCATCAGTTTTAAGACTTGTTTAACATGAAAGTTATTTAGACTGAAGATGACTGAAATCCAGATGTTGCCATACAGATACCACCTGCCACCCAGTACCATGGTTATAGGAAAAAAATTGATCAGCAAACCCAGAGTGGTTCTGGGCATGCTAGGAAAGCCACAGAGGAAAGAAGGGACTGATTCCCCAATTATTTTGTGAACAAGATCACCAATTGATCTTTTATTTGCATTTCCACAAGTTCTGGTCCCTACCCTGCCCAACACAGCCTTCACCACAACTCCTGCAAAGCATGCAGAGATCTTCAGCCAGGTTTGTGACCATCATTTATGACTCAGGGTAAGACCTATTCTGCCCAAACACCGCTTCCCATCCACTTCTCTGATCTCCACTTCTCTGAGGAAGTGTCAGGTGTTTCCTATGGCAATTTCCTGTACTTCTCCCATACATTTATATCATCTCCCACAGACCACAGCTGCAAGAACCCCCTCACCCCAATGAGCCTCTCATAGGCATAATTCCTGGTCTCTTGAGCAGAGGACACCATGACCAGTTCTGATGCTTCTGGCTGCAATTAACATTTAAAGTCCCTAAACACTGTGAGCAAGAACCTGGAAAAATACCCTTCAGTTCTGTAGTCCTCAGGTGGCTTTCTCAAGAAACTGAATTATTCTAATTTCAATTTGCTTAGAACACATTCAATATTTATATAGTTGCTGCCAACAAACAAGTCTGATACCATATTTCCTCATGAGTGGTTATGATTCTCAAGGAAGTTGCTCTTCTAGCTCTGATTTATAATCCATAGCATGTCACTTCTCCCAGGAAAGAACTAACTTATATGCCTTTCAGTTGTATTACACTTTATATTCTATTGTCATTATCAAATGAAAAAAAAGTGGATCAAAATCCAAACTGTAAAGTCCAAAAGATTGTCTCCAGCATAAAAAAATGTCAGTAAGAAAAAAGTCAGCTGTGTGATACACATTTGTACATTCAAATACATCTTCTCTGCTGGAGACCCTGTTATATAAATCTGTATGAATCACCGAGCCATTTGTGTGCTCTGTAACAGAATTGCTTGTCCCTTGTTCTTGCACTTGAGGTTTCTTTTCGTTAATCTGATTTCACTCAGAAATTGAGAGTTCAATTTGCAGCCTGCAATTAAAACTCACCAGTCTCATCAACATGAATAAAATGAACTCAATACTGAATTTTCATGAAAATTCTGTGTTTAACTATTATTTGTATCAGAAACAAACCCTTCTCTAGGGATCTGGAGGAACAATCAGTTGCTCCATACACACACAAATGCAAAGTACAATATTACATAATCTTGCTAATTTGGAAAAAAAAATAAGCTTACACTTCCCAAGAAAATTAATCTGCTACATGGTTTTTCATACATACTGAATTCTTCTTTATAAAGAAGAGGTTAATTGGTAGAAGGCTGAATGATGAGTTTGAGTTTGTTCACAGTATCCCTCCTGGAACCATGGAGCAATTTTGCCAGTCTTTATCACTCCTGCAGCTGTTTCTATGGAAAATTGCAGGGAATAGATGCAATGCTATCCGACAGGCAAAGGCTACGCAGCTGAAACCAAGTCAAGCTGAACTCAATTTTCAGCCATTCAAAAATCTGAGTTACTTTCTAACCTTAAGTCTTCTTCCCAAGTTTCCTCTGGTGGGCTCATGGTATGTAACTGGAAAATTGCTAAGATATAATTGAATTAGTTGGTGGCAAGCAGGTGACTGAAGCTTCAAAGGAGCAGAATTTCACAAACTACTGTGAAAAGATTGTTACACATTTGTGCTCCTGGGGACCTACATGTGTCTGGGTGTCAAATCACCTGCCTGCACTGCTGAGGATTTCCAGAAAATGGCTTTAAGTCTACAGAGAAAGTATTAGTAAAGTTCAGAAGTCAGGAGGCATGGATGGTGAAATCTCCCTTGGGAACTCATCCCAGATACCTGGGCTGGCTCCTGACCCAGACAGGAAGTTTCCAGGAGGAAATGGGAAGGGTGGATCAGAAGATGTAGAAGCACACTAACAATGAGCAGGCAGCTGGGACTATGCAGTAGAAAAATCTGGTAAAAATCAGAATGTAAAAGCTGGAAAAGCAGGAATATCAATTTGCCTTACTAATGCTTTTGCTTCCATGAAAGTCATATAACTTCCTAGTTTTACTGTTAACCTGGCTCCTATTTTTATTACATCACACAATGCATGAGAGCTCTGCTGAGATATATAACTCAGTATTAGGCATAGAAGTCAGATATCGGATTAAAAATAAAATGTATTGAATTTGTATCTATTGAAGTTACATAGAGTTTTTCTTTCCCTTCTCCACACCATCAGATTGTTAGATTTAGCATAGGGATCTAGGAAATACCATATATTGAATATCTAGCTGAGAAAGCTTAGAGATTCCAAAAGTACCACTCAACCTTAGGGGAACTCTGGTCTCCTTCACAGGGATCAAAGGCAAATGTGGGCAGCTTTCACATGAATAAGTCTATTTGGCTTGTGTAATTCTAAAAAAGCCCTGCACCTCGAATGAGAACGACTGCAAGTTACTGCCCACTTAAAAATGAGACTAGAAAAGTCTAATGACAGCATGTTGACAGGTTTTAAGTACTCATTTTAGGCCAATTAGTTCATTGGTAAGTACAATTTCAAAGTATGAAGTAAAACAAATCTGGAGAAAAAATTACTGAAAACCTGATACCTCCTTCTCCAAAACCAGACTGCTTTGAACTTTGACTTGTTTAAAAACAGCTGATGTTATAAAAATATTTTGACTAAGAAAACAAACCTGCTGCTTTCCACAGGCTCCCTGAGCATCCCCTGTTGTCCCAGCATTTTTGATGATGATCTAGAGTGTGCTCTGTGTTCCAGCCCTGCACACTGCACAAGCCTCTGCAGGAACCATTCACTTGCATTTACAAAACAGAGGGGATTATCAATAGATGGTATATTGAAGAAATCCAGCAGCATTCCTTTGGACTGTTCCCTGGGCTGGGCTCCAAGTCCCTCTCCCAGGGAAGCAGGTGCTGTGCCTGGAGCTGCAGCACAGCCCTGCACTGGATACACCCTCTGTAAAAACAGCACATTTGGGTTTCGTGCCCAAAAAGCTCCTTGGGCTGAGCTGCTATACCACAGCTGCTGCTGAGCAATCCTGCCCCTGTTCAGCAAGGGCAGAATCCACCAAGGAAGGATCTCCTGCCTCTCCCCATGGAAGCAAAAAGAGCTGAACTGGAATTTCTTTTACATGGACACAACATGCTAAATGTAGTGCACTGAGAACAATTCTTCCTAAGCAAGTAGGAGCTGAGGTCTGGTCAATCACATGACTAATTCTGCTCCTTTTTTCACCTTATTTTTCTTCAGTTCTTTCCAAGTTGTCATCTTGGTTTGTCACTTTTATCTAAGCCTCTCTAGATTCAATATTGCCTCTGAAATGTTTCTCTTTTCAGTAGCTAAACACTGATATTAAATAATTTGCTAAGTAATTATTCAAATGGTAATGATCCTATGTGCCTCCATGCTTTACTGAAGAAGAATAATAATTAAAAAATTAAAAATTAGACCATAAATTCCTCTTGAAAATGTCACGTCATATCTGAATTGCAATAGGAACACTTAAATGTGCTCAAGTTTTACATTTGACTTGCCAAGAACTCTTCAGAAAACAAAGTGTCACTATTGCATTTCTTGCAAAACTCATACAGGTCCACAAAAAAATCTTACTGTGCTAAGTTTAAGGAGACAAGGTACTGCTCTTCTGCCTCCCAGTAGTTCACAGTTTATACAGAAACTCAGGGGCTACTTCTAATTGCAGGCGAGTAAGTGTTCTGCCCTAGATAAACAATTTTGTTATGCAAGAACTTGACTGCTCTGCTGCCTTGGAAATAACAAACACCTCAAACCACCCTCTGTTTTGCCCCTCCTTTTCCAAGAAGTTTAGTGATGGAAGTCTGGTGAATTAAAGCCACATGTGTGTAACCAGTCACAAATGGCAGTCAAGCACAGCACACTGACTCTGCACTGCAAGGAGCACACAGCGTTTAAAAATACCATTTTCCCCCTAAAGATCTGAGAGACACAAAAGCTTGGCACAGAGTTTTTGGAATGCTTCATCAGCCCGATGACACATTTGGGATTGCTGCATCTCCTACGACACAGCACAGATGAGTTTTGCTGACACGCATGAAGCATGTCCTGAGCCCCTGTGAACAATGAGATCTCCCTGTGCCAGCCCCAACATCACAGTACTGCAAAAAACACACCTAAGGATGTGCTGACATTGGCAATAAGGTGTTTGCAATGAGAGCTGTTTCTAAACTACAGTCAACTATTTGCTTTTCATAATTGGATTAAATAAAATGAAACTTTTAGCTTTTAAGTTCTGTCTTCTGACTCAGCATTAACTAATCCCTTACTGATTCCTATGCACCACAAAATGTGCTCCCAGAACACTCCCACTCCACAGTGCTAACAGGCATTGAACTGGAAGGGCACACATGCTGATATATAGCTTTTTGGTGGGTTATTTGAACCAGAAGTTGTATATTCCTTTCATTTGTTTAGTATTCGTTTTTCTGAAATCCAAAATATCAAGTGTTGCACATCCTAGGAAATGAGACACCAAGTGCATCAGAGAGGTCACACACGTGGCATATGCATGGAGAGGGGCACAGCTGCACATTCAGACACCATCAGGTACATAACGTTTTTCTCTCTTTCTTTGTGCCCCTAAGGGGTTTATGTTTGTTTGTTTGCTCTGGAAGTGCTCATTGCTTCCTCAAACAAAGGATTTCAGCAGATCTAGGTAACAGAGCTTGGGTACTGTAATGCTTAAGATCCCCATCCAAAACTGTAAATCATTAGAAGCTGCAGTTTGTAACTTTGCACTTGAGACTCTGATTCTCCTTCTGAGCTGACTTAGCAGATATGAAGATTTTATTACAGAATCCACAGCTGGAAAAAAAACTCCCTAATTGCAATTTAGTAACTGCAAGGAGTTTTAACCAATCAGTTTGACCATGTTCAAAGTAAAAACCCTGATGTTACGATTACTCACAAGAGAACTATTACTAATACAAGAAAAACTCTCCTGTAAGTAGATCTGCACTGGTATTTTACAGTGCCAATATGTTTGTATTGCTACTGATGGAACAGAAAAAAGTCGGTGCATCAAGTTCATGGATAATAGCTGCAACTATTCTAGAAGACCAATGTACAATATTCAAAAGTGAACACCACACCTAAAGTACATGAACTTTTTTATCTGTCTGCACTAGAGCAGTTACCAGTGGCATTTTCTTCCACAAAAAAAACTTGAGTAAGCATAATTCTAATAAATTAGAATAAGCACAATAAGGTTAGAACAACCAGTGTTCCTAATCTGTAGAATGCAAGAAAATAAGGGAAAAACTACAAACTATATAACATAGTTTTAAGTTACACTTCATTAGAGGTGTTCAAGAACTGATGGAATGGACTACACTATGCATAAGCTGTAATAAAATGGTTCCCAGTCTATCAATTTCCAAACCACATATATTCTCTGAGTGGTTACATACTGACCTTTCACCACTCCCAGGAGAGGTGGGGAGTTCTCTTGAGGGGTCCTGTCAGGCTCCTGGGGAGGTACAACCATAGCGAGCGTATGCACCGGGACACGGGGGACCTTGAAACAAAGGCACAGACACACGCTCAGGAAAAAACACCTTCTGGCAGATCAGCTCTTCAAGTGTTGATGCACAGGTTCAGAACTACAGCCTACTCCTGTTCTCTCTTCCCCAGTTGTGTATTGTATGCTACCTCTTGGTATGAGCTGAACCTGGCTTTTTTGCTGAGGACAATATGTCAAAGTTAACTGTGCTACTCTGTGCAAGATGCCAGGCTGTGTTGGCTGGAAAACTGTTAATTCCTTTAGATTTTTAATCAGCTAACTCCCCTGGAGTTACCTCTTCAGACTGCAGAATCCTCTATTTACACAATGTATTTTCTTTTATGTAACAAACAGAATCACTAACACCATGTGAGGGGTACAACCACAAGGCTTAGAACTGTTAAACCAAAATACTGAGCAAATGCAGGAAAGAAAACAACATCCTTTTGAAATCCTAGGTTTGGGACTATCCTGTCCAGGGAGCAGAAATGGGAAGAAAGCTTATGTGATACTCAAGTCTCTGCAGGTAGCACCAACCAATTCTCTTGCTCTCTATCATTCTCATGTGAGCATGTTTTTTTTAATTTCTTCCACTGCCTATGTTCATTTTAAAATTAATTACTATGCAAGTATTTCTTCCCAACACCGATGGTGCTGTTTAAAAAAAACCTCCTTACCTGAGACTGATCCTGAGATGGAGGTGTGAGCTGGGACAAGTCTGCTGCAGGAACCGACAGAACATTGTTTGGGTAATCCAGCAAGTAAGAAACAACATTTGTGTGTCCTCCCTTGGCAGCTTCAATGAGCATTGTTGAGCCATCCTGAAGTGAGATTTTGGAAACAAAAAGCCAGAAGGTGAGTTTTGCTCCCCGGTATAGCATCCCCATGTAATAATTATATCACTTAAATTTACTACTTCTTTCAGAACCTATGAAACAGGACAGCTGCTAGAGAATACCTTGAGCCGATGAGTAGGATCTGCCCCATGAGCCAGGAGAAGCTCAACCACCGCCAGGTGACCTCCAGCACAGGCCAGGGACACCACTGTGTGATCATTGTTGGCTGTAGCCCTGTTCACATTGGCACCTGTGAGTAAGAGATGAGCTTAGAATTAACCACAAAGAAATTCTTTCCAAAAGAAAGTATCAACAAGTACAGTATTTTGTGGAACAGAGACAAACTTTACTCTTGTAGTCAAATTACTTCCTACACACTTCTAGGGAAAGAGCAAAAAGGATTTTGACTAACTGATTGGCTTCCACACATCCTCCTCCTCACCTTGTAAAGACAAGACAGTTGCAACAGCCACAGTGGGCTTGTAAGTGTTAAGTGAGGGAACACATGGTGTATGAAGCACAATTCCAAATGTTCTCTCTGAGCTTTGAGCAGCATCACTATGTGGTGCAGTTGCTACTGTTTCAGACAGTACTTGATGTGCTTTTCCGAAGGAGGAAGTGCTTTCTTTAAAAAACTGAAATATCTGCTGTACTTCAAATCTAATCTATATAACAGAGTAAGAAGAGTAACTAGAAAAATATTTTGTAATTCATTCTATCATGAACTACATGAAATTCAAAAAACCCTTAGGGGTTTGACAATAGCTCCTATACATATAACCAGAATAATTTTAAATATGGATCACAATTATTTAAATTAGTTATGTAAACTAGCATTTACCTTTGCTAATAAGGAATTGCACGGTGCATAAGTGACCAGCTCGTGCAGCCTTCATTAGTGGGGTTCTCCCACCTTCAGATTCATGCTCCTAGAGAAGAAATAACAGATGTATAAATGGGCAAAAATCGTATCACTGTTTCAGCTTCTGAACTATGTTTTGATGGGACCAGAATTACCCATCTGAGTAGATCTATCTCACAAGCAGCCAGTAATAAATGTAAACTGACTGGTGTCAATTTTCATGTAACCTAAAATACTAAATCACAGTGTTACAAAGGATTAGGACCACACCCATACCGGTATCACACCACAAAGCTTCCAAATTTACAACCCCCTTTTCATTTTTAGTGCTCAAATGAGTAACACACATGAGAACAGTTAAGACTTTGCTTCCTCCTCAGAAAGGGTGGAAGATTTAACACAAGTATCACCCAACATCAGGAAGTTCACAATAACCACGAACTGTGGTGACACAGTTCAGAGAGCGGCCATGTGCTGCCAGACCTCAAAACTGCAGAAATGCCTTGAGTGCACACAACGTTTATAAAACATTCTGAAGAGGATCAGAAATAAAAACGAGACAAATCACTGCAGCTCACAAGAAGTCTCTAAGAGGATTGGAGAATAAAGCAGAAAGCTGAGAAAAGGATGATACAAACCAACAAAAAGGGAATGAGCATCAAGAACAATTTTTTAATTTAAAAAGTTTTTGAATACTGGAAATATGTGGTTAAATACAACCATATTAGAGCAGTTACAGAGCTAGACAATGTGCCTGCTATGTAGACATGATCAATACCACAAAGAATGCTGAGCAATGATATTAACCCTCCCAAAGAACAAGGGGAGAGAACATAATCTTCCTGGGAGTGTTTGTACGTGCTCTCTATATTCAATATTATCCCATTTAAATAACATTCAGTCTGATCAATAATATACCAGAAATGTTTGGTTTTTAATCACCTGGGAAGCCAAGCTCTAAATTCACTCTTCACTTTGTAATTGCATATATACCTGATAGTGAAAGTTAACATTTAATACTGACAATGGATGACATGGCTACTTACAAATACAATCAGACAAGAAGAGATTCGACAGAACAACTCAATTCCTTCCTTCATAATTTCTGTATTCCTGAAAACTCTGCATATGTCCTTTGACATATGGCTTGCCTTAGCAGCAAGCTGCATGTTAAGTTAGTTAAAGAAGAAACACTTAAAGAAGAAACAACTTGACTGGATCTTCTGTTGGAGACTGGCCCCCAACCCAAGCCCATCCTTCACTCTAAGAGGTTACATTGCCCCTCTCCTGCTCTGCTCCTCAGCCTTCACAAAAGCTCTGTGTTACTGCCCACCACTGCTTTAACACATGACTAAATCCCACATTAGAGCTCTGATTTAATGGCATATTCAGCAGTAAAACACACAAGCACACACAGGAACAGCAAACCTTACAGACTTAATGCTGAAGTAACTTTTTTTTTTTTTTTAAATTTAATAGATTCTCTTTGCAGGGCAGTGACTGCTTAGATCTCAATAAATACCTGCTTCTGGACTGTCTGCATGGCAAAAACATTTACAGGACATGTAAAGCTAATAATGTTAACATGTGGCCGTATGATTGTAAGAATTAATGGCATGCCCTTAAGTCCTGATGCTTACTCTGGTATTTGGCATAGTTTTTCCTTCCTCAGCCACTGCCAAGAGCCTAAAAAGCCAGAAGGTGCTGTGTGCTTTAAGTACAGCAAGCCTCTGGTTCCACCAGCACATCACTCCCAAGGCAGCCTGTTGGTGCAAAGAATTCCTGACCACCACTCTGCTCTGAGCAGGACCTGGACACTGCTGCTGAACTATTTCACACCCAGTTTAAAACCCTTACTGAATGCAAAGATGGCAAGATGCAAACTTTATTCTAGGTAACCTTAGCTATATTCAAGGTAGTGAAAAGCATCCTGTATTGCACTGAGATGTAGCAGATAACTGGCAGTTAGGAATAATTATTTGCAACATTCTGCCTTCCTAACAGACTTCACTGTTGGAAGTCTCAAACACGGACGCCAGGAGGCTTCCTCATTTAAATGCAATGCAGCGATTCTGCCCAGTTTAACCAACTGTCACTTCCTCAAGCAGGCAGAACTTGATCCTCAGCTACTACACCACTTCCAATCCTTGTAGCACCATGCACACCATCAGTCCAGCCAAACGAAACCATTTGGGTGCCCACCTGCTGTAGATCTTCAAAACTTATGGCATTTTGATGGTATTTTTCACAGTGGAAGATAGAAACGCATGCATTATTTCAAGATTAAATTAATTCTGACTTCAGCACTCTCTATAGTCCTAATAATGGCTATCAAACAGCATCAAGTGGGAAGACATCTAGGACAAGCCAAAATAAGAAGCTGAGACACTGCAATGCCTTTGTCTCCTCACAGCCTTTTTATCTACAATAAACATAAATTTCAAAGATTCCATCTATGTATATATATATCTACAGCTATCTCTTTTTTTCAGATGTATTAAATGATCAAAATCAGGACAGAGAAATTGAAAGTTGTCCCAAAACATCCCATTACCTTTACAATATGCTTTTCCCTTTTATTTATATGAAGTGCATACCTATGTTTATTTTGTAATAGCTAAACCCAGTAAATTGTCCCCAAACACAATCCCCTTGCTGCTCTGCACTGTAGGGCGCCCCTCTTGTCACTGCTCCAGCCCTGAGGAATGTGGTAATTAGTACAATCAGGAGGAGGAAGAAAGGAGAACAGCTCTGCCACATTTGGAAAGCCATTGTCTAAACCCCTGGCGATGTGCTCTCCTGCTGATTTAGCTGGGATAGAAAGAACACCTGAGAAGAATTTTCTGTGGCTTTGGGTACCAGACAGGAAGGGAGGGGAAGGTGACAGTGTTACCCAATTCCGGCAGGAGTTTATTTACATTGTCTGCACCTTTTCTACTTGGACTCAAGAAGGAGATGAGATTCCAATCAGCAATAATTATTTCCTTTCTAGACAAATCAATACTTCCAAGAGCAGAGTCATCAGGAGCGTCTTATGACAATCATTGGTATTTTTTAGTTCTCCTTTTGAGTTTTCTGGTTTGGGCAAGATCAGCTACATAAGGGCTTTCCCCACAGACAATTCTCCTTGGTTCACAAATATTCATATATTAATCACCAGAACATTCATATATTAATCACCAGGACATTCATACATTAATCACTAGGATAGTTATTTCGATTTTTTTTCCTCAATGTTGCATATTATTTAAACATTCACGAAGAAAATCTGTATTTTCAAAGTAAAGCTCCAACTTTTCAGTTCTTTAACAAGCCTCCCTCATCCATGACAACAGTGAATATTTAACAGAAATCTAAATATTATTCTGAACAAAATGATCTAGAGAAAGGTTTTGATGCAAAAAAAATACAGTCCCTAAAACTTTGCTGATTTTCAAGACTGAACTCCTATTCCAGCAGTCACCAACCTACCTGCCCCAAATAATCTTCCTGAAAACTCAATTAGGCCTCTAGTTTAAAGAAAGCACCAAAAAATGGAAGACCTTAGAGGAGAGAGATTTAAGAGGGCTGCTATCAAGGAGATAACCTGCTGCATTTGGGAAGGTTGGGATATTATTTTTTAAAGCAAATTTTAGAAAACCCAACAGAAGGGAAAATATAGAACAAGAACAAGCCCCATCTAGTCTGCACAGTGAGTCTCTAGATCTTTGAAGAGACTGATGTCTTGTCCTTAGCATGTATCCTGAGGCTGCAGCTTACAAGCATCAAAGGCCAACCTCACCTGACGCCTGCCTGGCTCCATGCCCTCAAAAATTGTCTTCTTAAAGTCCTCCTGCTTGTCGTGCAGAAGGAGAAAGAACTCACAGCTCCTGCTCTACAAACATATATTCCTGGTCATGAAGACCTGGAGCATGAACTTAAATTGGATGAGATCCACCAGCTGAAAACAGGTTTGTTGTCATGAGTCAGGCAAGAACAATGGTAGGACCAAGTAATGAAGCTCTCATGAGTTCAGACTGTTACCAGGAGCCATTCAGATCCACAAAGAGAGCACAAAGGTCAGACACAGCATCTTTGTCACAGACAAGATGGATTTTTGTTCACTACTGGCAAAACAAAGAATTTCATTGCATTTTGCACCATCCAGAGTTAACAATGGCCAAAGAAGTGTTGACTACAAAAATGAGATTCACTTGTCCTACCATGCTTTATCTACACAAAACTAAAGGCCAAGTCTAAAAAAAGCCAGAGATCCCTGACTTTTCCCTGATGGTTCAAAAATCAGTAAGGAAAAACATAACAGCACTTTGGATTCCTCACTGTAACAGCAACAGAGCAACCTCCAGAGTTTCTGAATTCAAATTCCAGAAGACTGGCTGCTTTTGTAGATGTTTAAATGGTGCCTCATACACAATGCATAAACCCACAGTCTGTCACACACATCAAGGAAAGGGAGTTTTTAATTTAGGAGCCACGTTAGTGTGAGGGATGCTATCACCTGAAGGCAAAACAATGATCCCTGCCATGACAGAAACATGTCTGCAAAAGCATTGTGTCATAGAAGAATTAAGGGGTATTAGGCATGTTTGGGGTTTTTTTGCAATTAGAATTATGTGGATACCAGGTAGCCAGTTTTAGTCTTCCAAGCAAAGCAAGATGTGGAATCTTAACAACTGAAGAATTTTGGGGAGACCCTGACAGTGTAAAATGAGAAAAATACAAGGATGAAACTGTCCTCATGGGTTCTCTTCTATTTCTTAATTACTGCATAAAAACTCCCATATATCTTGTAGGAGAAAGGTAAATTCCATCACTAGACAACTCCTATGTAGCACAGCCTCATGTACAGATGCAAGAGGGTCCAGGTTAAAAAAAATCCCAATTTAAAAATCATTTTTGTATTTCCCAGCTGAGAAAAGCTGAGTTGATCTCACTGTCCAAAAAAGAACATCTCTCTTCTGTTTGCAGCTACACTGAAACAGACAAAGGTGCAACCACCTTGTCAGGAGCAGAGCTGCCTTCAAAAGGGACACCAGAATCTCCTTTAATCCAGGTGTGATTCTACATCAAGAGGGATTAGGCATTAAAAATGGTCCTTTTAGTTTACTGAAAGGTAAGCAACTTAAAAGCAGGATATCACCTCTCATTAAATACCACAAATACTTATTGTGAGATTTACAGTCCTTAACCTGGTTCCTGTGAGAACATTTATGTACCTCCCATGTCTTACCTTACACAACCCTTGAGATAAAGGTAACTGCTGGGAAAGACACAAAGAAGAAATAGGAAAGAAAAAAAATCCTCTAGGAAAAATTATCCTTTCACCTTTGACATTAGACAATCCTTGCCACACTGGTAAATAGATGTATTACTGAAGTGCTGGATATTTTTCCTGAAGTTACTAAACCATATTTCTGCTTTTAAAAAATGCTTTTATCAATTTGTATTTCAGAGTTCCAATCTCCAAACTTTTACTCACACAGATCACAACATCTAAACTAGGTCTTCTGTCCCCATAAAAGTTGCAAACAAGTAAAATTTACATTCGATCCAGTGTAGCAGCTCAAGCTGAGACTCTGGAAGTCCCTGCTCCTGAAAGGGATGGGAGAACTAGAATGTAACTATGGCACAGATGGGATCACAGGCTGAAGGCTTCAGATGTGCCTCAGATTCAGTCATTCATATATTTGGCAAAAGCGAGCTGATTTCAAAATACATACATTAACAAGAAAAGGTGCAGGCCTGCCAGCTAGTTTTGCTACAGATTTTGACAGGCTAACTCTGTAAGGGCATGGAAAAGATCCCTCAAAGAAGGGCACAGAAGAAAAGCACAGAAGAATTGTTAACATGCCAGACGTCATGAACAATTAGTCACAAGGAGACAAATCCACTGAAAGGAGACAAATCCACAGAGGACTGAGCAGCTCTCCAGCAGACAGATGAGCACTCTAACACTGCTCATTTCTAGCACTACTTGTCACTGCAGAGCTTTAAGGAAAAATTAACACTAAGTGAAGAAAGTTCATCCCAGCCATATTTTTTTTTTTTTAAATTCTCCTAGTGCTAACAAAGCCACATTGCTTAATAAATGTGACAGAGCTCTCAAGATCTCCACTGGTTCCTGAACTGAATGACATATTTGATATCTAGGGCAGAGGATCAGTCCCTGAGAAGCATCAGTTCCTGCTGCCACTCACCAGACCAACACCTGTTTGTGCTGAGATACAGTGGGTGATGGTCACTCTCAATTCAGACAAAACTCTGTGGGGACTAGAATCACTTTTCATGAAACAATCACAGAATCATCTTGGTTGGACAGAACTTTCCAAGACCATCCCATCCAGTATCCCTGCTAAAATCCCATAACCCCCCCCCCCCCCCCCAATAATATGATTTTCCTCCCTGATAAGAAAAAATTAAGCAGAACATTACTGACATTACTGAAGAAAAATTAATAAGCCCTAAAAAAAAAAAGTCTCAAAGAAAACTGGAAATATTATTCCCAATTACAGCATTAGTTTATTTATATTTCTAAATAAAACCCACAAAAACTTCATTAATGACTGAAATTTAAGTAACTTCATTAGCATGCTGATTTATCAGGTTCAATGATAGATTTTTCTGGCATTCTTGGTTTTTTAGAAGGAACAAAAATTTCAGAATATTCAACCAAGACCCCAACACACCCCCCAAGCAAAATAAAACATAGAGCAGTGAGTACGTAGAGGGGAAAAAAAGGAGAATACTCTCCCTAGGCAATGAAAATAGCCATTTTTCCTGCTTGAGACTTGTTTGACATAAGGCTCCTAAACACCTTTAGAAGTATCAATTGTTTTAATTAATTATAAGTCAAATGTTATATCCCTGTAGCTGATAAAGAGCAGTTTTGGGTCTCCCAGCAACTTAGTTTACATTACAGAAAATGAACATGGGGAAAGCAATGTGCTAAACCCAAGAGTTAGAAGAAAGAAAAGAGATCAGATTATGCTGATCATTTAAAAGACATTGCTTTGTTTGGGGTTTTGTGTAGTAGTTTGCACAAGTTAAGAAACTAAAAGTGTTCAGAGACCAACACTGACATATAGAAGGAGTTCCTACTACTAAAATATTTTAAATTCAGAGCAGATTACCCATAAGAACTTTAATTTTGTAGACCAAACAGAATATGCAGGCTTTAATAAAAGCTTCTTTCATGCCTCTTTTCAGAGCCATATATGAATCTCTATTCCTAAGCTCATCACTCTGCTCTCTAAGCACAAAGGCTTGGCCTTACAGTTTGAAACCAAAGCACTCTGCCCACAAGATGCAGCAGAAGCCTTACCAGATCAGCACCAGCCTGAAGCAACACATCTGCCACATCTGTGTGTCCATTTTCACAGGCGTAGGTCAAAGCTGTATCTCCCGTTGCTGTAGTGGCATGAACATTAGCTCCTACAAACACAACATTTTTTTCATATTGGACGTGTCCTTATCAAGTATTTCACATCAGATAAACATAAAAATCTCTGACAACAGATATATCCTACTGACCAACAGCTTCCACAGTCCAAGAGCATTGCTCTTATGGCAAAAATTGCTCTCATAGAGAAAATACGCCAAGGAGAGGAGGTAAGGCAAGGCTTGGAAAAAGCATGACTGACAACCTAAGCAGTTAAACCTATATCCTTGCTTATTCCTACAGTGCCTCTACAGCAAGAAGGATTTCAGTTGCTACATCAAGTAAAAGGGAATCCAGACAGTTTTGCAGACTGTCCATTTGACTCAGAGATGTATGCCAAGGGAAACCAGACAAAATGCACATCACTGAATTAGTATTAATACAACAAACACTTAGACTTCCACAAATTTTCCTTCTTTCCTGCTCTTTAAAATCATTTGCTTTAAAACTATTTTGTTGAAATAATTTGTCTAGCTTCATATAGACCCGCTCTCTGAAAACTACACATGACTCTTGATAGATAGCACATTATTCTTAAAAAAAGAAATGCCAATGTGATTAGCCATTTTCTTATTTTTAAAGTGTGAGGTATAATTAGAGACTCCCTGATGCCAAAACAAGGCTCCTTAATCAACTTTCTAAACTATCAGCAGTGAAGTGCAGGCAGAGAGCGTTCCAAGAGAGCTGGTGACAGGTGTCACATGCTGGTGTCACTGCACCAAGTGGCACAGTTGTTACTGTCCCTCGACGAGCAGGGAGCTTTACTTTCTAAAATTACAAATACAGCCATTTTATGCTTATTCTTAGAGCATACAAATAAATCACCTTGCACAACAAGGAAGATATCCCAAATACAGCTCCTTTTTCTTTATTATTTTGGGCGGAACACTTTAGACTCTACCAGCTTTATAAACTGAAAGATGAACATTGAAGCATCATTTTACCCCAAACTCCAGGAAAATTTAATTTTTACTACCGTATGATGTAGCAGTAAAGCTCATTCATCAAAGAAATTCAGCACATTCCAGAATGTGTCTTGCACACTACTTCCCAGGACACCATTCCTAAAGAACTGGTTATTCAGGGAGACTGAATGCAGATAACCAGGCTTAGTCAAAGCTGGAGTAGCAAGCAAAACCAAGTATTATCTGTATTAAAATTTTGTTCTAGATGCAGATAGCTGGAAACAATGTTTCTAAGGAATGTGAATGCTTTCTAGATATGGAACAGGATCACCTGCTCCAGGAGGCTCTTTCCTCTGTTAACAGTATCAAACAATACTGAGGTGCAACATGCTTTTTCTTTCTTGCTAAGTAGTCCGAGGATATTGTTTATTGTTACAACACTGCCATTATCAAAAGCCCAGGCATCTTCCAAATCATACAAAACACATCAAGTCCATAGTATCTGTGGGCTTAATCACCTGCTCTGAACACATACCTGCTGCCAACAAGTATTTCACCAGTTCAAGATGACCCTCTTGAGCAGCTTCCATCAAAGGTGTTGAGCAACCAAGCTCTATATCAGCTCCTGCCTTAATAAGGAAGTCAGCGACTTCAGAGAAGCCTCCACAGCAGGCCAGGGTCAGGGCTGTTTCCTGCGTTTCTTCTGTCTGTGCATTAATATTTGCCCCTAGGAAACAAAACAGCCATTACTGACCTGGCCACACACTGCCTGGGGAGGTGAATGCTCATCACTCCCACAGCAGTTTGGGTGTTTGAGCTCTGCTTTGAGGGTGCAGCAGTGAGCAGTGCCAGCTCCACGCTCCATCAGAGCAATCTACACAGGACACCTGTTGGCCATGGATCACACTGTGTCCTGAGCGCTCCATCGCCACGGGATCTCACCTTGTGCCAGCAGCAAGGCCACCATCTCTTCGTGGCCTTCCCGGGCAGCTTCCATCAGAGGTGTATAACCTTCATCATTCACCTCCTCCAGGTTGGCTCCTCGCTCGATCAGAAGCGCTGCCAGCTCCACGTGCCCGCCACAAGCTGCCAGAGTGAGCGGGGATTCGAAGGAATCCGCGGGCATGTTCACCTGGGCACCGCTGTCCAACAGCAGCCGTGCCACCTCCACGTGGCCGTCCTGCAAGCAAAGGGCAACCCAGGAGTCAGACAGAACCCAAGGCACTTGATGATCTACTTGCAACCACTATCATGAAAATTATCCTACAAAGACCCCTGTCTTTTTACTTATCATGGTTTAATTATGACAGTTACATTAATACTTGGACCTAACCAACACTTAGGTTTCCACCTCCATCTCAGTCAGGTTTAAATGCACGAGGAAAAAAGAACTAGATATATGTTGGTGTTTCCATTTCTTGAGGAAAAAAGAATCATGGTGCAAGACCTAATTTGCAGCACAGTCTTTGGGACACAACATACTAGAGATAGCAAACAAGTGCCATAAATAATAAACCCACTCCATGACTAAACCTCAAAACAAGCATCACAAAAAAAAATTTTCTTGTTCTTTGTAGTAGTAGTTGATTAATGACTTCTACAGACAATAAACCAAAAAGCCCAATTGGAAACTTCTAGACCCTGGAAAAGATACCTGCAGAGAAACTGAGGTAGGTAACAATAAGGCAGGTAACAGGAGGAGAGAAGATTTGGAAAAACTCTTAAAGGTGTCTGAAAAATACCTTCGGGTGAAGCCATAGAATAAGAGAATTAGGATTGCCAGAGCAGTCTGAGTTCTTGGCAAAAGCACATAGATGTATCTGTCAGCTTCTCAAGAAAGTATTGTTAAACCTCTCAGTTACTTGTAATAGACCAAGTACCTAAAATCCACATTTGACCAAAGGTGTAGTTTGGTAGAGAGCCATGACATCAACAAAAGGGGAAAGCTTAAGCTGACCATGAAGCAGGCTGTAGGTAACATGAGATGGACAGCAATAGGGGAGCACATTAAACACAGGCTGTTGTTCTCAGAGGTTGAGAAATCTAAAAGCCAACAGCCACCTCATTAGAGACATTACCCGAAGTGTGGCACTGTCCTGACCAAAACAAACTGCAAGGCACTTACAAAAGAAGAGGTGATCAGAGACCAGACATCTCAGCAACCTGTACCTGCTGCATTCCTTAGATGGAAAGAGATGAAGACTGGGAAGTCACAACAATTTGGTGGAACAGCTCCCTTGTGCAAGGGTGCAGCCAAATGATAACAAAAACCAAATTCTTTGTTATAGAGTTGGGATTTCAAAGGCTCATCCTCCTTTCTGCTGCTTTCAAATGTCAATACACACTCTGTAATGTTAGAACACCTGGTCTGAAACACCAAAGAGTTGAAAACCTCACAACTCTCTCCCCGAAGTGAGCTGCTTCACTGTCTCCAAATTAAGCCAGCCCTTGAATTGTTTCACCAGGAAAGTAAGAAAAAGCAAACAAAAAACCCCAACCTAAACAGAACAGTGGGGTTGATTAACCTTTAGTCTGCAGTCATGGTGCAATCTCCTTTAGGTGACAGTATGCACCCACTGTCCTGAATTCCTTACTGGCACCAGACTCTTCTACAGGGAAGGTTATTCAAGGAGACAATTACCAGCTCACTATCAGAAGACCTGGACACAGCTCCCCACGTTACACCCTGACCTTGGTCACTTGCATCATCACCTCACAACTGCACTGAAAGAACACTTGATCCTCCAGCTCTCAGCAGACTGGAGGAACACTGCATCCTATCTTCCAATGATTACAAGCCACTGGGAGAAAAATCCGTTTCCCTCTTTTTGCTGCGCTTCCTATGGAAACAAGGTTCCTGTTCTTTCTTCGGAGAAGTTCCCCAGCTTGAAGAAGAGAGAAAAGGCCATCCAAGGTCTGTACAGAAATGGTTACATATGCTTTGACACTCTCTATTGAGTTGATGCTCTTGGATAGGGAAGTTTTTCTTCAATGGCTGCATTGAAATTATGTGGACAGTTGCTAGAGAACTAAGCACTACATTATTTTTCAAAATAAAATGGTAGGTCAAAAGAGAAACCTCACAACCTCATTTACAGAAACCTAGAAGAAAGCAAGTCATCTCTCCATGCAAAACACTTCCGGCAGTGATGAACAGACAATTGTAATGCATTAATCATCCAGCTCAGTGCACTTTTGGAAGGTTCATTCCATGACACACTGAGAGACCTTATTTATAAAAACAAAGGTGGAAAACACACTAAAAAAAACCAAAACAAAACCCCAAACTAGTGACTTGTACTACATCACTGCACCGCAGATAAGTCACCCCTAAACTTCACACAGGGAGCATTCAAAACAACGCATCACCCCCCAAAAATTAGGGAATTTTTTCTTTGTGAGCAGTTAGACTGAGAAGCTGGTGGGAGCTACTGTAAGCACTTTTTTTACAATAACAACATACAAATTCAGCTGCAGCCCCCAAACAGCTTGTTACCCAAGACTCACTCTATTTTATCACCTCCTGCATTCCTCTCTCCCGGAGGAGGGAGCAGTACAAACAAAGGTATTTACCATGCAGGCCTCCATCAGCGCCGTGTGCATCTCATCTGTTTTGTGCTCTTGATCAGCTCCAGCTTCAAGCAAAAAACGAACCATATCTAAATGGCCTTCAAATGAAACAGATCAAAATAAATAAGCATTCCACATCATCAACTTCAAGTAGTACAGACAATACACTTACTGAAATAATTCAGATTTTAACAGTTTGCTATTAGAATCTTCACAAGCTACAACTGGCAAACATGGCTTCTTAAAGTGCTCTTTAAAAAATACCAATGCAAACAAGTCAGCAGCCTTCAGAAAGCCTTTCCCAAAGATACTGCTCAGCCATGAGATGAAGACAGACCTGTTTAATTCAACTTAACACAAGAACCTTTCCTTGTGACTTCAAGCTACAAAACTGTGCTTATTCCCTACTGAACTGTACAGTGACAGAGCATTGAAGACTTCCAAGACAGAATACAACTGGGGGGATTATCTTTTAGGGATGGGTCCATGTAGATCTGAACTTAACTTCAAGCTGTTCAATAACACTCACAGACATATTTCTGAGAACTAAGATACACACATTATATCATATTATCTGACATTAATTTTAGAAGCTTCTACCGAGCTTTACCAAAACTTGATTTAAACTCTATTACAGTTTCTGTCATTTTAGAAATTGTCCCTTCTAAGTTCTTAGCCTCTTGATGAGCATTCTTCTCTGTGGGAAGACTTAGTCTTACATAAACTGACAACCATCTTGTCAAAGATAATAGAGGACATGTCTGTCATTCAAGATTTTACATTCTATGACACAATTAGGTTCTGGGTCAAAAGAAACAAGAATGACCCTCCAATAGTACATTCAGAGGTATCATTACTGGCATATGCCTGTAAGGAACTAACATATGCTGTAGGAAATCCATGACAAATCCAGATGCAAGTCCTCAGACAGGTTATACATAGTATGCATCCTCAATCCTAACCACAGAGGCAAAGCCTAAAGTTACTATGACAACAATCCACATCCTTATTTTCTATTTGTAGAAAAGCAATGGTTGGAAATCAAACCATAGAAGCACAGTGGATTACCACTGCACTGTTACTTTACAAAGAAGCTTTAAATAGCAAAAGAAATTAGGTCAAAAGTCCCTAGAAGTTCATCACACTTAAGAATTCATAGCATTCTCCTAAATTACACTGAAGGAAAAGAAACCAGTAATAATGGAGACATTGTCTCCCCATCAGATATTACAGAAACACACATTCCAACTTTGCATTTTCTGAAGAACCAATAGAGATGTTTTCAGAATTCAAAGACAGCTGGTGAAGGAACTGGCAATGACACAGGGAATGTGGCAGTGGGTAGAAGGAGAGAATGCTGGTGTGTCAATGCACAAGTTTGGACATAGCCAGTTACAAGTTTTCATCTGCAACATGTCAAATGTCCACCACATCTGGACACAAATACGGACTTAATACCACTACACCACAGAGGAACATTTTGTGACACTGAGTTTAAAACCAAAACCCAGATTTACAAAACTCTTAGGAAGATATTCAAAGTATTGCTGAAAGTTTTAGTCAGATAAATCCAAGCAAACCAATTTAAACAAAAATACAAAACAAGGCAAGAGACAATACCTTTATAGCATGCGAGTGTAAGTGCACTTTCTTTGAACTCGTTGGAGTGAGTGTTGATTCCTGCACCATATTCCAGCAATACTCTTGCAACTTCGACATGCCCTGCACTGGCTGCTTCCATCAGGGGGGTATGTCCGTTCTCATTGTGGTCTTCTATGTTAGCACCAGCTTTCAGTAGCACCTTCACCACGTCCACAAAGCCCCCGGCACAGGCGTACGTGAGAGCTGTGTTCCCTGCAGAGGAGAGGTTGCATGAGAGCCCTTTCCATCACCCACTCCAAACACAGGGAAGGAGATCAGTGTTAACAGCTCCAACAAACCCATGTAGATCACCAGCAGCAGCCTTTCACCTCACAGCAATGTTACTCCAGCCCATCATTCCAGGGTGGATATAAAACCCCAAATAACCACTAACATGGAAATTTTAATGCCAAACCAGTATTACAAATCAGGATTTTCTCAGTTTGAATGTTATGTTTCCTACTTTAGCACACAAAATTAGATCAAATAAACATGCACAAAAAGATCAATAAGTAATTGTTACTGCAGAGTTGGGGGGATGATTTTTTTGTTTTGTCTTTCTTTTTTTTTTTTCCTAAGACTGTATCCTGTAATTCCTTGAAAATCTTCTACTGGCTGGCTGTGAATAAATTTATAATTTAAAACTCTGGTACTGTAAGTGACAGACACTCGCATATGGCTCATGTTTTAAATGCTACAGTCAATTTTAAGGTAACTTAACTTAAAATGGCTAAACAGAAAGATAAAAGAGTATCTTATGGTTCGGACACATGACTTGTTTGAAAATTTGAACAAAGTTTAAATTCTATCTTAATAAACAGAATCCAAGTGCAGGTTAATGCTGTCAGTGAGGTCAGTTAACCTGTGGTCAAAAACCAGCAATACAGAGAACATTCAAAGCACTCAAAAATTTTAACTCCTCTTTAGTAAAAAGGAACAGACAGAAATAATGGGTGTTGATGAGATGCATCCCATGGTCATCTTACTGGTAATTTTAGATAATACCAATAAGAAAAGATGAACTTCATATATTTTCTTGTCCTCTAACACCAAAGTCGTTTTTACAGGAACAATGCTTTCCATTAGAATTTACATTAAAATCCATATTTAATAACGGCCAGTTAAGACTCCAAACACATTTGCTACAGATCTGGTCTATTCCTTACAGTTCCTGTCATGTTTTCTTGTGAATGAAAGTGTTAGACAAAAACACAGATGTTCAGAAGAACTGTGCCTTATGTGCCAGCCTTACTAATTGTGCTCGTGCTCCCCAGTTACCTGTGGAGGACTGTGCATTGACATCTGCACAATGGACAAGGAGGAGTTTAACGATATCCACGTAGCCTCCACTGGCAGCTGCCATCAAGGGAGTGATGTCGCCTTTATTCCCTCGGTCTTCAACATTGGCGTGCATGGCTAGAAGCACCTAGGGGAAAAGTTCAGTGAGCAAATTGTAACACCAACCTTTTGTTTTTAGTTCAGTGGGGTTTGTGAAACTGGTTCCCCAGCCAGCTGCCACATCCTCTCACAGCCCAGTGCCACCCCCAGGACCATTCACAGTTACTGCCTGCACTGGGCTCTGCTGCAGAATATCCTGAGTTTCTGCATTTCCAGTGAAATATGGATGTTTTCAAAAGTTACAGGGTAATTTACTGACCAGAATGACAGCACAGAAACTGTCACCTGCAATAATGACCAGGACACCCACAGATCAGTGGTGATCTGTGCACACAGGTGAGAAGTTCTCTCCCTGTCCTCTGTTTTGGCACCAAAATGTGAAGTTGGGCATTTCTGAGAACTATCACCTATTTCAAAGCAGCTGCCCTTAGATACAGAAGCAATCTAACTCAAAATTAACAGAAATTAATGTACTGTCGATAAAAATGTGATTTAAAAAAATGATTGTGTGACTGAGACATGAGCTTTTAGAAAGTAACCAGTTGTAGTATTTGCGTTTACTGCTATTTTAGATACTCCTGCTCGGCTGAACAGCTGGACTGCATCTAGAACAATGCCAGAAAAGCAGATACATCACAAAATATAGAATTCATTCCTCAGACAAGTCCCTTCAACCTAAAGGCATCTGCGACTGCATTTTCCATTAAAGAAACCCAAACAATAACTGGAAACCCACAATAAGCTGTATTCACTGATATTCTGTTGAAATAATAAAAAATTATAATAGCCACAATAGCTAAATTGTTTACCTATCAAAGAAGCCCCTCAGACAATGCTTCACAAATGTTTAGTTCTAACTGCGTTTGTTACTTACTTGTGCCAATTCATAATATCCTGCTGAGCAGGCCAAGCAAAGCAGACTCTCCCCTTCTTCAGTATGTTCATTTACACTCCGTCCTTCATCCAGCAGCTTCCGGACAGCATTTACATCCCCATCGGAGCATGCTTCTGCCAAACTGCGACTGCAAAACCAGTTAGCACACAGTGAGCTCAAAACACACCTGCAACAGCTGGGCAGCTTTCCTAGGCAAAGAGGAAGCCTTTCAGTAAAGACTCCTGACTTCAGTGCTAAGCTTTACTTGAAAATACACCTTATATATTTTTTTTTAAGTTTATCTGTATTTCAGTTTGCCAATATTTCCACAGGTAAAATGGAGATAGACTCTTTCCTTATTGTCTAAACTAGCTTGTTCTCATCAGTTGCTAACTCATAATACGCTCTCATACAGACCAGATGCAGAGAGGAGCGCTCAAACCTGGTTTTTGTGGTGCTCACAAGACAGGAGTAAACCTCACAAATACTATTCCCACTTCAGGGAATGCCAGATACACAGAGGTTGTGACCATGACAAACTGCTGACTGCATGTGCCAAGGCAAATTCCTACTGCAGACAAAGCCAAAAAGTCATAAGTCAAGTATCACAGAGACGATTAATATGAATACTGCAACCAGACAAATTCAGCAATCACCTACTCTTCTACAGCTAAGAACTTGAACTTTCTGGAATAAGAACTCAACTCTCTGGTACACAGCAAGAGCAGCAGGTCAGAAAGTAACATTTTTTTGTAATTTTCTCTTACCCTGTGAAGCCAATAACCTGATGGGACAGTAGTTACACCTTCAGATGCAATCTGCTTCTGCTAGCAGTAGAACAGCTCCATTACTAAGTACTAACTATAAAATTACCTGAATTGGAAATAAAATCCCATTCCATAGCTGGGTAACTAGGGGTGGTCAGTATGTACAATTAATTGAATTTGAAATAAAATCCCATCCCATAATGACCACCAAGAGTGGTCAGTACGTACAACTAACTGAATTTGAAATAAAATCCCATTCCATAGTTGGAGAACCTGGGGTGGTCAGTAGTACAATTAACTGAATATGAAATAAAATCCCATTCTGTAGCTGGGGAACCAGAGGTGGTCAGTACATACACTTAACTGAATTTGAAATAAAATCCCATTCTGTAGTTGGGGAACCAAGGGTGGTCAGTACATATAATTAACTGAATTTGAAATAAAACCCCATAGCTGGGGAACCAGGGGCGGTCAGTACATACAATTAACTGAATTTGAAATAAAACCCCATAGCTGGGGAACCAGGGGCGGTCAGTATGTACAATTAACGGAATTTGAAATAAAACCCCATAGCTGGGGAACCAGGGGTGGTCAGTACGTACAATTAACTGAATTTGAAATAAAACCCCATAGCTGGGGAACCAGGGGCGGTCAGTATGTACAATTAACGGAATTTGAAATAAAACCCCATAGCTGGGGAACCAGGGGTGGTCAGTATGTACAATTAACTGAATTTGAAATAAAACCCCATAGCTGGGGAACCTGGGGCGCTCAGTACGTACTTGTCCACCTGTCCGTTGTTGTGATTGTTCTCGGCTCTCATCCGCGTCAGCGCGGCGGCCGCCTCGTCCAGCGCGCAGCTGACGGACGACGTCAGTCTCCGGAGAACCTCGGGATCTGCGAAGGCTTTGCCATCGGCAGTGGACAATTTACCAATTCCTTCAGTGCACGTTCGTTCATCAGTCGGGTTAGTATGAAAGTCACACAAAAGAAACGCAAAGACACTATTTTAGAGTTCAGCCACATGCACTATTAGTTAAAAATAATTTGCAAACATGCCAGATAATTAGCTACTTAAAACTATCTGCTAACATTTGCCCAAGACCTGAATATTTAATTAACTACAATATAGCAGTAAAAACCCTACATCTTTCAACTGACAGCTTTGTTACTTGTCCTGAAGTCTCAAGTCATACCTTTGAAGAACTTAAAAGAAGCTCAAAAACCATCATATTGGGGTATTAAGGACAAATTCAGGCATTCAAATCAGAAGTTTGGGAAACAGACATGATTCAATATTTTCTGAATGGGAAGAAGTTTTCAACTTAAAACACTTATTACCCCTTTCCCACCCATAACAAAGCAGACTGAGTTCTAATATATATATATATATATTTTTTTTTTTTAAGAGTAGGAAAAACTTAAACATGTATTAGTTTAAATTTCAGTAATTTACCACTCTAAACTGCCCGCCTCTACCTATAGGAACAAAAGTTAGGAAATGAAATTTCAAATATTTTAAGTATACTTGAAATCAATGCCTCTCCTTCACAGACACAACACAACACAGTAAAAATGCTTAGATTCAAGGAACTTTCTTTAAAATTTCTTTTTTTAATACCACTTTCCTTGCTCACGTTTTACACCACACAAGGTTTTACTCCTCATATTTAAGCACAGTCTATTTAACACGTGCAAACAAAACAGTGTGGGCAGGATTTGTATCTTCAGGTACAAATCCGTAAACAGCCCAAACACCTCCCAGCCACCCACAAAAAAACCCAAACAAAAATTAATCAATGTCATGTGCTACAAAAAGCAACCTTCACCAGTCATGAATCAGTAACTTCAATTCCTTAGCTGTTAAAAAGGGTCAAATTAGATAGAAACCTCTGGAAATAAGGCACCTTATCCCTCAGAAGATTTGTTATTTGGTATGTGCATATCGCTGCAGACCTGATTTACACGACAATGTAAATGTAAATGCTTGATTTCCCACAACCCAGCTTGTAATTATTACAGAATAAATCGTATTTTAAGTTTGAATGCTGTCTTCAGACAATGCATGTCCCCAGTTTGAGAGCATCTAATCTGCTTCTTGATTATGTAAGAATCAATACTTACCAAATTTCTCCACCCTAAATCTCTTTATGCCAGCACACACCAGTCACACTGTGACGTTACCCTGCACGGCTGGTGCAGTGCTCCAAGTGCTGGCTGGCAGCACTGGAATGTGGTGCTGGACATGATGGAGAATCCTTCTCCAGCCATTGAGACAGACACCTCCCCTGGGGTGCAGCACTTGGCTGGTGGAAATAAGCAATGGAGGTTCAATGAGCTGCTTAAGAGACTTGTGCACCTCCTCCCTGCCTCCAACATCCCACATCTGGATCCCTTCAGCATTGTCAGCGGCTACGGAAACAAATTTATAACTACTAGCCCAGTCTGCAATGAAATCAGAAATCACACCTCCATCCGTCTGGGTTGGAAGCCTGGCTAGTCCAGAGCAATCACAGCAAAAAGTGAGGGGTCATAGAGGTCACTGGCAACATGACCCCTTCCACCTCCAAACTGTTGAGGCCACCACCCCCGTGGCCATGGCTGTTAAATATAGCAAAGTTAATAAACAAGCCTCAAATGCCACAGCTCATGCCTTATGTATTCATGTAAACTGGATTTACTGGTGGTGTAAAGGGGTTGGAAGTCCTGTCATCTCGGCAGCTGGAGCAGGTGGGACAGTGGGGGACAGCCACTGCAAAACTGGGTCAGGACATGAATTTAGTTCCAAATACACCAAGAAAGTGACAGTTTTTCCACAGCTCTGCTTCCCCAGGATTGCTCACGGGGTAACTGCTGAGATGTTTACACGAGCTATTTCTGGTGGCAGTGCTGGCTTACACTGCATTGCAGTGTACATAAAGCACTGCTGAAGGAAAGACAAAGAATTAAGTCTTCACAACTCGGCACTGAGGCCTCATCCGGGACTGCTGCAACCAAAGCTGAACAGCGTGGTAAACAACATGGAAAAGTACTCGAGAGAAATCCACAGGACCCCTGAGCAAAGGCTAAATGCAGAGATTTAGCTTACAGGGAGCAACACAACTGCAGCTTCCCTCCACTTTAAAAAGGTCTAATTGAAGGAGCTGTTAACAGCTCTACTGTTGACAAAAGAAGGGGAAAATACAAAGTCCAGCCAAAAGAAACCAACCCAAAGAACTACCAAAATACCACCATCAAAACCCCACAGAAGCCAAAAGCCCATGTGACCTGGCTATCTGCAACTACACTGGATATCTCCATCATTTCAGCTCACCAAAGTAGCAGAACTGACAAGTTGTCGGGACAAGCAGGACCCACACTTGATACCTTCTCTGTTTTAAAAGTTTGTTGTGTCATTTATACCTGGGATTTCTGAAGGCAGAAGTCACACCACAGATCTTCTGTGCCTGGTTAAGACAAACAAACATGACCCACTACAGCTCTCCTATTCCCAAGTATCTGTTTTCATGGATTTCACCTGGTGGTCTCCTGGGAGACTCATCAACCACGGGTCACTGGCTCTTCCTTCTGGAGAGTCAAAGTGCACTTAAGCTCACTCCTGTTTCTGACTTTGTCCCAAAAAATGAGCTATAACCACACTAAAGCTTTTCAGAGGGTAAGTGGAAGGTGCCTTTTATTTACCTCACCACCTAGAGCTTAACTCAGGTGCCATCCCCGGATCTTAATTTCATATTTTTATATGTGCCAAAACTAATCAACAGCCACAGATTTGTTTGGCTGGCTGGAGTCAAAGGGAGACAGACTACAAGAATTACCACTGCAGACACACATTCATTCACCCTCCTTTTACACATTATACTCAATAATTTACTACATTAATAACAATTTGAAGCTTTTATTTTGCTATGATTTAGAACGACTATGCCAGAATCTCAATGCTGTAATGCTCATGTGTCTTTTAATCTCTAATTTACTTAATTTTGTGCCCAAACCACTTTTTCTTGTGTCACTCTTATACACATAGGGACTCCAGCAGTCTGATTTACGTGCAGGATCTTGGCCAAAATTCTTCTTGTTTCTTCCCATCCAACAAATACTGCAAGCATCCTCAAGACCATTCTACACACTCTTGCACAAGAGTGATCACAATTTCTCACATTATTACAGTCTCTCTAATACATTACTGATCTGACACTATCTGAACTGAACCCAAGGTCTTACATTCTGGTCTTCCTGGAATATTACACTGGAATATTACACATGCCTCTATACAGGCCATCCTTTCCATCTTTTCATGAACAGATCACTGTTGCAGGTTTAAGTCTGAAAAGAAAATATGGAACCCATTGTTTTTTATTGAGAATAGTCCACAGTCATTAATCGTTATTGAGAGGGTGATGTTTCTAATGCAAGGTTACAGCTTAAAACTAAAATTATGAAGACTTTGTTCTTAAGCAAGCCAAAAGGAAGTGCCTTCATCCAACATAAGTTGCCATGCAAAGACCAAAAAGGTGAACTCAAAAATAGCTTGGATAGAATTACTGTGCCTGTGCCTTCTAACAGCCTAGGAACAGTGGCCCTGAAAGTCACTCTTTAAGGATATTCCTGAACAATAGACAACTGGAAGAACAGAGAATGGAGAGACTTTCACCTGTACTGTGATGTTCCTGCTTTACCCTCTACAGGGAAAAACAGGGTCACTACAGAGGCCACAGATCTTCAAAAGAGAAGAGGCAGATACATCTTCACATCTTCTGTAGTGGGCAGCTCTTCATCTGAACAGCTGCTGCTGGAGCCACATGCTAGCTGTTCAGAAACCCCACAGGAACAAGGCCAGCAGCACTATCCAACAATGGAAGAGATCAATGACTGAACTTGGGGCCAGATAATGCAAGATGTTCAACACCTTAATGCCATATGACTGAACTATTTAAATTAGTCTGAAGTTGATTACAAAGGTGTATTAGAACAAGGAACTCACCTTTCAAGGGAAAAGTTTGCTCATCAGATACACACCTACACTCCTACAACCAACACTCCCATTTCCTTGTTGACTTTCAGACTGATGGGGTATTCCCACCTTGTAACTATCAAGCTTAGAGTTTTAAGGTAACCTGAAATGAGCTGATAACTTCTCAGTGTGATGTGAGTTTAACAAGTCAGAGATACATATATTGCCTCAAAAAAAAAAAGGAAACACCAACAGGTTTGTGCCTTTGGAAAACACAGTTAAGTCCCTCATAGGACACACAGCTGATGTCAACATATACTTTGAACATCAAAGGAGACTGCCCTAAAAAGATCAACATATCCAAGAGATAATGTCCAGTAATCCTCACAAAGCCCTGCAGATTCAGTGGTGATTGTGTGCTTCCCCTGTCAGCTCCAGCACTGCATGTTCTAACACACACTGGAGGACATTTACTTGTAACACACCCAATTTATGCCCTCATGCTCATCACAAAGTCTAACTCAGCTTCAGTCCATACAGAATCAGCTGGGGGTCCTTAAGGGCTTACACAGCCCAAAGACAGCTTATGATGGAAATGTGGACAGCTTTAAAAGGCCCAAAGAAGTACAAAATGAGAATCATGGCCCAGAAATATACCTCTTATCTTTTTACCAGTATGTCAGGAATCTGCTCTAATCAGCCTGGTGTACAAGCAGCACCTCAGACAAGGTAAAGAACGTTCAAGGAAGAAGGAGGAACTTTGTTTTAGGTTCTTTACTGGCATCTCCTTTCAGAGGAATTGAGAAGTTCTAGGCTATCCAAAGTCCACTGCCACAGCCTCGTGCCAACAAGCAGTGACCCTACCAGAACAGCATCCACCCCAGCACATCCCAGAGTTGCTGCAAGACAAGAAGGCAACAAGCAGAACTCAACACACATTCTTCCCTAAGGTCTCAGGTGGCAAAGTTACACACTGCCTGTGTAAATAACCAAAAGTGTGCATTTGGCTTCTCTCTGATGATATCTAAATACCTTCCCAAACACAAATTTCATATTAGATCAGTTTCAGAGCCAGTAAACCAAAAAAAAGCATGCTCCATTTGCTTGTAAAGAGCAGTCCAAAGCCAAGCAAACCCAAAGGAACAGTCATTTCCAAGTTTCACTGCATTAAGATACCTAATTTGCAGCACCAGAATGAGGGACATAAATATATTTACAATTTTTGGAATATATTTTAAATATTTATATGTAGCTTATTGTATGCTGATTGCTCAAGCTAAAGTCCTCAAGGCAAAAGTCACATATTGAGTAGTGCTCTTCAGGTAAAGAAATTAGAAAATACTAATATTTCATTTTAGTGCACTCATCTTCTAAAATTCATATGCTTTTAAAAACTTTCATATGAAGTGTTGTTAAAAAAATAATTCACACTAAGCTAAAGAACATTAGAATTACAAGGAAAGTCTATTTATAGTATAAGGAAAATAACGGTTTAAATGAGAGTACAGCTTGAGTAATGCCATTTGGGATTTTTGGGTATTTTTTTTGGAGAAAAGCATTATCCAAAATGCTTATCCATTTTTCAGTAGGTCATTTCAACACTACTATTCCGAGGCATGGAACAGTTTGATATGGTAGGGATTATTTTTACTCTGTTTTCTAAAACACTAAAAAAACTACATTGAGGCTTTCAGTATTTGCAATCCAAGTACACGCCTTTGGAATCACTACTGCTGAAAATCACAGTTATGGTCTGATTTCAGCTCAGCTCCAGAGCCATGAAAACTCCCTGTACCTCCACCAGTCTGGTGTATCAGCACTTCATTCAAGAAAATATTATTTTACATACAGGTGATACAAATTTTCACTACAAAACTATTTTCCCATCTTACCAAGTGCATGGTACAAGCCAACCTCACTGGCTGCAATTTTTATTTTTCTTCTTCTCAATTAGTATTTGGACATGCTAAATAAGATTAATTTAGCATGAAATTAGGAGCTACAGCTTGAGGGTTTTAAAAATTTATTAATTAGTATTTTACAATATTTCATGTGTCACCATCACAGTTCCCCAGAGACTTCAAGAGCAGCTGAGTTCTCAATTGCTACAAATCATATTCCTGACAGCAAACTGTGATGCTCAAAAATGACATTTTCAGTGCAATCTGAAAAATCATGTTCAGATCATCTGCTAAGCATTTTCTGGCAAAAGCAGAAATTTGTTATCCTGGACTGTACTTCATGGTCCTTATCTCAAAATATCCCTTCTTCACAAATCCACTCTCTTAAACATAAAAGGAAATCACCCACAATATTCACAAGTGAAAGGGAATGCCTGAAAAAAAAAACAAAAAAAAAACCCAAAAAACAACTGAAAGGCCATTTCAACATACACATATATTGGGAGAAAACTTCTCCTAATTCCAGCTCCCACTTTTCACTTACTTGACACCACAAACTCTTAATATTACACTTGCATTTACATCTATTTCAATGCACTTGTGGAAACAGGAGCCAGCAATCTCCACCACATTCTCTCCTCTTTCCAGCAGGGCAGCTGGAGCGGTGAGATTTTCCTTTTGCAGAATCAAAAGCCAGGAAGTACTTCTCCAGCTACAGTTAGTTCTTACTGTTATTTCAGTAACATTTTGATGGCAAGGGCTCCTTTTTGAGAACATCTCCTTTTTACATTAGTGTGCTTAAATATCTCACACTCTGAAAACTAATTTTAAATTCCCCATAAACACAAATCCTTGATTAACTAGTCAATATTCATTAACATTTGAGAAATTAGATTCATTAAGTTTCAGTTTATAAATTTAGATTTCAATTTAGTCTCACGTCACTTCAATAAGAGTTACCTAATCAGGGAATTCACTACCTCAGCCACCAACTTCCATTTTCAGTAAAGCTTGGAAGGCCTGTAAGCAAATTCAGCAATGAAAAACAGCTTTACATAGACTTACAGATGTTTCTAGAAAAAAATCCCAATCTTCCTAAATAGTCTGAAATTTCTCTTCACCAACCCAATCCACCCCATTCCTTTGTTTTCAGAATTCAAGGAAGAATACAGGTGTTTGACAGATATGGAATACCAGACATATTTTAGCTTAGAACACTGAACTAAAAGATTGGTTTAAACCTTGTAGCAGAGATTTGTTAACATATGAGAGGTCAAATAGGACAGAATAATACCAGAAAAATTACCCACATAACTACTTCCTCAAAACTCCTCACCTTATTTAAAATCCTGACCATGCCACACTTTGCTACAGCAGAACTCTCAATTTTTCTGTCAGTTTGATTTTTCCCAAGCTTTCATTAGGAATCCATTTTCTCCCAGGTATGAACATTAAGTTACCTTTTCTAAAGCTAAAATAACATGAGCTTTTTTGTGCCAATCTAACATTTGGCCACTTTCAGAAGGATGACTTTGTGCTCTTCCTCTCCCCATGTTTCCCCCACTGCCCTCACACTGGGGAAAAGGGGAGGGAGTTTTCTCTCAGCACAAGGTAAGTCTGACCAGCAAAAGGTCTTTCTAGGCACCACCATAACTGGTATGAGGAGAGAAAACCATGCAGGAACAGCAGATTACTGACTAGGACAGCAAACAGCCACTAAAACGTCTTACCCAGCTCACACACCTTCCCGTCACTCATTCACAATGTTTGTTCCAAACGTTTGTTTCATAATCCAGGATTTTAGAAAGAAATTTAACTTTTCAAATTTTAAAGATTTTGTTCCTATTAAATCTCTATCAAAGAAACATTTGCCTTACTACAAGGCAACAAGTTCCCAGATGCAACTCTCAACACTGCTGACCCATTACAGGAACCACGACTTCCAGACAAACTCATCACATATGTGCAGAGAATTGTGCTGATCACTCAAAGAAATGCACTTTAATCCCACACATATTGCATGTAGCTCATATGGAAGCATCATTAATTACTCTGGTGTCATGATTACAGATGTAGTTCAGCAGCAGCAAACAGCTTTTCAACCCATCTCACTGTGGGTGACGATCTGGGAGGGAACTCTGACTCTTGGGTTACCTTGTGTTTTAAAACAGCAACTGCCATCAGGACAAAAGCAATATTACAGTGAAAACAACTGCCACTTCTGTCTGAGAATAACTATTTCTACCAGCTTCACTAAATTGATGGGGTTTGTTCTGGTTTAGTTTTTTTTTTTTTCATGGAAAAAGTACTCGTACCCATTGGCAACTAAGACATTCTTTCTAACTTGCTTTTGGTGGTAAAAAATGTAAGATTTGAGAAAAATATTTAAAACACAGTACTAACTTTAATTCTAATTATAAAGGAAAAGAATAGGATTAAACAGTGGTTTATCTATGTAACTTTGAAAAACCTGAATTTTGTTTTGTTGCTTTGCTGGGATTAAATGGGAGTTACACTAGATATCACAGTTAAATAGGAGCTTAGCACTTAGTTTGAAATTTTTTTTGAATGACCAAGTCAGGGATTTTTTTTCCCCACCCTCAACACAGATAAAAGCCAGCAATACACACCCAGAATCCTTTGCCATAGCAGCAAAACCTCAGCAAAATACTTGGGTGCCCAATGCCTTTTCCCTTGCCAGTCCTCCCTTCCTTGTTATCTCCTCCTGCCACAAACCCTCCACACCTTCCCCAGGGCTGCAGTACCAGAGCATATTCAACTCCATTTTATATTATAGCCTTAAAACAAATGCCCTTTCGGGTTGTACCCTGCTTTCCAGCCTTGCTGTGATTAGCTAAGGGAAAACTTCAGCCACGGCTGGAATTGTTCGCCTGCCTTTGTTTGGCTTTGAACTGGACACAGTTAAACGGCAGCGTCAGCACATCTCCCGCGCTGGGCAGTCACCTGCTCCCAGCCTGCCCGGCAGAGTGTGAGCACACACATCCCAGTGCACCCCTGCACATCCCAGTGCATACCAGAGAATCCCAGTGCACCCCTGCACATCCCAGTGCACCCCTGCACACCCCAGTACATCCCAGCACACCCCAGAGAATCCCAGTGCACCCCTGCACATCTCAGCACATCCCAGTGCACCCCTGCACATCCCAGCGCACCCCTGCACATCCCAGCACATCCCAGCCTTTCCCAGCACAGGGCATGGGGAGCTGCTGTCACCCACCCAGTGCCCAGCCAGAATCAAAGGAGCTCTATTCAAATTCCGAGCTTTGGACATCATCCTCTATGTCAAGGAAGAGAAGAAGGAATCCGATCGCTTCTGGGTGTTTATACGAGGTAGTTTTAAACCCCTAAGTCACTCTTGGGGAATTTCAAGCTTTTAATGCATACAATATTTATCCATACAACTACAAAGGTGATGTCCTGGTTTTGCATGGGACACATTTATGCAAGTGATGCAACGAGCTGAATGATCCAGAAGAAGGTATCTATTAAGCAGAAATTAAGACCTCTGTAAAGAAAGCTACACATTTTTTACTTTGTGCCATCAAATATGGAAAAATGTACTGTTTATTTAATTATTTCACACAAAAATATCACAGCTAGTGGTTGGTAATTATTCTTCATTTCCTGGTTCTTCCTTTCATGGCTTATCAGAGAGAAATGTTTCCTCATTTCAAGTCTGACAATTGCTTGGCTCCAAGAATCTGAAAGATACATGTCAAAGAGCTAAGAATGCTATTGAAACAAGGGAAGGAGGAATGTGGAAATGGCCCTGTCCACTGTAGGAGGGTAGGGAGCAAAGAAAAACCTCACTTATCCCTGAGAAATATCAAGAGTAGAAAAAAAAATAATGCTCATGCTGAGAAAGGTGCACAGAATTCCTGTTCTTGACTTCTAGCATTCTAACTCAGCTCAGTATTTCATGTCTCATCCTCTTTAGGGCTTGTGTCCCTTGAAAACAAGTTACTTTACAGACACTCCCACCTATTTAGAGGGACAAGGGGAAGACACCAGAATTATTTTCTGCTTTTTGAGTAACCTAAAGGAAGGGAAAGTATCACACCCCTCTGGAGACTGACTCCAGGATATGACCCCTCTGCACAACAGAGATGCAGGAAGGCAAAAACTCAAGTAACTTTGAGTGCTATTTATAGACAAACAGCCCACTTGAACTCTTCTCAGAGTTTCTGGCAGTCAGTGGCAAACTGAGCCCCAAAGGGCTGTAATTGCCTTTCTGAATCACAAAGCAAGTCTGACTCTGTACAGTACTCAGTGACTATCTGGGAAAAAGATATTTTTAAATACTAAGAGCAAACTGAATGCCAGTAACATCACTGAGCTAACTCAGAAGTCCACAGAGTTTTAGCCCCCAGTTTATACTAATTATGTAAGGCAAAGCAAGCTAAAATACTGAGTATTTTCAGAGAGTGATCAAGTGCACCACTTCTTTTAAAAAAACAATCACCACACTAATGGTGCATAGCACAGAATAGTGTATAAATTCATGTCTCAAACTGAGCATTTGAGAAACTCTTCATGAAACCCTCTCCTCTGCCTAAAATGATCCACAGCCTTTCAGTGTAATGTCATCATTACACATGTGCTGCAAAACAAAAGATCCTGAAAGTAAAATCTTTGAGAATGCTGCAGCAAACCAGAGTATCAAACTACCAAAAATCAGGATACTACAGTCTTCAGAAAGAAGATATGGAATTTATTTTACCATGACCCAGCTTGAAGAAAGAACACACCCTTCTACTGCTAACACCCCTCTATAAGAACATCCCAGGGGAGGTCATCCCATATTTTTATTTTTTGCAGCATTCTCCTGCAGTTTTAAAAACAAAAGGGAAGAGATGCATTTTTGTTCAGCTCCATGTCTCTGAAGCACTGGTACTTCAGATGGGAGATTTCATCCATCAGAGGTCACAGAATCCAACACGTGCCGCCACACAGAACAAGTTCTACTGAACTTCTTCAGAGCATAGTGCAGAGAGAAACTGTAACAAGCACAAATCCAATGGAAGGAGCTGCTTCCAATAGTGAGTATGGGAAAAGTCCAGCCAGTTAAGGTTCTACCACAGTAAACTTCTTTCACCATTTCCTCCAGGTCTTTGCTCTTATTCTGTGTAAACACTACAATAAAGTTCTACATCTTGCTGTGTCTCTACTGCTGGGAGGGATCAGGTACTGGATGCTCTCGCTGTAAATGAAGGCTGATAGCCAAAAGCACAGCCACAGTGCAAGTTTATCCTTTTTTCATTAGCAAATCTTCCTACTTTCCCTCCAGAGATTCCAAAACATGTTGCTTACTTGGTTTTGGCAATACTAGACAAAGGCAGCTAGAAGTCAGGCCAGGTTGATTAGAACATTCTTGCTTGCTGTGGTTCATCCTCTTGCTACTCAAGAACCAACTAATTCTTTGAAAGCAAAGATACAAATTTAGCCTTTATAATGATTCTGAGTTGAGAAATGTTTTTAAAGGACAGATTCAAACATGAATGTCAGAAAAATAATATATATACACACATATACAAAGGAATAGTCAACTGCACACACAGGAATAGTCAAATGCACAAACACGGAATAATTTGTTACAGTTCTTCAGAAAAGTAGTGGTAGATTTAAAGACAAATTCAACTTGCAAACCAAAGGCAAAAGACAGACAACAAATGGAGATGTATAAACAAAACACAGCTTGGAGGACAGATGAAATAACACTCCTCTCTCCATGCATCAATAGAGCTCAGCTGCAGTAACACGACTCATTTGGGGCATAAAGTTATGAAGAACAAAGATCACGTACAGAGACTCCAGAGGAGAACAAGAACAGATGAAAGTCTGAAGAACATGAGTTAAGAAAAAAAAAAAAAACCAAACCAAACAAAAAAAAAAAAAAAAAACCAAAAACACCAAAAAAAACAACTGAGGGTGATACCAGTCTGCAAATCAGCTCTAAGGATGGCTGCACTGGAAAAGGGAACATTGAACATCAGATGCATTAAACAAGCAGTCAAAGCCACTAAAAAACACCAACTACTTTACTGCATTTTTCTTCCTTCCCTCACAAAGCTCTTCCAAAGGAAGCAGCTCGTGCTCCCTTCACCCTTGAGTTACATATTTCAGTATATAACACTGAGGACTGGCATTCAAAAATCCTTTAATCCCAAGGACTGCAGTGGGCTTGGCATGCTCTGGAGCTTCCAGCACTGAAGATTGTCTGTCTAACCTGTTCCTAAAGCCACCCATCAGGAATGGCACAAGCACAGCTGAATTTGCCTGGGGAAGAAGGTAAAACTGAATCTAGAGACGTTTTTCAGCCAAATTTTTGAAATATTTTTAAGAAGCTGTACATAATTTCAGAGAAAGGTGATGCCTAAATGACAAGTTAACAATTCTTGGTTTGGAAGTAAGTTTTATCACACACGAGAAAAAGTCCCTAAAGACCTGCACTGTGCATTTTGCTCCCATCACAACTACTTTCCTGATGAATACAACCAGAACTTTATGCAATACAATAATTGTTTTTATCATATCCTAGTATGTAAAAAATATTTAAGTATTTAAATAATTCATATTTACAAAGAATATAACATGCCTTTTTGTGCAAGATGTTTAATGTATTATAGCTCATTTTAGAGATTTAAGTTTTTAGCTTTCAAAGTAAGGTCTGTAAAACAGCATGAAATAATTTATAGCAGGAAACTAAGATGCTTATACCCCACTGTAAAGAAGGCCACTTGTTTCCATAAGCAGAACCAAAGATAAGTGGCAGCATATTTCACATATTTTGTTTTTCATTACTCTGGTGAAAACTCGCTTGACTTTCTACAAATAAGCAGAACTTAATTATTTGTGCTATGCATATACTATATTACCATTTGTTTTCTTAGAAACTTGCTTATAATTACCTCCTAAATATACAACAATAACATTTTGTCAAAGTTGAATAAACAATTGAAAAAAACCCAACCAATTCACATGTTCACTGCAAAATATTGATGACTCAGTAAATCTGTTACTTCTGACACTTTAAAAGACCCCAAATATTTGCTAGGATTATAGAACTGCCAGAAGTGTTGTAGACAGATGTGTCATAGCCCACCCCAAGAGGGTGTCCCCGGACACAGAACATGACCCAGACAGTTTTGGCAGCAAACAGCCCTGCTCCAATGCAATGACTGCTCACAGGCCACTTCCCTCAGCTCCAGGAGGTGCGGCTCCACATCCACACTACCAACCTGACTTACCAGTTAGTCCAGTATGGAGTAAGTGGCTGGCACTGGTTACTGCCACCACACTTGAATATTAAGCTAGAGAACATTAAAAAAAATAAATCCCAAAGAGGGAAATCTGAAAAACGGATTCAGATCCGATCATCTGCACACCCCAAAGCATCCAGCCAATATTCAAACTCTCTTTTGAACATTTCTAAACTCTGATTTTATCACCATGTGCTAAGGAAACTACATGACTGACAAATGCAGACAACATAGATTTCAAGTCAGTGTAATTGAGGTTTTTTTTAATAAACTACTAAGACTCTTCTTGCAGAAGATACAAGCAAGAGATTGAGGCTTGTCTACCTCCTCACTCCTTCCTCACTCCCTCCTGACACAGTTCAGGAAAAGAGTCACATTCTGGTGAACTCAGACTTCCAAGAGCAGTAGCTGCTTCGTGTCCCACAGCTCCCATCTCGGCTCCCCTCCCTCCCAGCATCCCAAGGACAACACCACACCACAGCCCTCTGCTGAGAGGAGGCAGGGACATGGACCAAAGAGAGCAACTCTGCACAGGGTACATCACATCTCAATTCAGGCACTACACAGCACTGGCAATAAGCACTGCTGCTTTTCTCCTGCCCAAACTCTCCCTGCATTCCTTTTGGCTGAGGCTACTCCAAGTACTAATATAAGAAGTAGTCCTGAAATCAATATTGAATGGAAATAAGTTTTTAACCAGCAATAATATGTTTCCCATATTGGAATAAGTGAGCAAAGGGTGTTTTATCTTACAGAAGAATCCAGCTTGCATGAAAAATAAAATATAGCAGAAGGAAAATAGAAAGGAGAAGTTGAATTAATAAAAACTATATCCAGAAGAAAAAAATCTTCTTAAAAGGAGGATTGCACAAATTGTTTATGGTACAATCATGAAGAACTTACTGACTACTTATGACTACCTCTGACATACATACACAGATATACATAAGCATGTAGTCAACTTGAGAGATTGAGGAGAACCCTGGCCAATTTTAATACTTCACAAAAGTAAACTGGTACGTTTTTGTCTCATGCCTTCCCACTCCCCATCCCCTCTGAAGAAAGGTTAAAATCATCTTTGCCAAAGAGCTCCAGAAGTAGAGCTTTCATAGCTGGTAAGGTAACATAGCCATCTGATACCTAAAGGCAGCAATTTGAGTGTTATGACAATGAGACCATTCTTCACAGCAAAATCCATCTGGAAAACAGCTAAAAAATATGAAGCTGATACATTTAACACACTATCAAAGCATGGAAGTTAATTTGACTAAGAGCAGGATTAGACTAGACTTTTTTCTAATCTAAAAGCCTACTAGAATTGAAAAAATATTTAAATCATGCAAAATCTCAGAGAGATATAATATTAATAATTCAATTACATGCACTCAATTGAGTTTATCCAATTTACTCAAAAGCACAACAAATCTGTATGTTTCACATACCATATATTCCTTCCCACTCTGAATCTTTAGATGGTGAAGAAAGAAAAGGAATAAGTCATTGTAATATGCCAATGTCTCAAAAGGCACAAGCTTTCCAGTTAACAAGACAGTGGTGATTTCAGTGGCAGGGCTGCTTTGATCTCTAAAGAAACACCTACAATGGAGCCTGTTCAAACTGTCCTAGTGAAAACTGTTTCCCTTATTTATGGTCTGTATACCATGCCCATATAACACCAAGTATTTTAGATCACATTATAGTGAAAAGCCTTTCTTGGTTTACAATCAGTCACAATAACCTGACTCAGGTAAGATTTTGGCCATGTTGAAGGAGGCTAAACACACTTCAAATTTGATATTGCAACATTTTTACCATAAAGTTACATCTTTGCTCAAATTCCAGCAATCCTCTTTTGATTCCCCTGCAAAAAGACTCTGCTTCTCTTTATTTCATAACACCAATACAGATCTAGACATGCATTTGATGTATTCCACAAGCACAGAGGCAATAAAATGACAAAAATGAACCTACAGACCCCCACTTCTACAGTTTCAAGTGGAGCTTGGACAACCCTTCAGACATTAAGTTTCTAATGCCCACCTTCATTTAAATCACAGCTTAGTTACTCAACAGCCCTAAGAAAAGAAACATCAAGTTCACACATGAATCTTATTCATCATAAATATGAGTCAAAGGATATGATCAAAGAATTTCTCTAGCCCAGTATCTGACACTTTCTGAGGATTCCCTCAGATGCAGGATGAAAGCAAGCTGTGCCTCTCTGGCACTGTTCTTCTAGACCACAGCTCACTCTCTGATAACCCCTGTTGTCAGTGAATAATGAATGGGTTAGATCACATCTCATGAGAAAAAAAAAAACAAAAAACAAAATAGGTTGGCAAGTGACTAAATAGAAATGTACATATACAAAGGAAAGCACTCACTTCCACAATTGCTGAATCTACTCTAACCTTTCAGTTTATCCTAAAGCCGATAGATTTCATCTGGGCTCATTCATATTATGATCTGTGTTCTTTATTTCCACTATGCAGATGATCACTTCCACTTTTTGCCTTTCCCAGCTCCAAAATACACAACCTATTCCCCCCCCCCACCCTATTAGCTTTTCCAAAGAGCATTATCAGGCCCTCATGCCTGAAAGAACTATTGAAATTCACAGGTATTAACAGACACATTATTAGAACTCAATTTCTCTTTCACCATTTACACTACAATTAATCCCTCAAAGTCTCAAAAACACCAAAACATTTGAGAGGGTCTCCAGCCAGCTTTAATACTGTATTTCATCAGAAAAGGACAATTCTGCTCCCTGTTTGAACATAAGAATGGACTATTCACATGTTTCATTAAACAAACCTTTGGCTCAACATTCTCACTCTCAAAATATTTTCCTCACAAGCCTCTTTGCAAACAATAGTGGGAGTCCTGAAGATCTCACTCCTTACAGAACTACTCCCTGTGTAGATACAGGAACATCATGTCCTCCAAAGGCAGCTGAAGTTTCTTTACCACTTTCTTCTGCATCTTTTTTATCTTTTTTTTTTTTTTTTTTGATGCTTCATTGTCAGTGTTTCAACATTCAGACTGAGAAGGAACACACTTAAAATCTCTGCTGGAAGGGACACAGGCACTCAAGCTATTTCCTCAAGTCAAAAAGCAGTTCAGTAACACTCTATGTCACTTCCCAGAAAACTCAGCCAAACCATGCTGAAACACTATCAACAGGGTATTTTAACTGCAGGGATTAACATTTTGACATTTCACAACTTTCTGCAGAAATCTGTGTTTTCAGTGCAGAATACACCAAATGGGCATCCAGGATTTTTATTTGGCCATGTGCCTGAACCAACACCTTTCTCTATCCTCAAAAAAAACCTGAAGAGACTGCACAACACAAACAAGTTATTACCCCTTCCTGATACTGATACAAGTTGGGAACAGAAAATGAAACGGGTTTAACCTGTTGGAATTTTCCCACTTTGCCCTTTCACCAACACACATTGAGGACACACAAAGAACCCACCAAGAAGAACAAGAGCTCTCAACACTCTAACCATTCACTTCCAGTAGCAAAGAGCTCTCATCTCCACTATCAACAACTGCCCCTAAAAAGGGCATTTAATAGACTGCCCTTCTGAAGATCCACACAAGAATCATGACTCTTCAGAGCTGAAGTATTATTTAAGAAATCAACAGTACCCTAATTAACAGTGGAGTGAGTTTCTAGTGCAGGACTCCACTCTCAGAATACTAATAATCTGTTAATTACATCTTGAAAAATAGAAACTTACTCCAAGCAGTATGGTTCTCATTCCATAGGTTATTTTACCCATAAATCCCTTCTCTGCTAATAGGAGTTAAACTGAAGGAAGATACACAAGACTTGGTTTGTTTAGGTTAAAACTTGCCAAACAGCACGATTCAGTTGTTTTAATTTATCTTTAGTTTCTGAAGGTGGAAACAACTGATATTTACAGCAGTCTCCTGGTCTTGATCATAGAACTATTGTAGAACTATAGAACTACTGAATAAAAATTTTAGAACTATTTTTTGTGAAATAATACAAACATTGACAGTTGTTTAAAGGTTGTTGTTCATTAATAAAATTCCTGTTCTTTCACAGAATAAAGTATGGTTGTCTAAACTGAAGCTAATCAGGCAGGTTTTTAGAGAAAAACAAGACCTCTGTGTTTGTGTGCACATGGGTATGTACATGTGTGCAATTGCTACTATGCCAAAGGGGGATGAAACACAACCCTCTTGCTAGAAATTCGGCTTAAGGCTCTCACCTTCAACATCCACAGTCCTTGAAACAGAATAAGTAAGTCAAACAAGCAAGTGAAAAAATATCCAGCACTCTCATGGTGGGTAAAAACAACCTATAGAAACACTTTCAAGCAGTTCAAATAACCTCCGGCTTCTACACTTGACTGTGCAGCAGCTATCAAATCAAGACAGCTACTTACAAACAAAACAACTCCTACAAATCATACAGGACACAATAGCTGAAAACCACTTCTACACAAGTACTTTGAAGAACAATATCCCATGTGGCTGCAGTTGCTAGAACTTACCTTCCAGAACTAATAAACAACATGTCCATGTGAGATCTGAGCATTAAAGGATTCAAGAAGAATGAACAAAACCAGTTTTGCAAGTCATACTCATTAAGATCCTAATGACACAGCCACAAACGTGGCACATGAGAAACCCCAAGAAATCCAAGACACTGAACACAAGATTGATTTTCTTCTAGGTTGTAAGGTGGAATCAACCTTACACAGGGCGATCATCACAACCAAGGCCAAGCTATGCCTGGAAGCTACAGACAAGGCTTTAAATGTGTTTGAGCCATAGTTCTGCCATCTACTTCTCCAAGCTATTTTTAATGCTGAGGACTGAACTGAGACTAAAAGAACAGCAGAAATCACTTGCTTTTCCCAAACTGCAAAACAATACAAAGGCCCAACACTGGGATGTGGAACACTAGGCCATGATGGAAGCCTAGAAGATCACTTAGGGTTAAAAAGGGTATTTTCAGACAAACCAGGCAGATGAGTCCAGTGAAGATATTAGAACATCTCCCCGAACCACTAACTTCCTTTTCAATCACTGTCAAATTATGGCTTTTATTAATGAACTACCAGATTCACAGGATCCTCTTTAGGTTAGCCTGATATTTTTAGTATTCCAGTCCACAGTGGAAAGGGCAAGTAGAGGTTAACTAGAGAACTTCCCCCAGAGTATTTTCACTCTCTTGATCTCACACATTCATTAAATGGCATTAATTTTGTCCAGTCTTTTTAGAGAGGGAGATGAAATCCCTAAACAAAGGCACTCCTTTTTTTATTTGCTCTTCTTTACAGATTCCTTCTGCTCTGCTCATGTACTTGGGAAAACCAAGACAAGGAAACCTCAGCTAAAAAACAAATTATCTAATCCTGGGGACAAATACCCAACTACTGCTTAGAAATCTGAAGACAGCATTCTCACAGGTGCTACAAGCAGCAAAGGTACCTCCTGGATATGTCAAATATTGTGAGATCCCTGTAAGCACTGCAGCCCCAGCACTGCCCCATAACACCAGCCAGATCCATCAGCAATTTATAAAGCCAGAAATAGGCTTTGGGACATAGCAGCCAGGTACATGAGAGGAACTGATCTGCATTTTTAAAAGTGCTTAAAAAGGGAGTAAATTACTCAAATTCCCTTAGTGCATGTAGTATCCCAGGAACAGCCTGTTTCCCTCACAAAATGATGTTTGGTCTTCAAGTGTTACAGCAGACAGACTGCTCCAACTTCCTGCTGACAAAACCTGTGCTGTCTTCCAAGTTGGGGTTTTTTCAAATCCAAAATGCAAGGAAAACCCAAATCCCTGCCCCTTTTGCTTCCCTAGAATAAAATTCTCCTTTAAGACTGTACACAGCTTAGCATCTATACACCTTCAAATAAACATTATTTTATGTAGCTCCTTAAGAGTTCCAAAGTAAGGTCTGAAAACTCCAATTTCAGCACACCACAAGTCTGAGCATACACCTGTGATGATCACATGTGCTTTGTTTCAAATCAGGGGTTTTATATCTTTTTGTCCTTGGAATTTTGAAACTAACAAATAATTTCCAAATCCATTACAAACACCCCAATCACATATTGTCAGAGGATTTGAATTAGTCAAGCTTTCACTCTTACGCTAATAAATGTAGAAGCAACTATGTTTATCAGGTCTGGTTCCTGAAACAGGAATGCTTCATATGTTTTTTTCCAACAGTGATACCTCAGAACTACAGAATGCAAAAATGCTTCTGTGAAAGTTAAAACAAAGAAAAAAGTATTTTATCTGTAAATTTCTACAGTAATGAATTAATAATTATATATTGACCAAAGCAGCAAGAAAAAAAAGTAATGTCATCTCAGGTCAATGAAACACCACTTAATTCAAATTAGTTTTTCTAACTCTGTATGTACAGAAAGAATGGACTAAGCAAGCTGCAACACTTGTAGGAGTTATGAGCTTCTTTTCCATGTTCTGCTCATCATAGGAAATTTCCAGACTCCTGAACATTTCACCAGTGTCAAAATTTATGTGCTGCCAGATGTGTGTACTAGTCAGGTTCAGAAAAAGAACTACACAAGGAAAGTACCTGCTGCCTCCAGTAAGGCTTCTAGTCTTGCTTGTGTTTCTGGATCCACAGTTCTCAAGTCCGCACCTTCTGCAGCACTCGATAAGAATAACTCCGATGTGGTTTTAAGTACTGGGTTATCAAGATCTTCTTGGTCCAAAATAAATGATTCAACCTGTTTGCCAAGTTAGAAAAAAACAATTTTACCATTTTTGAAGCTTTAATGTAAATCTTAAATATTACCCACAAAAAAATCCCACAAAAATAATCTAACTGTACTATCATAATTGTGTTTTAACTGCCAAGAACATAGAACAAAACTACAAAAAACATCTGGTCAACTCACTGAAGAGGTAGTTAAAATCACAAAAGACAAAAACCTTGCATGACAAAAAATATTCCAAAATTTACAATTTAAAACACCTTAAATACAGCAAGGTCAACTCAGATGAAATACTGAATAAGTGTTATGCATGTTTGCACAGTTAACCACCCAAGCAGGCAGACACAAGAAGCTGTAACATCTTTTTCACCAGAAGCTCATCTATCATGTTATTAATAAAAGCCACCAGTAATGATTTTGGTCATTACTGGTGACCATCACATCTGGACCTATCTGAGTGCCAGAGAAAGATGGAATGTTTTCCCGAGATGCCTTTCATTTTTACTTTAAAAGTAATTTCAAGGGAGGTAGCTGAAAGATTGTGTTTGTTTTGAGCAGGAACACAAGAGTTGAGCAAAACTCAACACCAAAACATCTGTTTCCAAGCTGGCACTCAGCATTTCCCCAGTCTGCTCTGCTTTCTGGACAAGAACAGATCTGCAGAACGATTAGGCAGGCAGGTATTCCAACCGAGCAGCAATAATGCTGTCCCACCAGTGCCCCACGTGACCTCCAAACACAAGCCCATGGAATTACTCAACATAACACACTGCAATTTTATGACAGCTTGCCAGAGTAAACAAGGAGGATACCTGACTCACACTCTAAAGAGAGCAGAGCTACATTTCAGAATCTCCCAAGCTCAGATATAATTCCCTCTATTTTCAGTAATGTTTTAAGACAAAAACACTATTTCATAATTAGATGTTGTCTGTTATCTGTACCAACACTATTGGTACCTTAGATTTGTCATAGAAATGAGACATTCCTGTTACTCAGCTGCTGCTGCCCTCTCCCACTTTATACCCCAGTCTCATCTTCCTTTCTCAGTTTTCCCCAAAATACTTCCCCCTATTTTTCTCACCTCAGCAGAAAACTACCATCTTGTTTCCCCTGGAAAGGGAAAATTTATACTTAAAAAAAACCAAATCAGGCCATCTGCAGATTCATTAAGTGCTCCATTGTGTGAAAAACGTTAACAGGATCTGGGAGCAGCACAGAGCACTGCTATTCAAGAGCAACTTGGATTCGTTCATTTCTTCCCCTTTTTGATATGTAAATGGTGTAACACTATCCTCTGGTGTCCAAGCCAGCCCCGTGTGCCAGGGAAATGCTAACATTGGAATATAATGGCAATCAGGGAACAAGCATGACTTTTTAGGAACACCAAACATGAGGCTCACATCTCAGTGGGTATTTGTGATCCCAGCCAGCTTACAGATAGTAGATCTTGTATGCCAGACACAAATATTAAATGTAAGGCAGCAGGCTCTGATTTGGGGCTCAGAGAAGTAAGATTTCTAGGTTAGTCTGAGCAACAGTCCTAAAATAAGAAACTGTCATTGCAAGAAAGAGTTGAACACTAAACAAGCAGAAAATTAGTGACCTAAACCAGTGATGCATATTTTTACTACGAACAAAGAAGAGCTATTTACAACTCACAGCAAAATGCAACCCTACAGTAAGAGCCCCCTCAGCAGAACTCCAGTTCCAGGTTAGTCCATAGCCAGCTTAAGGACTCCCTGCTTTCATGAGTTCTGATGCAAAACTGGCTTCTGGGAAGATTCACCCTTACCTAGTTGAGTACTTCAGGGTTTTTCATTTTTTTCCCACAAGACTACACAAGACATGAAAATGACAAAAATATTATTCCTATTGCAACATGTCTGTGTGATCTGGTGAAGGGTAGAAATTCCCACTCTGTGTACATGACCATTCATTATATACAGCTGAGAACTAGATACAAGAAATTGTATTAGATTCTCATGGACACTTTTCTTTGTCAGCTACACCACTACATTTAACAGCAGTCCTCCCTTTTGAGGACATAGCAAAAGGAGTAAAAATGTCACCTCCCACTGAAACAACTGCACTTGAGAACAACAAACACTGCAGAAACACTCAGTGGCTCCTGGCAAGCCTTAGGGTTCAGCCTTGGGAAGAGCCAGGCAATCCTCAGCCAAGGGAAGCACAGCAGCCTTGCAGCAACTTGCCAGAAGCTGTCCTGCTGCAAATTCTAAACCTTCATGGTTTTGACACTTTGGGAAAGATATGGACCATTTTCTCCCTGACTGCTGCCAGCACAAGCTCACTGGGATATATTTACTGGATTTTACAAGCAACAATCCACCTCTCAAGTCTAAATCAGTGTTAATTCACCATTCACAAATACTCAGCTTGCAAGGAACCTCTGTCCCCCCAACAGGGAATACATTTTGCTTACAGGATCCTCTAAATAAGTCTGTCTTTTCAATAATGATTGTGCAAACACTACTAATTAGAGTAAATTACACACACAGCTTTTACTTAAGAATACAAGTTTGGTAGTACTGGTGCTGTCTGCTCTTTTCACCACTCTTATTAACTCTTCCTGCCTTTCAGCTCTCCTTCACATCAGCAAAAATGTACTTCCAGAGACCTTGCTCAATTAAAATATCTCAAAAATTCTTGCATCATATACAATACTTTCATCATAGTTTTGTATCACAGGAAGGCAGATGCTTTCATTATTACTGCACATGTTGAGCATTAATTTCTAGGTTTTATTTTGATTTTTAGTAAGAGCTTAATAACATACCCACAATACAAATCTATCTTGAGTGTGAAAATACTGAAAATCCATATGCAGAATGTTAAAATAGCTGCACTATCGCCAGTCTCCCAGAATAAACTTCAATATATTTTCAAGTCAGAATGTCTGACATTTCTGTAAATCAATGCAGGTTCTCACACACTAAGACAAAGCTAGAGAGAATGAACACTTGGATATTTTATCACTAATAGCAGAGTGAGAAATTACCTAATTGAGCAGATGTTTCTTGTGAATGGAAGTGACCTACAATAGTCAAATATCATAATTTTTTTTTTTTTGAAAAATCAAACTACTGCAAATATATCAAATCTGGCTTTTTGAACAAAAAATAAACTCCATTAAAAATCAAAACAAGCAAGTAAAAAATCCAAGCATATTTCATATTAGCATTCCTGGAAAACATAATTCACTGCTCATGTGGCAAAATTTAGGCACTCTGCTCTATCCTAATCAGATCTGCAGCAAAAGTGATAGAGTAACCAGTCACTGTGCTATTTTTGGATTATTTTGCGAGCTGCTTTGTGCAGTTAATAAGCATCTTACTTGGGAAGGCTCATTAGGAACACATGGATTCCAGATATTATTCTAACTGCCAGAACAATTTCACCTTCCCAGTCAAAACCCAAGAAGCTGCACGGGACTTGAGGGCAGGGCGGCACCACACCTGCGTCCCCTGCTCCTCCACAGCAACCATGGACCTCGCCTGAAGTCCTGCCAAGGACTGCAGCAGCCTTGCAGCTCTGCAGATCCAGTTACACCCCAGCTGCCTCCCTCCAGAGCAGCTACATTGCAGCCATGTGGCCTCAACTCCATCACTGTTTATGTGGTAGCACCAGGACTGAGCTTATTGCAGCTCAGGAGGATGCAGAGGGGCTTTGCAGACACCAACATCCCCACTAACACTGGTCATTCTTGTGAGATGGACATGACGTGCAGGGTTACAACACATTTCTAATATTAAATCTAAACTGATCTTCCTTATGTTGCACTACTGCAAAGTACCTTTCCCAGAATAGCCTGGACCTGCTCACAAATAGCCTGCTCCTCACAGGCTACAGAGGATGGAAAAGCTTCCTGGGTAGCTGTAGGTAGCACTGCTCTCTCCTCCTCCTGGCAGGCAAGGGCAGCAGCAGAGACAGCTCCTTCTACCTTCTCCTTCCACTTCTGCCACACTAGTGCTCTTGGAAAGACTGTCTTTACAAAAAGTGTTGACAGGAAAGAGAAAGGTGCTGTTAAATTATTTCCTCGAACTTGTATTTTCCAGGAGCCCCTTAAGCTATGAGCACTTATTTTGGGGTAACAATACTCATTGCTCTGTTGGTGAAGTATTTATAAATAATAAGGACCCAAGCTCTTGACTGAGACTCCTAAACTCCTACTTTTTATTCAAATAAATGACTGCCTGAATTTCTCTTTTGTGTTAGGAAGCCATTCCTAATTACTTCTATAATTCCATTTGGACATATTCACTCCATAATTAACAGCATGTGCAATGCTGCATTAGGAGAAATGCAACAGAGAAAGTTCTTGTGGATTTTTCAGAAAAAAACCTCTAACAGTTTATGTTGTCATGTCCTTTATTAAACTGAATGCCAATATTGGATTAATACTTAAAATCCTGCCATAAAATTTTTGGGGAATAGTGACAGGACATAGCACTAAGTCTGGAAATTAGTTTGTATTTCAAATTTAACATCAAACCCCTGTAAGTTCCACATATAAAGGATGCCAACTATTAAAACTATCAAAAATAATCATTCCAAGGAGAAAGTAAAGTGAAGGACTTTGTCCCTGACATGACACTCTTAGATGCTCCCTGCAACAATTAAGTGCAGCACTACCCTCTTGGTGTGGACACCAAAAAGCCTGGTTTTGATTTACCAGAGGATGAACTTTTCAACGCTTTTCCCCTGCCAGCCTAGCCAAACATTTTTGCACCTGCTTAAGGTACCTTCCTGCACAATCATTTCAGTTTCAAGAAGAGGAAAAACCACACAATAATGTGTGTGGGTATTTTCACAAAACCTTTCAGTGGGGTCTCAGGACACTGTCCTTTCTTGGCACTTTAAATCTACAGAAAGGATATAAACATTTCAGGGAAGTACTCGAGTCAGTACCTAGAAACAACACAGAATCAATGGGAACATCAATTCAGACATAATTAATGATATAAAACCATATCCACTCTGTTTGGCTACAGCTGTAATTTCTGAAGGCAGTTTCTTCCATTAAAAAATAAAAGTTCCAGCCCAAGAAGACAAAGCCATCATGACCAGTGAATCACCAAGAGAGCACTACCCAGCACTGTAAATGCTGTGATTACACAGTACCCTGCCAGCCTGGGGGTACAGGGTGCTCAGGGACATCACCACCTCAATGGGGAGCATATAGAACCTGGAGCATCCTTTCCAGTCACTGCTCACCTTGTGACAGGTCAGGCAGTGGTCAGACACTTCCATAGGTCACTTTAACACATCAGAAAGGGAGAAAACTCAGGGGAGGGAACAAATAATTTTCTACCACTTTATGAATTTCATGGACTTAAAAAGGGCTCTGTCAAGCTGGAAAATCATTCTTCTGGGAACAGAAAGGCATTAGATCATGTCAGCTCCCTGAGAGGCCATAAACATGACCATGGCTCCACCTTTAAGTGGAGCTGTCACCGCTCAGCACCTGCAGCAGCAGGTCTGTAGGCAGGGCATTAGATTGGGAGGGTGGGGAGAGAAGGGGTGCAAATCTGTTTAGCTCTGATTGCAGTAGGAAGCTGACTGACTGGAGGCAGGATTATCTAAAGAACAGCCTTTATTCCCATAGATATTAAGCAATTACCAGCTAGTGAAATAAGCAGCTATAGGATCTGGGTTGTGATGAGCTCATTTCAGAGCATAGGTTCATGTTGCAGATGCTGCTATAGATACAGTGTAAATACAGGTGGACACAACCCCGTGATTTGCTGCTGCAGGAAATGAAAGGCCCTCACACAGAGTGTAGGCCATGAGTCCAACATCCCTGCACACAATGCAGTGTTCTGGATGTGTTAGCACACCAGCCACCTAAAATGATGGGAGAGACAGCAGGCAGTGAGCAAGGACTGACATCTTTATGGCTATTTCACCACAGGGTCTCAAGCCTGGCACCCCAAGTCACCAGTCAGTTCTCAAAATTACAACTGTTATCTGAAACATGCAGATAAAACAATAAATCAGAATGAATGTTTTATACTACTACTCTTCCTTTCCAGAGATTGCTGATCCTGGTTTTCAATTTTCTTGCACTCATACTGAACCATAAGCAAACATTCCTGGACAAACAGCTGTCAAATGGTTCATATCAATTTAACCACTTACCTGAATTCTCTCTTAAGTAGACAACTGACACTATACCATTTAAGTAGTTCTGAATACTACAAACTACATCCTATCACAAGCCTCTGGAAAGAGCTGTCTGATCTACGGCTCTTCCAGAAATAAGAACACTACAATTTATTTGTATTTCAGCTCTGTTTCACAACAATAAGCAACATGATTGCACCCTCTTAACCCTCACAGAATGAAGGCACAGAACACACAGGCTGACTCCTCTAGGTACAAGAAACTGGCAATGTTACAAAGTTTCTCTGTATAGCAGAAAACAAAGATTTACTCATCTCAGTAACTACTGAAATAATCCAAAGAACTGTTTAAACCAGACATATTCAATGTCTAATAAACAAAAATAATTATGACTATATTTTCCCCATGTACAAAACAATCTTTCGCAGCAAGGCGCTGTCACGTACAGAACTGGAACTGACAACTGAAGCTTATTCAAAACTCACATCAATCCCAGTAAATCAAGTGCCAATTCTTGACTTTATACCAAAGAAAACCTTTGAATAGAGACCAGGAAACTTGACTAAAATAAGCACCACTTGCACTAAGCACTCCTTATTTTCACGTATTCTATCTCAGTCCACTCTAAATCATGCTTCCAGTGCACCATCTTCCCCACAGGCTCTAGGATTCCCTCCTCAAACTGTTTTTTTTATCTAATATTCCCACAGAAAGAGCCCCTCTTCTTTCCTCACCTCAAGCCAAGAAAGAGCTGGCGTAACTCAGTATTTGATCTATAAGAATATAAAACACAACTGTTGCATGAATTTAGCCATGACTTTCCTTGCTCAAGTGTTAAATCCCAGGCATTAAACCAAAGTGAAGGCAACCTTTAAGGCAGAAGATGAATAGATGCATTTGTATGCTGATGTAAAAGCTCACACCCAACCAAGATGGGAAGCATTCTAAGCCATCTTCTTGGAAATGACCTTTTAAGATCTCTTTTCAATCCAAGGGGACAATGCCTAAATAGAAAAGAAATCATACAAGTGGATGTTGAATACAATAAATAGTAATTCAAAAATCTGTTTCCAGGCCAACCTATACATTTCAGACAGAGGAGTCTCAACATTTAAAGCGACTAATTAAGTTATCTAGAGGCCTATAGCAAACTGAAAATAATCCTGGGCTTTCTGCCCCTCTAGGATCCTAAGTCAGTGGCAGCTATTCTTTTCAAGACCTGGATAAACAGGTCTGTGCACGCTGTCCTACTGCCAAAGTAGCAGAAACCCCAATGCAACTCCTGAGCCATCACTAAGTCATTTCAAAGAAACTATCAAAGAGCCCTGGCTAAGCTATGATCCACTGAAAATTCAAGATATAGCAGTACAAGGGCTTAAAAATGTAACTATTTTATAAAAACAATTAAAAGAGAGACATTTATCTAAGCTGTTGGATTTATCCTAAGAAATCCTAAATGCCAAACATCCACCAGACTCCCTTTCTCCCTGGCTCCCTTTCAGGCTGTGCAGGAGCACATACTCCAAAGAGTTGATGCTCAGAAGTCACCATGACCAAGGATCAGTCTGGGAGCAGATCATTCAGCCCCAAATGCTGATCTCCCCTCTTGCCTTGGTTTGAAATATGACTGACTTACTACCTACCTGCCATGTGACACTATTGGTTTAGCTCATGATTTTGGAAAGGGGAGAGTTCAACAGGTTTAGGGATTTCCCTAAAAGAAAATCTTAGTTAATTAGTAATCCCTATGTTTTACTGAATGCAAGGGAGAATAACTTAGGGACCTAGCTAAAACCTAATGCTAACACATGAACTGTTAAAAACACGAGATGACTTTCTGTTGGCCCATTGTCCAGCAGGCAATAAAACATCCTCTTTTTCTTTTATTAGGGAGTATTTTCTTCCTGCAGGGTGGGTATGCAGGAAGGTACCTTTCGAAAGCTCTCCTGGCCAGAAGGGCCAGCCACACTTGTCTCTTCTCAGCTACCACCAGCATTTGGACAAACACATCATCAGAATTCAACCAGGACTAACCCCTCCCAGTCTACAGCACTCTTCCTTACACATTCTAGGAGGCTTTGGAAGAGCTAAAGATGAAAATAATTTTGAAAAAAAAAAAAAAAAAAATCTCAACTCCCTCTTGAAAGCAAAGGACCAAAGTGAATAAGGGGTCTCATCTCACAAAAAGCAGGAAGGAAGTAACAGGATCCAGCACAGGACTAATTCTTTTATTTATGTTTTATCAAAGTAAGTGTTTTCTATCTGCACTTCAGCAGAAGATACACAACACTGCAAAAAAGGAGAAAATCTTCTTATATTTTATGAAACTTCTAAACAATCAACATTACATAAGGAAAAAAATTCTTAAGTAATGAGTTGCAAGAGTAAAGTGCATTTCCATAGATTTCACTTGCTCAGCATTCCTCAAAAAAATATACAAAATAAAACCTCTGCACTTTCACAATAAAAAGGGAGAACTACTTGTTGAGGAAAAAAACCCTCAAATTATCTGTATTCTATTACAATATGCATCTGTGTATATTAAGAACTATAGCATACCATCCTATATTAACCCCTAAATCCAAATATTCGTTCACCTGTACCTCGCTTTGTCACAGGCAGCATGTGTTTGTAACATAAAGGTTGCAACCTTGTTACTGCAGTCTGTTGCTACAAAAAAGAAGTATTTGTATCATTTCAAAGTTAAGTAATCTTCAGTTTATCATCGACCAAGGTCACTTGAAGTACCAGCAAGAAAGTTTCTATTTGAGACAACCTCTGAGGCCAGGCACTGTTCAAAAAACCTCCTAAAATTATTTAAGCACTTGCAAAAATTACTGATTCCTGAGGTTTGTTTACAGTACCCCATTCCAGCAGAAGGCCATTCCCACTAGGAAGATAAGGTTTACATGAAGCCTTTGGTTGGGGTTTGCATGGCACATGGGCTGCTGCTAGGGAAGAAAACATCTGCAGGAGGAGACAAATGCAAACACCTTGCTGAAGGTGAGGCTTCAGAGCTTCACTTAAACAGTGCCACAAAGCGTCCTCAAATAAGATACAGAAGTTATTTTTCTTGCTTCATGAAGCTTTCAGTGGGAAAGAAACCTATGGTTCCTTTTTCCATATAAGTGAAGACTTGCCTCTGTTTTAAATCCAAGAATCACTTTTACTCCAATAACAGCTTAATACCTTAGAGGAATCTTCATATAAGTTACAAGAACTCAAAATTACCTACTAAGATTGCAACTCTGCAGCCTCCTCACCTGCAGGGTCTGAGCCCCAACTGTGGACTCCAACAAACACCCCAATTCAGGCCAGGCCACACGTGTGCACAGAAAAAGGAGTGCCTATGTATTCCCCTTCCCTCTACACTGACCCTTCTGTCAAGGGAATGCTGCAGGGATGGTTTGAGCTCTGAGCAGAGGACAATGTCCCCATGGCACCATCCAGCTGTCCTTACAGCTGGATTTCAGCATCCTCCAAGCCAAGGAAAGGAGACAAAAGACCTCCCCAATATCAAGCCAACAGGGGAGCAGCTGGGTAGCCCCATTTTAAATCAGAACACAAGAATGCATGATTCAGCATTAATGCTCAAACAAACCCTTCCCACCCCCCACCAGACTGTAACTAGTTGACTGGTGAAACCTATGTGCAAATTTGTACCTAAATATAGATGTTCTGCTAAATTTGGCAAATCTCTCCTTACCAAGGGATTGCACTGCATATTTATGTAATTATACAGTAGTATTTCACATCTTTACTTTCTACACCTATCATTAGAAAACAGTTGCTGACATTTATTTTAGGTCATGCACTCAATTGGGTCAAGCTGCACTAAAGGGAGACCCAAGTTCTGCAGAAACCTTAGAAATGAGTTCACTGTAAAATGTTATTGAATAGGATTAACCATACTGCTTGTATGGTTATTATACATGCATGCAGAAACACTGCTTGTTCCTGGTTACCACAGGCCAGACTTGCAAAGTTACTGAGATACCTACCATGATTTTTCTGGAAGTTAGATGCCTAATCAAACAGGGAATAAATGAACACCCTACTAACCAGCACTCTGCATCCTGAAGAGTCGCCTCAACTCTTTTGGAAACCTGAACATGATATCCCTAAATGTTTTCTAATCACTGAATAATTCCTGGAAGAAAATTTTACTTTTTTTCCTATCTCTTACCTCCTCAACTTTGAAAGAGCTTGACAAAATAAAAACATCAACTGCTAAACTGAAACCGACTTTTTTCAGAGAAAAGGCTTTTCTACTTAGTATTAGGTACCTGAATTTGCATCCACTTTTTGAATTTCTATTCCTTATGGTAAAGAAAATGCTGCTGTTTATATTGTTTCTAATACAATGAAAATTAAAGTGTCTAAGCATTATGTTAACCTCAGAAGTCAAAAGATGTATTGTGCACACCATCTACAAAGCAGATCCATGTTAGGAGGGTTCAACAATGCAGCAATGACTTTAATAGACAACACTGCTAATCTGAAACAAACCAGGTATTTACTCTGAATTTCAAACCAAGTTCAAAAATTAAGAGATCTCAGATAGCAGGGAGGGGGGCCCCAGACAAAGTCTCCAGGTACTGAATTGCTCTGGAGTGCATGCCATTCAACTATTCATCCTACTCCTTGTAGGAGGTATGTTATGTCTGATTTTTAATTATGCTTTATGTAAATATCCCCAGAGGCTTATGCAATAGGTACAGGCTTAAGTAAGGCGAGCTGGTGGAGGCAGCTCAGGAGAGGGAAGCCGAGAGCTGAGCTGACTCCATAGCCAAGGGCTGGGTGAGCTCCAGTTATCACTGAAGGCCTCCAAAGCCCTGAATTACAGAATAGGAGAGATCTGCTCTATTTGTACACTCCCTGCCAGAAGCCACTTACTGAACCAAGCTCCCAGATCCCCTGGTACTTCTGTCGGCACCGCCAGCTTCTGCTCCTTGATTTACAACAGCTCAGCAAACTGTCCCCGAGCACTAACACAGCCACATTTATCACCTGCCTCCACTCCTGCCTGCCACACTTTGCTGCTGGGAGGGTTTTTGATGAGGACCTGCACTTTCTGTGGCCACCAAAGACCCCATGGACATGCACTAATCAGCAGTGTCCTCTCAGCACATCTTCACCTTGACCTACAGCCCTCACAGCCAGGGTGGAGGAGAAGGCTGTTTAATGCCTGTGCCTTTGGCACCACTGTAAGTGCCAGCAAAATTCACAAGGAGTGGTAATAATACACTTAAAGTCACACCAAAAATCTCACTCTAAACAAGTTGCAGGCTGTGTTCACACCCTGATCAAGCTTACAAGACAACTAAGCAACTATTTGCACTGAGGTCAAAACCACCTCATTTCTCAGGCTGCAGCCAGTGGTGAAGTTTTCTCTGAGCACCCAGGAGATCCACAGCAGGCAGCTTTACACAGGAGTAGCACAAACCTCCTGGCCTCATCCCTCCATGCCCAAAGACGTGCTTCAGCTTGCAATTGTTTCTATTTGCATGGGATAATTTTAACTGGTAATTCTAGAAAATATTCTGCACAGCTGCATTCAAATTTTACCTTGTGGACCTAATACAACTCATCTGTACAGGATCCACTTTAGTCCTTGGCTTCCCAACCAAGAGTCTGGTCACTACCATGGGCACTGAGCTAGGAAAGCAGAAAGCTTTGATTTTCCCCCAGTTCTGTGAGCCAGGATAAATGGGGCACACCCTCTTCACCTGTAAAATGGGAACACTACTCTCCTCTGTAAAGTACTTGGAGAGCTAAGAAATGCAATTTATTTTCAAAAAGGTTAGGTTAAAATATATTCCTCTTTTCATTCTCTAGATAAATGCTTCATTATACTTCTTGTCCTGCACTTCCCTGATTATTTTCTTTTTTAACCAATTTACCATTTTGACCAGTCCAATTATTTTAGCATATTAAACTCAGACTAATACATGGATATAAAACCTAAATACCACTGCAGACACAGAACAGAGCCTACAGAACATTGTACCATAATTTTTATGGCTTCAAAAGTAGAGAGAAGAGAACAGATCAAGGCAACATGGCAAAAACTAATCTTTTTTATTTTTGTTTCATTTTTAATTCTCCCTTTTTAGTTCTCACTAATTCCACCCACTGGTAATAGCTGAAGGCATACTCCCAAATCAGTGACTCATGGCACAAGACCACAGTCCAAACAGTGACTGACTGGCTTCTCAAAGCAGCACTGTTCAAGAATTGCACTGCTCCATCCCTGCACCTTAACCGCCTTTTCTTTGCTCAAAAAAGAAAACAAAACAAAGAGAGACACCCACCACTGACAACAGGTGCTTCCTTAGCTCTCAAAAAAAAAAAAAAAAACCACCCAAAAAAACTGAAGAAAAAAACAATTTTCCCCTTGGTGCTCCCAGCCATGCAGCCCAGCCTAGGCACATTCTTCCCACCCATGCTTCTTCCCAGGTAATTCTCCACAACCAGAAACACAAGACAGGAGAACTCCCCAGGCAATTTCAGCTTTGAGATTAGCCCACCTCCTCTCTGTGTGTGCTGGAAAACTTCAAATATTTCAATTCCAATTAATATATTCTATTCTTTATTTTAAATAATGAACTTTTCCCCAGGTTTTTAAAACAAATCCCTTAAGAGCTGTTTGGGAACCTTTATTTTTTTGACCTCAATGGCAACCTCCCAGACACATTATTTATAATAGGCTGTCTTTCTTAATACTTGCTATTAGTCAAAAGAGTGCTTAGTAAACATCCTAGCTATCCAATCTTCACATCCTTTAAATAATGGGGTGGGTTCAAAAGGGATAAGCTTTCAAAGTAGGACTCTGCTCACCTTGTAAAGAGGCACAAGCACCCTGATATAGCCCACTTCCCATCATTTTCCAGCTACTGCTTTGAATCTTCAAAGATATTTTAAAATGTGACATAAAAGACCTCCTAGAGAGCAGACACTCATTGATTATTTGTGTCCTGCTCTACCTATGGTAGGTATTCCAGCTCCCCCAAACAGGTATGTCCTAGAACACCTAATTCCATATGGACTGAACATGGATATCCAGGGCATCAACATATAAGGAATGTTCACATACAAGTGCTCATCTGCCTGATCATCAGAGATTAGTTAAATGTCCTGCTGCCAGCACCACTTCCAATGTAGCTTAGATGGTCATGAGCAAAACGCAAATATGGATCTGCATCAGTTTAATCACTTTTTTTAATCAAATAAGACCTGGCTCAGGTTTCAGGAAGGCTGGACAAAAGATGGGCATCAACAGAAGGCAAAAAATTTAGCCACAGGAGGATGAGTGCAGGTTTCCTTCCTTTAATCTCTCCAGAAGGAACAAGGACACATCCTAAGTACACTTTCTTGGCCTCCAAATTAAAAATTGTATGTATCACCTTGGCTATTTTCTTCCTCCTGCAGAAGCCCAAAGGAACTGTGAAAAGCCTGCAAGCAGTAAGTAGCCACTTTCTCCTGCTTCTCACTAAAACTCTGTAAGGGCTGTGATCCAGCTGGGATCCCATCTTTTGCTAAGAGTCTACTAAGGAAAGAAGATTCACCCTTTGGTGTGGCAATGAGAGATAAAAGCCCTCATTTACCTTCTCTCCCTAGGCTACATAAAGCAGCATTAAATGCCAGTTTACAGGTCCAACAACGCTCCATTTGGGTAGGGATAAGGCCCCCGTCCCTCCTCTACACCCTCCCTTTAAACCTTTCCGTAGGTTTGGAAGATCAAAGGAAAACACCTCGACTACCCTCTTCCATTTTGTTGGGTAAGAATTATTTCTATTGCATAAATGCGTGTGCGCATAGCTGTATCTACAGAAATCTATCCGTGTCTGGGAACCCCGAGCTCAGGGCAGCAATAGTGGGGCTGACGGCTTCACTTTGTTCTCCGCCGGGTGCAGGATCTCGCCTCCCGCTCCGAACCTGCTGCCAGGTGGAAGCGGCTCCGTGAGGTCGGGACACAGCCTCACCCCGCTCCGCTCTCTCCGCGGCGCGCAGAGGGCCCGGCCGCCCCCGGCCCTTCCGCGGGGCCGCCGGGAGGCGCGGCGGGGCGAGACCCCCGCGCTCGCTGCCTCGGCGCGGGCCGCGCTGCCGTGCGGGGCCGCCGGGACCCGCCCATGGCGGCGGGAGGCCCGGGACGAGCGGGTGCGGTGCGGCCGGCGCGGCGAGCGGGAGGGCGGGCGGGCCCCGGCCGGGCCTGTCAGGAAGCGGCGGAGGGGAAGGAGGGCGGGCCGGGATCGCTCACCTCGGACACCTCGTCCTCGTCGCTGCCGGAGCCGCCGCCGCCCCCGCTCCGCAGCACGGCGGCCGCCAGCTTGAAGTCGAGGGCGGCCTCAGCGGCTGCGGGCGCGCCGGGGCCTCCCGGACCGCCGGGCCCGGCCTCCCCGAAGAGGCGCACGGCCCGCAGGCCCAGCGGGGAGGGCCCGGCCGCGGCGGGCGGCTCGGCAGCGGCGGGCGGCGCGCGGGGCGCGACCGAGTCGATCTCCTCGTCGGCGGCAGCGGCGGCGGTGCCGTCCGTGAGCATCGCGCTGGTCCGGGCCCGGCCGTCTCCGTCCCCTCACGGCACCGCGGCAGCGCCACTAACTTCTCACACCCTACCCGGCCGCGGCCGCCGCGCCGCCCCCCCCCCGCCGCTCCGCGCACGCCTATTGGGCGCGCTCGGCCGAGGGAGGCGCGCTATTGGCCGCGCCGCCCGTCACTCAAGGCCGCGTCACGCGCTCCCAGCATGCTGCCCTGAGAGCGCACGCCGAGGCGGTAAGAGCGCGCCGCCCCGCCCCGCTCGCCCGGCCTCGCTTCCTGAACTTTCCGTGCTATGATTGGTTCTCCGGGACATCAATCATGTGCCTTGGCGGAGCTGCGAGCGCCTATCGGGTGAGCGAGCTGTCGATCAAAGCACATCCAGGAATCACGGTTTTGATTGGTCGAAAGGTACGTCGCTCACAACGCACGGCGTCTGGCGCCCTCCGATTGGCTCCTGCAAGCCTTGGGCCCGCCTCCCCTTCGAACCCTCTTAAGGACTCCGTCAGCGCGAAACACCGTCACACGCCCGCCTGTCCCGAGCGGTGATTGGGTCAGTGAGCTGTCAATCAAAGAGAAGGGCACGCCTCCCCATGGCCCCGCCCCCTCCATAGGCTGTGCGCCCTGGCTCTCCGCTGCCGCGGCCACGCCCAGTGTGACGTCACCGCGCGGCCACGTGGCCAGGGGTTCGGGGCCCGGGGGTCTCGGCCCGGCCCCGGTCCCGGTCCCGGTAACAGCCCCTAGTTCACCGAGAGGTTGATCTGCGGTCCCGGCCGCTGCATCGGCTCGCACTGTTGGGGAACAGAGGTTACGGGGCCGGCCCCGCGCCCACCCGGGCCAGCGGTTCGGCTCCGGGGCGGCTGCGGCTGGGCGAGGCTCCCGGGACGGCACCGACCTCCTCGGCTCTGCTCCCCCGCTCCGGCCGCTCCCGGCGCTGTGTCCCCGCCGCCTCCCGCCCGGGCAGGGGCCCGTCCAGCCAGCACAGGTCGTGCGGGGAGAAGATGCGCTCCAGCCCCTTCCGGATCGCCACCAGCGCCAGCAGCTGCGGCCGGGCCGGGCACGGGTCAGCGCCGCTGGGGCCGGGGCACAGCAGCGTCTCTTTGTCACACGCCTCTGTCACCCCCGGAGGTGCCAGGGTGCTGGCCTGTCACCCCTCCCGCCCTAGGGGACCATACTTGCCCAACAGTGTGACAGCCCCACGGCCCCACGCCAGGGCTGAAGGCTGGTGGCAAAGCACCCCCATGCACCACCCGCTCACGTCCCCTCCCCAAGGATCGGGCCGGGGCCGGGGTGGGCAGCACCCAGCCCCCGAGGGAGGGTGCTGCCCACCCGATTCGAGGGGTGTCATACCATCACTGGGAAAATAATAGCGGCCACTGTGGACTTGAGAAGCCAGAGCAGGGCCAGGCAGAGCAGCTGGATGATGGTGAAGAGGTGCAGCCGGCGCAGGGGCACGTGGCGGAGGTAGGCAAGGTCCGGCTGGTGCTTGGCTGGCATCAGGAGCAGCCGCACACGGTCCGTGAGCTGCAGTGAGAGGGTGGCAGGTGGGTCCTGGGCAGCTCTCACCCCCCTTCCTGCTGAGATTAGGGCCGGCAGGATGGGGTTTCACCATCATTTCTGCACTTCAGCCCTCCTGTTCTCTGTGCTGACCCCCAGCTGATGCCTGGGCTAGGGAGGTTGTCTGCAGGACTAGGGGTCCTGGTGCCACTGTCACCCCAGGCCAGGGGAGGACTCCAGCTGCCCTTAAGGGTTAATTGAGAGATGACACCCCTTGATCCCCCTCGCTTCACAGGAAACTGCTGCAGCCTCCTCCAGAGCACAGCTCTGGGTTTTCCAAGCAGAGGGAGGGTGTGAGTTTCCCACCCTGTCATCTAGAGCAGGGTAATTGCAAGGAAACTGTACTATTTAGAGGAAAAAGTGGTGTAGAGAATTCTGGAATAGGATTTTTTTTCCTCTCCATTGGTTTCTCAGGAGGAGAGAACTGGCACATGAGCAGCAATACCAGAACCAAAGCATTCTCATGTCCCAGCTCTGCCTGCAGCTCCCAGGTGAGGAAGTCCCTGTGGCTTTGAGAGCAAGTCTGTGTTATCCACTGGTCCCACTTCTCCCACACCACCTGATCCAGCCATGCACAAGTCTCTCCTGCTCCTCAGCATCTCAGAGCTCTCCTTCTCCCTTTCCTTTGCCCTAGAAAGGGCCTCTCTGCTCCTTGTCCTGGGCCTGGTGGGAGACAGCTCTATGCCAGGCTGTACACCACAGAGAGCTAAACCCCAGGTTGTGCTGTGCAGTTGCTGAGCAAAGCCCCTCCTCCCCACCTTCCCCCCCTCCCCTGCAGTCCTCCCTCCTCACCTGGATGCTGTTCAGTGCCGTCACCCCCATGTGCAGGAACACCCCATACAGCACCGGCATCGGGATGTGCTGCAAGGCAGTGAGGTGGGGCATCAGCAGGGCTGGTCCCTGGGGGTCTGTCCCTGCTCGGTGCCCTCTCATGTAAAAGCCTGCATGTGTGTCCACAGCCTGTGCCTCCTTTATTCCCAACAGCCCAGCCTGGCCTTATTGTACTGCTTGAGGTTCACATGAGCCCACGTCTTCCTTGGTGCCTTTGGATGGCAGCTCATCCCCCAGGTGTGTCACTGCACCTCAGCTCGGTGCCATCTGCAAAGATGCTCCATCCTTTTATGTCTTTGATGGAGATATTTGATAGTATTTGTCCAGTAGCACTTGGAAGACACCACTTCTTACTTGTTTCCATTTGGACATTGGCCTACTGACTGTAAATCTCTGGACATGACCACCCAGCCAATTCCAGATCCATCTAACAGTTCTTCCATCAAATCCAGGTGGGAGTGAGGATGCTGGGAGGGCCCCATATCAAAGGCTATAGGAGACCAGCCTCAGAGGTGAGGAAAGAAGTGGAGGAAAAGAGACCTCCTGTCTGCCCACAGGTAATCCAGGGCCACTGGAGGGTTTTTTTTCCTAGCATGGCAGTGGCATGAGGTGAAAGCCAGCAGCAGCCAGGTCATCCATGTAGCAGTATGGAGAGGTAGTGCCTGGGGTGTGTTTGGGGAGCACAGGGACCCCGATACACATGGGGAGGATGGGCAGGTGACATGGGGCCACAGTGTGGCAGCCCTCCAGTGGCACTGGACACAAACCCTTGGTGCAGTCCATACCCACACAGGGCACAGCTCCCTGCCTGCCAGACAGGTTTTCTGTGCTGCTTCGGTGGGTCAGGGTGGGGAACCTCCAGCCTTGCAGGGTGCAGCCAAGCCCTGCCTAGGAAAAGAGTTCCCCCCAGCCAGGCTTCCTACCTTGAGCACAGGGGCCATGAAGACAGAGACTCCCATCAGGATGAAGACAGCCAGGCCTGTCAGCCTCTGCTCCCTGTGGGTGGCAGCACAGGTGTCACAGGTGCTGGGGTCCCTTGGGAGCCCACCCCCCTACCTGTCCTCCTGACCCTAGGATCTCTGCTCTTTGCAGTTTTGATGGCCACAGGCAAAGGGAGCAGCTCAGGATTGCTGTTTACCTGATGCCCAAGAACTCGGGGTGCTCGCCGGGAGCTGAGGTTGCACCCTCCTTCCTCAGGCTCTCCATGTGTGCCAGGGAGATGACAGTGGCTGAGACATACCAGGGGAGGCCAGTGACAGAGGTGACAACCATCAGGAGGGAGACACAGAGGAGGTCCAGGTGGAAGCCTGCTCCTTTCTGCAGCAGGAAAGGCAGCAGGACTGAGGGCATCTTCCCACTTTCCTGGCCAGTTTGGGGTTCTGCTCTCCCCTGGCTGCTTCCCTGGATTCTCCCCCATTGTCTGGTGCTGCCTTTTCCCTGTCCCCCTGCTCACCTGCAGCTTGTACTCGCTGCGGTTAAGAATGACAGCTGTGATCTGCTGGTCCATGAAAATGAGGATGGTGACAAGGACAGCAGGCACTGCGGACAGCAGGCACACCCACCATGGGTTGGCTCCAAAGGGGAAAATGATCCAGCCCCGTGCTGGGTTTGTGGGCTGTGGAGAGCAGAAGGGTCATGGCAGCTGCCACCCACTTGTGGGGTGTGCAGTGCAGTCAGGTAATGGGACCAACCCCATGTGCCCAGGGATGCCCCACCTCAGGGGTGAAAGAACATCCTCACTCATCCTGGGGATGCTGCTGACCCACCAGCCCCCACAAGGACAACCTGGCGGTGACAGAGCAGGGTGTTGTTCTTGGACACCACAAGCCAGGAGCTGGGCATGTGCCTGTGACAGCAGGGGAAGAGGTGGGTTTGGGCAGTGATGATGGTGAGCCCAAGGAGGTGGTGGTGAGCACTGGCTGCTCTGGGGCGCTGCTGGCCCCGCTTCACACCCAGGGTGAGTAGCCCAAGCCCAGAGCTGAGCTTTTGGCTCTTGCTCCAGTGTGATCTGTACAGTCCAGGTCTGAGCCAGGTTATTTACAGTGCATGGGATCAGCTCTGTTCAACCCTTTCTTGTTTGCTGTGGTGCAGCCTGCACCCCCGTAGGGCTGGAGCCAGCGATGAGAAGCACAATGACAGCACAGTGGGATGGCTACTGCGGTGGGCACAGACCCACACCCTGACAGTGCTGTGCCCACCCTGCTGGCACCTTCAGCTCGCTGGGGACAAGGAGCTTGGGGGTCTCCAGGCCCAGGACAGCATCGACAGCACAGGAGGCGAGGATGGCTAGGATGACAGCGAAGTCGCTCACCAGCTTCCGCACCTGCAGGTGGAGATGGCTTGGCCCAGGCTGGCAGGGGTGGGGGCTGCTCCAGGAGCAGCCTTGAGATGTAGCACCCAGAGCCATCCCCACACCAGTGGGACAGGTGGCCATGTCACTGGGGTGGCTGAAAGATGCTCACCCCCACAGGGAAGTAGCGGCTGCTCCTGAAGTGCTTGAGTGCGATGCAGAAGAAGAAGGTGCCCCCAAAGAGCAGAAAGGACATGAGGGTGACATCGGGCACATACTGGCAGCTGGTCCCCAGGAGATGCCCACCTCGATCCAGGCACTGGGTCCTGCTCAGCCCTGCTGGGGTGGCAGGAGGCTGCAGGGACAAGGTGGGCGGTGAGGAGGGGTCACACATGGACACCTTGGGCTCACCTTAGGGCCTCACCTGCCTGCCTGGGAGCAGGGGCTGTACCTGCCAGGTCGTCAGGGGTGAGGGCAGCGATGTGTCATTCCCTGCTGAGCTGTGACCTGCAAAGTGACAGGGAGCAGATTGGTACTGGTTTCATCAGGATGACTGGGATGATGCTGCCATCAGGCTGAGTCCTCAAGCTCTTCCTGAGGGCTCAGGGGGCTGGGTGGGCCCAATGTGACCTCTGAGACCCTGGCGCTGGTTGATGCCCAGGGAGCATCAAGGCTCAGATGTCCCTGTCCAGGGCTTGGCTAAAGCACTGAATACTCAGAGGCACCATTGGTCCCAGGCTGGTCAGCACTGATGTTTTTGGTGCATGGTGTAGGTCCCATTTCCAGGGTCAGTGTGAGTGATATAATTTCCATAGTCATGTCTTCAAACCCCAGAAAACAGCCCCTGATTTACAGACTGGGCTAGAAATGGCAGAGCAAACCCATCCATGTGCCCCTTTCCAGCCTCTGACATCCCCCATTCTGGAGGCATAGGAGTTAGGCCAAGGCTGTCCTTGTACTGCCCTGTACTGCCCTGCCTGGTTCCTGGGTAGTTCTGGGAGGCAGGAATAGATGGACAGACTGTATGGAGGGAAGAGGAGGACACTGCAATGTGGTCAGGCAGGTGAGGATGAGATTAAACAGTCTCCTCCTCCAGTGCCTTCCCCCATCCAGCCAGGAAACAGGTTCCCAGTGGCATCCTGGGGCAGCAGCTTCCTGCTCCCCACCCACCCACGGCTGCTCGGGCTCACCGGGGCTGGACAAGTTGCAGGTGCAGCTGTAGGAGGTGACGTTGTCCAGCCGGTACTTCCAGTTGATGGGGAAGGCATCTGCCAGGCTCAGCATCTTCTCCAGGGAGTCGTAGATGAATATCAGGCTGATGAGTGCGCAGAAGCCTTCCTCGGTGAAGCGGGTGAAGTACCGCACCAGGTGACTGGCCTCGGTGGCCACCAGCACCACGCCAAAAAAGGCCACCCAGAGCCCAATCCAGAGGCGGAACTCCAGGTAGTCCAGGCTGTGATCCCTAGGGGAAAGGGTGACTCAAAGCCTCTCCAGTGACAGAGCCTGGAGTGATGGTGGCCCGTGGACAGTGGGCTGAGGATCCATCCCTGGCACTGAACTCACTGGCTGAAGGAGAAGAGGAGGCGCTCAAACACAAGCACGGGGCCGGTGCTGCTCAGGATGGTCAGCGGTTGGCCCGAAAAGAGGCAGAAGATGAAGCCAGCAAAGGCTGTGCCCAGGAAACTCTCCAGCACGCCCTGAAATGCAGGGAAGGAGTCCAGGTGCCAAGCACATGGCAAGGAGGAGAGCTGTGGGCCTGTCCCCCCAGCAGCACAGAAGAAGACAGGGTCAGTGCTGGGGACCACCGGGGAAGGAGGCAGAATTCAGGCAATGCTCAGGATGTCCTGGGGATGCTGGTAGGAGGTGGGCACCCAGGGGCCCTCTGGGCTGGGCTGAATGGTGTTGGTAGCAGACACCCCACAGCCACACTGACCTGCATGTTGGCGGTTGCGTCCCCCAGCATGCCCCCGAAGGTGATGGCATTGGTGACTGTCGCCAGGTAGATGTAGAGCACTGCTGAGAGGCACTGAGGGTGCAGGGCATCGGAGAAGTCACTGCCATACCACGGCGCCTTCCTCCGGATGTCTCGCAGCAGCCCCCCAAAAAGCCTGGGGTGAGGGAGGGAGGTCTCAGGTCAGACCCCACAGAGAGCTACACAGCAAGGGATTGTCCCTTCTCCTGGATACAGAAACTCTGAGGGGCTTGGACATGGTGGCCCCATGAGAAACCAGTGACCTGTCCCAAATCCAGCACCCTGCTGCACCTCCCACTGCCCTTCCAGACACTGACCTGCCTGTTCTCTCCAGCTCGTCCCCAGAGCGTGGGTGCCCTGGGCTGGCTCTGTCCCCAGCTGCTGTCATGTCCCCATTACCATGTGGCTGCTGGTCCAGTGGGTCCACAGTGGCCCTGTGGCAGAGCAGAGCCTGACACAACAGGCTGCAGGTTGGGACCCTCAGGACCCAGCTGCATTTAGGGGACACTAGGACAGGAAAGGGAGAATGGAGAGAGGACAGAGGTACAAAGAGGGCTTGTGCATCCCCTGATAACGGAGAGGAGAAAGATCAGGAAGAGGAGACATGGCAGACGATGATCTTCTAAGGTTTCTTCCAACTCAGCCATGATTTCCTCTGGCAAGCTCTGGAGCCAGCCCTTGCAGGACTGGTTTTAGTGGAGGAGCTGGGCAGAGCCTAGGGTGTCCTGCTCAGAGGTTGAGTTTCATGTGTAAGTGCTGCATCCCAGTGTTCCCCTTTGGAGGGGACTTGCCATCCGCTGCCAAGTGGGACAGCAGGACTAACAGCAGAGGAGACCAAAGCAGGGACCTGTGGAGGGGCCTGGCTGGGAGGACACCCTGGCTCCTGGACAGCTTCATCCCCATGGAGATGGAAGTTCCAGTATCACAGACAGAGGTATCCCTGCAGGACCCTGCAGAGGGGCTGGCAGGGGTTGGGGTGCCCTCCCTCCAGCCCACCTTCTGCGTGGAGATGGCAGATTGCTTGGCGGAGGGATTCGGGCACTAGGGTCCCATTTCCCAGGAGGAAGCACAATCAGCTCATCCAGGAACGCCTCTATCCCTGCCACGAGGTCCTCTCGGTGCTCAGCCTGCCGGGCAACTCTTTGGAAGAGCTGTGGGGAGATGCTGTGGTTTAGCCACCATGTCCCTGCATTCATCCACTTGGAACCTTCCTCCCAGCCTGCAGCCATCACCAGGAAACAAACCCACCCACTTCAGGACAACAGGTGCCCTGCATCCTGCAAACCACCCAAGCTTTTGTTGTTTTATCCTGGGCAAGCGAGGCCACCAGCTTGCCCCATCCTCTGCCCTCCACTGCAGCCTGCAGAGGAGAGGGGTCCTGGTGTCCCCATTCCAGGCCCATCCCATCCCTGGGTGCTGTGCCAGGCTCACCTCATCTGTCAGCAGTGTGGCCATGGCTCTGCCAACCTCGTGGTAGGCTTTCACTCTGGGGGGGCCCAGCAGGATGAAGAGGAACCTGTGGCAAGACAGCAGCTCTCCAGAGCAGCCCTCTCCCCTCCAGGGGATGCCTCTCTGGGGGATGTGGGGAAGGGGCCTGGGCAGGCCTGGGGGGGCTTCTGCCACTCTAAAAGTGGGGTCAGGGGCAGAAGACAAAACACGTCTGCTTCCACTGCATGGCAACCTCACAGAGACCATGGGACACCAGGACCCTGGCTGGATCACAGGGTCTGCAGAAATCCAGACTGGGAGGTGTGGGGGAACAGGTCTTTGGGACAGAGGAAGAGAAATCCTCAGCTGGAGGTGTCTGTGGCATCATTTTCCTGGGAATGTTGCTCGCAGGCAGGATGCTGGTGTGTTAGGGAAGGAGAGCTTGCCAGCAGCACGGGCAGCAGGTTTGACAGGACTCTGGGGACATGGGAGGAGACTGGAAAGAGAGCTCAGAGCCCTTGATAAAATATGGTAAAAATCCCACAATTGAGAAGATGGTGCAAAATCTCCAGAGGGACAATCCACACAAATATTTAACTGAATCCTCCACAGCTTTCCCAAGCTGGCAGGAGTGGTTACAGTCCTGAAAACCTGAGCTTGTCAAGCAGTTCCAGTGACTGCACCCTGAGCAAACCCCCAGAGAGAGGGCAGGGAAACTCCTCTGGTCATGTAAGTGGGACTTGAGAGAACCCCCAGATGCTGGAGGCCTTTGGAGCCTGCTCCAAAGGGACAAGAGGTGACAGCTGCCACGTGGGATTGCTTTCAGCCAGGTATCTGCACCAAGGTGATGGGAAAACCTTAAGACCCTGGAGATGGATCTGGATGAGAGACAACCCTGAGGCAGTGGCTGCACCTGTGGGACAGCCTGGCATGGCCAGCAGAGGGGATGGCACCTTGGCCAAAGGGATGGTAGGGGCAAGGTCTGCATCCCAGTTTGGGGGAGGAAAATGCAGGGCAAGGGGTTATCATGAAATCCTCGAGACCCTGGGGCATTCACGGGGACTCGCCACCCAACTCCTGCGGAGGAGAGAGCAGAGGTGGGTGGATGTCTGTCCTGCTGCTCCCGGCTCCTGGGGACGGCTGCTCTGGGCAGAGTGACCAGGAGGTGGCAATGTCCCTCCTGATGCTCTGCGCACTTCCTAAGGAAGTCCCCGCTGAAGGCACACTGCCCGTTTCCCCTCACGGCTTTAGAGGATGCATTCCTCAGCCACGGAGAAACCATGAGGACCTCCTGCCCTCCTCCTCTTCCCCCACCCCATCTCATCACTTAGAACAGCGGGAGGACAAGAGTCTCCTAAAAACCTGCATCCCACTCCTGCCGCCAGGCCCGAGCTCTCGGCAGTAGGTGGAGAGCATCCAGGACCAGCCAAGGACAGGGAATGCAGAGCCCGGTGGGAATGACCCAGGGGATGTCCCTTCCAGCCTGCCCAACTCCACACTCAGCCCATTCTGCAGTGCTGCTAAGAAACTGGGAAAAGCAGGAGGGAAGCAGTGAGACAGGATTCTGGGACTGTATGTGGCACTGGCTGCCATTCCCTTTGCTTTGGACAAGCAAAGCCTTGGCTGGTGTGGGGGAAATGGGGAGACAGGGACGGGGGAGGGCACAGGGACATCGGCCATGCTCTGTTACCTGCTTGGAAGAGAAACCTCAGCCAGTGAGCCAAGGGACACCCCATGCCTGAGGCGAATGAAGGCAGTGAAGGGCTTTTCCAGGAATTCAACTTCCCCAACAGCAACGTGGGCTGCTTCAGCCCCCGGTGGGACCTTCTTCTTAAATCTGTTTCTCAGCTGAAAGGAAAGGGATGCAGCAGCTGAGTACTCAGGATGCCGTGGCTGAGCATTCAGGGTGCAGTAGCTGCTCCCAGCCCAGCTCCATGCTGCCATACCTGCTCCTTAAGAGGAGTTTTGGAGACCTGGGTCCTGGGTTCAGACCTGCCTTTGGCTTTCCCTGCAAAGAAAGAGAGGAAGCAGCAAAATCCAGGTGCAGGCGAACGGCCAGCGTGGGCTGCCCCGGGCTGGAGGCAGTGGGATGATGCTTGGTGGGACAGCCAGGCTTCCTACCTCGGCAGGGAGAGATCCCGAGCTCGGTGAGGAGCTGCAGCAAGGATTTTGTAGGTTGGTGCTGTGGCTGGAGGAGCAGAAGGGCTGCCAGGCGCTCCCTCAGTGCAGGCTGCAGCTCTGCTTCCTCGGACTGCTCAGAAAGTGCTTTTTCTGTATCAGGGACAGGGACAACTCTGAGGGCCCCTGGTTCACTGCCCACTGGGGAGTTGCCCAGGGGAAAACTCCCTTAGCTGGAGTAGCAGAGAGCCCCCCCAGGTACCCAGTTGGCATTCATCAGTGCTGTTCTATAGGCACCTCCTGGTGCCCGTCCCTCTCTGGGGACCACCCCATCCCAGGAGATGACCTTTGCATCACTCATGTACCAATTATTTCCTTGAAACTGGTGGCATCCAGATCCAGGAGCATTGTCCCCTTCTGCAGGCATGTCCTCAGCTGGAACAGGCTGTGCAGGGGCAGAGCTGGGACATGGGGTGCGCTCCAGCGCTCCCCACCATCCTCCACCTTCTCCTCGAACTTGATCCACCTGCCCAGGGAGATGTGGGGGTCAGTGGCAGGGTAGGAGGCCCTGTGCCAGGCAGTGGGAGCTAGAGCCCGGGTCCATCTTTGAGCTTAGCATGGGGCTGGCACTGGCAGGGAGGGGTTTGGGTGGCTCAGAGGGGCCTGCACTTGGTTCATGGTGTAGGGGCAGCTGGGCAGACAAAGTGGTCATGTCCCCATTCCTGCAGACCCACACCTCTCTAAGGTCTGATCAGGGGAATTCCAACTAAAGTGAGGTGAAAGAATGGTTCAGGTTTAAAGGGACCTTAAAGCTCACCTTATTCCAAGCCCTCCACCATGGGTGGGGCACCTTCCACTATCCCAGTTTGCTCCAAGCCCCTTCTAGCCTGGCCTTGGAGACTTCCAGGGATGGGGCAGCCACAGCTTCTCTGGGCAATCTGTGCCTTGCCACCCTCACAAGGAAGAATTACTTCCCAATATCCTATCTGACACTGATCTCTGGCAGTGGGAAGCCATTCCTGCTTGTCCTGTCACTCCAGTCCCTTGTCTCAAGTACCTCTCCAGCTCTCTTGCAGCCCCTTTAGGCACTGGAAGAGGCTCTAAGGCCCTGAGCCTTGTCTTCTCCAGGCTAAACAACACCCCACCTCCCTCATCCTGTCTCCATAGCAGAGCTGTCCCAACAGAGCTGTTCCAGCCTTTGAATCATTTCCATGGTTTCCTTTGGATGTGCTTCAACAGGAGCTGGATGTGGTGCCCCAGGGCAGTCCCACACAAAGCAGAACAGAGGGAGAAGCCCCTCCTCACCCCACTGCCTGTGGTACAGCCCAGGACAGACTCGCCTTTCTGGTCTGCCAGTGCACAGTGCTGGCTGATGTCCCATTGTCACCCAGCAGCACCCCCAGTCATTTTCTGCAGGGCTGCTCCCAGCCCATCCATTCCCCCAGCTGCACTGGGGCTGGGGGTGGCCCTGCCATTAGCAACGCTTGCTTGGAGTCAGAACAGAAGTGTCTTGAGCTGTTTTCACGCTCGGGCCATGCCAAATATTTTAATGCCGGGCACAGACAGAGCTTCCCTTTGTCACGGTGGGTGGGCGCTGGTCGTGCTGCACGGGCAGAGCGTGCCCGGCGCTGCAGGCTGCTGCGAGGGGCACAAGGGGCTGGTTGCAGGGAGAGCTGCAGCAGCGGTGGTTCTGGTCCCACAGACACTCCGACCCTGGGTGAACACCCACTGCTGTCCCCAGACTCCTGTAGCCCATGTCCCCTGCCCCTGCCGGGGGGTGGATGGGTGCCAGGGGGCACGGGGATAACCCAGCCCCAGCGCAGCTGCTGGAGCCTGGAGAGGCACCAGAGAGAAGCAGGAGGAAGGGTGCTGTGCCCGGCCTGCCTGACATCCTGCCCTCTCCCATGAAATTAAGTCAGCCCAGCTGGGCACTGGTGGGGCAGAGCCCTGCCAGGGGGCTGAGGCTGGGGAACAGCCAGCCTCGGGAAATGCCCTGGGCTCCCAAAGCGTGGCCCAGCAGCCTGGCTCTCGCAGGTGTCCCTACCTGGCCATCTCCCTCCACTCCAGCCCCGCCGGGGTGCTGAGGAGCTGGTTGAGCTGGATGAAGAGCAGCGGGCAGGTGACATCTCCCCTCTCCTCCCACTGCAGGGTGGCACCAGCTCTTCGGGCCGCCGTGGCCGTGCTGGAGGGGAAGATGCTGCAGCCGAAAGTCTGGGAGGGAGCTCCAGGATTGCTGCTCTCTAGTTGGGGCTGTGAGCAGCTGTCTGCTGCCCGGAGAGCTGTGTCACCCGCCCCGGGCATGTGGGCTCGCATGGCCACCGGCAGCTACAGGTGTGGGCTCCCCTCCAGCACTCACAGGATCCCACTCATCCCACACCTTATAACAGCTGTGAACAGGTTTAAACTGGCCACAAACCAATACACAGGAGCCAAGCCCAAAACAAGCATCCCAAAACAGCAGGGTCAGCCCCACAGGTCCCAGTATGGTTGTGTCCTGCCATGTCCAGCTGCCCACCTGGGCCAGGGACCAGGGGACCCATCTGCCTCCTGCAAGTGACCTGGGTGGACAGATCTTCGTGTGTTCCCAGTCCTGTCTGCAGCCTGCAAGGTGCTGGTGAGGAGGTGGCAGGGCCAGCCCTGGAGAGCTGGTGGCAGTATCTGTGCCTGTGGCAGGAGGGGTGACACAGCCCATGGCAGCTCCTTCTGGGAAAAGAGGATATGGGGACATGCTCTGGGGAAGGATGTGGCACTGCTGGGCAAATCCACAGTGGGGAAATAAGGGGCTGACGGAAAGGACTGGGAGGGCTCCGGGGCCGTGCCGGTGTTCAGAAGGCTTCTGCAGGCAGTGAGCGGATGGTGGGGGAAGGACGTGGGTACAAGTGCAGCACTCTGCAGGGACAGGGACGGGGACACGGCAGGGCCTGCACAGCGCTGCCAGCAGAGAGCAGCCACGGTGCTCGCTGTGCCCATGCCATGCCCACCGCCACCGCCGCCACGCTTGGCCCCTCGGCTTCCCGCCGACAGACCGCGGGGCTGTGTGCACTGCAAACACGGCGTGGACACCGCAAACACCCGCGGCTCGGCACGGGCCGGCTGTGCTGGAGCCCGCTGGACCCAACAGGATCCAGCCCCAGGAGCAGCTGGAGCAGGGCCAGGCACCACCACGGCAGAGTCACGTTTTGGGGAAGGGCGGGTGGGAGCGTGGGTTTCTGAGGTTCTGGTACCTGCCTCACAGGAACTGAGGCCAAGGATCTACCCCAGGGTGTCCAGGCTGTTTGCTCTGTGATAGCAGTGGGTACCATGGTATGTGGACGTGTGCCCTTAGCTGGTGTGGGGACCTTAGGGAGATCCTTGGCAGAAGGACTCATCGATAGGGAGCATCAGGGATGCCCTGATGCACCCAAATCTTCCTGGGGTTCACCTCCCCCTCCCGTGGGGGCTGCCTCAGCAGCATGAGATGGGGCATGACTGGCAGCAGACACGGGCAGGGAGGCTGTGAGGGGCTGCAGGAGGTGGGAAGGGGTCATGGGAGGCTGTGGGAGGCAGAGGGGAAGAGGTAGCAGGAGGCAGAGGCAGGAAGCAGAGGCAGGCAGGATCAGCAGCCTGCACACATCCCCCCACCCTTGCCTGCTGCCAGTCCTCTGTACCAGCTGCCTCCCTGGCAGTGACGTGAGCTGGGCAAGTGCTGCCCGCTTACACTGCCTGCACATGCCCAGCCCAGCCTTGGGGACATGGTGGGGGACTGGCAGGGGCAAAAAATTCCATCCCAACATGGGGATCTCCCCAGGAGCCAGTGTGCAGAACTGCCCAGGGACACAGCCCCTCACCCGTGCCACCAAAGGCTTTGAGCTCCTGATGGCCGGAGGAGGCGGAAGGAAAAACATCCAGCAAACAATTGCAAAAGTCAAGTCTGAGCAAGAAGGAGGGTGTGAGCAGGGGGGTGCCAGATCCGGTGGTATTCCTTGGAGACAGTAACAACAATAGCAGGAATATTTGCTCATGCCTAGCTGACCCTAAACCAGCCATGGGCTCGGGATCTCAAGGAACCAACCAGGGGCCTCTGTTGGCCCAAAGGAGAGCTGGGGCAGGACCCTGCACTCACCTGTCACTGATGTCAGTGACATTTTCTACGTTGTCACCTGTGCTGAGGATGTGGCCAAACACAGCACACGGTTGCCAGCACGGTGAAGGGCATGGGGAAGCTCCGGCAGAGCCCAAACACAGCAGGCTGGAACAGGGACAAGGACAGTGCCTGGCTGGGGGGGTGTTGTGAGGTGAGGCTGTGACTCAATCACTTGGGCAGCATAGGGGCACAAATGGGGTCTTAGGAATAAAAAGGGTCTCTACTGCCATCTCATATTGCCACTACCTCCCTGGTGAGACCTGCCACTGGTGCAGTGGCACATGGGTGTCAGTCTGTCCCCTTTCTGAGGGTCATCCCATCCCCAGGGCCAGCAAGAGGTGCAGCCCTGACTCCTGAGGTCCTGTCTTTCACGCGATGCTCGTCTTGTGAGGTGCTGAGGTGCACTCGCTCTCCCAGCACCCTCGGGCCACCTCGGCCACCTGCCTGGGGCCACGGGGACCACCGGGATCCCCCTCCTCTCCCCCTGGCTGGGGCCACACTTCCCCCTGGCCATCTCCTGCCCTCCGAGCTCTGCAGAAACCCTTTGCTCTCCGGGCTCTCTCCGCTTAGCGGAGCGGCACCGGGGCTGCGGTGGCTTTTGGGTCCCTGTCTCCCTCCGGAGCGAGGAGAACCCACGGGGCCCGGGCTAAGGTCCCGGTCCCAGCCGGCGGGACGCCCCCGGGGGCGGTGGGGAAGCCCTTCCCGGGGGCGGGGCGGTTGCTCAGCCCCTCCCCGCCCCGCCCCGCCGCCCGCTGCTTTCTACCCGCGGCGGGGCCGCCGTGCCGGAGAGCGGGCATCGCTGCGGGACCGAGCGGAGCGCGGACTGGCTGGACGTGTGTGCCCGCGGGTCATGGACGGGCGGGCAGTGCTGATCCAAGCGCTGCTGGCGGCAGGTACGCGCTCGTGTCGGGAGGGTCCCGGGTGTGGGCAGCGCATCCCAGCGCCGTGCTCGACTGGAGGGTCCCGAACATATGGGGGGATGGTCTTGGGCAAGGCGGGCATGGCCGGTCCTGGGCGCCGGCAAAGCCGTGCTGGTCCCGGGTGTGAGCAGACGGGAAGATCGGTCCCTGTCCCGCGTGGGGGGTCCCGGGCAGGGCAGTGTCAGCCCCCACTCATGACCGCTCTCTCCGCAGTGTGCTCGGCGGCGGCGGGCGGGCTGCGCCGGGACGAGCTGCACAACGAGGTGCTGCACAAGGGCGGCGGCGGCGGTGGGGTGCCGGTCCCGGCCACGGCGCCGCTGCTCGGCGGCAGCCCGGAGAAGGAGGGAGGCGGAGCGGCCTCGGGGGACGACTTCAGCGAGCTGCCGAGAGGTACGGACGCGATAAGGGGTCCCAGGGTGGGACGGGCTGGGCTGGGGGGCAGTCGGAGCCGGAGAGGTCGCGGAGGTCCCGCGGATGTTCCGGCAGCAGCTCCGGCTGCGCTTCGGAGGAACTTGCAGCGGTGGGTGGGAGCAGTCCCAGATACGAGCCCCGGCGGCAGCAGACCCGAGTGGGAGTAGCCTGGGGGGCAGCAGCGCAGAGCAGTGCCGCTCCTGTCCGTGTTCCTGCAGTCGCCTGCAGGGCGGGTTCCACGGGGCCCCGGGTCTGAGCTGCTTGGCCAGGAGGGGACAGCCCCTCGCGGCGGCGTTGCCGTGTCCGGGGACCCGCGCTGCCCTCCCGGTGGTGGCGCGGGGACCGTCGTGAGTCACCGCCGCCCACGCGCGGCTGCTCCTCATTCCGCGGCAGGGCTCGTCAGCCGGCGGCCTCGCCACGGGGGCGGTGGGGGCACTGCCGCTCTCTGGGGCTCCCGAGCACCCACGCCGGGCTCCTTGCCCCGGGCTGGCACCAGAGAGTGTCCTGGGGTCTCTCATGGGAGTTGGAGGGGGGTTGAGGGGGTGACACGTACCTGTGCCTCGCACACGCGGTGTGCCGAGGGCAGTACCTGGCACCAGGAGCGTGCTCCGCTCCGTACAGCTCACCCTCCCATTTTTTCCGTGTTTTTCTTTGCTTTCTGGCTGTGCCAGCAGAGTGTGACAAAAAGCCGGCAAAACCGGGCTGAGCCACTCGCACCGGGGGGACTCAGCCCTCGGGAAACGCAGCAGTGTGTGTCGGCTGGCTGTGGCTGGGAGATAACCCTCAGGGCAGGAGAGGCAGGGGACGGAGCAGCCTCTGCTCTCAGCCTCATCCGGGGCTTCTCCAAGCCGCAAAGTTTCCTGGAGTATCGGATGTCGACATAGCTTTGCTAGGTGTGCAACTGGTGCGTGCCAGCATGAGAGGCGCTGGTTCCGTCAAGAAGTGATTGAGTTGTAACCTGGGCGGGTTACAGCTTGCCAGCTTGGACTCTGCTGTACTCTCCTCCCCGAGCAGCCCCGGGCTTAATTCACCGGGGTTACTGAGCACCATAGCTCGGGGGGGCCTAAGGAATCCTCCTTGGAGCAGTGAGTGCTCTCCAGCACCTCGTGAGATCAAGCTGCGGGGTGCTGTTTTTTTGTTTTTGTTTTTTTTTTAGCATCTGCATGCTTTAATAACCATTCCAGTATCGTTGCTAGTGTTGGGCTATGTTTGGGTGAGGAGCTTGGTGCTCTAGTTTCTGCCAACCCAGCAGGGGACTGATCTGGCATCAAAAGCCACAATTAAAATATACCGTTGTAATTGATGGGAATGATGCCCTCACCATCTCTTGGGCTCTGCAAAACCAAAACTTAAGGAAGACTTGCTCTTTTAATCCTGCCCTGGGGTGAGTAAGGCATCCTTGTGCCCACGGGAAGGAGAGTCCATCAGAGCCATGAATAGAGTCTTAGAAAAGCCTGTGCTTGTCAGGGAAATAAAGGCCAGATAAAGGGGCAATTAGCAATGTTCTGTATTCAGTGGAAACTGGTGCATATAATAGCAGCATTTGAGATGTATAAAGCTCTGTTCCCCCTGCCCAACTCCCTTCTTTCCTTGAGAATTGTTCTTATGAATTGGAAAGGCCATGATATTTGTGAGGAGCTGAAAGAAAAAATGCCCTCCCCCCCACCCCGGGCTCAGGGGCAGCTCCCAGCACAAAGGGCTGTGGGAGCCAGGGCTGAGCAGTTGTGGCAGCCCTGGGATGTGCCTTTGCCTTCCCTTCGGTTGGCACGTGGAGCTGATCTGACTGCTGTTCTCTCCTTCCCAAATTGTTTTTCAGTTGCCTTCCTGTCAAAGCCTCAAGGCCTCGTTACTCCCAAGAAAAAAGGGAACGGCAATAAAAGAAGAAAAGGCAAAGGCCTGGGGAAGAAGAGAGACCCGTGCCTGCGGAAGTACAAGGATTTCTGTATTCACGGCGAGTGCAAGTACATCCGAGAGCTGGGAGCTCCCTCTTGCATGTGAGTTGCTGGCATGTGCCTGTGTTGGGGAAGCTTTAGTCATGGTTCTTTCAATTCTCCAGGCTGGGCAGAGGAAAAGCAGAGATATTTTTAGTGCATGTTCCCTGCCCATGCAGGGACAACTTTGACTTAGCCTCTTCCTTGTAATTCTTGAGAAGTGTCCACCCCTTCCCCAGATCCTGTCATGGCCTTAGAGCCAGGGTTCCCTGCCAGCATGGTGAACTCTGGCTGTGCTGGGAACTGCAGAATTGTGTGTAGGGCTGGGGTCTGGCAGCTTAGAGCTTCTGCAGGTCTGATTTGGGAAAGCTCATCCTGATCCTGTCACTGTAAATCCCCCACTCTGAGACCTCGGGGCTCCTGCATCTATCAGGGCACATCAGTGCAGGTGGGGGGAGCATCTCTGCCATGCCACCAGCAAAGCAGAGTAGAGATAGTACCTTTGGGGACAGGCTGCCAAAGCCATGCCCGAGCTGTCCCTTGGCCTGATGTACCCTCCTTGCCCACCCTCCCTGGGGTGCAGAGCAAGCAGGGACTAGATGAGGCAAGTGAAGGAGAAAGTGTTTGCCTGCTGCTGGGGCACCTGGATACAGCACTGCTGCTGCATGAAATACTCTGGGGTGCATATTTGATCCCCACTGACGTGGGCAGGACTTGAGCTGGCAGATATGTAAGAGGCTTTGTTCTTCACTATCAATCCTCTGAGCCACCCAGCCTTGAGCCCAGGGAAGATAATAGCTCCTTGGCTTATGGTGCCCACAGGATCTGCAATCTGCAGGGATCAAGCTCCACAGAGCTCCTCTAACTCCCTGGTTTCTCCCTGTTGAAGCCATCATGAAGTTGGGCCCTTGCACGGGGGCTCAGGACTTTCAGTGAGGGGACATCTTTGCAGGCTCAGTTTGGGTTGGTGACCCAGCACAGTGAGGATTGTAACATCCTGGCCTAGGCCTGGAGCAGCCAGGTGTCCCCTGCCCACATCCCTGGGGCTTGGAGAGAAACTGGGACACAGAGAAGCAGCAGGGATTTGGGGGCTGGCTGTGTCTCTTCAGCGTGGTTGGTTTGTCCCTGGGGGACATCTCTCAGAGCCATTGGAGTTTTTAGTAACAGTGGCCAACTGCCCCATCTCCTTGACTAAAGAGGCTTTGTGTTGACTGGTGTCACTCGGTTGTGGCCGCTCTTTCTTGGTGGTAGGCTGTGCCCCTGTCACAGGGTCTCCTGAGTGTTGATTCCTGGGGCACAGGGTGGAATGAGGATGCTGCTGGACTGGGTCCTGCACCTTTGCCGTGTGCCCAGCCTTGCTGCTGTGCCTGGGAGGTGATGCTGGCAATGGGACATTGTGAGCCCAGGAGCTGGGCTGAGTCCGGCTTGGAGATCAGCCTGAGGGTCAGTGGTGCTGGATATAGAGGGATATATTTATCTGGTTGCATCAGTGCAATGTGGCTCAGGGAGGGCTGGAAGGCTCCCAGCCTGTGTGAAGCGTTATTTCTGTTCCATGAGCAACCTCCCAAGTCTCCAGGGATGGGACACCTCTGAGCTGGCAGGGTGTGCAGGGACATCTTGCTCCATGGGAGATGCCGGCCTAGCTGCCTCACTGCTCCCTTCCCACTTCCAGAGGTGGTCTGGGCAACCTGCCTGGGGGTGACTGGGAAGAGCACAGACCCCAGTGCCTTCCACTGGGGGAGAGCTTAACCTTTGTAGGAGCCTTCACTAGGTGCAGAAGAATCTTAATTTACCAGTACAATAGAGATGATGGTGGCAACCCAGCTGAGGGGTGTGGGGCCCAAGGGAAACAGGCAGGGTGCTGGTTAAGGCTGGGCACAGAGGCATTGCCTTCCCATGGGGTGTGGAGAACACAAAGACCTCCTGTCCTTGCTCACCACTGACTTTTATGAGTTTCCTTCTTGCCCAGATGCCAGCCAGGCTATCATGGAGAGCGCTGCCACGGTCTCTTGCTGCCGGTGGAGCACCCGCCCAGCGCGTACGACCACACCACAGCCCTGGCCATCGTTGCTGTTGTCCTGTCCTCCCTGTGTCTCGTCATCATCGCAGCCCTGCTGATGCTCAGGTGAGTGGGATGGGACTGAGCTCCCTGATTTGTGTCCCTGGGAAGATCATGTGCAAGAGGAGGGTGACAGGGGCTTCTCCATGCTCTGAGCATCCCTTTGCTTGGCCTCGCAGGTGTCACAAGAGGGGTGGCTACGATGTAGAAAACGAAGAGAAAATCAAGCTGGGCATCACTGTGAATCACTGAGGATGCTGGGTGCTGGCGAGGTGAGCCCCTGGCTGGGCACGGGGCAGCAGTGGGGCTGGTGGACATCTGGGGGCTCTGCTGTTTGTGGTGGCTGGGACTGCTGTGTGAATCCGGTGCCAGAGCTAGGCAGGAGCTGAAGGCAGCCTGAGTCTGGAGAAGCAGCTGGCTGGGAGTCTGGGCTGCCTTGGGGCGCTCCAGTTTCTTTACTCCCCTTTCTGCTGAAATCCTGTCCCCAGGCACCCCTGTCATTCCTATGTGCTTCTTTCTAACCCCAAGTCCCTGCTCTGTGCTGGTGTTCCATGTTTTGAGGATGTTTGGTAGTAGGGAAGCTGCTTCTGTTTTGTTTAGATTTCCCCCCCACACTCATTCTGCTCTCTCTCTGACCCTCTGAGTCACTTCCCCTCCTTAGATATTGCCTCTATTTATATACATGTGTAAAAAACCCCTTTCCTTTTCATTCCCACTCTACTTATTACTTGCACCAAAGCAATGCCTATCAGCTTGGCGCAGGGGGATCTTGCTGCCAGCCCATGCCATGTTCTTCTGGCTGGGTTGGAGTGTGTGCTCTGCCCCAGGGGTGGCTGTGAGGCTGGGTGCTGAAAATTTGTCAAACTTCCCTGGTCTGACCTAAATCCTGACGTTAGATGTAGTCAGACATATTACAGCTACTTCTCTTCTTAAAAAAAAAAAAAAAAAAAAAAAAAGGTCATTGTTCTTTGTGAGGATGAAGTAATGCCTTTGGAGAATTTCTGTCATGTTCATCACAGTGTCGGGGGTGGGAATTTGAGCTGGTCATAGGAGCTGAATTTTCAGGAAGGCGACTTGGCACAACGCTTTCCTCACTGCCTCACTGTCCCCTTTAGCCTGGAGATTGCTGGGTGGGTGTGCCTGAGGGAAAAAGTGCTGTGATCCCCGGAAGGGAAGCATGGTGGGGTACCTTGACACCCATCCTCCTCCAAGGTCCAGCCCCGGGGGGCGGCCGGTGAGGTTTGGGTGGGCACTGAGGGTTCTCCCGCCGGGCTGGGCGGGTCGGTACCTCTACCCCATCACGCAGGGAGTGCTCTGAGGCAGAGCAGCCGAGGATCGCGGTGTGAGCCCGCCCGCCTCTCTCTTGCAGGGGTCGGCACGAATGCACTTCTACCTCCTGGAAGAGGCGAGACCGCGGCGCGGGGCTGCGGCACGCTGGGGGCTCGCTGCAGCACCGGGACGGCACCGGCGGGGCTGCCCGGGCAGCGGCGGCACTGCGGCAGCTCCGTGGCCACCTCCGGGACGGAGCGGGCTCGGGAACGGCGCTGACCGGGGGCACCGGGGCTCTCCGGCGGCTCTCCGTCCGCTGCAGTGTGTGCCCAGGAACAAGCTGTGAAAGGGAGGAGACCGAGCTCGGGGCTTCCTTTGCCGCAGAAAGGGGGGGAGGGTAACAGCTATTTAACAAGATATTTTTCATTTTAAATTATATATTTATTTTAGATAAACTGTACATAGTATTTATATTTATTGTAGGTCTGGCCTTGTATCAGTCATGTACGTCAAGATGACAGGGTCAGACCTCCCTTATTTTTTAAGTGCAATGTAATATTCTAATAAATAACACTTTGTAACAAACACTTGGGTCGTTAATTGAATCATGGAGGTGGAAAGGAGTCAGAATTCTGAAGGTTGCATTCAGCACCAGTTCTATGCTGGAGGGGTACTGCCAACAGCAGCAGAGTTCTTGAGTGTGTGGTCAGGGCTGGATCCATCTCAGCTTGGCCCCATGTGGATTATTTTGGAGATTTTCTTCATCTTTGCCAGCTGGTGCTTTGGGAAGAGTGCGATGCTGTGTGTCTGCTCACCAAGTAAAGCTGCCTCCAGTATGAATAAAGCCCTGCTGGCTGCTGATCCATTCAAATGGGAATGATCGTTGGTTTTAAGCCAGAATTTGTCATTTAAACACTGGCACAGGCTGCCCAGAGATGCTGTGGCTGCCCCATACCTGTTGGTGTTTAAGGCCAGGCTGAATGTGGCTTTGAGCAACTTGGTCAACTGGAAGGTGGACTGGATTATCCTAAAGGTCCCTTCTGACTAAATAATATTATGATGGTTCTATTATTTAGAAAAAAAAAAAAAATCCAGAGGTGGACCCACACCCCTCCTGAAAGGAATCTCAGCTGTTCTTTGATGACTGCAGGTTGCTGGAGCTGAGGTAATTCCAGCAAACACCATGTCATACAGTGATCAGGAATTATTCCTTATTTTGCAGTAAAAATAACCTCCAAACCAGTTCTTTCCTCTTCCCTAGGGGGAAGGGAGAGCAGGGGAGTTGCTGGCTCTGCTAGAGAGCCGTGAGGCAGAGAGAAACCAACAGGATCCTGGGATGCATCCAAAGGAGCATGGCCAGCAGGTCAAAGGTGATTCCTCCCCTCTACCATGTCTCCAACATAAGAACAATATGGAACTGCTGGAGAAAGTCCAGAGGAAGCCACAAAGTTGGTAAGAGGAATGGAAGATCTTCCCTATGAAGACAGACTGAGAGAGCTGGGGCTACTCTGGTAGAGAAAAAAAGATTGAGTAGAGAACTCATTGCACCCTTTCTGTGTCTGAAGGGACAAGGAAGCCAGAGATGGACTCCTCACCAGGAACTGTAGTGATGGGATAAGGAGTAATGGGTACAAATTAAAAGAAGGAAATTTTAGGTTATATGGAAAAAAGTTCTTTATTTTGAGGCTGCCCAGAGAAACTGTGGCTGCCCATCCCTGGGCATGTCCAAGGCAAGGCTGGATGGAGCTTGGAGCAACCTGGGATCGTGGAAGGTGTCTGCGCCTGGGGCAGGGGGGGCCTGGGATGAGATGATCTTCCAGGTCCTTTCCAGCTCCTTATCTATTCTATGATTCCCAGCTAAGGCAGGGATGGTTCTCCCCGGCCGGCCGCTCCGAGCCTTCTCCCAGTCCCGCCCGGTGCCGGTGCCACAGCAGCCCCAGCCCGCTCGGTGCCGGTGCCACAGCAGCCCCAGCCCGCCCGGTGCCGGTGCCACAGCAGCCCCAGCCCGCCCGGTGCCGGTGCCACAGCAGCCCCAGCCCGCCCGGTGCCGGTACCGGTGCCGGTGCCGGTCCCACAGCAGCCCCAGCCCGCCCGGTGCCGGTGCCGGTGCCACAGCAGCCCCATCCCGCTCGGTGCCGGTGCCACAGCAGTCCCAGCCCGCTCGGTGCCGGTGCCGGTCCCACAGCAGCCCCAGCCCGCCCGGTGCCGGTGCCGGTGCCACAGCAGCCCCATCCCGCTCGGTGCCGGTGCCACAGCAGCCCCATCCTGCTCGGTGCCGGTGCCACAGCAGCCCCAGCCCGCTCGGTGCCGGTGCCGGTCCCACAGCAGCCCCAGCCCGCTCGGTGCCGGTGCCCGTCCCACAGCAGCCCCAGCCCGCCCGGTGCCGGTGCCGGTGCCACAGCAGCCCCAGCCCGCTCGGTGCCGGTGCCGGTCCCACAGCAGCCCCAGCCCGCCCGGTGCCGGTGCCACAGCAGCCCCATCCCGCCCGGTGCCGGTGCCGGTGCCGGTGCCGGTGCCGGTGCCGGTGCCGGTCCCACAGCGCGCCCCCCGCGGGTGGGGCCCTGCCTGCCCCCGCCCCTCAGCGCATGCGCCGTGCGCGGACAAGATGGCGGCGCCCGTGGATCTGGAGCTCAAGAAGGTGCGAGACCCCCTCCCGTGTGTCCCTCTTTCATGTCTGCTCCCTCCTTGTGTCCCACCCTTCCACCGTGTGTCCTGCTCACTGTGTGTCCCTCCTCTGTCCCCCTCCGTGTCCGGGCGCCGCCGGCTGGTTCCCCCAGCCCGGGGCCGGTTGTGCCCCCGCCGCTCCTCACCCCGGCGCTCTCCCCTGGCCAGGCCTTCACGGAGCTGCAGGCCAAGGTGATGGACACGCAGCAGAAGGTGAAGCTGGCCGACCTGCAGATCGAGCAGCTCACCAAGACCAAGAAGCACGCGCACCTCACCGACACGGAGGTGATGATGCTGGTGGACGAGACCCGCATGTACGAGGGCGTGGGGCGGATGTGAGTATCGGCCGGAGCGGGGACACCCCGGCTCTCAGCGCCGGGAGAGGGGCCCCTCCACTCAGAAAGGACAGTGGGAGTCTGGAGCATGTCCGGAGAAGGATAACGCAGCTGGGGAAGGGTTTGGAGCAAAAGCTCTGGCTGAAGGAGCTGTGATGGCTCAGCCTGGAGAAAAAGAGACTCGAGGGGAACCTTCTTGCTTTCTTCAAATTCCTGACTGGAGAGTGGAACCAAGTGGTTGTCAGGCTTTTCTCCCAGATAACAGGTGATGAGAGGACATAGTCTTAAACTGCACCAGGGGAGGTTTAGGTAGGTCATTAGGAAGAATTTCTTTGCATAAAGGGTGATTAAATATTGGAAGAGCTGCCCAGGCAGGTGGTGAAGTCACCATCCCTAGAAGTATTTAAGGAAAGACTGGACATGGCACTTAATTCCATGATCTAATTGACATGGTGGTGTTGGGTCATAGGTTGCACTCAGTGACCTCCGAAGTGTTTTACAACCTAATTGATTCTGTGATTCTGAGACCCCCAGCCAGAGGCTCTGTGAAGCCTCCAGGCTGCTACCCTTGGCAGGAGGCTCTCCCCTTCACAAAGAGCTTGTCAGCTTTCTGTCAATCATCTTTCATTTTTAATTTCAGCAATCTGCCTGTGAATGTAGCAAGCTTATTCCTTTACCTCTTGGGGTTAGGTACTGGCTGCCTTTATGAAGAGCTGTTACAAATTGTATTGGCTTTGTGTGGTTTAGCTTGCTGGCTCAGCTCCTGGCCTCAGTGCTGTCCTCTGGCACCTCTGGGGAGTTTGTAATTTCAACTAACAGAACAGTACTCTAATGCCAAATTGTGGAATGTGGCATTTTGTGGGAAGACCCTCACAGATCTGTCTAGCATCAGTCATTTCCACTGTAGTTTATGTCAAACTCCTTGAAAACCCCCTGTGTGTAGTTCTTGTGCTCAGGACTTTGCTGGCACAGATGTTTTATAGAAATGTCCTTTGCAGTGTCATGCCAGGGAATGGATCTAATGTCATTGTTTGGATTTTTTTCAAACTCTTGGAAGTGAACATAAAGCTCATATGGGTAGTCCCAGTGCACTCCTGAAGATGTGGTTTTGTGTGTTGGATGGCTGTCAAAAGAAACACCTTAAACCACACTGAGGTGTTCTGATTAATTTCTGCAATGCACTTTGGTGGGTTTTCAGCAGCCTCTGATAGAAGACCCTATAAAGGGGTCATTACACTGAGAGGTTTCACCATATAAAGTGTTTCAAATCTGAAACACGTGCTTGCTTGACAAATATCACATTAGATTTCTGCACTTCTGATTTGGAGAAATAGGATTTTGTCTAATGTGAGTTGGGTAACAGTGATGACTGCCCAACTCGGGATGTGGTTTGTGAAATACTGGATCTGCTAGACTGCTGCCAAAAGGGGTGATTGTATCGACCTCTTCCCCGCCCTGTTTACCCCACCTTCTTCATGTCAAAGTGGCTGTCACAGGACCAAGCAGTGAGCCAGGGCAGACTTCAAGTGCCCTCATCCCTCAGCCCACACAATCTGCAGACCAAGTTGTAGGGAGGTGGCAGGACTGGGAAGCCAGGAATGGTGTGTACTTTGCCTTCTGCTGAGAGTTATCAGGGGAGTTGTACCCAGGCTAATGGAGCTGTTCAGAGTGGCAGGGTTCCCACTAAATAAACTTTTCCAAGTAGGTGCATTAAATGTTGGGTTTGGTGGGGATGCTGCTGGCATCAGTAAGAGACAGATTCTGGTCTCTGCAAGAGGTGACTGATTGACCCGGGCAGGCTGTGCATGTAGCAAACACTTGTGTTTGGAGTAGTCATGAGATGTCTCAAAAGGCTTTTTTTTCTGTTTGGGTTCTTCACAGAGCAGACAGATGAAGAGTAAAAGATAATTCTTGAATCAACATGTTTCTTTAAAGCTTTTTTTTAGAATTTGAAAGTCCAGAGTGCCTTTGGATGGGAGAAGTCCCTCAAGGTACTTTAAGAATGTCAATGTTTTGGTCTGTATGTTGAAATGATCCTGGCTCTGAATCAGGTGTGGGAAGCAGATGTTATTTCGTCAGGGTCTGAAGTGCATTGTCCTGTTTTCTGCTTCTGCCTCCTCTTTGGGAATAAGACACCTTGATGTGCTAAACCACTTAGCCTTGCTGTGTGCAGGAGCCTCAGTCTTGTGGGGAGTTCTCTGTTCCTTACTTTTCCATGACCAGACAGGTGTGAGGCACGGCTGCCAGCTCTGGCTCCTCGGGGATGGCAGAGACGCCAGCCGGAAAATATTTGCATTGTGATATTGTTTAAAAACTGAACTCTTCATGGGCTTTGTTGTATTAGTGGCTATACAAATACAGATTAAGGGAGTGCTCTTCTGCTGAATGCTATTCATTCATTCTTTTTTCCCTTTTTTTTCCCTGCCTAAGCTTGACAGGGTTTTTCTGTGAGCTCTGCCTGTCCTGGCTGTGGGATTGAAGCTGCCCTGCCAATTGGCAGTGATGCACTGGTGTGATTTGTGTCACTTCCTAGTGAAGAGAGCTTGCACCAAATACATGAGGAACTTCCTGAAACCCACTCCAGCCCTAGCAGAGAATCTATTGCTGAAATTTGGGCTTTTGGCAGAACAGACTAAAGCAACCCTTGAGAAGGAGTTTAAATCCAAGGGCAGTCTGGCATCTTGTGTTCCACTGGAGACCAAAGGAGGTGGTCACTGTGACTCTTCTGGACATAGAAGCCATGTTCTGTGGAGTGGACTAGCAGATGTCCTGCATGGACAGGAGTTTGGCCACCAAAGGCATATTTGTGATGTCCTTATTTCATTTACGTAGTCCAGCATGGAAATACTGGAGCTCTAAAGGGTTTCAGTTATCCAGGAAGGGTGGAGGTTTGAGTCACTGTTAACTCTGATTATCAGGGTTCTTCTGCTTAAAGAATAACTAAATTATTGAAGTAAGTTTTGTGCTTCTATTCCTGTGCTTAACTTTTTTTTTTTTTTTTTCAAATTTCTTTTTTTTCCTCTGACCGACCTAAATTGCTACTTATAATCTGGCCTCTGGTAGGGTTTCTGTGTTTTTCCTCCAGCTTGAGTGGATGGGGTGTATGCAAAGGGCTAGCGTGTACCCTTCTGTGGGACAAGATACTCCAGGTCTTCGTGGAATTTGAAGGCTTGAGAAACTGTGGTGACGTGCTGCATCCTGGGAGGAAGCCTGCCTGCTTTGGTACTTCCTTGTGCAGTACTTGGAAAGCAGTTGTGTGGTTTTTATTTTCTGAAACCCTGTCCTGAGTCTCCTTCCTTCCCAGAAAGCTTTTCCTTCATTGCTGATGAATGTGAAAGTTTCATTTGTTGTTCCTCAACTTGGGTTTGATTTTTTTTGGGGGAGAAATATTGAAGTTTGTGTAACAGGCTGAGACCTTACTGGGCTCCACATGTGGGGCTCAATTTACTTTTGCTAAAACTATTTTTGGTTTGACAGAAGAAATGTCAGTACCACATAGTATGAGCTGATGAATTGCTGTGTACTGTACATATCCATGAGGCTGGGATCTCATCTGGGTGGTGGCATCTTGCCAAATACATTTCAGTTCTGTTACTTCATACTCTTTTGGAGGGCCTGTTACGTAGCCTGAGACAGCTACCACTGTGCTGGACTTCTGCTTAAGCTATTTGTGAACTGATATCATCGTGTTGCTTTGAGAGCTATGTTGAAAGTTTAAGCTTCAGAATTCTGTCTGAATATTTCAGACCTTTCCCTTTACATTCTTCTAGTCCATAACCTGGACAAGATCCTTATTTACAGAAGAAAAATGTCTGGCACTTGGTGTGGGATGCAGTGAGGAGAGTGCTGCACATTTTCATGCCATGCCAAAATAGACAGTCAGTTTTGGTTTGATATTGCTTTATCATCAGTTTACTTGTACAGCTAATGGGAGAACACTTAAAAGAGAAAATATAAGTAAAAATCAAGCAAATACTGTAGCACAACTTTTGGCTCAAGATTTTCTGCAAGCATAATATATTATCACAGCTGTCCCTATAAAATGACTTTGTACCATTACAGTATTTTATGGGACAGCTGTAATAACATGATTTTGAATTTTTAAATTTTTAAAGACTGGTTCAGATTTTTGGTGGCTGAACGATATGCATGTGAAACCTGAGAGAGAATTAAATGTTCTTGATGATTCCTTGGATTTAAATGCGTTCTTGCCTTTACTGTGATTCATGGTTTTGTTTGAAAATGAGACAGGATCAGTCACTGTAAGCTCTTTGCTGAAGCCCTAAAGGCAGCAGTCCCTGCTGCACATCACTGGGTGAAGCTGCAGGAGCTGCATTTTCACTGTTTGTGTGTGTGAGGTGTTCGTTCCTCCAGCACAGAACCGAGCAGCTGTCCTGTGCTTCCCGCTCACATGTCAAAAATCTCACAAAGAGCTGAAGGGCACCCAAGGCTTAACCTTGATGGTTCAGTTACTAACTATAGGCTGGTGTGTGAAATCCGAGTGGCTTCTCCGTGGCCCGGCTCTGTGGGGAAGGCTCGGTGCGGGCTGGGCGCCGGAGTCGGGCTGCCCAGGAGCTGACAGGTGCTGACACCAGTCCTGGGGACCAGCGTGTTGCTTTCTGGCCAATTTGTGGTTTATAAATCTAAAGTTCCTCCATGTAGCTATTGGAAAAGGAAGGATTTAGTTTCCACAGTAAGTCCGGTGTGTGGAGAAATTCAATCGGGCACTGAGCTGTGAAGAAAACAAAATATGTGTCCAGCTGCTTGACCACTGCTGCTGCTGCACATTGAACAAGCTGTTGGGAGTTGGTACGTGAGGAATTGAAGGCTACATGGTCATAAGCCAAGAGGTTTTCCATCACACAGTTGTTTTTTTTTATTTCAGGTTTTTCCTGATTCTGAACTACTCACTTTTGTTGCAGCCTGAACAATGATCTTCATAGCGTTGTTAGGTGTGAGTGAGCCTAAAAGTTTGCAAGATCTTTTTAGAGAGCTGTCATAGAAAGCAAAAATGAGAACGATGCACACAGGGGTGATGCTGTAGTTTTCTGTGCTGCTGCCTGTGACTTGGTCTGCGAAGTAAGGGGCAGCAGTTGGTTGTCATCCCCTTCCTGGTTAATTAGGAGTGTGAGAGGAACTGAGCTGGTCCGTGGACTTCTTGGTTACTGCTGGCAATAGTGAGATACTGGAATCTGGACTCCTGGATTTGGTTCCAGCTCAGAAAGGGAGCTTGTTCTCTTGGGCACAGGCTCCTTTTCCAACTGACATCTCGTTTCCAAACACATTCCTTCCCCACTGCCCTGCCCCCGCTTAGTTCTTGATCTTATTCCTGCTGCCCAGGGCTGCTCATTTGTAATCTCCTGGATATCTGGGTCCAGTTATAGCTCTTCTGCCCTGCTGCTCTACATAATTTCTCCGTGCAATACTAAAACGTCAGAGAAGAAAAGATTTCCATGACTTGTGTGCAAGATGTCTATCTGCCCCTTTCTAGGAAACAGCTGCATTTCTTTAAAGAATTAGCTTTAGGCAGAGAACTTGGACATGTCTTATAAGTGAGTGTTTGTGAAATACATAAGCAGCAGAAACGCGGGTCTTAAAATAAAAATAATAGCAATTTTAAAATGCAAATAAGTCTTTTACTTATCCCTACTGGAAATAAATCTGTTGGTTATAGTCCCCCACCTACTGCGTGGGTGTCTGATAGGAGATTAGCAATACAGCTTTTCCTCTTGCTTGTCTCCCTTGCCTGGTGACATTTAACTCTTTAGGAACATTTTTCTGTTGGGACTAGGACTATGACATTCACACAAATCTGTTCCATTCTTTTCTTTTTCCCTAACTTTTCCCCTAACTTTATCCCTAACTTTTTTTCCACCTGTTACCTAGACAACACAGAGGAAGGAGCTACCTGAGTAAACTTGAGAGGAAATCTAAACAGAGAAGAAAAAGGGTCAGAAGGGAGACTGAGTGCTCCTGCAGGCTGCCCTTGTTGCTAGCAGAGGGAGTTTGATGTGCTGTGAGCCTGAGGCAATGTGCTGTCATGGAAATGCCAGAGCCTTCAGGGAGCCTGCAGGCTCGGGGCAGCATTTGCAGGTCGGGCTCCTGTGCATTGAGGGCTGTAGTAAGGCACCTTGGCTTTGTCCCTGCCTCTAGAGAGAGGGAAGCTGAGTTCTCTTGCAAATACAGCCCATCTCTTGCTTCAGTGGCTCAGAGTTCTGTTTGGGTATAGGCTAGACAAGTATTAAATGTTCTGTGGAGCTGATGCTGCTCCTGCTTTTGTGACTTGCTGTGCCAAATGACTTCGCAAAACCATTATGGAACATGACTGACTGATTTCTTAAGTTCTACAAGCACTTAAAATGTCACTCTGGTATTCTGAAACAGCAAGGAACTTCCATTTATTTTAATATTTAGTGGATTTAAAGTACTGTATTTTGAAACTTCTTCTCCATTTCCTGAAGAAAATTTTGGAATCAAGGGTGAGGGTGTCTAGAGAAATACTGAATTCTGGAGCACTTCTTTCAGAACACAGGTCTGTTTGGTTTAGCACAGAGGATGTGGCTTTCCTGCAGCAGAGAAGAATGGCCACATCACTGGCCCAAAGAAAGGGTCCCTGCTGTATTTCTGTCTTGCTTGGAGGTGCCCTTCCAGGTGTGGAGTCAGTGGATATTCAGCCAGCAGGACAGGGTGTGACAAGGTGCTGAGGGCCCACAGCTGTCAGATGGAAGTGCCTAGTCAGTCTCTGAGCTGGGATGTGAATGTCAGCATAAGATATAAATTTTAGATGGAACAGCCTTAAAACAAATGACAAATCTAAGTATGAACATGCTGGCCTTGTCACCTGTTCAAAGCCTGAAAGAAGGGCAGGTTCATTCATGACCCCTGCATTAAAACACTGAATTAAATATCAAGAAACCAATCCTGTGGCATGAGAACTCCATTTTACACAAGTTTAATTTGCAGCTGTAAGAACCAAAGTCCTGCATCAAATCTTAAACCAAATGCATGACAACTTCTGTCTTGAATTCTTACTTTGTTTTCTTGAAAACTATTTGCTGAATTAACGGAATGTTTTGGCCAATTTAGCAAAATAAAAAAAAAGAAGTTTGTTCTTGCTGATTAGGAAACAGCAGTGTGGTTGTTTTAGTGCTAGCTAATTTAACTCCAGAGTCCAGAAATATCTGTCTATTAATGTTATGCTTGAATGCTTTTGGCTCAGTTATCTTTGTACCCACTGCTGTGAAGTTTTCTGTAGTGCTTTGATGCTTTGTTGTAGCAGGACTTGGGATGTACAGAAGCCAAGACTGTGCTATTTATCTACAAGCTAGGTCTTCCTCCTCACTTTTCGTTTCAAAGGTTTCCTTCTAGGCAAGGCAGAAATCTTTTTTCTCTTTTTTTTTCTTTTCCCCTCTTGCAGCTGTGGTTGGATTTGCTTTTCAAAAAAGATGGATCCTGATTTTGCCAGTTTTTCTGTACAGGTTCTTAGGGAGGGGCTGCTGCAGAGAAGGGCATAAGATTGTCAGAGTATAGCAGTATCTTCATGTTACTTTATTTGCTACTGCAAAGTTCACCTTTTGATCACAGAATATTTATCAATCAGGAAAAAAATTAAAATAAAAATGTCTTTAGGATTATTTACCAGGGTGCTTACACCAGCATTTGCTTGCTTGTTTTCCTTGGTCCATATCCATGTGGTGTTGTAGATTTTTTTTTTTTATTTTTTTTTGTTAATCATTCTTCCATAGGAATTTGTGGGGAATTCTTGAAAATAGAGCAAATTTTAGAAATGGATCTTGACTTCCTATTATTGGAAATTTTTTTCTGTTTTCTGCTTCTTTCTGCTTCTGGTACAACCCAGACTGCAAAAAACCTATTTGAGGTGCATGTGTGGTTGGCATGTTGTAGTCATCTGAGTTCCCTTGGCTTAAATAAGCCACAGCTCATCATTGCTACATACTAACAAATTATATAAAAACAAAATTAGAAGATGAAACCACTAAATCAGGAATATAGTGAGGAAGAACAACTCAAAGGGATTTCAACTGCATGAACTGCTGTTGTTCTTGCAGTGTTTTCCCACATGGATTTAATCTCAAATGTTATGAATTCCTGTACGATAGAGAGGAGGCATTGGAGGCATTTGCTTGCTTTTTTCTTTTTAAATTCCATTTATGTCAATTGAGCCTTCAAAAAGAATTTATGATGCTCATTAAAACCAGACCACAGTACTATTTTCTTATTTTGGGTTGTGCTATATTTAATACACACTTAGAGGTATATTGCTGATGTCTTTTTTTAAAGAACCCAACATGAACAATGGTATAAATCTACCATCTTGTTAAGTGTCTGGCAATGCAGAAACTGCTGTTTGCAAGCTGTGTTACTATCTTGGCTTGAGGTAATGTAATATGCTGTAGCTATTGAGAGATGCCCCCCAAAAAAGTGAAAGCTCAATGTAAACATGGCCTGAAGTGCAACTCAAACCCCTCCGTGGGGCTGGGCGCGTCAGGCCAGCCCGTGCCGAGCTTTGAGGAAGCGAACGGCGTGGAGTTCTTTGTTCAAATCCTTTAGCTCCTTAGAGTAAATAGGTTTATGGCTTACAAATGTTCATCTGAGTAAAAGTTACCCTTCTTGGGGCCTACATAAAACGCGGTTTGGCCGATGTCCAGCGCTGCTAATCCCGGTCTCTGCGTGCTCCAGTGTGTCAGGCTGGCTTTGCACAGGTTGTGCTGCCCACTGGGCATGTCTCCTGCCCAAACAGCTCCTGTGCTCATCCACCTCTCCGAGGGCAGCAGTAGAATGTCATGTGAACTATAAACTGCTGCTCCTTGGAATGTGTTAGTGTATAATCCTCACGACATAAGCTGCGGGATTTGTTTTGCTTTAAGGTATGTGGGGGAATAGTTAGGGTCAGCTATATCGAGGTGACCCAGTGAGACGACTGACCACTAAAATAAATGCAAACATAGGAAAAGCTTCAACTCATCTGCTCAAACTCCATCTGTTCTGAGCCAGCTCTAGTTAAGGCATATGATCTGTTGATGGGAAATTCAAAATCAGGCTGAAAAAATGTGAAACCCTTAGACATGAAGGGTGGCTGCACAAGCTATAATTAGTGATGATTTTTCTTTTTTTTTTTTTTAATATTGCTTCCTTGTCTTGTTTGGAACTGGATAATTCATCTGTAGTGACTAAAACTGGAATTTGGAGGGGTATAAACTGTGCCTGGTATGAACTGCACAGAGAATCATTTACAGAAGCACCAGCAAATCCAGGGAGAGTAGAAGAGGACTACTGGGTGCTGGCAGTTCTGCACAGCTGGTTTTGGTTCAATCAAGCTAGATTGCTTGGGATCAGCTCCTTGGAAGCCTTTCTTCCATTGGCTTTGCACAGTACTTAAAATGCAGTAATCCCCTGCTGAGTCTGCTCAAAGCTTGAGCAGCAGTGCAAGTTCAGAATTAAAAAGCATCTTTAAATAGATAAATGCATGACGGGGCTTAGCCAAACTTTTCTCACAGAGTGGTCTAATGCAAGCACTTGGTTTCAAGGAGCAGGACATTCCTTGTAAACACTGCTGTGATATACCACAACATGCTAGGTTGTCTAGAAATACACTAAATGTGTTAAAATAATGTTACAGATTTGCACAAAGTTGTTTGTTTTCTTTTCAGTTTTTGTAGAGAGTTTCCCAAATGGAATGAGAACCATGTAGCTGAAGTTACAGTGGCTCTTTGTGTGGAGCTGGGAGCCAGGTGAATGGACTTACAGATCTGCCATTCATCATTATTCTGGCAAAATAACACTGGACATATGTACCTGTAAAATTGTCTCTGTCTGGAATTAGGCAGAGAGCTGTATACCCATCTTGGCAGGGGAAGAGCTGAGGCTTCCCTGCAGGGATCCAGGGAAGCTTCCCCTGCTACCCTGATCTATATGGAGCAAAGTGGGAAGAGCTTCTTTGCAGACTGTTTGTGCAGGGGTCCTGTGGCCTCTTGTGGGGCTCCTTCCCTGCTGGTTGGAATACTTGAACACAAACAGCCTCTTGCACAGGCAAGGCAGGCAGGAGAAACACTGGGACCACATTTCCTGACTCCAAGGGCAGAGGAGAGGCTGCTCATGCCCCAGACAGCTGCCTGCCACTGAAAGCTCCAGCTGTAAAGGCTGCAGTTTGTTGCAGTTGCAAGTAATTGAAAGTAGGGATTCTTCATGGAAAACCTGAACTATGAGCATCACTGTGACTCCACCTTTAATAACTTTAATGACTTTTATGTCATAATGAAGAGTGGCATGTGCTGAACAAACATCTCCATAACCTCATTAATTAAGAGGCAAATCTTTCAGAATCCAATATTATGTCTCAAAGTCAAGTAAACAGTACATTTTGGTGCAAACAGGCTGAGTTATGGAATTACTTACACTGGACCATCATCACTTTGTGGGTGTGTATGTGTGACACAAAGGAGCAGACAGATGATGAAGCGGGCAGCACTGCTGCCCTGACAAGAGCCTGAAGGTCATTTGGGCCACAGCATCAGGGAGTGCAATATAAACACTGATCAGATGAAAATTACAATAGAAAATTAGAATTTTGAAGAGGTAAGAGATCACTTCAGAAAGGAACTAGCAGTGAGCCTCAGAGAGTGTATATAAACCACTTTCTCTGCCTTAGGGAAACAAAATTCCTGGTGTGGAGCTAGCAAGGGGAGGAAAATAGAAACAAGTGGGAATATTTAGAGCGAGGTTTCTCTTTCAGTTCCCTTGTGCTCTATTTCTGTTCCCATATTGCACTTGAGAACCAGCAGTCACTGGGAGGCCAAGCATGTAGGTGCAGTCGATTGGCAACAACTTGGCTCTGCTCCATTGAGCTGTTCTTGTTGGCAGCCCAGGTTGGGCTGAACACTACTGTCCTCAGGGACCCCTGTCCTCTGCAGCTTTCATTTCTAATTTTCTTTGGTTTGTTTTGAGTTTTTGCCATAATCTATGGACACTGGAAAAATTATTAACGAGTCCTGTTCTATTTTTATTAGCTATTCTCTTTGAAATGGGTTGCCAGATGAGGTGGGGTGAACTTGTCCATTCTGACCCAGATATTTCTGATGTTCATTTAGCAACGGTGAAAAAGTTCCTGTGTGAAGAGGTGATTGTTACTAAGCTTTGTAATTGCCACTGTGGTGCTGAACATGTTTCTGAATCACTGTTTCATGGTTGATAGTGTAGGTGTCATGTTTGACAGATCTATGAGTGTGTGCTGTGACGCTTCACTGAGAGCAGGTGGATACGGATGGACTCTCGTATCTGGGAGAAGACTTGGTTTGCTGCGTGTCTTCTGTGGATTAGCAGTGCTTAAACTCCATCCCAGTCCAACACACAAACTCTGGGGGCTTGGAGCCTGCCATGAACCCCAGCAGAGCTGTGGAAGCAGCTCTCGGGTCAGTATTAGCTGTGTCACCTGCTGGGCTCTGCACCACTGAACAGAAAGGGGCTCCTCAGCTCAATGGCTGATATGGGGCCAGCTCTCAGCTGGTGGTGAACCTCCAGGCACAGGGTTTGAAGGGCCTGTTCACATACTCACTGAGGGGAGAATTAAATTGTCAGAATGTACCGTGCTTCTTTAATGAGCTTGAAAATCTGTACATAAAATAACTACATCTAACTGAAACCAGGCAGCAGAATGACACTGCCCTATTTCTTCAGTTTGGTGAGGAAAAAACCTAAAAATCATCAAGTTAATGTATTACTTAGGGCAATTGGAAAAATGAAATTTAGATTAAATTTAAATTCTGGTTTATTACAAGTGCCCTGCAGCGCTTCTTACCTAATGAGCAGAACAAACTTCTGCTTTTTCCAAGTGCTGCCATAAACCACATTATTTTCTTAGGTAAAAACTTTGGCCAAGATCTCCATAATGTGTGTATTCCAAACTAGATGTGTTTTTTGAGTCCTGCTTGTGTTGGAAAGTGAAGCCACAGATTCAAACAGTTAAGTGTGGGTGTGAATTTATAGTTCAGCTTTCAAAGACCCGGCCTTTGGCATCTTCCAGGGTGGCACCTGGGCTCTTGGGCTGGGAGTTCCACAGTCCTTCATCAGGGAACTCAGCTGGGTGTCTTTAAGCAGCACAGGTGACGACCTGCAGGATGCTGCTGTCCAGGTCAGGGACAACTGATCTGCTTCTGAGCAAGTGTGTGAACAGACCCAGGTTCCAGTCCCCTGTTTTATAGCAGGCAGAATCAGGGTGGTTGTATTTGTGCCCAGCATAAGTCTCGTCAGTGATAATTTCAGCCATCCAATTTTAATTTGCTGTTGCGTGGCTGCCAGAGCATTGCAGGAGGATGGGAGGGAGGATATTTTCCCTGATGACTGCTGTTGACATTTGCAGAATAAAAGTGAAGTCAGGCAGTTGTTTGTTGGAGGTTTTGGTGCCTGTAGCAGTTGTGAGCCAGCTGGGATCACCCAGTGCCTGTCACCCAGCAGGGACATTCCCAGCTGCAGCATGGGGAAAATTGCTCAAGCTGTGTTGCTGTTGAACTTTGTTTTTTAGACCAGGGACGTCAGGGAAACCAAAATGATCAATCTTCCTGTACAATTTGGGGAAGCAAATGAGAAGAGATTGTATTCTTCTTTGCTGCCCCCACAAAAAAAGGAAATAATTCAGGAAACGTTCACATACACAGGCAGGCTCAGGGAAGCAATGACGTGGGAAGGGACTGATGGCTTTGTGTACAGAAGGCATCTTGTAGCTTTGGTTTTCACTAATGGCAACTACTGCAGAAGCAAGGCAAAATTTGTGTTTACAGGGGGTGTGTGTGAAGGCTGATGTTTTTTATTCTGGTTTCATGTGCCTGAGGTAAGAGCATCAGATTGATGTGTTTGAGGTGGTCCTGAAAAGTACCTCTTCTCTGTCTGGATCCAGTCTCTATCTAACAGCAATGAAAATAACTTCTTTCCTAGAAGGGTGGTCTTGAACTTGATTTTCACAAATTACCTGTGTTGTTATTTCAGCAATCTGCGGTATGCCAGGACCCCAAACCATCATCACTGTGTGCAAGTGAATAGTGGGGACACCTCCCATTGGGAAGGGGAGATTGAAGGGACAAAGAGAGTTTGAGTGAGCTGTGTTGGTGAGAACAGGAGCAGACAGAGAGCAAAGATGATGCCAGCAATAAGCAGGAGCCAAGACTGGGGAAAAATGAGAGATATTTGAGAAAATTGCGACACAAAAGATGTAGCGGAAGTTCCTGTGGAGAAGAGGCGGTGAAGCAGAACAGGGAAAGAAGTGGGAGGAGGAGGAGGCGCTTCTGTGTTCAGTTAATAGCAACCCCAAAGAGAGATTTAATTGGAAACCTATTATAATTATCCACGGTTTTCCTCCCATGCATTTCAGGAATGTGTGTGGCAGGTAGTTTTCCTTTTGGCTGGGTTACTGATGCAGAGGGCACTGGGTTTCCAGCCAAGTGGCAGATCCGTGTTTGTGTTTACCAGGCACTGAGCAAACACTTTAATAATGTCATTTGTCATGGGAGATGACTCTGCAAACTGATTTCAGGTTTTTCTGTAGCAGACGGGGAATGCATTCTGATTTTGCCCTGTCTAAAGCTGCTCATTTTAACTGTTGGAGCATGAGCTGTGGTCACCTGGCAGGAAGACATTGACCCTAGTTGGTGCTAGAGGAGACCTTGACCTCGTTGGTATGACCCATGGAGGCTCCTTCTAAATCCCCTGGGGGACTTTCTAAGTAGGGAAGGGGGTGAATCTGCAGCTTGTACATTCTTTATGTCTGGAAGGATGAAAAACAACCTTGAAGAGTTCCTAAAATTTGTTTGAACTCAGTTGTCCTTTACCTTTTTGTGGGATGCCAGTGCCACGTGCTGGAGAGCTGCTTTGAATGTTGGTGCTCCTCCAGATGCTTCTCTGAGCGAGGCAGGCACCTTTATGCCATGGGCCAGGACACCTTCCACTATCCCAGGATGCTCTAAGCTGGGTCCAGCCTGACGTTGGACACTTCCAGGGATGGGGCAGCCTGTGCCACCACCTCACCATCCTCAGTCTAAAACATTTCTCCTCTGTGTCCAACCTAACCCTGCCCTGTTGCAGTTTAAAACCATTGCCACTTGCCTGGCATGACAGACCCTGGTAAAAAGCCTCTCTCTGTCTTTCATGTCAGCCCCTTTTATACATTGAAAAGCTGCAGTAAGGTCTCCCTGGAGCCTGCTCTTCTCCAGGCTGCACAACCTCAACTCCCTCAGCCTTTCCCTGTGGAAAACTTTGGTTTTATTGTGTGGGTTTTTTTACCTTGTGAGCACTAAACCCTTAATAAACAGCTCTTACCTGTCAAGAGTCTTCTTGACTCTCTGCCATCAACTGATTTAAATCCCTTTGAAGGGAAGGTGTTGACAAACTCCTCTTGCTGGCTGTGTGCCAGAACTGCTTCCAGATCATTCAAGGACACTGAATGATAGAGAGAGATCTCTGTGTGTCCATGTTCATCCTCCCAGAGCACGGGTGAGGCTGGTGAGCCTTTGGGGCCAGCCTGGTGGGCTCTGGGAGCTGTCAGAGAAATTTCTCCTGTCTCTGTCCAGAGCATGGGAGGGAGGATGAACACATACCAGAAGTGGCTCTAGTTTGACTTGGTGCACAACTAGTGAACACTGATGTAAAAAACACCCAACTTTTTCTGTCTTCTTTTTCACTTGTAGGTTTATTCTTCAGCCTAAAGGAGTGATTCATAATCAGCTCTTAGAAAAACAGAGAATAGCTGAAGAGAAAATTAAAGAATTAGAGGTAAGTTTATGGCAAGTGATGATGAAAGTAAAACATTAAAGGTCTACAAGATGCTCTTTGCTACATCTCTTGTTTTTATCTGTTACTTTTCACGCTGAAGGATTGTAACTAGATCAAACAGAGAGCCTGTTACAAGTAACCTACAAGTAACTCAAGGCACTTGGTTTCTTTCCTAGGTCCACAAACTAGAAGGGGTTGATTGTTCACTCTGTGCCCCGGTATGAAAGCTGGGAGTGAGGCATTCAAATGATATTATTAAGAGCAAGGTCTGAAACAAGCAAAATGATGTTTATGTGGTTGTTTGCAGCAGATAAGTGATGTAAAATATTGCCAGTGCTGTGGGTATTTAAAGGTTACACTGGCTCAGAACAATTGCACAAATTCATGGAAGAGAAATCCATTGAGAATTACCAAATATGTAGAAATGGCATCCTGCTCAGGAAGTCCCTGAGCTAAAAATGTCTGGAGGGTGGGAAAGTATGAGGAGGAAGTACAATGCAGGCCTGCCCTGTCCTTACTCTCTGCCCTTAAGCATGTGCTTGGGAGTGCTGTTGAAGAGCAGATCTGTGGGGTGATGGAACTTTGTTTTGACAATGTGGTCAGAACACTTCTGTGTTCTTGTGTTTATCTAGTTGGAGTATTCAAGGCATAGAAGGATATCTAGGAAATAAAAAGTAGTGTCTGCACAAGTTCCAGTGTTCAAACAGGCTATCTAGTGAATCTTGACTATCTTCTTGTGGCTGCGTCTACAGCTTACAGCTCTTCTGAGAAGAAGTGCAAAATGTACTTTTCCAAGGCTGTTAGTGGGTGTTTTTTTATAATTCTCCTGAAATATCGTTTATACAAACCCCTGTTTCTTGGTCTTTGGGGAATGACAGAGAAAGCAAAGACCAAGTTTATGTCAAGCTGCTTTTCCCATCTGTTATTGTTTTGGAGAAAGTGGAGACCAAAAAAGTAGGGACAAGCAGGAATAGGAGGTCTGTGTTTAAACCCACTCAGACCTGTGAGCAGAAGTTGAGTCTGTACTTTTTTTAATCCCTTCTTGAAACTCAGCCTGCCTGAGGAGCTGTGGAGCAAGCCCATCCCCAGATGTTGTGTTGCCTGGAGTGCTGCCTGTGCCCAGCTCTAAGGGGGTTTGTGTTTCTGCCCATGAGAACTCTTTCTGCACAGGTCAGAGACAAGTGCTCTGTGGACAGGCTCTGTGTCTAAGGGGGTGTGCAGGCAAGGCATAACCATTTGTATGGTTATGTGGTAAAAACAGCTGTATCCTTGCTCCTTTGGAGCCATGCCAGATGCCAGTGGCTTTGTGCAAAGACAGCCCTGCAGCTGGGGCTGGAGGACTTCATGGCAGCACCTCTGGGTTTGGGAGCAGGTGGAATGTGGCTGGCAGCACCTCTGGGTTTGGGAGCAGGTGGAATGTCGCTGGCAGCACCTCTGGGTTTGGGAGCAGGTGGAATGTGGCTGGCAGACTGTTTATAAACTGCTCCTGGGGTCCCTTGCTGCCAGCTGCAGTGGGTTGTGGTCAGCTTCTTGGCTACTGTGCCCTTTAGCTGTGCCATCTGGGTTTCTTCCTGTTCCTGGTGGGGAATTATCTTACCTCCTGAACTTCCCGATCACTGAGTTTAGCAAAATGGGTGGAATGTCCCACAAATTATAACCTTGCTGTTCTTACACAAAGCCTCAGAACTGGCTGCTTCACAAATGTGTTTTTCTGCTTCATTGCTGAGTCTCTGGTTATGGTTGTTGAGATGAAGTTTCCAGCAGTAGTCTCAAAACTGAGACTGTCTCAAAAAGTGGTTGGAGTGGAAAGGTGGCTGCTACATGGGTTGGTTTTTCTTTTTAATCATGAGTAGGAGGACTCAGAATGCCAACACTTTGAGAAGTTTGTGTTAAGTAAACATTCAAGTTCATCTTTTAACTGATCTCCTTCCAGCTGGCTGTGGCAGTTTTGTGAAGAGGGTTTTCCTTAGGCCTGGGATTCTCCATGGAAGAGGACAAGCACTTAGGCTGAAACTGAGATTTCAGGGGAAATACCTGAGTCCGACTCAGAGAGCACTTATCACAGGAGCAGGGGATTTTGCTGTCCTGAAAACAAGTTGTGACCGAAGCAGGAAAGAATGTAAAACTTTGTGACCTTGTGCTTCCACCACATCGTTGTAAAATAAATAACCAGCCAAGAAAGGTTAAACATCTCTCCATTCATTATTAAAACTGGAAGGGTTTTAAAGCTTAGGTTTATATTTTACATTGTTAACTACCTTATGACTTAATCACATTTCTCACTTTGCACAGCTGAATCAGGCTGGTCGTAGTAATCCCCCAGTACCCTATGGTGTGGCTGATCTCATTACTCACATAGCTGATCTTGAGGCAATTGTGCTTTGCTATGATGACAGTATTGCCAGGGGATTGTGAAATGTGTATTTTTTGATACATTCCTGAATCTAAGAAATGCTCTCCCCAATACCTTGGTGCTGTTTGCAGAGGAGTTTGCAGAGGAGGGCTGGGTTCACTGCTGAGCTCTTGTGGAAATCCATCCAGCTGCATAGCAAGGAGATCTCCAGCTGCCTGTTCCTGAAAATGTGTCTTTAATTTGCTTCAGAGGTGTGAGCTGGTTTTGCTGAAATTCACAGCTGCCAGTGAACTTTGAAAACTATGAGGAGTTTTGTCTCTCTTCTCCCTCTGACACTCTTCACTGCAGTACATGATTGCAGTCATTCCCTTTCCCTCACTTCTCTCGTGTGGGTTTCTCCACTGTTGAAGCAGTGCATTGTGTTTTTCAAGGCAGCATCACAAAATTGATGGGATGCTGCTGGTTTGGGTCTTCTTGCAGCAAGGACAGCCAGACCTGTCCTTGTAAAGGGCTGACAAAATAAGGCTTGGCTGGGACACACATTTTGCTCGGTGAGAGGAACTGTGTTCTGAAAGCTCCAAGGGGTCTGGGTGTGGATGAGGGGGCAGTTAGTTATTCTGCAGAAGTTGTTGGAAGAAAATCAAAGGTAGCTTTACCCTGCTTGTTAAAGCTGTATGTGGATGTGAATATATCTAAGAGTATATATATATATGTAAAAATCATGGTTTTGGTTGGAAAGGTTTGGATGACTTTAAAGATCATCTCACTCTGTCCCTCTGCCATGGGCAGGGACACCTTCCACTAGACCAGGTCTCTCCAGGTATGGGGTAACCACAGCTTCTCTGGGCTACCTGTGCCAGGGCCTCACCACCCTCAATAAGTGAAGAATTTCTATCTAATTTCCTCTCTTTCAGTTTGAACCTGTTGTTCCTTGTCCTGTCACTCCAGTTCTTGATGGAGAGTATCTCTCTGGCTTCCCCTGTAGGCCCCTTCAGGTCCTGGAAGGTGCTATGATGTTTCCACACAACCTTCTCATCTCCAGCCTGAACTGCCCCAATGTTCTCAGCCTGCCAACTCCAGATGCACCTGTGTGGCTTTCTGAACTTCACAACTTGTATCTAATCCTTTGGAATCCAAACACACTGCCCAGGCTTGCTGGCACTGTAGCTGTGCCTGCTGGCAGGCTGTGCCAACAGGGCTTACCCAAACCTCCAGAGTTTGGTGCCATTGGCTCCCTCACACACCGGCATGGGACACGTCCTGCTTAGCAGGATTGGATTTTTCCAGTCCTGATACTATCAAATTCTTGTTGTGTTTCACAGTACGAGGGGTATGTGTTAAATCTATTTTGAAAGCATTCTAAAGGGATGAGCACAGACTCTTTTTAGCTCAGCAATGTTTGTGCAGTATTAGGAGAAAAACCAAGTAATGTTTTTCTTCCCTTGTTTTTAAGGAAACATGATATGTGAGGGGTGGAACAATGCTTTGTTTCAGGAAATGTTATCCGTTTCCATTGTAGGGCTAGATGGATTCTGTTTTTAAATATGGCATTTTGAAAAGAACAAACTCTATGATGTTATAAAGACATGGAAAATGGATTCTTCATTAGGGGTGGAGAAAGTGATTATCACTGTGTGCTTTCTCTGATAATATCTGATAGTCCCCTTCTCTCCTGCTATATTCAGCTTGTTTAGTTGTCAGGCGTTGTCAGACTAAATTGCTAAAAATAACAAATAAGGGGGAGGCTCTGCTGGGCAGCTCCGTCTGCTGTGTGCCACTGAATTTAGCTCCTTCGGGAAAAGGGCAAAAGCAACCTGCAGCTTTCTGGGGGAATTGGATTTTGGTTTTAAACTCTGACCACAAGATAGCTGCGTGCTTGTTTCCCAGGCAGTTCTTTCACATGCCTGTGGGAGACTGAAAGTTTACTGCTGCTGAGATAAAGGGTTGGTTGGTTGGTTTTGCCTAGAGTAGAAAATATAGTCAAGAAAGCTGTACCTAAAGGCTTGATTTCTAATTCAGAAATCCTTCATGCGAGCCCTAAAACACCGTGTCCAATTTCCCTATCCCATGCAGAAAACATCTTTGCTCTCATTCCTGGTGGAGGAAGGAACACTGTGCTCTCAAACACTGCTGTGCTCCGTGTTTAAAGCCTCAGGTGATGTTTGCAAGGCTGGTGAAGTTACACAGTGACTGCACTGAAATGCCTGAAGGTGACCGCCGACTTCTTCCCCGGTATTGCCTGAGCACAGTCCTGCTTGTACTGTGGCTTCCATTTCTTTAATCTTCTTTTTCTGGGAGCTTTAAAATGGCTTTGCTGCAGCCCTGAGGCGGAGTGGCGGAGCCCCCCCTGTGATGAGTTGGCTCTGACGGTTGCCACAGCAGTGTTTTCTTCCCCTGTGGGAACAAAGATTTTGGCAGGTGAGGTGTGGCTGGGGAGAAGCGCTGGAGCCTGGGGCAGGTATAGCTGGGATGGACCTGCTTGGTGTGGTCCCAGCCTCCAACGTGCTCCAACTCTCCTTCATTTTTTACTGCAACCCTCAGCATGGAGGCCAGTTCTGTGGGTGGCTTTAACGATGTGAAAACAAGTCTCTTGAGATTTGTGGTGCTCTTTGCAGACCACGAGGCGCTCACCAGAAGGTAGCAATTGTTAGGCTGTTCCCAAGTTAGACCAATTTCTTGCAGGGATTTGCAGCACAGAAGTTCTCATTGCATGGTTTGCTTGGGGTAGGCCAGTGCCCAGGAATGTGTGGTGGGCTTTTTAACTAAACAGGGGGAAATAAGGAATGCTCCTGTTTGCTTTGGAGAGGAGAAGCCTCAAGAATAACTCTCTGTGCATTAGCCTGGAGCAGATTCTACTTTGGATGAGGGGGCTGTTCCCTCATTCCATTGCTGGCATGTGAGCACGTACTGGGAGCGGGATTTGAAACACGTTGTCACTGAAGTTGCCCCTTGTTTCCCTGTGTGTACATAGGCAAGGTCAGTCACTCTGCTTGCTGTAGAGGGAGGCAGGACACTTAAGGTGGGGACAGGTGGAGTATGGAAGTGAGTTTACCATGTAGGATTAGTATTTGGGCTTGCATGGACATTTTAGGGGGAAGCTCTGGGATCTGTACAAATGATGGATGTTAGGGTGAAGATGAGCTGCAGAGCCCCTCGGTGGGGACCAGGCCAGGCCAAACGCAGCATCTTGCATGGCTTTGGGTGTCAGAGGCAGCTGTGGGTGTCTGGGCAGGTCCTTCTGGACACAGACATTTGGACTTGGTGACGTTCCTGGGAAATGTGTTTCATCTTGACTCTCTCGGCTGCTGTCATCCCATGTCTGAGTCTGTGCCCTCACTGAGGGTTGCTCCTGTGTTTCAGGCTGCAAAGCTGCGGGCTTAGCTTGCTTTTTGAGGACATGGGTGGTCCAGCTGCCTGCCTGTCAGCTGTGGAGCGTCCACAGGCACTCCCATGGGAGAGCAGAGTGCAGCCTGCATGGGCAGAGCTGTTACCAGTGCTCTGCCCTCCATGAGAGCCTTGTTTTGAAGAAGGGAGTATCCAAAGCTCATTTTTTTCCCTATAGGTCTGGCTGTCTTACAGGGAGGACAATCTGTGTTCTCATTCCTGATTTTCAAAATGAAAGATACTCTAAGCAATGAGAAAAATAGGCTTCAAAATGACAAAACATTGAGGAGGTTGAGGGTGTAATGGACACAGAGCTAATGCTACTAGCACAAAATCCTGCTTTGTGGAGAGGCCCTCTGACATTGGACTGGGGCCACACAATTTATGGTAAATACTGGAGGAATTGGGGCATTGCTAATGCTGCTCTAATTCTTTCTGTTCCCTAAACTGACTCTGCTGATGGTTACATGAACAACAGGTCTTCACAGATGTGAGGAATCATTCACTTCACTTGCTTTTTAATTTTAAAGCCTCAAGGTCTGTCTTGTTTGTCAAAAATGAGGGTAGCAAAAGGATTGTATTCTTACAGCTGAAGTTCATGGGTGTTTCTCTGTTGTGTGACTGTCACCTTTCATTGCATACAAATGGAAATCAGCTGTGTGCAGCCAGCACCTGGCAGATTTTAGACAGCAAGTGCTCCTCAGTATCTGCAGGGAAGGAGGTGGATCTGTTTAAAAGCTGGCTCTTAGTCCTGTGTTAAATTTGTTAGATAAAGATCAAATAACAGTATGTTCTGCTTTGAAAATTGTGTAAGAAGCTTGTCATGTGTTAAATAGTGCACAAGTCACTAGTTGCAAAACATGATGTTGGAATCTTAAAGGCTCAGGGAAAAGAAATTCTCATATTTCAAAGGGGAAAGGGGATTCCCAGCTCTCTGGACCGGTCATCTGCCACCTTAGGCCTGGGATGGCTTATAAAAACTAATGTCTCACCACATTTTTATGAAGAATGGTTGTGGATAATGCTGATTTGAGTGCAGTGATGTGTATTTATATCATCACAAATGTGTGGGTATGCAATGGCAAGGCTGGATCTCTCATTTGGAGCAATCATTCACTGCAACAGGTTTTCAAACTCCCAGATTTTTGTGAGCAGTTGTTTAATTAGTAATTCTTTGTTAGTCTTCCCTGTACTGCAGACTGCAAAGTAAGCACACAGACCAGCTGAGAGGGCAAAGGCTTTATGAAGGAAGAACTGGAATTTGATGACTTTGTTTTCACTCTTCCTACCTTTATTTTTGGGTGGATAATTGTAGATTTTAAAAGCAAGAGGATAATTAATGTGGGGGTTGTTTGCTTCCTCTTAAGTCCTTTAGTTATAGACATGGTTTCAAAATAAAGGCTTCTCAGAACTTGTTTTATGGTTTTTTGGGGTGGGGGGGATTACTCTTGATTTAAAAAACCCCAACAACCTAACAGAGAGAACTTTTCAAGCAGCTCCTGCTAGTCCACTCACATTCCTTTGTAATTCAGAGGAAAGTGAAACACATTATGCATTAATAAAAACCCACTTCTGTTGCTGTGTTGAAAGGGTTTTGTCGATCCAGGAACCTACATTTAGTCATCTGAGCCTCAAGACATCGCTTGTTTCCTCTGATTAGCATTAAGCTGCCTTTATTGTTACGCTGAAATCATTTTAACACCAAGTTGGTTGATAAGTCTTTCATTTTAGAGCAGGGTCTGATTCATTGTCAAAGCTCTCCTTTGTGCTTATGGCCACAGAAGGATCCAAAGCAATGAGCTGAGCTGGATGCGGGTCCCTCTCCAAATTCCTCCTTGCATGAGTAATAATTAGTCACAAACGCAGCACTGCTGTCCTTGCCTTAGTCACCAGGCCCCTGCAGTGCCTCCTGGCTGCCTTTGTGCCAAGCAGCTCTGGGGAGGGGGATTATCTGTGCCCGATAAACCTCCATCCTGCTTCCATCTCCTCCTTCATCTCGCCTGGGGAGAACAGGAAACGATTATTTGGAAAGCGTGCTCCTGCCTGTTGGAGCCCTGACCCAGCCCTGAGTCAGCTGTACAAAGCCACACCTTGCTCCCAGGTATGCAGGGCAGCCCTCAGCGTCATGCTTCCTGCTGTCCCCACTGCTGGGTCACCCCCTGCTGCGTCCCTGATGCCTTGGTGGTGGGCATGTGGCTGCTCTGAGTTCAGAGCTGTCTGATCTGGGGGGAGGATGCTGCCTAGCTGGGAGTTGACACCATCTTTTTGTTGCTGATTTGTCTTTGAAATGTATGGAAATTGTTTTTCTTTTCAAGTGGCCTTGCTTGGCCAGGACTGCGAGAGCTGGAAGGTGTGGTGTGGTTTTGCAAAAGTCCTACTGCCAGGAGGGATCCCGATGAGCCACACCAGCTCTGCAGGACCACAGAAACTGAGGCACTGGGGTAGGGAACTTACCACGTTTTGCAAGAGGCAGTTTGGTGAGGGATGTTTCCGCCGAAACAGAACGTGGGGGTTTTCAGCATCTGTGTGAGTTTCCCCTCCCCAAGTTCTCTGTGTGACCTGACTCTGCTGTCGTAACCTGGTTAGGGCGCAGTATCTGACCTGGAGCAAAGTACTCCTGGAAACTGCTCTAAATGGGGAATTGTGCCAACAAGGGGTGTCCCTAAAGGAATCCTTTGGGTTGATAATACATTTCTGCTGCCACCTACTGAAAGGTTCTCATCCACTTGCTTTTGTAGTAGTTCACATCAGGCAAGGGTGCAGGAGTTCACTGGAATAATCCATCATTTCCCACTCACCAAGAGCAGCTGTCTCCATCTCTGCTGGCAGCGCTGTGCTGTGGCTCAGACAGTGAAGTGCTGCTGCCACGAGGCTGGGGTTGGGCAGAAGGGCTGGCAGGCAGCCTGGCTTTCTGCCCCTTACCTTGCCCCTTCTTCTCTTGAAGGCACCAAGAATGGAAGTTAATGGGGTTTTTCCAGCTTAGCTTTTCCAGAGTATGTTCCTTGAGGAGCTTCAGTGATGATGGGGAAAGCCCAGCTGGTTGTGCTGTGGTAGGCTCAGTACACAATGATGGATTTGCACCACCAGTTCTTTAGGCAGGTGCTTTTAAGGATTCTCTTGTGTTGGCAAATGTAGTTATATGTTTTCTCTTCTGCACTTTAACCCAGATAGTTCAGTGGGTCCCCGTTACCTTGTGGAAGGAAGAGATGAGGAAAAACACCAGGGTCTGAATCATCACTTCTCCTCTTAGGTATATGGCATCACGCTTCTGTCAGCAGCTGTCGTCAGAAACCAGCTGGGCTCCCTTCCTATTCCAGGTCATTCATTCTTGAGCAAACTCTGGGCAACTTCCTGAGGCAATAACTGCTTGGAAAGTGTTGAAGTGTATCTAAATATTTGGTGGTTGCTGTAGAGTAGTAATTCCCAGTGTGTACATGTGCCACAGTGTTGAACTGGGTGAGGAGCAGTGCTGGGTGGACCCATCAGGGCGTAGGGCTGCCTGCAGCCCTACCCCACCCCCTTGCTGGTGCCCACTGTTTCGGCTTCTCCTGGAGCAGGAGCAGCCGAGTGCTGTTCAGCAGGTTCACCTCCTTCCTGTTCAGGGGTTCCAAGTGAAATCCCATTAAACAGAGCACATGTCTTCAGCACATCTTCCATGAGCTTAGTCTGACCAAAGTTTTTGCCTTCCACAGGGTGTGCTGTTCACTTTCCCACAGAGCCCTCAGGGAATGCCAGAAATGGTTTGAGTTAATTTTAGGGGATACAGAAGCTCTTGGCTAGCCACAGGTTTGCTGAGATGTCACAAGATGAGCTGTCTCAGGGCTCCTGTTTGAGGCACTGCATCATGCCTGAAGACTGCAGCGTTCCTCAACAGAAACCTTCTGAGTGTGAGAGTGGGATGCCAGAATCTGGTGGCTGGTAGCCAAACATGCTGAGAGCCATGGGAAAGGAGATATATTCTCTGGGAAGGGACCTGCCAGCTTGTTTTGTCCTCACAAGTTGGGTGTAAAACAAGTTCACAGAAAAACACTTTAGAAAACAAAAATGGGGCAAAAAAAGAACAGGCTGAAATGAATAGGCATGTTCCAATACTAGATTGTAAAATTTCCATGGAAACATTTTTGTTTGGGCTTAAGCAAATCTGTGTTTGCAGGTCAGAGGTTGAAGCTTTCTTTCATTTGCAGAGGTGACGTGAGAGGAGTGGAATTTGAAGAGCAAAAGTTGGTGTTGAATGATAAACCATGACTTGACACAGGAAACTCACCTGTGAGGGGGCGGGTATGGCAGCATGGAGGGGCAGGGCTGCTGTGTCTGTTCCCTCTGGGAGCACAGGGCTCTTTGGGCTCTTGGAATGGGTGAGAATGCTGTGCCCTGTCCCACCGAGCCACAGCTCCAGCCAAGGCCCTGCCACACGCAGGGCTGGTGGCGGCCAAGCCGCTCTCCCTGAAGGCAGAGGAGTCTGAATCACAGTGCTGGGGGGAAGACAGTGCTTTGATCATCAAAAGCCCATCCAAGAAAAGCTGATTAATAGTTTTCTCTTGCTGTGGAATCTGTGGATGCTGGCTCTTTAATCTGCCAGGAATGCCGGGTCCGGGTGCGTCATCTTCAGGAGCATCGGCCTCTCCAGCAGCGTGATGCAATGGGAGCGGAGGTGGGAGCTGCTGGAGCAGGAGGTGACTTCCCCCCGTGTCAAAAGGCCACAGGCCACTTCTGTTAACCACAGCTCCTTTTCTTCTTCGGGGTGTGAGCTGTAATTGTATTTGCATTCGATCTAGTCTTTCCACAGCTGCTGCCAAAAGCAAACAGCACAGAGCTGGTCAGGGTGCAGGGAGTGAAGGGCAGGGGAGAGCCCAGCAATGGGGTGGTGGCAGGGCGAGTCCTCTGATGTTGTTTGGCTGCAGCCACCCGTGCCAGGGCACAGGCTGGCCACGCCAGCACACCTTGGTCAGGGGTGTGCACAGCCAGCGCTGGCTCGTGATGCTGTGCACAGCCCCAGGCTGGGGCCAGCCGAGCTGGTGCTTCAGGAGTCTGCACTTCCTACACCAGCAAACACAGAGGCAGCCAGGGCTGATGGAGCCCCAAAAGCCATTGTCTGCAGCCCCCACAGGTGTCTGGGAATGTGTTGGCAGTGGGCATTGCATCCCACCAGGCCCATTGCATATCAGGGCCCTGCCCGCCCTTCTCCTCCTCGCAGGCAGGGCTGGGGCTGATGGTGCCTTCCCTGCCAGGGCCTGCAGCTCTGTCTGTGGAGCTGTCAGCTGGACAGCCACCATTCCTCCTGGGAAGGGTTCATGGGAGATGGATGTGCATTGCCTGTTGGATGGGGCTGTGTGAGTGGTCAGTCCCAATTTTGCGTGCACCTCTTGCTGTGGGAGATGGTGGTTTTAGTCCATGTAGCTGCACTGAACCACACACAAATGAACCCTTTGCCCTCCACACCTTTTTTAGGAAGCCTTGGAAGTGGAGAAGGCTCCTGAGAGTTGGCAGAGGAGAATATTGGCCAGATTAGTGATATATCTATACTCAGGGGTAGGAGAGGTGCAAAGTCCAGTTTCTGAGTCCCTAGGATGTACTGGGAGGCCCAGCTGGTGGGATTGGCTCTGCTGCTCAAGGAGGGATCTGCTTGCCCTCCATCCTGGTGCCACACAACTATTAGCATGGCAGTTCTGTTTCCAGCAAGCAGATTTAGGTGAGAACACTTCCTTTGGGGCTAGTTTTGAGACAGATCATCAGGGTTGTGGTTTGTCGTGTTACCAAGTGCTGCAGCCCTTCCTGCCTGGGGAAGGAACTGTTGTTGGGAGTGGTATTAGCTTAAAGGAATTAGGAAACCAGGCTGGGAGGCACTGCCTGCACTGGCTTTTGGGGGCATGCTCTGTGGGTTTGCACCCTCTCAGGGCTCTCAGGAGGCCCAGACCTCACTGGGCTGTGGCAGCGGCCGTGTGCTGGTCTTGTGTCCCAGTGCAGGTGGCAGAGCCCTTTCTGTGTGGGGCAGAAGGGGGATCAGGGGCTGTCACCACAGAGGAGAGAGTGGATGAGAACTGGTGGGTGGCCTGTGGCAGGAAGAAATGAGGATGCAAGAGCATGTCCTGGGCTGGATCAGGTCAGCTGGCTCAGTTTTGGAGTGTATGCTGTCCACCTGGCAACCTGTAGCTGCAAATCCTGCCACGTTCCCACACGCCCTCTCCCATGCAGCTTCCAGCTCCCCTTCCTTGCTGTGTGGGGGAGAAGATTCTGCAGTGCTGACGGACCTGCAGCCCTGGCTCATCCCTCCCTGTGATGAGCTCTGCTGGGTCATGGGAACGCACTGGCCTTTCTCTGGGAGCGGGGGGGCTGCCAGGGCCTGGCACTGCTGGTCAGAGGCTGTTCCTCTGAAACAAGTTTCAGTAACACCCCACAAGAGAGTTTTGTAAAATAATTCTCTAGCAAGTGGTTGTGTGAGTTGTGAACCAGGAGGAGGAACCGGCCCCTTGCTGCAGTCGGAGCCCTTGGCTGACACACCAGCTGCTTCCTGTTGTGCCCTCCGGGTTTCCCTGTCACTGCCTTGCCACACTCCTGGTGAGACTTCAGGGGGACAGCAGCACACCAGGGTCACTGCCCGGCCTCCTGTGGAGCCTGGCCCTGCTTGGCAGCCGGAAACTGGGGCTTTTCTGGGACCTCAGTGTCATGTGGCAACTTCCCCCTGCTGCTTTCTCAAAGCCAGTCTCCTTTCTCTGCTCTTCCCTGGAGCTCTGTGGCTCAGGCAGTGGCATCTGGGGCCAGTTTGGGCACCCACAGGAGCTGGGAGAGCGTGGGGACAGTTTAGGGCACGGGTGTGGTGAGTGAGTAGGAGCTCTGGGTCAGCAGCTTGCAGGTCATGCAGCCACCAAAGCCAGCGGTGCAGGGCCAGTGTGCTGCCATGTCCCCTTGGGCTGCTGCCATGTCCCCTTGGGCTCCTGACTGGTGAGCACTGGAGCTACAGCTGTAGGAGTGAAACCAGAGGCTTCAGAGAGCAGCAGCCACCTTTGGTTTCACAAGGGACCAAACCAGCAGTGCAGTTTTGACATCGCCCTGGGAATTCCCACAGGCTGCACTTGGCATGGCACAGGTAGCAGAGGATGATCTCCTGGAGCAGCAAACACATTTTCCCAGGGAAATGCATCAGCTGATGCACAGGTGAAGGCCAGCAGCCACAGGCTGGCCCAAACCAGGGCTCAGAGGACATAGGGTTAACTTGGGCTGCGAGTGCAAATGAAAGCTGTGAGCTGGAAGCTGGAGGTGGGGTTGGGGATGCGGGGTGGTGTTCAGGGAACAGATACCACCAGCCTGGCAGGTCTGGCTGGACCGGAACAGCCTCCAGCATGACTTCAGAGCTGTGCTGCCGTGAGTGGGCAGAGCGTGTGTCAGCCGCTCGCTGGGCGCTGCTCTCTGGGAGAGACGGAGTTTCCTGTCTAGACCCCGGTAATCGCGTGAGGAGGGGTTTGCAGCAGCCTCCTGCCCCTTCTCCGGTGATGACCGAAGCAGAAGCTGGGCTGCCGTTCCCCCTTCCTGGGGAACAAACACCTCGCTCCTGCCACGTGGCTCGGAAAATGTGGCGCCCGTCTGCTCCTCGCCTGCCTGTGATCCGGGCTGTGGGCTGGGGTGGGAGCCAGCCCCAGCTCCTTGTCTTGATGTTCGAAGGATGTTCCTGGAGCCCTAAGATGGGACTCCCTGGAAACTGCTTCTGGAAGGGAGTAAAAGCACTGGGAGCAGCCCGGATTCTTGTGCCTCAGAAGTTAGGTGATAAAGGACAGTGATTGAGGTATAGAAAGATTCCCAGAATCCTGCCCTACTTGGGACTGCAGGTGCTGCCCAAGTGCAGAAATGGCCTTAAACCCTTTTGCCACGGGGAGGGCAGAGCATGTCACTGTGCAGGGGTGGGCAGTGTGAGTCCACCTGTGGGCCATGTGGGTGCTTCTCTGCTACGTCAGGGTCCCTTGTCCTCGTGGAAGTGGGGCCCACATGGACACCAGCAAGGCTTCCTGATGGGATGTCTGAAATTGTGCTGGGCTCTCCCAGTCCTGCTGGACAGTGTGCTTGTGGAGTGCTGCTCTCTGGAGCTGTCTCCTCCTGCCTGGTGGGAGCAGGAGACAGGGGAGAGGACAGGAGGGCAGGACCACTTCATGCACTCATTTAATGGTGTAAAGAAAAAGCTTTAGTAAAAAATTACCCCCTAGAAGTCAGCTGTGCTCTCTCTGCTGCCACTCTCCTCTGGTCAGCAGAGCGAGGTGAAGCTTTGAGCCACAAGGGTTCTTTGGGTCTGTGTCCTCTTGCTGCCCTCAGACTCGGTTCCCTATGTGTGAAATCCCTCGCTGTCTGTGGGGACAGCGTGGGGACAGCGTGGCGGTGACAGAGTCCTGTTCGTGTGTCACTGAGTCACTGGCAGTGGGAACCTGTGGCTGCTCTTCTCCCTGTGGTTTCCTCAAAAGCAGTTCCTGTAAGTGAAAGAGACCCCACGTGCCTGGGGACCAGAGAGAGGGACAAGGAACCCTGGGCCATCACCCTGGCCCTGGCTGGATTTAAATCCAAACCCTTCAGCCTTTGGAAGCAGGGCTGGGAGAGGTGTTCTCGTGGCAGGGCTGTTCCAGCTGAGTGTGCAGCTGTGCCACAGCAGGGGCACGCAGGGGCAGTGGTGGCAGCAGGTCTATGCCACAGGCTGATGGATTTTCAGCATTACAAGTCCCACGGGCTCACAGGTCAGGGCGAGGCTCTCAGGGCAGCAGAGCAGTTCTTGCCCTTCACCTGTCCTTGCTTTGGGTGGGCACTGCTGCACTGGGCTCCTGGCACTGGCGACTGGCACAGCCTCTGGCAGGATGCTTTGGACTCCTGGAATTTAATGCCAATCCTGCCAGAGCTTATTGGCAGCTGGCATGGCCCAGGGCAGGGCTTTACATGGCAGCACGGGAGCACAGCAATGCCGGAGGAGACTGTTGTGTCTGTTGTTTGGAAACCCAGAGAAAATACTCAAAAGAGCCAAGTGCTGATTTTTCCAGCCACAGAGGAGCACCCAGACTAGCAGGAAAAAATGCTGCACACTGAATTCCTATCTTGGGATGCACGGCTTGGGGCTGCTTCCCTGCCAAGCCCAGCCTAATTACAGATGATTAAAGAAACACGCATTTGGTGATGATGCCAGGGATTTGCTGATAGAAAGGAGGATATAGGGTTAGAAAATGGCCCATCTGGGAAAAGAACCTTTTGTGCCCAAGGAGAGGGTTTTGCTGTGTCTCCATAAGAAGGCCTTGGCATGTAAGTCCCTCTCTAGGCTCCAAGAGTTACAGGATCTGATTTGATTTCCTTCCTTGCTGAGGTTCACGACTCCTACTTTTTGCAGTGCCACTGTTGCAACAGCTCTGGCAGCTCTGAAATGGTTTTGGGGGGGAACAAAATTGAGTCTGTGCAGACATTGCCCTGCCCCTGTGCCTCTGGGAATAAACTGCTGTCCCCACATGGGACGTGCAGTGTGGTGGTGCCCAGCCAGCATCCACAGCTCTGCCTGGGTGGCTTTGGTCCCTGGTACCAGGTTTGTGCTGGCAGGGCTGGGGGGATCCTGACTTACCTCTGGTTTCTGCCTTGCAGCAGAAGAAGTCGTACCTGGAGCGGAGCGTGAAGGAAGCAGAGGACAATATCCGGGAGATGCTGATGGCCCGCAGGGCACAGTAGTGACACCCCTGGCTGATCCCCACTGCCTGACCCCCCACCCCACCTCAATAAAACACAGCTCATGTCTCTGTGGCTGCTCTCCCTGCATGGGTGTGATGGAGAAATGGGGTGGTGGCAGGAGTTGGGGTGAGGGGCCTGCAGGGCACCGCTGCTGTACCCTCATCGTGTGGAAATCCACTGCCTGGTCTGGGCACTGGGGAAGGTTCTGCTGGGGACGGGTGGTGGGGGAAGAGGGAGGTGGGCAGGGCTGGCACAGCCACGGACACAACCATGGACAGGGACACAGACATGGACACAGGCACAGACCCGGGCATGGGAATTGGCTCAGGCCCTGCCAGGCTGTGCCAGGAGGTCATTCCCACTGCTTCAACTCATTCTTGTTGCCCTGGGCCATTTCCTCTCTCCTGGGCCTTTCCCTCTGTCCTGGTCCATTCCCTCATTCCCGGTCCATTCCCTCATTCCCACTCCATTCCCTCTGTCCCGGTCCATTCCCTCTGTCCCGCTCGGTTCCCTGTGTCCTGCTCCGTTTCCGTTGTCCCGCTCCATTCCCTCATTCCCTCTCCATTCCATCATTCCCGCTCCGTTCCCCCATTCCCGCTCCATTCCCGCTCCGTTCCCCCATTCCCGCTCCGTTCCCCCATTCCCGCTCCGTTCCCTCATTCCCGCTCCGTTCCCCCATTCCCGCTCCGTCCCCCCATTCCCGCTCCGTTCCCCCATTCCCACTGTCCCGCTCCATTCCCCCATTCCCGGTCCATTCCCCCATTCCCGCTCCGTTCTCTCATTCCCGCTCCGTTCCCCCATTCCCGCTCCGTTCCCCCATTCCCGCTCCGTTCCCCATTCCCGCTCCGTTCTCTCATTCCCGCTCCGTTCCCCCATTCCCGCTCCGTTCCCCCATTCCCGCTCCGTTCCCCCATTCCCGCTCCGTTCCCGCGGTCCCGGCAGGGCCGGCGCTGCGCGGTCCGACACCGCCGCCGTGTGGCCGCTGTGGGCCACTCTTCCAGAGGCTCCGGTATCCCGGAGTTTCCCGGTCCCGCTGCCGCCCCGCCGCTCTTCCAGAGGCTCCGGTATCCCGGAGTTTCCCGTTGCCGCCCCGCTGTCCCTCCTTAGGCTCACGGGCGCTCTCTCGCTCTGGGCTGGCCCTTGGCCGCCCCACCTTCCCCCCACCACGGAGGGTGACCCAGGGACTCCACTCCTGATTGCTGACAGGAGGTGACAGGGGAGGTGGCAGCGCTCAGTGCCGGGGCAGGGACCTCTGGGCACCAGGCCAGACTGAGCTCACGGCTGCAGAAGGACTGGGGACAGGGAATTGCAAGGGACTCTCATCAGCCCCAAACACACGAGCTGCCCAAGAGCAGAGCCCCAGCCTGCACTGCTGGGCCCAGAGTGAGCTGCACGAGCCCCCAGGCTGCACGAGCAAGGGACAGCGAGTGCCATGTCCTTGGCAAACAGGGCGAGGTCCCTGGGTGCTCTCCAGGCAGTGCCTGGCAGAGCTGGTGTGTGTGCCAGGACACCAGGTGGGTTTTGCTCCAAGGTTTGACACACCCCCATGGAACCAGCAGCAGGTTTTCCCCACTTTTCTGCAGACAAAAGCTTTGTATTCCTTTTCTGGCCAGGCGTGCCATGGAACAGCTTCAGCTAGATTAACCATGCTAGCACTAGATTAATCCATGGCTTTTCTCTTCTTACCCATTAATTTACCTCCTGCAAGCCTCTGCTCTGCAGCGTGGGATGATGGATCACAGCCTGGGACCAGGAGCTGCTGGGGCACACGCCGCAGCCCAGCCTGTGCTTCTCCCAGCTCTGCTGTCCCAGGAGCTGCTGGAGAGGGCCTTGGTTCCAGAAGGGAAAAACATAAGGATAAAAACCCGACTGTGCTGCCCTGTGTGCAATGAGGGGCTTGGAGATGCCTGAGAAGTCCCACCTACAGAGGCCAAAGACAGCACCAGAGGGGATGCCCACCCTGCAGACAGATTCACTGAAACAGCCGGGACCTAGTGAAGAAAAATCAACTGTTGGCTTTAATTATTGCGTACGTCTTCGTCTCTAGGGCTAGGAAAATCTCAACTGGTAAATATACATTTCATCAGAATGCCCTTGGCTGAAATACACCATTAGCACATTCTTCAAAGTTACAACAAAAGTCTTAGAAATGTTAAAAAGGGATTTTTTTTCCTTTACTAAAATAAAGGAGTGCACCCCCCACCCCGACAAGGCGCTAGGACGGACAGACGGGAACTCTTGGCTGTGCAAAGCAGAGCGTTGATTACAGTAACAGAAAGAAGTCGGGACAGGAGTGGGGAGCCTGCATAGCGCTCGGCGAGCGGCGGGGCGGCAGCGGCGTCAGGTCAGCATGTCCCAGAGGCAGCAGCAGCAGAGCGCGGTCCAGCACGCCGTCAGACAGGCGCTCTCGCCCGTGTCGTCCCTCCGCCGCTCCTCCACGACGTACACTGCGGGCAGAGAGCGGCTGTGAGCACCGAGCACAGTCACGGCACAGGGTGGCACAAGAACCAGGGGTGGCCCAGACTGGCACTGCTCCAGCCACGCACAGAACCGCCTCCTTCCCTGGGATGACAGGGCAGGGACTCGTCCTGACAGGGACCAGTCCTTGTTCCAGCTCTGTGCCCCTCCTGCTCTGTCAGCTCAGCACCCGAGGCACGGGCTAGGAGGTGGCAGTGCAGTGACACCCCACTGGCCAAGGGGCAGGTGCCCAAAGGCTCCAGGTATCGCCCCACAAACAGAAACCATCTCTGCCAGAGGCTCCTGGCAGTCTGCTGGGATTTACTGCACGCTGCTTGAGCACACAGGAGGGAGCCCCAGCTTTGGGTGGAGGGTCTCAGCCAGTGTGCTGCTCAGTCTTTGTGCCAGCTCCTGAGGCCCATTAGGACAGGGGAACAGTTTATCTTTGATTCCTGCTCTCTGAGCCCAGGCTGCCCCACCCAGAACTGCATCAGTCTGAGGGCAAAGTGACTGTCCTTCCTGACAGCTTTTTTGGCTCTGATTGCTGTGGTCTGTGTGGGAAACGTGCCCTCACACAGGAGTCCAAGCCAGGCAGGCATAAGCCTGGGCAGGACACAGCTGATGGCACCGGCCTGGCTCTCCCATGAGCTTGCTTTGTGCCCAGGAAACCCCTCCCCAGTCACTATTCAGCTCTGCAGAGCGATGGGCAGAGGATGATGTGCTCCAGCTCACATGATGCTACAAACCTGACACCAAGTGAGGCAGAGAGGGGGAATCCAATACCCCTCAAATGTCTGTGCTTGGGGACAGCCTGTGCCCGAGCCTCAGGCAGATTCCCTCTCATCAAGGGAATAAAGGAGAAGAGGTATCCTCAGCCCAGGCACAGCCCAGCTCCAGGGGAGCCCCTGCACGGCACCAGCACAGCACTGCTGTCCCCCTTCCCTCTGACCATTCAGCCACAGCGCCTGCAGCCCTTGCTCAAGGGATGTCAGGATGGAATGTCTCTCCCTTCAGCCCCGGAGGAGGTGGCAGCACTGTGACAAGCTGTGCTGGAGCAGGAGCGGTGCCACGCACTCTCCTCCCTCAGGAGCTGCTGTCCCTGCCCACCCCTGCAGAGCCCTGGCTGGCACCTCCCAGCAGGAGCAGAGCAGGACCTGATGGAAACCCGGATCCCTGTGCTGCTGCCAGGGGGAGGCTGCACGACCTCCTGTCCCCAGGGCCAGCCCCTGCCACAACAAAAGGAGTGCAGAACAAGTCCACGACTTGTGAGCCTGGCTGCCTCTTTCATCCCCCTGAAAGGCTGGACCACAGACCCATCCCATCCCATGGGGAATATGTCACATGGCAGGCAGGACTTTGGTCAGGGCTCTCTCCCCCCTGCACTCAAAGCCACGCCTGGAAGACTTGCAAAGAGAACATGGAGGCTTGGAGCCCTGACCTTGCACAGCAGCATGTCAGCAGCTCTGCCCTCTGCCTGTTTTCCATGGAGAGGTGACCCAGGGGCTTGGTCTGGGCTTTATTTACCTTGTGGATCCAGGAGCTCTAAACAAGCAGCTCTTTGGTGTGTTTGCTTGCTCTGAGAAGGTCCTGCTACAATCAGTGGAGGCAAAACACACATCAAATGCTCCAAGAGTCCTGTGTAAGATGGTGACATGCCTGTGTGGAGCCCTCACACAGCCCTGGCTTCCAACCAGCTTCAGGTTCAAGCTGTCCCCCCTCTGAGCCATGGGGAGCTGGATTGCTGCTGCTGGAGCATTGCCATACCCAGAACTGAGGGCCCAGAGACATCCAGATCCACACTGCAGGAGGAGTGATTTTAACTGTCCCAGTTAAAATCAGCTGTCCAGGACTGCGAGAAGTGTCTGCCTGAAGTATTTATGATGAATCCATTAGAAGTTTTAAGCTACAGCCAAGTGTCAGGGACAGCCGACAGAGCATGTTCAAGGCACGTACGAAGTGCTGTTATGAAACACTTGCTGAAATATTGAAGGAAAAGGCTTTCCCAAGCTTGGGCCTGTGCACAGGGAGCTGGGCGCTCTCCCCACTGCTCTCAGCTGGCTTGTGTTGGACGCTGCCCGCTGCACAAGGGGTCACAGTGTCCATGGGCATCACCCCTGTCCCTGTCAGCCAGCCCCTGGCACTGCTGCCATGGCTTGTCCTGGAAGGGCTGCCCAGAGCTGGACAAAGGACAGGCACAGCTGCCCACTAACAGCTGGGGGCAGGACAGGGGAAGGGACAGCAGCCATGTCAAGGCCTTTCCAGGACTCACCCTGGGTTTGGGGTGAGCCTTTCTGTTAGAAACAGTGAAACAGCACTCACGTGTCCTCTTCTTCTTTCTTCTGCTAAAAGCTGGGAGCCACATAAACCAGCAGCACATTGTGGTAAAAGCACCTTTCTTTAGAAACCCTCTGAAAAAAAGCTGTGGTTTTCCCCCATGGCAGGCAGCTGTGGTACTTCAAAAAAACCTTCCAAGTTCAATGAATGCCCCAAAGACAACACCTGAAATACACATTTGAGAGGCTGCTCCCTTCCACTGCAGAGCTCCTCTCCAAGGACAGCAAGTCTCAAGGGCAGCTCTGCCACTCTGAGTGTGCACACCATCAACACTGGAGCTTTCACACTTGGAGAGCATCTGGACAATGCTCTGAAGAGAGACAGCCACCCCTCCTCACAGTTTGTGAAGCTTTCTTTGAAGCCACATCAATGCTTCAGGAGTTGCAGTTTTGTTGCTGTCACCACACAAATTGCCAGAGAGATTTTAACCACAGACATGCAGCATTAAACAGCTTTTCTGCTCTGGGCGTGGGGCTTGCAGAGGACAGGAGAAGAGCAGGACAGCCAAAGGGAGGTCAGCTGTCCAGTTACAGCTACCAAAGCATGCAAGCTGAAAACCAGCTCAAAGACAGGCTGGATGAACTGCTCCCAGCCCAGCCTCTCACCTACCTGGAGACACCCTCCACCAATCTGCTCATTTTGGGCACCTGACCATTGGCTTCTGGGCACTAACAGAGTGACACAAGTACCTGAGGACATCAAGAGCACGTGGTAGCAGCTTCACCCACTCTGCCCAGCCCATGCAGTAGTGCTGTACAAACACAATGTCACCCCCCTCAAACACCATATCCAAGCCCAATCCAAAATCTCCCAATGAAGGGAATTGTGGCTTTTGTGAGACTCCTCAGTGTCTGAGTGCCTCCAACCTAAAGCCACCCAGTTTTTCTATGGTGAGCCTTACTGGGGACTTCATTAGCTGCTTTGTGCCTCTCTTTTGGCCAAGGCTGGGCACTCCAACCACTCCTAAAGCACAGAAACCTGATGTTCCCAAAAAGAAGAGAAACAAGGGTGATTTCTCTTGGAGGCACTAGACAGCACTCGGTTCTAGGCTCCATTTTTGATGGATTCCTTGTTTTTCCTAAAACAGGATGGGAGAAGGTATAAACTGAGAGACCCTCCCACCTCTTAATCAGCCTTAAAGAGCATAAAGCACAATGAATCATGCCTACCCTGAAAATGCTATCACTCCCTGTAATCACACAGCAGTGACCTGCACAAACTAGTTCAAATAACTCCCACTTTGTTTTTAAAACAAACACCACAATACCTTCTTATTTCATGTACAGTCTACTTTATCTTGAGCATATACATTTTGTTTCTTCTCACACCTAATTAATACGTTAATCATTAGCTCCATGAAGGAAAGGAATGAGCTGTACTTTTCACCCAGTTTGGCATAAACTAAAATCGTGATCTTAAGACTGCAATGCCCCTGACTGCAGTGCTTTACAGGGTCTACAAGGATTGCAGTACAAGGGCTTTGATGCCAGAATGAGTCCATCCTCTGCCAGGATCCAGACACAGACACCACTGCCAAGGTACCACCTCACCTCCACGGGGTTTGTGATGGTGCCTGAGAGCCCCTGAGCTCCACAAGCTCTCCCAGGAGTGCTGGTGCAATCACAGGGCCAGGCCTGGGTATCCCAGGTACGACAGGAATGACATCCAGGCACAGAGGCAGCAAGGGGCAGGCTCAGTGCCCGGGCAGCCCGAGGTGGAGGGCACAGCTCAGCACCCACCACCCTCTGGGAGGGCTCAAATCCCAGGGTCCTGGCGTTCACCCTCCTTTGGCCCAGCTGGTGCCACCACAGACCCCTCACCTGCACAACTGGCTATGAGACAAGGCCTGGGGCACGTGAGGGGAAGCACAGTGGGTAATGTACCAATCACTGCTTCTGCAGCCCCCAAATCCTTCCGTGGCATCAGAATGGCTGCTTGCAATGGAAACAGCTGGTCAGAACAGGAGCATTACTTAATTCTAGAGTCTCATCTGGGAGGGAGTGCACAGCAGAGAAAGGACTCATAAGCCTCTTCCCACTTGTCATTTAAGTGGGTTTTATCACAATCCATTTCTGCACCAAGAGCTTTGTTTTCTTTTCTTCAGCAAGCAAGAAATCTTGCTCACCACCACTTAGAATGATTTTGTGCTGTCTGCAGCAGATTGCTAAGCCAGGTCAGCCTGTGCATCTGCTTTTACCTTCAAAGCATTCTCACCCAGGTCCTTGGAAAGCTTTTGTGTTCAGGATGGACGCCAGAGAAGGGAAAGTCAGCACAAGTATATCCAAGGGATGCAGAAGTGGCAGCAACAGGAAATGAAATGTCCCTGAGCCCCTCTTGGAGGTGCACACTCTGGTCTGCAGACCCAGAGCTGCAGGAGGAAGGGCCACCCAGCCATGACCTCCCAGACATCCACTTCTGAAATAAACCCCTCACAGGCAGCAAGGGCAGAAGAAGAGATTGCAAGATTGGGGAACAGGGACTAAACTTTCATATGGGCTGCCACCAAGGCTGTTCTCTGCATGAGGCCTCCAGGGCACAGCCTGGACACAGATGAGATCTAACTCCCTTGGCAAGGAAGGCATTTAATTGTTCTTTCTCCTCTCTGAGGGTATTTGCTCATGCCTAACAGCTTCAGGCCTGTTATTTTCCAGCCCCCCAACTCCTTCCTGCCCTGAGGCTTTCACTGTGTGCACAGTCTCTACTGAGACCACACTCAGATTTCAGGAAATACCTCAGTACACTCCTGAAACAGACACCGGAGCCAGATGGAAATTCAACAGCCCACTTACAAGCAAAAATCTTACAGTGCTGCAAAATGCTCAGAAAAAATTTCACAACTCGCAGCTGCAAACACAAATGGCTACTGCCAGAGCCACCTGAGCAGAAAGTGTCATGGAATAAAAATACCACAGAGTACAGGCACTTCCACCTGCAAATCCCCTCTGCCACCAGTCAGTCGCTGCTGACCCAGCCCAGATTTCAGCCTGGGCTCAAGCAGAAACAACTGATCCCCAACTACTCTGCCCAGGTATCAGACCTGCCCTCTTCCACGGCCACAGCCTGGTTCAGCAGGTTTGGAAAATTCCTGCCTTTCTGTTCCCGTAACTCCGAGCAGCTCACCCCAGAAAGCTGTTTCAGCTTTCAGGAAGCTGAGCAGGCCACACATTTCAGGGAAATCACTGGGCAGGCGAGCCAAGTGAGCACTTTCCAGAGCCAACGCTGCACTGGGCAAAGCTGCTCCCCTCTCACACACAGCCTGGGAGCCAGGCACGGCTTAGGGCTCAGCAGGAACCAGGCAGGAGATTTTCCTGCAGCTGAGCTCAGGGCTGGAAAAGATTCTGATTCGTCACCTGAACACACAGGGATGGGATTAAGAGATCTTGGAGATAATGGAAGTGATACCAATCAGCATTTATGGTGTATCAATGTGCCTGGGAAGGGTTCAACCTCTCTAAAAAGCACAAGCATTCCTTACAGGAGTCAGCACACCTTCTGTAGAGTGCTCAGGTCTCGGCAGGATGTCAGCAGGCATCAGCCAGCTCTCCAAAGCACAAAAATCCCAGCACACAGGTTAGAAAGTGCACAGGAGACATGTCATACGAGAAAGAAACTCTCCCTCAACTTAAATGTACAATAATTGAGGGCTTCAGACCCTCCAGCCTGTTTTTAGACTACAACAGATGAGAGGCATCTCCAAAACTACAGATTTTGAGAACTTCCTCTGACATTTTTTAAATCAGTAAAATTTTAGTTTCCTGTTAAGGCAAGATGTTTTTAACCTAGTCAGCTGCAGGTCTAAGAACAGCACAATCCTCAGCCTGTGTCAGTGCTTACACTGAAAATCAGCATCAGTCCTACAGTTAAACAAGACCTGGCTGGGGGGGATTTATTTACACAGCACAAACTTCATCTTACAAGGGTCTTGCAATCAACTTCTGGGTAACTAACAGGAGGAAGGACAAAGCCCAGTTTAAAGCAAAAGAACTGCCCCAGTGAGATCCTCTTTGTGCAGCCCCATAGGGCCAAGTCCCACAGTCGGTGCAGGGCTGGGAAAAGGCTGTGCACGATTTGCTCCTCACCCAGCCTGGTGCCAGCTGACAAGGACTGGAACAGCAGCCTCCTTTCAATCAGCCCACACTGGAGCCAGCCTTGCCCTCCTGAGACCAGTTTGTCTGAAGCATGATTTCAGATACTGGACCTGAATTGGGAATAATTTTCTTTGCATCAGTTTTTTTTTATCAGATTACTCTCTCCTTGGGGGTGAGAAGCAGTGAAGGTGAGCTGAGACAGCAGCCCCAGGACTATTTGCCAGCCAACAGCCCCTGCTGTTTGTGCAGCCAGGAACAGAGGGAGGGATGATACAGCAGTCCTGGAGGAGAGAACGCTGGGTTTCCAAACACACTAAAGAATAAGAAGCAGATAAGAGGACAACTGCCAAGATTTAATTTTTTTTTTTGGCAGGACTCCAGCATCTGGAGTTGCAGGTCCTGAAGGTACAGGAACAGTTAAACTAAATGCTCTGACAGACTACTCTAGAAAGGGTCAACAGAGAGAGAGAAAGCCTGTCCCTCCAAATTAACTCCTGCTGGGGAAGGCTCAGCTCTACACGGTTTGGGAAGCAAGGGGGTAACCACTGAAAGGCACTGGAGAGGCTCACCAGAATGATTCCAGTCCCTTCCTTTCCACACAGAGACAGATAAAGAGGAAAGCCCATGCAGCCCTGCAGCAGCAGGCAGTGCCTGTATCCTGGTGACCTGTTTATCCTGCAGCTGGACAAACATTAGGAGGCAGACAGCATCACTGTGACTATTACTCTTATCGCAGCTGGCTTTGCTACAAGTAATCAACTTCCAGAATAAGATTTCCACTCTGTGTACAATGGCTCAGACGCAATCCTGAGCTCTGTTCACCTTCAGTGCCTGCTGACAGAGCCTGGTTCCCTCTGGCACAGCATGGCATAGCCTCATCCATTACGTTGGCATGTATCAATGGGGAGGGGGGTAGAAATAAAACTGCTCAAATTGCCAGCATCAGCTTCTGCTTTTAGAATTAGTATGTCACTTTGTACTTTGGCTCATTCTACTTCTTTTTAAAGTATACCTTTATCAGCTGCATTACATTTCACCTCTAATTTGCATAGACAAGAAAGTACCAGCTGACCAGTCAGCAGTTACTGTGGTTTCCTTACGCCAGCTGATAACAAATAATGAAAATACTGGTGGGGAAATAAGATATCGTCTCATACCTTATGGGGGAATGAGGTATTTTTTTTTCTCTTAAGCAAGCCCCTGCTGTAAAGAAGAACCTGCTACCTGCACAATGCTGCACACAGGAACCACACTGCTAAAGTTGTGTGTTTCCCAGCTTTGTTCTGGGGCAGGCAGGTTCCTTCTACCCACACCAAGCACTGTGTGGCACATCTGCCCTGTTCCAGGAACTCTCACCCACATGGACTTTGTGTGGACAGACTCAGTCTCTGCAGCAGGAAAACTGCAGACAGGGATCAGCACGTCAGTTCCCAGAGCTAGGAAGCTGAATCAGAACCATTAAGAATAATGTCCCTTAGGCTCAGCACACACATCATCATCTCTAAAGGCAAAGGGCAAGCTGTTTATTTCTAATGAACAACAGCCAAGTCAGCTGCCAGCTCTAGCAAGATGTGAGACCTGGGGTTTCTTTGGAGGCTTTGATATCAGTAACCTGGTGAAGCCTAAAAGCATCCATCCAAAAAAACAAACCCATGAGGGCTTCTGTGCCACCTCAGCCAGTCACCAGTGGCTCTCCAGCTTGCTGCTCCTTTATGTGGAGAAAAAACATTTGCTTTGAGGCCTTTCACACCCTGAGGTAGCTGGGGTGACTCTGAGGGGGTGCAAGCTTGTACTCCATCCCCCTGGGAGAAGGGGACATGGAACACTGGGATCAGCTGCAGTCTCCCTGTCCCACAGTGCCCTGTGGGGGTGGCCACATGGCAGTCATATGGCCTCCACCACTGTTGTAACACACAACCACAAGCTGATTTCTGCACCCCAGACATCCTCGTGGTTGGCTAATCCTGCACAGACAGTCCAGAGGGGAACACACAGGTCCTCCTTGTTCAGAGCTGCTCTGGACTGCAGCTTCCTCCAACAAGCCTTTAATTGTCCCCCTGCCCAATGGCAAACTGAAAAGGTGGTGACATCCCTTTCTCACCTATTTGTTGCAGAGACACTACTCAATGAAGAGCGAAAACTTTCTCTTTCCTACCCTTAGCAGCACTCAGGTTAAGCTGCTTCCCTGTTACATCTCAGATGCAGCTTTAATACAGAGAGTGAGGCATGTGAGGCTTTTTTACTTCTCCAAGGGCCAGGTGGACAGGCTATGTCTATGTCCTGACAAACTACAAATTGAGATGAAACAACACCATCACCATAAAATGCTACTTTACCATCAGATTCTGAGAGCTCAACAGTAATTATTGCCATCTGTGTGATCCACTCAACACCAAAATATGATACATAATTACTTCCACACATTAGCATTAACACATTGGCCTTGATCTACAACATAAGAGCCCACTTTGCACTCTGCCCACACAATAAAATAATAAAGCACAGAATTTAAAATATAGCATATTTCCTAGCTTTCACTGTGGACATATATTTGCTCAGAAACACTAATGTACTACCTGGACTAGCTTAATTCATTAGGTTAAGCAAAGTCACGTAGGAGAGCAAAACATCTGCTCTGAAAGGAAAGCATCCACACAGTAGCTCTTCCCAGATAATTGTTTGGAAACACCACAGCCACACGAAGTCACACTAGACCAGCTAGGCTGACTGCAGTGCCTTGATTAAATTTAGATGCAAATTTTTTATGTTAGTAGTTCAGCCGCACCAACAGATACATAGCACTAGTGTAACAGATTTATAAAAAAATAGCTTTTTTTGAGACATCACTCTAAACTAGACACTCCTGGAGTTCTTAAACAAAGCCCCTTTGAAAGCTCTTTTACAGTGCAAGAGGACAAAGATCAAGTTCCACTCTGACTGGCCAAAAAAGGAGCAAGGGGTGGGGTGGAAGGTGTTTAACAGAAGGAGAATGAAGAAAAAGAAAGCTTTTGCAGACAAATGCAAAGTTATAGCCCTGACTTCACTTTGCAGACATTAATAAATGTGTTTAAAATAAATATGTCCCATCCAGAGGGACCTGGACAGGCTGAAGAGGTGGGGGCATGTGAGCCTCATGAAGTTCAGCTGGGCCAAACAGAAGCTCCTGTACCTGGGTGGGGGCAATCCCAAGCACAAACACAGGCTGGGTGGAGAATGGATGGAAAGCAGTCCTGGGGAGGATTTGGTTAGATGGATATTGGGAAGAAATTCTTCCCTGTGAAGTTGGGCAGGCCCTGGCACAGGGTGCCCAGAGAAGCTGTGGGCTGCCCCATCTCTGGAATTGTTCAAGGCCAGGCTGGATGGGGCTTCGAGCAAATTGGGATAGTGGAAGGTGTTCCTGCCCAACTCAAACCATTCTGCAATTCTATCACTTTTTTACATCTACTTCTGCAAAAGCAGAACAAACTAGAGGCTCCCAGGGTGGGTTCAGAGACCACCTGTAGCTGCAGGAAGGCAGTTCAAGGACAAGACTTACCAAAGGTTTTTGATTTATGGGTTGGAGTGCTGCTTCTGCAGAGCTGAAGTTGTGTTAGCTTAGGCTTAACAAAATCAAACCTCCTGCAGAACAAGCCTGGGCTCTCAGAAAAAGATACTCAAACACTTCACTGCTTGTCCCCTCCAATTTCTTTGTGCTGCTCCACACGTTTGTGAGCAGAGCAGAGGACATTCAGTGTCATCAGTTCCCTGATCCAGTTTGATATGAGATCCTTCAAGTTTCCAAGGCAGCAGAACTGCCTCAAAACCAGACTGTCCAAAGCCACAGCCCCTATCTCCCCTCAGCCTCTGCCAGCACATCCCTTTGTGTGGCTAGAGCAAAAAGGCAACAGTGGCACCAACCAAAGATGTTCAACATGGGAAACAAGGAGCTGTCCCCTGCCTAGTATTAAGAAACATCTCTTAGCCACCCCAAAACCCCAGGGAAACCCCTGATTACACTTTGAGTCCATGTGGTGGAAGTGGTGGGAAGCATCACCACGCTGCTGCCTCCTCCTCAAAGGCTCTCACTCTGTTATAGAGGAAGTAGAACTCATGATTTGCCATTAATTCAGGTTCTTATTCACTCACACCAATTGTTCACTGCTAAAATTTAGGCTCTCCCGATAGACCCACACCAGACTGCTCAAACCCACTAAACAGTCCTACCTCTCTCAGCTTCCCCTCATAGAAAGGAGAAGCTGTGTCCTTTAATCATCTTCTCTGCCTCTGCTCTGGCAATCTGAGCCTGCAGCAAGCCCCAGGAGAGGTGTGGGTGCCAGGGCATAGCAATGTGCCATTCTGTGGGGATGTGGCACACAGACAGACCAGCCAGCTGCCAGAGGGAAGGTACGCAATCCTTCCTCCCTTCCCCAGAAATATGGGTTTTTCCACAGAATGATAATCACTTCAGAAAAAATAAAATGCCCAGGAATGAGTAGATCACTTGGACAGATACTGATGGGCTTCAAAAAACCGAGGCCCATTATTTCAGAATTGTACATTTGAATATTATGAGCTTTAACTGTGCAGCCTTTGGCTGAAACTCATCAACCAATAGACAGGTGGAATGAGAGTTGTGTCAAATCTAAAGCCTGTGCAACAACCTCAGCATAAGGATTCCCTTGAGGAATCAGCACTAAGGATGTTCAGCAGTATCCTCCAACAACCAGAGAGAGAAGTGTTAGAGACACTACAGCAAAATAAAGCACGAAAACAAGCTGTAAACAAAATGGCCACTTCAAACACGTCCCCACCTTTTCCAAGGTCATCAGGGCCAGGTGCTGGTGAACACTTCATTTCAAGGTCAGTGTGTACTCACGTGTGGCAAGCCAGTGCCCTGACACGGTGCTGCAGCTGCCCACCATACCTGTGTTTTTCGGCCCGTCTGCGTACACCGGTCCTGGCGGTGGTGGAGGTGCGTTCTGCCATCCGTACTGGGGATATCCCTGGTAGCCTGGCTGGCCTGGCTGGTAGGGCCCGGGGGGATAGCCGGGGTAGGGGCCGGGGGGGCCCCCTGGCTGCTGTGCATAGGGTGGGTACGGGGCAGTCGGGCCCGGGCCGGGGTACGGTGGAGGATTATCGTAGCTCATGTGGGATGCAGAATCTGCCCTGCAAAAGAGGGAAACAAACAGGACAACTGGTTTGCTTTTGTCTGCTCATCCGTGACCATACAAGTTCCATGTCAGACTGCTCTCCAAAGGCCCTATGCTGTGTGAGGAACGGACTTCAAAATACCTAGTCAAGCAGCAAATTTAATTTTAACCCTATCACAGGGCAGGGGCATGGAAGGAGTTGAAGTGATTTTTCTGAGTGACACAACTTTAGCTGAGCAGGAGTAACATGCTGCTTTCCAGTCCTGCATCAGCTATTCACCCTAAGACCCAAGTCTTGCAGCCGCAAAGCAAAAACCTCTGCTTCCACTCATGATTAAAATGCTTTTAAGAGAGATTCAGAAGTGATTACTTCATGTTTCTGTCAATATCTGAAAGGATGCCTGTTCCAGGCATAGCTTTGACAGGAGAAGGAGTGAACTCAAATATCCATTACAGTTCTGTTAAAGCCTCCAGACCACTGTGGAGCAAGGCTGTATGTGAATAATTTCCTGATAACACTGTACCCCAGCACGTTGTGTAGTTTTCCAGCCATACAAAACTGAATCATTAAGCACCCACAAAAAAATAGGGCCTTGGGTCAGCCTCATTCAAAAAGCAACATTAAAAACACCTTGGAGAGTTGATGCTCATAAAACCCATGTCATGTATTACTCATGGCACAGCCATCAGAAGACAAGACTGTCACAATACTGCAATTTTAATGAACCTCTAAGCAGCATGACTAAGCAAACCATTTCTTACATTAGGCTCCTGAAGCTTCTCCCTGTCTGAGAAACAGAAGTGTATGTTAATATCCTACAAATTCAGGAACCTTCCTGCCTGAAGCAGCTGTACCCTGCTATTTCCTTCCCCTATTACAGGGTGCAGACAGATCACCAGTTCCCCTTTGCTACACACCTCCTCCCACATGCTACAGGGAGAAATACCAGGAGCTTATTTTGCCTCGGCCAGGCTTGCTGCTGCTGGGTTGCAGTGGGAGAGGCTGGCCAGGAGGATCAGGATCCCTTTGGATGGGCACGAAGCCGGGCTGAGTGCTCAGCACCGCGCTCCCACTCTCGGGCCGGGCAGCAGAACCAGGGGCTGCGCTCAGCTGCCGCAGTCCCCGGCAGCGTGGAAGGAGCTGCTTGTTTACAGCCTCCTAAACTGCCTGGGAGACCCTCCCAGAGGAAGGATCCCAAGCTCCCGCTTGTTTACACGTTGCTCCTGCCCTGGGGGACACCGAGAAGCCCTCGAGGCTCACAGGCTGCAGCTGTCACTCACCTGAATTCATCCTAGAGCTCATCTTGCTGTGCCAGGCATTGTCGGAACTCAAAATGTCCCTCAGACATTTTTAGAGGTTCCAGGCCTTGGTCAGAAGCATTTTAGACCCTGGCAAGCAGCTGAAAACAGCTGTGATTTTGAGTTTGAACCATGGAATGAATTACCAACTTTAAAGGTGGAACAAGCAGTCACAGAGGGTTAGATGATATAGTAAAAGTAGTCACAAATTAGAGGGTAAAATTTTTTAGTATTGTACAGGGGGGTTTTAACACCTGTACAGGGGGGTTTTACTTTGTACAGGGGGGTCAGGAGTTCTAAGATGGAGGAAAGTGGGCCTGATCCTGTTCTTCCTCCTTCTTCTTCCTTACCTCCATGTTCTTGGTGATGTTGGCATTTTTCTATTGGTTTAGGCTGGGGACACACTGTTCAACGTAGATGATAGATATTGGCACATTATTGTAAATATAGTACACGTAATTTTTTGTATATAATGTTTGTACCATCCCACTGAGGGGCAGAGCCCCGCACACTGCCCTGCAGGACGGACCTGCGGCAGGGCAGCAGAACTTGTTATAGATAGGCAAAAATGGACAACCTTGAAACCAGCACAGACGAACTGTGGCTTCTTCTTTGGCAACGGGGCAGAAAGACAGAGACTTTCTACAATCTCGGAATCACCAATACCCACAGATTCCGACAAGGCATAGCCACAGCATCACAAACATGCTGAGTTGGACGAGGACCATCCAGTTGAACCCCTGGCTCTGCACAGACACCCCAACAATCCCAGCCTGTGCCTGAGAGCATTGTCCAAGAGCTCCTGGAGCTCTGGCAGCCTTGGGGGTGTAACCATTCCTTGTTCAGTGCCCCCTGTACCCTCTGGATGAAATACCTTCTGATATCCAGCCTAACCCTGTACCCTCTGGAGGAAATACCTTCTGATATCCAGCCTAACCCTGCCCTGACACAGCTCCAGCCATTCCTTGGGTCCTGTCACTGCTCACAGAGTGAAGAGATCAGTGTCTGTCCCTCCTCTTCCCCTCAAAAAGAAGTTGTCCCAGCTAACTTCTAAGGCAGTGTTATACCCTGCAGATAATGTCTTTTAATGGCTTTGTCAAGAGTTTTAACTGCTTTAACCAAATGCCAGGGATTACAGGAATTTTATTTACAGCTTGCTTTTTTTTTTTTTTTCCACTGCTAGGCCAGCCAGACCACTTAACTGCTCACTTTAAAACTGACAAGCACAATATAAACTTAACTCAAGACTCTTTAACCACTGCACTGCAATGCAATGCCCCTACCAAGTCTCCAGCAATTCTTCCTTCAGGGAGGCAGGGAAAGGCAGGCAGCAAGCCCTACAACTCACTTCAGTGCAGTCAATTAGTGAACTGGGACATACCAGGCCACTAACGCTCATCTAACCCAGAAAATTGTCCCAAAATAACATCCAAAAACAAGTTTCCAGGGAAGAACAAGGCCAGAGTGAGTGTGTGTGTGTGTGTGTGTGTACCCAGAGACCACTGCATGTTGCAGAGTAACCATTTGGTGCCCAGACATGGCCCAGCCAACCCTGTGAAGCCCTGGTTTGCTCAGCCTCCCTGACCCACTCTACAGAGCAGTAAACTGCCTCCTGCCCCATCAAGGTGACTGCAGCAGGTCACCCTCCTGAATTTAGGGATGCACCAAACCAGGGAGGTGGCATGTGGGAATGCCCTGTTCCAGATCAAAGAGCTCCAGCCTCTCCTTGGGCAGGGGACGACCTCTCCCTCCATGTCCCCCTTCTCTGCTCAAGGGTGTAATTTCACACCCTAGGTATAAATACATGTGTTTTTATATACACACACACACGGCATTCAAAGGCAGCAAACAACAGACCATGTTTTGCTCATAAACCTTAAGAACTCCCTGGGCTTAGCTTGCTTTGATGAGCACTGTCCAACTCCAGCAGATGCACCTGGATCTCTTCAGTTTTTCGAAGTCCTTGTGCTCAAGAGGATGATCAACTCAGCCCACCCTTTCCAGCGAAGGGCAGTCTTCCCTTCTGTCCCTTCATATGCATACATTTATCTACATTCAATATCAGTGGTATTTTAGTGCTGAAGCAAGGTTTAACAGATGCTGTGATTCTTCAGCTGGCTGTGAACTCAAATTCAGTCAGCAAATAACCAGCTCAGGCATTCCACTGCTCCCCTACCACGGGGACTCGTGCTGGGACCACTGGGGGCCACATTTCTCCATCAGGACTGGCTATTTACTCCCTTTGGTAGCCAAGCAGGGAGCCTGCCTGGCCTCTGTGCGAGCATCCAGCACGGGAACATGGCAGAATCCCTTTGGAGCCAGTGGAACCACACAGGTAACAAAGCAGCTCTGCAGAAAGGGCTGACATGGGGATCGGGTGTACCTGGTAAAACTCAGAAACCCCTGAAAGAGTGTGGCAAGAAGAGAGCCTGGTTAAAACCTACAGACATGGGGGGTGAACAAAAAAACCTCCACATCAGCAGCTCTGCAGAAATGTCTGTGAAATGGTCAGGAGTTAAAATTCCTGGCTAGAGCAAACAGGGAAGTGGCAGCATAGGGAACAAGAAAGAACTACTCATGCTCTTTGTTTACCAGCTCCCTGTTAGCCATGTCAAAACAGTTTTTGAAGAGAAGGCAGGTTTGGAGTGGAGGCAGTAACTGAGATTCCATCTGCTGATATGGGAGAGGTACTGAGGGGAAAACTGGCCACAGCCTACTGACAGCTGTACAGATTCCTGGGCAGAGACAGCAGAACAACAGAACAGAGGAAAAGATGGAGATTAAGAAGAGCTGAGGGTAAAGTAACAGAACTGAGATTAGGCAAGAGATAAAAGAGAGTGTACAGCATGAACACTTTCAGCAGCCACTGGGGATTTGTCTGTGATGAGTGAGGAAACTCCTGAAGAATTCATCAAGACAATCAGCAAACCCAGGTGGTAGCTGTGGAACCTAAATTCTCGGAAAGAATCTTTCCCCCAGTTTCACTGCCAGATTGCTACACATACACACATCCCTACTTGCCCTTTTTGAGCTGTGTGACAGCACTGAGATTTCCTTCAGCCTCATGACCTCATACATGACTTTACACACTTCCTAGCCCTGTTTACTCACATGGGTATGTGTTTGCATGGCAGGGTTTTGAATCATGAAGCAGATACTTTTCAGAAACATACCTGAGCTCTTAGTCAAACGTATCACCAAGCTTTGCTGTGGGTTCTCACCCCGACCAGTAATTCTGTGTGAGTTACAACCAGGACCAACCCCTGTGATGTTGCATCAGAACTGGTATCTGTGGCTTTCCTGGTCAGCACCTCTCAGAGGCAAAGCTCAAAAGAAAGAAGCCAACCATCAGTAAAGCCCTTTGCTTGCCATGTCACTGCAGGAGATCCAGCAGGAAGAGCCACTACAGAGCTCAATGGTCCCTGACAGCCTCACAAAGAGATTTCCTTGCAAACAGAGACTTCCTTGACTGTCACTAAGCATTTGCCCTGTCTGTTGCTGCTTAACAACAGAGAAATTGCTAATCCATCTGAAGAAAATGGCAAACCATGTTCCTATTCCTCTTCCCCACAAAAGTACTTAGCATCAGTACTTTTGCTAAGGGGCAAGTTCATTGGTATATCATTGTTTCCTTAAGTTATATTCAAACTCCTTTGTTCCACACTGCTAAGTAAACATTATTTTCCCTACCCCAACAGCAGGATTTCATTTTTAAACAAGCTGCTTATTATACTCCATCCAGAAGGATTTTGACCATTGCTCAAAAGGTCTGCAAACCAGAAGTCTCTGAAGTATGGTTTTGTATAGAAAATGCACATGACACCAGAGGTGCATGCACACACAGAGGTACCAACAGGCAAGAACCACCATCCTATGGGAGAATATGAGTCCCTCAACAGCGGTAACCTGGCTAAGGCTTAGCAAAAGGTGCAAGTACAGAACTATAATACTTTGCATTCACTACATGCACATATATATTTAGCTTGTCTGTTTTGGCACCCAATCCTTAGAGAAACAAATTTCACCATTAGGGTTTGAAAAAACTTCTGATTGCTTCACACTTACTGCCTTGTACAAGGCCAGCAAACCAAGGCAGCTGTTACAGAGCTAGTCATTGCTCCTGATCCTCCTCTTCCAGCACATTCATGAATTTGTTATCTTTTTCTTTCTTCAGGCATCTCTTCTGAGCTGCAGACTGTGTTTCAACAGAGCCTGCAACATTCCTTGATTATTCTTTCCAGCCATTGCTGTGCCTTTTAGCATCACATTTGTCTAGGAGGAAGCAGGCAGACTCTCTCTGCACAGTGCCACAGCTGTCTCCTGCTTCCCACCCCTTTCCCAGCCCACTCCCAGGGCAGCTCTTGCCATCCATCAAGCTAAAAACAGAGCTCAAGTTGCACTGTGTGTAATTGCAACTGCGAGATCCTTCCAAGTGGGAATAGCTCCTGTAGAGCCTGTCACTGCACACGTACAGCTCACCCCACTGCTCACCCAAGTGACAACACACAGTCTCTGAAAACAGTCTCGGTTTCAACCTGGGGAAGTCTCACCATCCACAAATACCCACATCTAAAACTAGGAGAAAAATGTCAGGAAGCCTAATTTAGATGGCTTTTGGCTACGTCACTCCATAAGTGCAGCCCTATGGCCCAGCCTGGGGGCCTGGACAGGGAGGACTTCTGGTCAGGAGGTAACATGATGCATGAAAAGAACCGAGAATGAAGAGAATAAGAGAACGCTTTCTGTTAGCACAAGGGGTGCCCAAACAAAGACCCCTCAGAGCCTGCCAAGATGACCCAGTTTCACCCTTTACCCCCCTCCAAAAGGCCACGTACAAGGCTGGCGCTCCCAAACATCTCTTGAGGTCAGACTAATTATGGCCACCATAATTATTGCCCAAATGATGGGAGAGCAGTAGGAATCTGCTTCGACCTGTTGGCACCTTGTGACCTTGGCAAAACTGAGGAGAGCATGCATAAAACCATCTGCATTTGTACACAGTAGATGTTCACAGCTACTAATCCACCTGCAAAGAAATACCAGTCACTATGGACAGCTGCCTGCAAGTCAGATCCTTCAAATGCAATCTCCAGTGCAGGTGAATCCATTAAATAAAGAACTGTGCATGTGAGGTGAGAGGATATTCTAACCAGGGTGCTGAAACAGGGTGAAACACTTTCTCTTGCATAAGGAACAGTGCAAGAAACATCCTTATGAAAGCAAATGGGGGATTAGTAAATTAAACAAACAAACAAACCAAAGAAAATTAGCAGTCTGAAACACAGAAGAAAACTCCCCACAACAACCTAAAAGCAATTAGCAGATTTCTGGAATTTAAAGGTGAGAAGTTGCTTGTTTTTAGGACAGCAGAATAAGCATTGCACCTCGTGCTGCTGTGGTCAGGAGGAATCACGTTTTGGGTATGGCAGGTATTGATTCAGCTGGTCTTTGCAGAGATGAAGATGGAGGGCACGGTGAGAGGCCAGAGCCTGAGAAGGACAACTGGGGCATCCAGATATAACCCACCCCTTCCAGTGCCTGCAGCGCTAGGAAGCAGTTTTCCAATACAGAGGTCTAATGGAAAGTACATTTAACATCAACAATCCAGCTCCTGGCAACCTGCCTAGCATTTAAATTACATTTCATATGAACAGTAGCCAAATGAAAAAGAGCACAAGTGGCTTTTAAATGGCATTGGCCCCGTGTTTCCCTCTTACCAGCTTATTTGTCAGCTCCATTTAGTGATTGTATGAAAGCTATTGTAAGAGATTCCATTCTTGCTCAGTTTGCTTCCAGGAAAAGCTTCCTCCCTGGTTTGCCCTCCCACTTCACTAGGTAGCTCCATCAGCCTGGACTAACAGGTGAGGGGGAACAAGAGCTGCCCCCACTTTTTCTGACAAATGCTGTTTGAAACCACTTTAATTTCCAAAATGCAGGTCTAGGCAAAAGCAAAAAGCCCAGTTTTGTTCTGGAAAAGGAAAAGCTAAAACCTACTTCTCTATTCAAGCCAATTTTCTTAGGAGGTGTCCTGGACTCCAGGACATTCACAGTCTTTAGGAAAAGGGGCATTTTTTCATGTTTAGTTGAGTGGCTGTCAGACATCTCCTGCACAAAACAACTGCTGCTGCTCATGTGGCTGAAGCACTGGATCAGGCAGCTCTGTGCACTGAACAGTGGTTTGGATGAACAAGCATTTAACCTTCCTGAGCCAGGTATTCCCTCCTCCTGGTGTCCTCCAGAGATCTGAAGTCTGCCCATGTGTGAAAATAGAAAGTGCAAATGATGTTTGACGCTGATGCTGGTGTCTCTACAAACTGTCCCAGCTCCCCAGTCCCATGGTCTGCCCTGCCTTCTTGACAAAACCACAATGGATATGCACATTTCCAGGTGACTTTGGTTTCAGAAACCAGGATTTGATCAGTGCTAAAGGGCTGCCGTGCTGACAATTTTTGCCTCAGAGGCAACATCCCTTGTGGAGCTTCAGAGTCATAGATCTCCACAGAACTCTTACCAATGCACCCTCACACCCACACAGGACTGCATGCTAGGATTTTCCTTCTTCAGACAAATTTCAATGTCTCATCAATTGTTATCAACACACAAACCTCTTCAGATGTGATGCTACCCATCACTTACTGCCTACCCACTGTCTACCTACATGTTCTGCATGGCAGAAGGAAAGTATGAAGCTGACATTGTTCCTACAATAAAACATTAGTGGGGAAAAAAATCCAAATCAAATGCCCTGCTACTGTTATTACGTGAACTGTAACTTTATGGGGAGGAAATTGTCCAGTTTTTCAGACATCTAATGAAAGGTTTTAGAAAATCTTTGGATGAAATATACTTTAACACCAGGAACTAACAATTACAAAGCTGGAAAGCATCACTTGACAGCCCCTCAGGTGGTGTCAGCCATGGTACTTGTTGCTGACACACCAGGCGAGACTCTGCCCATGTACAGCAGTGCCTGTGGCAAAACAAACTAAAAAGCAAAGTCCTTTACAGAAATCATTTTAGAGAGAAGCATCAACATCCTGATTTCAGGTTTTGAATGGTTTTGCATGCACTGCTCTTGTTCAAGTCTTTGTATAATGCATTGCCTTAGATAATTCCTGGAATACACGACTATAGTTTGCTGTTAAAGTGGGGTACTGACTGTTTTAAGGTGCAACAAATACCAAAACAACAAAAAACTCAATGAAAACATCTGATTGCCAGGTAAAACTAGACCTGCAAATAACAGTTAAAGCAAGCAGCTTTGTTGGTCTGAGAAGAGAACGTGAAACAAACAGTTTGACTGGCAAGAAAATTAGTAAGCACAGATTTGTATGTTATTCAGATGGTGTTCTGGCAGCATTCCAGCCATGGAACAGCAGCAGTCTTTCAGGATAACTTCCCCAGCTCTGAAACACTAGTGGATTAAGTGGGATATACCACCCAGAGCATGATGATTTTCTAACACTTCAGGCAGAAGCACACTGGTAGCAGCACACAGCTCCCAAGGCAGGCTGTGTTGCTGTGTGCAGAAAGAAATACAGGCATTTTCTACAGCTGAGATCTCATTACTCAGAAAAAGATTTCCATGATAAGCTGGAAAATGGAATGAGACTGAGATTTTTCCACCCACCTCGATGTTTTCTCACTTTTTCTGCTTTTCCACATCTTTCATGTGGCTCTAACATGATGATTTACTTTGCCTGTAGGGCATATGCAAAAATCATCTTTAATGTCTGCTTGTCACAGGCTGCTCCCACATTCTCCCAGTGGTCACCAAACCAAGAAAGCCTTTGCCTTACCCTGTCAGGGGCTGAAAATCTTCCACACCTCAGAGGACTGCCCTCAGTAGCTGGTAAGGCCAAATAATACCTCAAGAATACATTATGATCCTAGCGTGGAATTCTCTCTCTCTGATATTTCACTGACAGAAACAGCAGTTTTTATTCAGCACAAGGAATACAACAGACCAGCTGCTTCCAAGGAGGTCCATTTCCCAAAGCTGTGGGCAGGCACTGGAGCACAGCACTGCTCCCACCCAGGACAAGGTGGTGATGGCAATTCCACACAAGGGGATCCCATCTAGAAGAGCTCCTAGGATACAGCTGTGAGGGTAGCCCAGCATTTGCCTGCCCCTCAGCAGGGGTGAGGCCAAGCACTTCACCAGGAATGCTGGGGAAGGCAGTCTCTCCCACGCTGGGCTGAGCGGGCTCCGAGGCTCCCGGGCTGCTGCCGGCAGGATGCCAAGCCTGGCAATACTGACCACCTGCTTGAATGACTCGTGCTCCTTTCTATCTTCCCCTCTTCCCAGAAATGACAGTGCTATTTTCTACTCATTGAGCCATGGGGTTTGAGGTCAGCAGCAGGAAGCTGAGAAAGGCAGGATACGCAACCCAGAGAGTAGAAAATATCAATACTGACAGCAGAGAATGAGTGAATCTGCCCATTCAAGGCTCCAGCTCCCACGAGAAATTTTCAGGAAACTCTGACAAGCTTCCAGCTGTGCCACAGAGAGATCACAAACAGGGGACAGGAGAAATGCAGACTTGTTTCTTGAACATCCAGAGTTACACAGACTTGCTCTAGCCTCGTAGAAAAACAAAAACAGGTAACATATTCATCTAATCCTGCACAGAAGTATCCCAGAACAGGCAGCTCCTCTGTTTATGGCATACAAACAAAGACCTCCAGGTACTTCTCTGTTATCCCAGGGCAATGCTACAGGAACATCTCTGCTTACACTCACCAAACACCTCTGGTTTTCTGAGCAGCAAACCACCACCAGTTTTAAATGTAGCATGGACCTGGGGGGCACAGGGCAGCAGAACAGCTGAGCTCTCTGCTCTGACACCAGGGCACCGCCTCGAGGGTCTGCTCAGACACACAGAGCCCCCACCCTTGTCAGAGCCACTCCTTTACAGGACAGTCTCCTCTTCGACCTCTGCTGCAAGGACACCCACCAGCCTCTGCAGATTTTCACTTACAGCTCTCACACCATTTGGGGAATGACAAATCAGTATTTAACAAAGATGGCCTTTATAGCATGTGGATAAAGGGAAGAGTGCAGCAGACTTTGTGCTGCAGAAGTTCCTGTGCTTGGTAAAACCACTATTCTGCGCAGTAGAAGATTATTATCTAACATGCACATTAATCCCTGATTGTCCCCAAAAAGCACTGAAATACGACTGGAAAAATTTATAAAGTCTCAGTGTTTTCAGCCTCCTCCTCAGTCTACCTGATAGTAATATTATTATTATCATCATCAAAAACTTCTAGGAAGAGTCACTTATTATTTAAGCAACTGATGAGAAACCCCATTGCTAGCACAGCAGCACTTCCCACACCTTGTATCCTATCACTGTATTTACACAGCACAAGGAGAAGGCAGCTGCTCAGCACAGTCATTATAACTCACCCACACTCAGTACCTTTACCCAGACTTACCCTATTTACAGTCAGGTTGTTCACACACGTCTCGTAGTACAGGCACACAAAGCACCTCTTTTTTTCCTTTCAGATAAAGCTAAACCCGAAGCTGGGATGAGTGGGACAGCTCTTGGCAGCAGCCTGGACAGAGCGGGGCTGCCCACTGCCGTCAGAAGGGCTGGCACATCCATGCGGCAGAGACAGGAGACAAATGCACTCCTTCCCTCATTCTCCTATTTCACCATGACATTTAATTATCCAAATGAGGCGTCCTCAGCTATGGAACAGACAGCACAAATCCAGGACAACCACAGTGGCTTTAAAACACCCGATGCAGCGCTATTATTTTCACTGCCATACCTCTTGCTCTACACGAAGTAAGCCTCAGCATCAGTGCCACCCGTGCCCACGCGGGACCGCGCTCAGCCTCAGCCGGGCAGGGCAGCGCTGGGAGCCCCGGCCCCGCTCCGCCGCCAGCCCGGAGGGGCTGGGGCAGGCTCCGGGCAGAGCCCGCACGGCCGGGGCTGCGGGCAGGCGGGACCCCGGGCCGGGCAGGGGCAGCGGGCCCCTCCGCCGTCACCCACCGCGGGCTCCCGGGGACGGGACGGCTCCGGCCCTTCACCCCGCGGAGCCTTCCTCCTCATCCTCCTCATCCTCCTCATCCTCCTCATCAGCCCAGCCCGGCCCCGCTCCCCGTACCCACCGAGCCGAGCCCGGCCCGGCCCCTCACGGAGCCCCGGTACCTGCGCCCTGCGCGTCTCGCGCCGCCACCCGCACCTGCTGCGCACCCCGCCGCACGGTGACGTCACGGGGCAGGCCACGCCCCCGTATACGTCACGATGTTAGCCCCGCCCCAAGGGGCGTGGCCATAATGGAGGCGTGGCCGGAGGGGCGGCCCCGGGCCCTGTCCCTGTCACTGCCCCTGTCCCTGTCACTGCCCGTGTCCCTGGCGTTGTCCCTGTCTCAGCTTCTGCACTTGTTTCTGTCCCTGTCCCAACTATTGTCCTTGTCCCTGCCCCATTCGTTGTCCCTGTTCCAGTTACTGCCCTTGTCTCTGTCCCTGCACCTCTCCGTGCCCCGTCACAGAGACAGCTACGGCCCTTGTCTCTGCCCTTGTCTCTGCCCTTGTCTCTGTCCTTGTCTCTGTCCGTGCCCCATTCCTGCCCTGTCCCAGCTACTGCCACCGTTCCTGTCCCAGCCCCATCTCTGTCCGTGCCTCTATTCCTGCTCCTGTCCCTGCCCCAGCTGCTGCCGCTGCCCCTGTTCCTCTCCATGTCCCTGTTCCTGTCCATGCCCCTGTTCCGCTCCATGTCCCTGTTCCTCTCCATGCCCCTGTTCCTCTCCATGTCCCTGTTCCCCCCCATGCCCCTGTTCCTCCCCATGCCCCTGTTCCTCCCCATGCCCCTGTTCCTCCCCATGCCCCTGTTCCTCTCCATGCCCCTGTTCCTCCCCATGCCCCTGTTCCTCCCCATGCCCCTGTTCCTCCCCATGCCCCTGTTCCTCTCCATGCCCCGTTCCTCCCCATGTCCCTGTTCCTCTCCATGTCCCTGTTCCTTTCCGTATCCCTGTTTCTCTCCATGCCCCGTTCCTCCCCATGTCCCTGTTCCTCCCCATGCCCCATTCCTCCCCGTGTCCCTGTCCGTGCCCCGGTCACTGTGCCGGGCAGCGGAGCCTGGAGCTGGGAAGGACGCGTGGCTCCGGCCGTGCCCGTGGGCAGGGGCAGTCCCGCAGTGCCCCTGAGCGGGGCTGGACGGGCTGAAGCCGAGGAGGGACGGCGGGGCAGGGTGGGCATGGGGGGCAGCCTCAGCCTGCTCGGGACCAGGGCCAGCAGCAGCGGCACCCGGAGAACCTCGGCCCCACCAGGGACCTCCGGCATGGCAGGGGCTGGGCTGCACCCCACAGCCGCCCCACAGCCGCCCCACAGCCACCCCACAGCCGCTCTGGCTCCCCTGCCCTAAGGGACACCTGGCTGGCGAGCGGGACCTTTGCACGGGCGCTGTCGCCTTCTGCTGATAACGGGACTCGTGCGTAGGAGAAGGTCCAAGCACAGAGCCTGGGAAAGCAGTTATGGGTTTGCCCAGATAAAACAGGTCAAGGACACGGGTTGGAGCGCTCAGTCACCATCCCTGTCCCTGGCACATGACCGTGACTCACCGTGGTGGCCACCTGTGGAGGGACGCTGTGCCCAGGGGGTGTGCGGTGGACTTGGGAACCCTGGTGGGAATGTGGGTGGGGACCGTGGTGGTCTCCAGGGAGTGGAGCAGCATGATCCTGCTCCTGTGCTGCCATGCATGCTGAAACCAGCTTCTTCTTCCCCACCATCGATTAGTAGATCTAATCAGGCCAGCTTAATGCTGGGTCCCTAATGAGGCTCAACCAGGAAGAAATTATTTAAATTAGTTACATGACATGCTATATTCTTGGGCGAGAGAAAAACAGGATACACAGCTACCCCTGCTCTGTGTGAAGAACTCAGCCAGCACCCGAAGTGTATCCCAAATGAAACCTGCTGGCTGATGGGAGGTGTGGGAGATATTCGAGGGTCCTGCCAGGGCACCAAGAGGAGGCTGCAGTTCCCTGGATGCAGGCAGTGAAGCCCCCCAGCCTCATCTGCCCCAGGTGTGCTGCTCTCCTCACACAGAATCACAGACTCATTTAAGCTGGAAAAGCCCTCTGAGATCATTGAATTCAATCATTCCTCCAGCACTGTCAAGGCCACCAGTAAACTGTGTCCTCCAAGTGCCACATCTACATGCCTGTTAAACCCTCCAAGGATGGTGACCCCACCACTGCTGTGGGCATCGTGTTCCAATGCCTGACCACCCTTCTGGTGAAGACATTTTCCACAATATCCAGCCTAAACCTCCCCTCTCATCCTGTCATTTGTTGCCTGGGGGAAGAGGCCAACTCCCACTTTGCTACAATCTCCTGTCAGGGAGCTGTAGAGTGGGAGAAGGACCCCCCTGAGCTTCCTTTTCTTCAGGCTGAGTCCCCCAAACTCCCTCAGCTGCTCCTCATCAGACCTGTGCTTCAGACCCTTCTCCAGCTCCATTCCCTTCTCCAGACATGCTGCAGCACCCCAACATCTAGCAGAGCCTCCCAGGAGGGAATTTGCTCCACAGAGTGGGAAAAAACCTGACCAACCAGCCAAAAAAATCCTCAGGAGCATTTTGTGCCACACCAGTGTGTCCATGAGAAGGGTGTGAGGAAGGGGAGGGCTGGCATGGAGGGGCCAGGGGAAGGCACTGCACACACGGGCACGAGCTGGGGCTGCTGCTCCACTGCCCTGCAGCTGCAGACAATTCCATCCCACTCAGCTTCCTCACCCTAGATGTCATTTCCATACACCTTTGCAAATGAAGCTGCCCAGCCAGGACCTCACAGCAGAAGCGATATACATTGTTCTGCTGAGCAGCACTGAACTTGTCCTGGTCCTTGACTCCAGTGCCAGTGGGCACACATTGTTGTCCTGTTAACCATTAACTGGGAAAACAGCTTGAACAACATTGCTTGGCTTCATAAAAACTTCAAAGGACACTTCATACTTACATATCCTTATGAGCAGTTTGCACATACTTTAAATACTAATGCAGGCCAGGTTTATGGCTCCTATGACCCCTCCAGCAGAAATTATACACTAATTTCTAGGTGCAGCTGTCTTTACCTTGGGAACAAGGCTGGTAGGGAATGCCATGCAACAAAATTGGGACTTAGCTCCTACAGGGAGAAAACAAGCCAGCTCTCCTCTGGAAAAAGAAGAGGCAGGACACTGAGCAGGGTCATGTGGAAGGCACATTCACCCAATTTCCATCAGGTGTGTTAGCACATCCCCAGAAGCCACCTGAGAGGTGTTGGAGAGCCCTGGAGGTGTTACACATGCCGAGCTGATGGGTTCACATGAGCTCCCAGGCAGGTTTCCCTGTGGTGTGCCTGCAGCTGAGGGCAGGGAACTCCTCAGACACAGGAATGGAGTGGCTTGAAAATGGTGCCTGAGATTTTGGAGGACAGACCAGATTTTGCACCCTTTGCATTTCTACTAGTGTTCTTTTCCCTTTCTTTCTCCTGTTCCCTGACATAACCCACCGTTATTAGCAGATGTGGGAAGGGAGGTGTGAATCCTGTTTACTGGGAAGCCTGTGCTGCCTGGAAACTCTGGTTTAGCAACATTTATCTCCCCCCAAGCCCTCCCTGTGCCTGGCAAACTCAGCGGCTCCATAATCAAAGCTTTTGTCTTCATTGTTTACTTTTTTTCTTTCCGATTGCCTGAACAACACCAGCCAGAGGGAAGGAGATGCCCTTGCCAAGGACGAGGGCAGGAGCTGGACCTGGACAGCACAACAGGCTGTGGAGAGCAGGTGAGCAGGAACAGCAGAGTACAAGGCCACTGCAGTGGCTGCTTGCCCCCATTCCTGCTGGTTTCACACCTCTTTCCACACAGTAATTTGGTAAAGCCCGTTGCAAAAGCCTTGTGAAATACCCCACTGTCTTTGCAAGAGACTACAGGTTGCAGGCAGGGCCTTGTTGGTGATTGGTTTTGGTGGAGGTGTCTACAGGGCAGAAGGGAGCAGGGAGGAATGTCCCTGTCCTTGTCTCTGTGACAGTGCCAGCTGAAGAGATCCTGCTGCATGCCCAGCCTCCCACCAGCCTGTGCCTTCCTTCCTACTGCATGCCAGTGCCTCCACAAAAACACGTTTAGAACCTTGTGAGCAGATCCGGGATCAATGTAACAGCTCAAAAGGAAAATGCTGCCTCAGAGGACAAAATTCCTGGATCTGCACTCTCTGTCCTGAAATCCCAAGCCCTGCCTGGGACAAAGGTCTTTCTTACCCACCACCTTCAGTATTGGGAAATTTTCCTGACTTGCTTCGTCAAAAGTCATGGTTTAAAAGTTCAGATCCACAGTGATCTGTGGCGCAGGTCTGTTGAACAGATTCAATGTCCCTTCACATCTGTCCAAGCTCATCTGGGTGGACCTAAGCCCTGCACTCTGAAGACTGGCTCTGTGAGAGAGAAGTGGTGGTTGTTCTTCCCTCCTTACTCAGGATGGGTTCTGCTGTGCCTCCCACTGATTTATAAAACCCTGCAAGTGCCCCTGGTCTGAGCTGTCCTGTCTGCAGGTGAAATGGAGGGTTACTGGCAGCACCTCCCTCTCTGCCCTCCTCTCCTCAGGGCTGGGAAGCTCCATGTGCTGGAGCAGTGCAGGAAGCTGTCACACAGCTCCCTGTGCCCCCACCCAGGTCCTGCAGCCGATCTGCTCTTCTGCTCAAAGGTCCCAGGGCTTTGGTCATTCTGAAGGCTCAGGTTTCTGCTCTTCCTTGCACTCAGTGTCCTTTGATCTTTGCCTGCTTCATGCTTATCTCTCTGTCCCACTCAGTAAAGTGAGATTTATGCTGGTAGATAAGATAGGAAGGCTGTTATATTTGGGTATGGGAAAATAAAACATTGTCAAGAGCCAGGCTGACCATGAATGGAAGGAAAACAGTTCACCTGGCAAGGTCCAAGGCTCAAGGACCCCTTTACAAAGGTGCCTGTGCAGGGGAAGCCGGAGCCATCGCTCTCCTCCTGCTACACCAGGCTGAGAGAGGCTTGGGATACACCTCAAATCCATGGATGCTCCCTGCACTCCAGTGTGGCTGGTAGAATTGGGATGTGCTCCATTGAATTTACAATGTTTAGCTGACTCCTGTGCTTGCCATGGGGGTCGCTTCCCTGACTGTATATTAGAGTCTAGTGCTCGTTAGTGGCTGCTTTTTGCTTTTACTGCTGCTCTGGTGCTTATCACCTCGCTGGATCATGCCTGGGAACACTGATAACAGCCATGAAGGGCCTGGGCTGGCAGGTGGCCAGGGCAGTGCTGCTGGGTCTGTGCTGGACAGGCTGGAACTCGGGTCTGAGCCCGAGCTGAGGGGACTGAGAGTGTGAATGAGTCCAGCACGGAGCACAGATCCATTGCAGGCCATGAGGAGCCCACGCCCCAGCAGGGGGGTGCCTGGAGGGAATGGCCTCTGTGGGGTCTGTGCTGGAGCAGGTTTGCTGCAGGACCTGTGAGCCCTTGGGAGATCCAAGCTGGAGCAGCTGGTGAGGAACTGCAGCCCTTGGGAAGGACCCGTGCTGGAGAAATTCAGGGAGGGCTGTGTCCTGTGGGTCAGACCCCAGGCTCCAGCAGGGGCTGCTGTGTCCTGCTGCCTGTGGGGGACTGGGATGTGACCACACTAAGGGGGATCTGGCAGGAGCCCCTTGGTGAAGCCAGGCTGGGGACAAAGGCAGGAGTTCAGTGCAATGTTAAATCAGGTAACCTGTCTCAAAAGGACCAGGGATGGAGATTGCAATGGATCTGTAAATTGTTGTAAGCCACAATTTGAGTTGTGTGTTTCAGGAATTACTAAAACAGGCACCATTCAACCCAAAGCAGGAGAAGCATCCCAAGAAGCAGTGGCAAGGCAGCAGTGACCTGACCAGAGCTGCCTTTGGTGCCCAATAACTCTCCTCACCCAGCGCCTCTGCTGTCCTGAGTGACCACCAGGACAGATGGAGCTCAAAGCCATGGACTAAATGAATTAACAGGCATTTATTGATGCTATATAAACATTTTCCAGAGTGGTCCATAGACTAAGGGAATAATATCTGTGTGTTTTATCAAAGAATGAGAAGAGGGGTGGTGGCTATTGATGTTGTACTGAATAGTGTGGGACCTGGAATGGTGTGAAGGGTATGGAATATGAGGTGGAGTGTGCTGGGTTTGGCTGGAGTAGAGTTATTTTCTTCCCAGTGTGCTGTATTTTGTATTTGTGCTGAACACAGGGTTGATAACATGGAGATGTTTTTGTTATTGCTGAGCAGAGCTTGCACAGAGCCAAGGCCTTTTCTTCTTCTCATCCTGCCTTGCTGCCAAGGAAGTGGGTGTGTGGTGGAGCTGGGGAGGAGACAGGGCAGGACAGGTGATCCCAACTGACCAAAGGGATATTCCATAGCATCTGTGCTTGGGGTGGCCACTGCAGAGTGGGCTGTGTGTGGAGGATGGCACATGTCCCTGTGGATGCTCCACAGGCAGGTCAGGGGAGGGGAGAGGTGCAGGATGAGGCTCCAGCAGAGGTTTTACCTGCATGATGGCTGGGAAGGGGGACAGATGAGACAGAGGAAATTGTATAGTAGTGTTTTCAGTTTTCTGCTGCCAGTAGGCAAATCACCACCTTTACAGGAACTTACAGGAAAGATGGGGCAAGACTATTTACAAGAGCATGTAGTGACAAGAAAAGGGGCAGTGGGTCCAGATTCAAAGAGATTAGGTTTAGAGTAGATATTAGGAAAATATTTTTTGCTGTGAGGGTGGGCAGGCCCTGGCACAGGGTGCCCAGAGAAGCTGTGACTGCCCCAGGATCCCTGGAAGTGCCCAAGGCCAGGTTGGACATGGCTTGGAGCAACTTGGGATAGTGGAAGGTGTCCCTGCCCATGGCAGGGGGTTGGAGCTGGATGCCCTTCAAGGTCCCCTTCCAACCCAAACCATTCTGTGATTCTATGACCCTTTAGAGCAGACAGCTGCAGGTGTCCTGTGGCACCCAGGAGCCCTTGGGGCCCACAAAGTAGATTGAAGAGAGCTGGAGAGAAGGCAAAAACATTAATGCTCTCATAGTAGTGCCTTGTGCTTCCTACAAAGCATTTTATCACAGGAATGCCAAGTATTTTGCAAGATCTTAAATAATTAAGCCTTAGATCAGTGCCATGCAAGACAGAAATATCTCCCTTCCTCCTCAATTTCATCTGTCTGGGATGGCCCAGCTGGGAACCAATGGAAGGGAAAGGGAAGAAAAGGGAAGAAAAAGGAAGGGAAGGGAAGGGAAGGGAAGGGAAGGGAAGGGAAGGGAAGGGAAGGGAAGGGAAGGGAAGGGAAGGGAAGGGAAGGGAAGGGAAGGGAAGGGAAGGGAAGGGAAGGGAAGGGAAGGGAAGGGAAGGAAAGGAAAGGAAAGGAAAGGAAAGGAAAGGAAAGGAAAGGAAAGGAAAGGAAAGGAAAGGAAAGGAAAGGAAAGGAAAGGAAAGGAAAGGAAAGGAAAGGAAAGGAAAGGAAAGGAAAGGAAAGGAAAGGTTTACCTGAAGCCCAACTGCTCAACATGCTCAGAGCAATTCCTGAGCTGGGGTTTCCCTGGGACACCCCCAGTTCTGCAGGAGGGATATGAGGCTCTTCAACAGCAGTTCTCTACAGACCTTAATTTTGTTCAGGGTTTTGCTGTAATGATCCTGGGGTTTGGCCTCAGTCCTGGAAGAGCTGGGCATGGCCCACACCTGGAGAGCAATCCTCATCTGTCCAAGGGCTCTAAACTGCATGAGTGAGCTGCCTCAAGCCCTGTGACTGATGTTGGAGGCTCCTTGTGACATTAGCCAAGGGATTTGGACTCAAGCAATCCCATGGGATGCCCACATGGTCTGCCTACAGCCCTTCTGCTGGCACTGCCCCACAGCCAGCCCTGCCCCACGGGACCTGCTGAAATCAGACCCTTGTAGAATTGTACCCTGGCCACTGGCAGGGCCCTTCCCTTGGACCTGTGAATCCCATTCCTGTGCTGTAAATCCCATGGCACAGCATGTGGGCATCTCTCCTTGTCATCAAGGGCTGTGCCAGCCCCTTCCCAGCCAGCCCCCCACTGCTGAGCACTGACCTTTTTGCAGATCCCTCAGCAGCAATTTAGCAGCTTGAGGGCACAGGAAAAGCCCACCTCTGTCTTTGTAGGTGTTCAGGTTTGTTTCCAGCTCTGGCTTTCCACATCCCAGCAGCAGGAACCAGGTAATTTCAGCCTTGGCTGCGCTGGAGGGATTTGGCTCAGCAGCTTCTGTGCTTGAATTCCCTTTTTCTGGTGGGAACAGCATTGCTGCTGTCTCACAGCTCTGGAAAAACCTCCTGCTGCTAAGACAGGCACAGAAAGGTGATGGAGGGAGGTGAAGGCTGAAATCACTCTAGGGTGTATTCTAAGTAGCAGCTGAGCTTTGCATCTGCTGCTCCAGTCCTGTGGCTCCACAGCTGGGCAGGATCTGGAATTTAAACTTTCCAAGAAGAAATTTGGATGTGCAATCCTGACAGCATCCCACAGCCACAGGACCCCCTGTGCCCTGCTGGGACAGGTAAGGGGACAGGCCAGTTCTGCAGCAGTGCACTGGCACCCTCTAATGACACAGTTACGAATATCTGGGGACCTGGATCGCTCCTGCAGCCCATCCTGCCGTGCTGGAGCTGCCTGGAGCTCTGCTCACAGATGTTCTGGAGCCTTTGGTGGGGCAGGGCTGCCTCTTCTGCACCTGCTCTGCTCCAAACCCACCGCTCAGCTCCCCTTTGGTGCTGCAGTTTGGTGCACACTCAGGGAGGGTTTGTGGCTGTGCATTGCTCTGCCAGGGGAGCTGCCAGCCAGTTCTCTGTTCCCCTCCCTCAGCCCCAGCAGCAAAGCCAGCTGTGACTGCCCCTGCACCACTGCACCAGGAGGGCTGGTGAGCCTGTGGCCAGCTCCTGGAAGCCCAGATTTGGCCACACTGCCCAGGCTGCCTCAGGAAGCCCCTTTATTCCCACTTGTGCTGCCTCAGGGACAAGGCACATTTTGCCAGCTTGGTCACAAAGCTTCAATCTCTCCTTTCCAGCCCACTCTGGGGCAAAGCCAGGGAATGTGTCTCTGAAATGGGATCACAGAATCATGGAATGGTTTGGACTGAAAGAAGCATTAAAGCTGACCTTGTTCCACTCTCCTGCCATGGCAAGAACACCTTTCACTAGAGCAGGTTGCTTCAAGCCCTGTCCAATGGGACCTTGAACACTTCCAGGGATGGGGCAGCCACAGCTTCTCTGGGCCTCACCACCCTCACAGGGGAGAATTTTCCCCCAATATCTAATCTAAATCTCTCCTCTCTTAGTTTAAAACCATTTTCCCATGTCCCATCACTCTCTGCCTCTGTAAAATATCACTCTCCTTCTTTTTTAGAAGCTCCCTTAAGTACTGGAAGGTGACAATGAGGCCTCAGCTCAGCTTCATCCCAAATGATGCCGAACCTGGTGAGAACCTGAGCTGCAGAATTGTCTTCTTGGTGACCTTGTGCCATGGCCAACAGTCTGGGTGTCCAGCCTGGGTTTCAGGCTTCAGCACAGCAGGGCAGGGAAGCCCAAGGGAGGGGAGGCTCCTCTCCAGCCTGCCCAGCCCCACCTAGACCCTGCTGCCTGACTCTGGGAGCCCAGTGCAGCTCAGTTTGCTCTGCAAGGACACTTTAGCCATGCTCAGCCATCTCACAGGACCTGCCACGATGGCAGGCAGCAGCTCTCTCAGCATGGAGAGGGCAAACACAGTCAGCTCTTCTCTGGAGGTTGTGTTGGTTGCCAAAAGGCTGTGGTGCCCTGGAACTGAGGTTGGCCATTGGGAGCAGCAGGGCAGCCCCAGTGCTCTCCTGCCAAACTCGTGGCCAGCATCAGCATCTTTCAATGGAAAAAGGTGGGGAATGGCCCTGGCAAAACCAGGGTTGTGGATCTTGTACAAACAGGCCAATGTGATCCTGAACAGGGAATCAACAGGCTGGGCAGGGCCAGGGCCAAGAGCTCCCAGGGAAGCTTTGTCTCCTCTGACAGATGTGAGGATGAGCTCTGGTCCATGTGCCAGGCTGTCCCTCCTCTCCTGCAGGAGCTGCCCAGTGCTATCATCCTCCCAGGAGATGTGCCCAGAAACCGCCCCCTTGAGAGTGGGAGGTTGTGGGGAGGCTGGGCAAGGCTCTGGGGACCTACAAACAGGAGCAGAGGGGTAGGATGGGATGGGAATGGGGATGAGATTGGAACAGAATGGGTATGGGATGGGGTGAGGGATAGGGAGGAGGATGTGAAAAGAGGGGAGTGGGATGGGGATGAGGTGGGGTTAGATGGGGTAGGGAAAGGGATGAGATAAAGATGGGGAGTGGGATCAGGATGGGGAGGAAAAGGGGAAGGGGGTGGGATAGAGGTGAGGAAGGCAAGGAATAGGATTGAGATAGAACTTACAGACAGGGCTGAGGAATGGAGCTGTGATGGAGCTGGGGTGAGGAATGGAATGGAAAGGGGAAAAGAAAGAATCAGCTCTTGTTCAGAGAGCACACGCTCAGGCACCAGCTCACACCAGCTCAGCCACATTGGCCACAGCAGCTTTGGAGAGCACTGAATGCCTTTCTCTTCTGCTGCTGTCCCAAGGGGCTGTGCTGCTCTGCCAGCCAACTGTACCAGCAGGTTTTTATTTTACATTTATTTTCCTAATGGCTTGGGTGGCCTGAAAACTTGAGCAGTGAATTGTGACTACTCAAGATTGGGTAAAAATCCACACAATGGCTGTGCACTGCAGTGTGGCACCAGGGATGAGTCACTGAAATTGCAATTAGGAAAGAAAATAACAGTGGGTTTACAAGCTCCTTTCCAGGAGCATTGCCTTTCTCTGGAATGACAATGGCCCCTTAGACTGGTTTATGAGACACTGCTCCACATCAAAAAAATACATGGAACTGGAGAAAGTGGTAGCTGATATAAAACAGTTTAACAGTGAAGGGAGGGAGGAAAAATAGCATTCATTTTTACAGTGACAGCATAGGTGCTTTGGGAGGGGCTGTGGGGTGAGCAGAGGAAACCACAGCAAACCCCAGGGATGTGGGACAGTGGAGTTGTGCCCACATGAATTCATGCAGAAAGGGCACACGGGGAAGGAGGCCCTGGGAGTGACAGGGGTCCCACAGGTGTCCCCTCCTCAGCTTGCAGGCCCTTGCTGGAGAGAACCTCTCAGCAGAGTGCAGCAAACAGGGAAGATGCATCACCCTTGGATTGCTGGAGTCCTGGAAAGCAAAAGTCAATCTTTTGTTTGTCTCCCAAGAGCTTTATTTAGTCTTTTGTCTGAAAGGTACAGACTGCTTTGCAGTGAGCAGGAGGGTAAAGCACTGAGCAAAGAAGCTCCATTGGGAATGGGCACAGATGTAAACTTTGTGGCCCTGCACCAGCATCAGGTGTCAGCAAGTCCTGGGGAGATGCTGACCACAGCCCTCCAGTCTGCATGGTGCCAGCAACACTTCTGACTTCTGTTCCCTCTTTTTCCAGGCACCCCAGCTCCAGCAGGAAAGGCAGCAGCTCCCAGGGGCTCAGCCTGGCTTGGGCACAGGGACTCCGTGTGCATCCATCGGGTTTGGCTCCACTCCAAGGGCAGCAGCTGCACAAGAAACTCTGCAAAACCAGAGCCTTGGGGATCCTGAGCATCACCTCCACCCCCGTGCAGAGACACAGCTGTGCCACCCACCCCAGGAGCAGGGCAGAGGAGAGCTGCTCCTCACCCCTCCAGGCCAGCAGCAGGCATCAGCCTGCTCTCACCTCTGGGCTCTGAACAGCCCTCATCTGCTTGGATTGCCATGTTTTTAATGCTTTAATTAAACACAGAGCTGTTCCAAGGTGGACACCAGGCAGATACTGCTGCTGCTGTTGGGAAGCAGAACCCTGCCTGCTCGCTGTGACACTCTCCTGCCCTGTCACTGTCCCCAGAGTCACAGGACACAACACTGAGAGGGAGCCAAGAGCCCACATGCCACTTTCCTGTGCCCAATGCTCCTGAGCAGCCATACAGTCAGTCCAAAATGTCATCAGTCCTGTCTGTCGCAGGACTCCCAGGAGTGCAGGACCTGATCCCTTGTGGCAGATGGGTTTTTGGGGAGCGAGGCAGAGATGCTTGGTCTCCTCAGCTTCATTGACACGAGGGAAGACTCAGTCCTGGTCAGCATGGGGTGACATTCTGGAAACAGCTGCCATTTTTGGATTTGGGAGGTGAAAACATGGAGGGTCCACAGGTGGTTAGACAGGTTTGGGCTAGAAACGCCTGTCTGAGAGACTGGAGTGTCAGGTGCCTCATCCTGAAGGTCATGAGTGAGACAGGGACTGTAGACTTCAGAATCCTGTAGGGAAGGAGGGTGAAAAGCAAGAGCACAGCCCTGAACTTTGTGAGAGCAGACTTCAGCCTCTTCATAGGTCTGCTTGTAAAAATCCCATTGGATAAGGTAGAGAAGTACCCAAAGCCCACAGGAAAGCAAATGTCACTCCTGTTTTTAATCAGGGCAAGAAGGAGGGTCCAGAGAACTACAGGCTGGTCTGCCTCACCCCATTCCTGGAATAGGAACAGCAAATCCTGGATATCATTTGCAGGCACATGAAGAACAAGAAAATCATCACTGTTTGATTCCCCATGTGGAATGTCATGCCTAGAGTGTGTGTCCAGTGCTGGTCTTCCCAGAGACTGGAGAAAGTCCAGTGGAGAGAGCCACAGAGTGGGTGGAGGGAATGCATCATGTCTCATGAGAGAGCTGGAACTGTCCAGCTTGGAGAAGGGAAGGCTTTGGGGAACCTAACCTGTGTGTATAAATACCTGAAGAGTGGAAAGAGGAAGGATCCAGCTGTTGTCAGTGGTGCCCAGTGACAGGAGAAGGGACAATGGACAAATGGAAACACTGGAGGATCCCTCTATGTGCCCAGGAGTTATGGAGTCTCCATCCTTGGAGGTATTCAAAACCACCTGGAGAAGGTCATGGTCAGGGGGCTCCCATGGTTGAGGGGGGTCAGAGCAGGTGGCCTCCAAGGGTCCCTGCCAACCCAGCCAGTCTGCAGGTGTGTGATGCTGTCTCGGGGCACAGAAATGCCAGGGTGAGCTTTGGGGCAGGTGAGACAAGGTGGGCTGGAGCAGGTGCTGCTGGGTGTCCATGTAAAGGACAGAAAGCCTACAGAGGTTCCCAGCTGTCCCTGGAGGTGGCACAGTCACAGAGCTGCTCAATTTGCTGGTGTTGGTGTTGAATCAGGACACACATGTGCATTTCTCCTGTCACACTATGAGCATGTGGGCACCAAGGGTGTGTCTCCTGCCTGACACTTGAACAGTGAACACCAGGACTGAGCCCAGCCAGTGAAGAGCAAGGTAAGAACAGCAGTTTGCAGAATGAGCTGATTTATGGTATGGGCCAGAAGAAATGCTAAGTATTTAAATAACTGCTTTAGCCTATATTTAAACAGCTACACAGCTCCTCTGAATTTTCAGAACTGCTTTGAGCTGAGCTACTCCTGTGGGACACAGGGAGTTTGTGGAGCTGGCTGAAAGACAAATTAGAGGTCAGCTTCAGGCAACTTTATTTCACAGTCCTGGGCTGGTGCTTCACACACACACATATTTCATGTGAGCATGAGTGCCAGCAGCAGCACACACAGAAATGGAGCATTGCCAGCCTTGCCCCTAGTTTATGAGGCTTTCAGGCAGCCAATTCCTTCCTGCAGAATGAAAGGTCATGGCAGAGCAAAGGTGGATAGGAAGGGTCACTCCTCCTTTTGCTGTCAAATCCACCCACAGTCACCTGTGAGTGACCCACGGGTGACAGCTCTGCACCTTCCTGAGTGGTGGCCACTGCCACCTGGGGGGCTGAGCTGGGGAGGTGAGAACATTTCCCGTAGGGATGGGTGTGAGACAGGAGGGATGTGCACAGGGGCTTGGACTGTGCAGCCCATGCGTGGGGGTAAGTGAAGAGGCTGGTGGGTCACTGTGCCTGGCTGCAGCCCCTCTGTGCCCCTCTGCCCTGGGGCAGCAGGGAGCCCCCAGGATGCTCCATCCCACCAGCACACCTCCCACATCTGCCCGGGGTCTGCAGGATCCCAGACTGGGGCATGTTCCCCCTTAGCATCACTTTTGCTTTGCATTTCCTCTTGTGGAGCAGAGCAGGAAGAGTCACTGTAGATGTGCCAGGGGAGCTGAGTGGCACGACCTCATCATTAAAAAGCCTGTTTTGTGCTTAAAGAAATGTCCAGCCTGGATTTTGATCCAGCTGTGGACATGGCAGATATTTTCTGTCATATTCCCCTTCTCCCCCACCAGCAGCTGAAGCTACTGCACAGGAATCTCTAAGATGCTTTTTTTAAAGGAAAATATAATGGCACTGTAAGGTATTTTATGGCAATTAAATAGAGCAGTGAGTTGCAGAAGGAGTTTCAGGAAAAGCAGTGTTACAAAACCATTTTTCTGCAGCACCTCTGGGGCTGGTACCTCAGCTGAACTGTCACTGCAGCCTTTCCTTGCTGGGGGAGCAGCTTTAGGGCTCCTCCTGCAGCTCAGGGGAGCTGAACCACCCTGACATCTCACCCATATAATTTTTACTCAGATTGGACGAAATACAAGCGCTGCCGGGGAGGGGGGTGATGTGCAGAGCATCCTCAGCAGGCCGGGCAGGAGGAGCTGAGGTGGGCAGCGAACTGGGCCAAGCGCTCAGCTCCGGGCTGGCCCGGCTGCTCAGGGATGATGGAACCGGGGACACGCTGCGCGTTCTGCCGCAGAACCTGGATGGGAAACGCTGTCAGTGAGCAGGGATTGTCCTGCCACCCGCACAGATACCCCAGGAAAGATCCCAAGGGGAAGTCGGGCAGAAGGGAGAGGAGGAATTCCCAACATCGGCACGGGGAGTTACCACCAGAGGGCACTTAAATATTGCTCGTGCTGAACAAATGGTGTTTCCTAGCTAGGAGCCAGCTCCGGATTGCCTGACAATGCACATCTAAGCCTGAGTCATTGCTGGCACAGAAAGCAAAGCTCTCAAAAGGCATTTGAGAAGTCATGCATGAATGGGAGTTTACTAGCAGGGCACAGAGGATTGAACTTTTCTTTCAGACGCTTTCAGAGGGGTCTGCCAAGGGGTCTCCACCCTGCTGGGTCCAGCGAGGTGAGCAGTGCATCGCCAGAGCCTGACCCGTGTGGTACCCGCAGGGCCTGGCACCGGGCAGTGGGCACTGCTCACTGCCCCTGCTCGCTGCAGGAGTGTCCTGGCTGCTGCCCAGTGCAAGGGCTGAGACAAGAATTACAGCCCTGGCAGGACCTGGGCTCAGCCCCTGCTGTGCTGCTCACCTGGAGCATCTGTGCCCTGCTTTGTGTTCCAGAGCTGGGCAGAGATGGAAACGTTATGTGTCTTCTGGGAAAACTTGCAGGGAATGGGTAAGGAAGGAAGCATGTAGGATTTGGGTGGGTGCCAAATAAAGCCTGAAGGAGTGAAGACAGCCATGGACTGCAGGGGTGAGGACAGCCAGGTAATGAAGATGGAGAACCACTTCACGAGGGTAGAGGAGAACAGCTTCCATCCTGGTGCTGAGAGCAAGCCACAGCACCCTGTGCACGACCCAGGATGTCTCAGAGGGTGTGGGAGGTGGGGGCTGATCCAGGGCCACGGTGCAGCTGCAGGTCTTGGTGCCATGCTTGGAAACCTGCTCTGGGCACAGAGCTTCATGAGGATCCTGGGTCAAAGCAATGAGAGCCGGGAGCGCTGCAGGTGTAGGTGATGGAGGACTGAAGGAGGGTGGCCTCTAGGGAGGAAAAACTGACTGCAGATGACAGAAAGCTTGTGCTGTGTTGGTAATGTCAGTGACACCTGCACATACCCAGAGGAAATAGGCTTAAACCTGCAGGGAGGAAAGGGGCCCCAAGGCCTCACAGGAGGATCCCTGTGCCCTGAGAATCTCACCTGGGTGAGCCCAGGGTGGTGGGAGGACAGGGACAAGGCTTGCTTTATGATGTGGCATCTCCCAGCATCTCCTGGGACCATCTTCCCACTAATTATCCTGCCTTTGGAGCAGCCAGAGGCCCGTCCTGGGCTTTGAGCAGGGTCTCCCAGGATGAGTAACATGAATGCTCTGTCCTTGGGGATTGCTGTTAGAGGAGCCCTGTGTGCTGTAGCACGTGGGAACTTCTGCCTGGGTGGGGTATGGAAGAGCAGTGATGGTGTGGGAGGCAGTGGGGTCCCCATCCATGGGATGGCATGTGCCCTCCTCATTCCAGCCAGGGCTACTGCCTGTGCCAGGACTGGGTTCCCTCACGCTCTTAGGTTTGGCTGATTATTTGCAATTAGCACTAATTAGTGTCTCTTTTGACAGTGCCTTGTCTCTGCCTTCCCCTGCCTTGTCCCTGCCCCAGCACGCTGCCTGCTGGGCCCGTTTCCTGCTGAGGCACCTCCTGGCACTGGTCTGGGCAGAGAAGTCAGGGGGTGAATTTGGGGCCCAAACTGCTGTCCTGGAGGACCTGCCCATAGGAGCTTCATTTAGGAGGTGTCTGGTGCTGTCCTGGGGGACCTGCCCATAGGAGCTTCATTTAGGAGGTGTCTGGTGCTGTCCTGGGGGCTCTCTGGTTTGCTCCAGGTGTGCTGCCCAGGCTGTTGTGGTTGTTCCCCAGAACCAGACACTGAGAGTGATATTATGGGGTGTCTTTGACCACTGCTGGCAGAATGAGACTGTGGGGGCACTGCTGGGCCTTTCCCAGCCCCCCAGAGCCATCCCAAGCCGTGTCAGGGGGCTGAGGCTGGTGGGCACAGAGTGGCTGGCACTGCTCCTGGCTCTGCAGGTCCTCAGGGTGTTAAACCCTGCTGGGAATTGGTACAAGAGAGGTCTCAGCAGACAGAAACATTTACAGCTGTCCTACCCTGAGGAGGAGCGAGCTGGGGTGGCAGTGGGAGGGACAGGGTGCTCCTGGGAGAGATGGCCTGCTTCCCTGGAAGCAAGCTCAGGAGAGACAGAGAGGAACCCTCAGCCAGGAAAGACGTAAAAAACATTGAGAAAATCATACATCAAAGGATCATAGAATCAGAGAACATGCTGAGCTGGAAGAGACCCACAAGGATCATCAAATCCAACTCCTGGCCTTGCACAGGACACACCAGCAATGCCACCCTGTGCCTCAGAGCGTTGTCCCAGAGCTCCTGGAGCTCTGTCAGGCTTGGGGTTGTGACCACTGCCCTGGGGAGCCTGCTCAGTGCCCACCACCCTCTGGGAGAAGAACCTGGGTTTTGTGAATGCCAGTGCAACCCCTAGAGAAACTTCCACTAAACCCACAATATTTTATAGCTGATTAATCAAATAGGCTGCACAGGGAAGCGTTATCACCTCCCCAGGCTTGGAGCCTGATTGAATCAAACATAAATCTTGTAAATGGATTTGTACTTTTCTCTGGGATTTAATTTTAAAAATGAGCATTTTATTTAATTTCACAACAGTTCAATGTGTCAGGGAGAGGTGGAAGCTCTGGGCAGAATTAAAGTGCATTGCATTTGGGCTGGGGTCATTTTGATGGGCTGAAGCCTTGGCAGCACATGTGGTCTTTGTGCACTGATGAGAAACCTCTGTGCCAGCTAAAATCAGTTGGGAAACAAAAGGAAGGCCCCATTCCTGTCAGGAGGTGTTGGGAAACCAGGCACAGGTGATGGTTTTATTTGGGTGTTGTTGGGTTTGGACACAACCTTGGTGGATCTTTGTGCTCGTGGTTTTGTATGTCTGGTTGGAAGAAGAGCTCAGGACTGCCCAGGAACTGCTGAAATCCCCAAATCCTTTGTGCTTGGCTGGATTAGAGACCTGGAAAACTCTGATATGTATTTTTTTCAATACTCACAACAGTGTGGTTTGATGCTTAGTAAATAGCTGTTTGACAGCAGAACTCACAGCAGTTGGATTCACTCATCCTTTAGAGATGCTGAAATTGGAGAAAAAGATTTAAAAGGCAGAAAAAAGAAAAGGATTAAAAAAAGCTGAAAGGAGGAAGAGTCAGAAAAGACACAGGCACTTTAGGAGAGTCAGATCCAGCTGCCAAAGGTCAGGAGGTGAAGACAGGGAGCCCTGCAGGCTGTCAGGGGTTGGAGGGCAATACCTGCTGGTCTCTGATCTTTGGGGGAGCCAAAGCCCTGGGTGGCCTCCATCTCCTCTTACCCCCCAACCCAAACCTTTCCTTTTGTCTCCACATCTTCCCTGAGCTGAGCTTAGGAGTGTTGGGTTTGCACATGGCTTGCTCAGGATTGCCTGCTAAAGTGAGTGGAAAACCAGCTTTTAAACTAATTTCAAAGCTGTTTAAGCCAAGTGTTCCTGTGGGGACATTAGGTGAGAACCACCACATTGTTTTGAGCAGGAAATCAGCTTTTCTAGAATAGACAGAAAAGCATTTTGTAGCCAAGCTGCTTTATCAGATACTGGGACTTGGCTCCACCCTGGGCTGCTTCCTGCAGCCTTGTGGAGGGATCCTGGGGATCCCTGAGCCCCAGCATCACCCTGGAGACCTCTCAGGTGAAGGAAAGGTGCCGAGCAAAGGCTTGGCTGGTGAAATACAGGCATGGAGAGACAGGGCAGAGGCAGAGCCTGCTCCCTGAGCTGACACCAGTGGGTGTCCCCTCCTGACACTGGCTGCTGTCAGAGGGGCTGTAATTAATTACTATTAATATTCTACTTGAGCTCAAAGCACACGTGCTGGGCATGCACAGGAAGCAATTATTATTATTATTATATGAGTTATTCCTTTCAAAATAGCAGTGGCATTAAAAAAATTGCAGCTAACTCTGCTTTTCCCCAGGGAGCAGGTCTGTTGAGGGCTCACACGTGTGAAGTGGTTGCTGCCGTGACGTTGCTCCACAGATGGTTTGTATTTTTCTGACTCACTGATTCCCATTTTGTGTCAAGGATCTGTCTAGGCAAAAAGACCTCAAGGGGCACAATTGGAAGGTGAAAAAGCCAAAAAGTCAGTTTTGTGCTGACTGAATGGGGCCCCCAACCCAGCTCTACACCAGAGGAGCCCAGCAGTCCACTACCTTCCTCATCCTCCTCTTCCTCAGGCACAACTTTCTGGAGAGGCTGAAGTGCAGCCAGCTTCACCCAGCAGTGCTGATCTGGGTGCCCTCACTCAGGTCCAGCAGTCCCAGTTCCCAGGCAATGTCTGTGGATCTGCCCACGGGCTCAGGCTGCACCTTTCCAACCACCTGCAAGGGAGTTTGGGAGCTCTGCTCACTTGGCAGGACCTGACCTGCACATGTTCCTGGCAGGACTGGGCTGAGGCTTACAGGTGAGCTGGGGTGCTGGCCCAGGAGCCCACAAGGAGCCTCAATGGGCACATTTGTGGTATGAAGTGAAAAAGAATGCTAGAAATTTATCCTTCATCTGGCTTTTTGACTCATCCCTGGGAGACTGAGAGTTCCCTTTCAACAGGGCCTGAGCAGCTGGGAGACACACAGGACACCATTTCCCTAGTCCAAGGCTCATCTCCACCTCCCCAGAGGGGCTCAGGTAGCAGGTGAGATCTCCTAAGAAGCTCATCAGGCACGCCACCACCCATCATGGCCAAACCAGGGCAGAAGCCCACGTTGTAGGGAGTGAGTCTGCGTGAAGCCAGCAGAGCTCAGGACACCCTGCCCAGCATGTGCCCAGCTCAGTGGCACGGGGAGCTGGTGGTCTGGAAGGAGACCATGGGAGGTGAGAAGATCTCTTTCCTGCCTGCTCCTCATGGCATCTCCTCCCAGGGCCAAGGCTGGTGCAGGAAGGTCTGGGGGCTGTAGGAATGACAAATGGGGCAGTGGGGGTGCCACCAGCAGTTCCACATCCAGTGGACATATGCCCACATCTGTTCTGGGGGATGGACTGGGTAATCCCTCCTGCTTCCCAAAAAGCCTTGGAAGGGCTGCTCCTGCAGCCAGGGATCCTTGTGTCCCAGCACTGGGATAGGGCCACCACAGCCCACCGAGGCACACAGGCTGTGACACCAGCAGGGCTCAAGGGTGCATGTCCTGCTTCCAAACAGGATCCTTCACTCACTCTGACACTTCCTGGGGCTTCTCCCTCCTTGAGCACCGTTGCCCAAATCTTGGGGTTTCAGGAGCTTCTTTAGGTTCATGAATGTTTAGCCCTTAGCAGAGCCATGGATTTTTAAAAGCGAAAGGTCATTTTTAGGTCACTGAATAATTACTGTTGCTGTCCCCACTGTCACTAATTCCGTCACAGAGAAGCAGCAGCTTGCTGAGAAATCCTCGAGCTGCAGGCTGAAAATGAAGGGAAATTCACCACAGAAAATGCAAGATTAGGAGCACTTAGTGCCATGGGCTATTGGAAGGAAAAGCAGGGCTAGGGGACATCAAAGCTGGGCACAGAGATTGCCTTCATCCCTGCTGCTCCCCTCATGGGACTGAGCTCATCCTGCATATGATGTTTTTTCAGAGTGCTTGGCACAGTGGAGAGGTGCCTGCAGCCCCTTTGTGCTGTGCTCCACCACAGGTCTGGGCTGGGGGTTTTGGGTGCACACTCCTTTCTTGCAGCCTCTGGTCAAAGCACTGTGCTGGTCACAAAGTCTGTGAGGACCTCAGTGTTTGCTGTGAGTCAGGGCAAACCCTCACAGGTCAGGGGGAAACACCAGCTGGAGAGAAAGCTGTTGCTGTTCATGGGATGGTTTGGGTTTGGAAAAGACCTTAACTCATCTTGCTCCTCCTCCCTGCCATGGGCAGGAACATCTTCCTCCAGACCAGGCTGCTCCAAACCCCATCCAGCCTGGCCTGGAACACTCCTAGCAGGTCATTTTTTTGAGGATTAACAGGATCCTTCATCTGAACTGGATTATCTTGGGATAGATTCCCTGACTGGCAAAGTGAGGGGGAGCATTACCAGCTGGTGGGGGCAAATCTGACTTCCCTCACTGAGAAAAGCTGTAGGGACCCTCTAAGAGCAGGAATTGCCTGCTGTGGGGTGGAGCTGCTCCTTCTGTGCTTAGGGGAGCCCAGCACTACACTGGACTGCCCTTGTGATGGCCAAGATGTCATTCCAGCCCTCAGCCAGTGCAGCATGCAGGTGTGGCAAGGTGCTTTTCCATGACCATTCCTGGGAGACACACTGCAGGTTCCATCCATGACCAAGAGGAACAGCCTCAGCTGGGAATCCTTGCAGGCTGTGAGCTGTGCTGGACACTACAGCTGTTGTTACTGTGTCTCACACGGCAGGGAGAGGCACTTTGGGCATCTCCTGCTTCCAGTTTTAGTACAGTTCATCCTTCTGGTCAGTCCTGGCAATGTTTGTTCTGGCTGTGATGGATGCAGGCTGGCTCAGGGAGACACTTCTGGAAGGAAGAGCAGAGAAGCAATGTCTGTTGTAGGGTGAGTCGGGCTGAGCTGGGTTCTGCTGCTCAAAACCAGTCCCCTCCTCTTTTCCCCCGTGTTTGTGGCTCTCCCAGGGCATCCTTGTCAGGTCAGGCTCTTCCAGGCATCCCTTGGCACTGAGCTTTGGTTGCCTCATGGACACAGCTTCCCCAGCAGTCCCTGCCTGATGGCAGCCAGGGACAGGCACCTGCCCCCAAAAGTTCTGGAGCAGCTGGCCCCATCTGTGTCCCAGCTTGTCCAGGGGGTGCAGAGCAATGGCTCCCCAAGAGTCACACTGCCTTCCTCCTTGCCTGGCAGCAGAAATCACCCTCTGCCCTTGCCCCGGCTTTTGATTCCCAGGCCAACTTGAATATTGGGTATTTCATAAAATTCCCCACTTTCAGCATCTCTGTATTTTAGACTTGGAGAAACAAATCCAGGACAAAATAATTCATGTATTCCTTTCACATTTCCCATGCTCTGCTGGGTTGAAAGGGAAGCTCATAGGAGATGGATCAAGTTCATGTCTGTGCCTCTTGATTGCAAATATGCATTCCTGGAAATTCAGGGCAGTCTCTATTCCCAACACCTGCATGGCAGGACTGGGAAGGATTGGGCAGTTACCAGTTGGCTTTTGAATCACTTCTCCATGTGAGCAGCAGTGGTGGAAACAGCAAAAATACCTTCTCTGTTTCCCTAGGTCAGGAAAGCCACCCTGGGGCATTTCTTTTTATCTTCTACTTCAGCCAATTCCCAGAAAAGTCACAGGTTCTCTGCAATGCCAACCAAACCAGCATGGAAGGAATTGCTTTGGTTGGGAGCCATCCTGTGAGGCAAGGCCAGCTCAGGATGCTCCATATTTGAGTTACTGGAGCATTTCCCCATCCACTGAAAACAAATTTGAGCAATTGCTAACCCCAAAACTTTGTGACCGAAGTTTTTGTCTGACATTTCACTTTGGTTTTTGCTTTAAGCATTAAAATGAGCAGGGGAGACATGAGAGGCAGCAGGATCAATGCTGAGGGTTGTTCCCATGTGCTGTAAAGAGAGAGGTGGGTTTGGAGTGGGAAATTAAGCTAAAGAGGAAGTATTTTCTTCCAAAATAAGGGCCTTTCATGGCTTGGCAAGGTGTAGGGCAGCTGTTTCCTGCTTCTTCTGAAGCACCCACCATTGGCCAGTGGGTATCAGCTTGGAGAAGCATCTGGTCCAGGAAAGTTTCCTGATGTTACTCAGACAAATGGAGCCATTTCATCAGTGTGCTCTATTCCCCAGAAACTAGAAAGCAAATTTCTAGGAATATACTCCTCATAACCATGGGCTAGCTCACAAAGGAGATAGAGATGTGTGTAAATATGCTATTCAGAGGAGTAAGAGAAAGCAGATTAATTTCTGGTGGAAACAGCGTGGCCTGATGGGTGAGCTGCTGCAGGGAGAGCTGGGGTGGTGCTGCAAGGCCAAAGGAATGGATATCTCAAACCTTTCCAAGCCAGCGAGGCAAAGAGGAGAGGGAAGGGGCAGGGGAAAGCTGGGAGAGACACTGTCCATGTCCATGGAGCAGGGTCCGGGCTCATCCCTCCGCAGCAGCAGAGCGAGTGTGGGGTGGGGCAGGAATCCTGCCCTGAACATGAGGCGTGAAATCCATGTCCAACAAGAATTTCAGCTGGTGCCTCACGCAAGCTCTGGATGGGTTTGTAGGCAGGGCTGTGGCGCTGGGAGAGCTGAATTAAACACGGGGTGACTCAGCGCTCAGGCTGGCACTGCGGGCACAGGTGCATTATTGATAGTTTCATTTTCCCCAGGTTTGTGTGCCCGGGAGAGAAGCAGAGTCTGCGGTGCTTAGAGGGGGACACGGTGTGGCCAGACTCGGCATTTGCAATGCCTGCCTGCTCCTCTGCTGCTCCTGGAGCAGGGATTTCTGCATCCAGCCTCTCCCTCTGCTGCTCCTGGAGCAGGGATTTCTGCATCCAGCCTCTCCCTCTGCCGCTCCTGGAGCAGGGATTTCTGCATCCAGCCTCTCCCTCTGCTGCTCCTGGAGCAGGGATTTCTGCATCCAGCCTCTCCCTCTGCTGCTCTCCACCTGCAGCCCCTGCACCCCTGGAGGGAGCCCCAAGGAGGGGCAGCGCCTGCTCCATCCTCCAACCCCCGAGCTCCGGGGAGATTTGGGGGCTCACAGCCCTCCTTTGGGGCTTGGAAGGGGTGAGAGCCCCTGAATTTGCCTTTGGCTTTGCTGATGAGGCAAAGCTTTCATCTGCTTCTGGTGATCCATGGCCCCTGAGCAGGGGCAGGGCTGGAAGCACAGGGTGTTCCAGCTTGGAGCAGCAGGAACAGGACCACTGCTGGAACTGAGTGGGACACTCATTGCCTCACAGGAGGATGTTCTATTTCTATCCCAAAGCCTTCTGCTGTAAAAACCCTATCCTGTGTCTCCAGGCCCCAGGCCTCAGCCCGGTGAGCAGCAGTGAATGCTGCAGGGCTTTGGGCTCAGAGCATCCTCAGCTGCTTGGGATGTGAAGGGAAAGCCTCATGGAAGGGGTTGGAAAACGTGAGCTAGCATTCCTGTCAGGCCTTGCAGGGAGAGGCGTGGTTTGCCTCTTCCTCAGAACCTAATTTGAACCACAAGGATGCAGTGGAAAAAAAAAAGAAAAACTGCTTTGGGAGATTTTTAAAGAACAGCACGAACTAAAAAAGCAGCTGCCAAACTGAATTTCCATTATTAAAAATCAGCACTGATAAGAGCCATATTAGATCAAATAATTTATTTAGTAATTCCATGTAAACACTTCAGATTTACTAGCAAATACAATGCTTGCTGTTCTTTTAAATAGATCATTCAAAAAATAAGAATCTATTATTAATGGCAGGTTGACTAGAGATCTCCATACTACTGTACAATAAGGAATTGGTTTTCTAATGGATTTAACATCTCAATTTTTCTTGCTCTGCATTTGCTTTACACAAAGCCCAAAGGACACAGGTCTGAACTGCTCCCTGACGATGCCACTGCGGCCCGGGGTGTTTTGGGGAAGGTACGCAGGCAACTCCTCCCATCCTGGCATTGGTGTGAGCTGATGTGAGGGTGGGAAGGCAGAGCTGGCGTGAGCACTGTTCACAAACACACGCCTTTTCGGTCAGAAAACAGACAGTGAACGGTGGAGAACTTCTCTTTGGGATGTATAAAAGCAACGAACTCCATCGTTGGCATTTACTTATCAACACAGCAGTACACATACACGTATCCACAGTCTGGAAAAGCATCCTATGAGCTGGAGAAAGCAGTGGTTCTGAGGCTTGGTACACCAGTGCACTAAAACCAAAAGAATGATACCTTCTTACATAGTCAAATGAAAAATAAATATCTTTATTTTCTGCCTACTTTATTTCAGTTTTCAAATAAATTTTAAATAAATCTGTACAAAGTATACTGTTACAGTATATATTTGTAAGTGAACTGAAATGCCTAAGTGTAACAACACTACAGGAAAGCAGTAAAGATTGGCACATCTCTAATCAAGATTAACATCTCTAATCAAGATTAACTTTTACACTCAAAAAATACCAACGCCTGTGAAAACCCACAAAATATTTTTGGTATTTTTTATGCAAGTTGCGTTGCAAACACATGACAGACCAATTCTCCCCTGCCTGGAAAAGAAAATCACTTCTTGTGGTTTTCACAGAACATGAACATCTTTATGATGCTAAAGGGACACCATCAGGTGAAAAGAGAGAGAGAGATTTCAAGTTTTAAAAAGCAAACGCTTTGGTCATAAAGCGTCACGTTTGAGATTTGGTGAGCGCTGCCCAGACCCTCGGAGGCCGCGGGGATGAAGCTGCTCTGGCCAGGGACACAAAGCCCTGGGAGAGGAGCTGTCCCCCCTGCGATCCAAAAGGAATTTACAGGCGTGCCACAGGGCTGCATTTTGTGGTTTCTTTTTCCCCCCAAAAGCAAGAAACTAAAATTGATCTGACAGTGTCCCTTTGCTCAAAATAAAGACTTCTGTGCTAGAGAGGTCAGATACTGAAACAAACTTTTTCAAACTTTTTCACAGGGTCAAAGAGCCAGGTACATCTCAAAATTCAAGTTTTTAAATCCCACTGCAGTTGTCAGATTCATGAGCTCTCAAAATCTCCTAATATTTCATTAAATAATTCCCAACTGGGAATTGGGGATAAATACTACAGATTAAGAGTGAGAGTTTTCTCTCTTAATCCTTCCAAAGATATATTCACTCAAAGTTTACATGCTGAAAGTTAATCTTACATTAGAATGTAATTGGCTGCAACATAAACCTATAAATGAATCGACTACCATAGATTAAACTCTGTTAAATATTTCTAAGTTAATAAAATATTGACAGTATTATAAAATTACAGTATTTACAATAAGAAAAATCTAGACTAATATATACCTTTAACAGATCTCTTCTCCAATTTGGGATTGCAACGGAATTATGAATATATGAACAATTTATTAGAAAGTTGCATTGCAATTATCAGGTTTTCCATTAGAGCTAGAGAGGGTGAGCTATCACTGCCTTTGGAAAAAACAAAAAGTGACTTCTGATGGTGGGGTGTAGCTTTTGAGTACCAAACTGGTAACAGGAGTCCTCCGCAAGACGTCTGAAGATAAGGTAGGACCAGCCTCAACTGCTCAGAATAAGGTTGTATTACAGAACTGCCAGCAATCAGAACCACCCAGGCTGCAAAAGGGGAGGAAAGGTAGTTTTCAGCTCAAAGTGCACAGCTGGAAGGGCTCCCCTCATTCTGGACTCCAACTAAGGCTGCAGGAGCTTGGATCAGCTCTCAGGAACAGCAAAGCCCTCAGCTCAGGGTTCCTGAGGAGGAAACGAGCCACAGTGCTCCTTAAAGGGACATGGTTGGGCTGCAGCTATGCCAAAAACATCCTTGTCAACCCTGCAGGACAAAACCAGACCGGGCATCTGGCCATTTGAGATCCTCTTGGACTTGCTTTTTTAGGAGGTTTTTTTTTGGTGGAGGGACAGGGATGGGTTTTGGTTTGGGATTTTTTTTTTGGTGTGTTTTGTTTGGTTGGGAAAAAAAAATTTGGCCGGGACCATGCAGTAAACTCATTTTCTATCCCTCATCGGGTTCTCTGTTTCTGGGGTATTACCAAAACATGCAGTGTTTGGGTGGCAAATACTTATGGGGAAAAAAGGAGGCTTCAACATTCCCAAGTCAATTTGTCTTGGGATAAACCAAAAGCAATTTGAGTCCTTAAAAATCGCCAGCTGCTTTTGGGGTCTCAGACACCCAGTGATGTCCTTTTAAGGATCAGATCTTTCACCTGCCCTTTTTCCCAGCCTCGGAGGATGAGTTTACAATGCGTTTAGGAAGGGCCACGTTCACATTCTCTCCCTCCTCCCCATGTCACATTTGCTTTCTAGGAAAAAAGGGGGAGAAAAGTAAGTTTCAAATTCCTTTCCCGCCCTTCCCTCCCCTGGTCCTGCTCACAGTAAACCAGAAATGGCAGTTTTTAGTGTATATTTTGGGATAAATTATTTTCTCAGTCCCAAGCCTGAAGATGCTAGTGAGAGACCTACCCGCAGGCTTCAGAGAGAAGGAGAAATTTAGGGGTTTCTACCAGTTCCCATGGTGGGCGGGTGGGAACACCTCTGTCCTTAAAAGCAGGATTTAAAATGGCAAAAGAATAATTTGTAAACTTGGATCTACATTACCAACAGAAGGCTCTAGGTCCTGCGGGCTCCAGTTCCCAGAGATGCAGAGCAGGAAAACTAGAAAGAGAACTCGGTACCTTTCAACCACCTGCTGGGTTGTACTGGGAGGGAGTGGGGAATGAGAGAGACAAAATGCCAACTGACCTTATAAACAAAGGTATGTTTAGGCTTCTGGTTTCAGGAATAAACCGATATTTACTGGTAAAAGTCTGCCAAAAAACAAAAACAGAAACACAGGATTACTGGTAAATATTGGTTTATATGGAGAATTAAAAAAAAAAAAAAAAAAAAAGAGATGTCATTGTGCTCCTGATCTCCATGTGCTCCCAAGTGGGAGCTGAGGACCGACCCATGGCATCCCTGCACCCGGTAGTGTCTCTGGCACCTGGACACCTCAAACCAGAAGCCTTGTGTTGAGAGGAAAGTGGTGTTTGTTTCCTTTACTCCCCTTAAACTACGTGTTTCTGGATTCCCCCCTCCCTCCTCTGCAAGGCTGGTCCTACGAGGGTTTGGCTCAGGAGATGGGAAGTCTGCTTCCAAAAGCACTTGGAAGTGAGTTTGTACATAATATGGTATCTCAGCACAAGGCTGCTGGGGCCTGAGCCTCTGCTGCTCCCTGAGATACCATAAAATATACAAGACTGAGTGTATATTTTAAATAAAGCATTTTCTTGTAAGTGGCATAAACCCATTCATTTTATTTACATGCTTATTTATTTCCAAAAATAGAGTTGGTCCACATTGGACAAGAGAAATCAAGAAGCCATACAGTAGAAGAGTTAAAAGTCCAACATTTAACCAAAGTACAATGAAATTCCAGAAGTCTGTGGCTGACTGGAACCACAGAAACATACACATGAGCCACACAGACATTTGTACATAGAGCATTATATTACCAATAATATTTGCAAACATGAGGTCAAGATGGCTAAAAACCCAGCAGGACTGACCCGGGCGTCCTGGCTGAACAGAAGTGGGTGCTGAGGGGCTGTCACTGCTGTGGGGAAACACAACTCTCCAGAGATTTTCCTTCACTTTTGGTTTATTCTTTAAATGACAAAGTCCTAATTTTTCTGCCCTGGGGATCCAAATTGAGGACACGGTGAAAGCCAACCCCACGGAGCTCCCTAAATGCCGGGGTGCCGGGGGCTCAGACCTGCGGGACAGCGCGGATGCCACGTGGCACCCGAACCCCACTGGAGGGCAAAACACTGCCCTCTGCTACTTGGCCTTAAAGATCACCTGGAAAAGAAAAAGTTGGGATTTATACCCTTGTGGTGTGCTGAAAAAAGTTTGGATGGGGTTTGCCTTGAAAACAAGGATTTCCCTCCCTTGCCATGGCCAATTTTTGGCATTAGTTATTCTAGTCCTGTCTACCTTTCCTGGAAGATCACAAATATCCTAGAGGATGTTGCACTGACAGATGAGGGTATAACTTTTTTACATTGAAAAATAAAAAACAAACAAAAACTTGGAGGATGGACAGCAGAAGAAAAAAAAAAAAAAACAAACAAATGGAAAAGATGCCTTATCTCTGTGTGAGGGTCCAGCTCTCTGGGTATTTCCATGGACCTCACCATGATAATATCTCAGTGTCTCCAAAGGATGGAAAAACAGACTTAAATCTGTATGTTCTGCTGCAGAGAATCACAGCAAGTAAAAGAGGGAAGACAGTTGTAGCACTTATGGTACTTCTACAAACCACTCACTACATGGAATAGAACCACACAGAAAGGGTATAAACTAATTTTCCTTTTTCAAGTCATCTTTGACACTCACGCTATTAAGCCTAGTCCAATGTGAATGCTAGTACAGAGCTAATGTACAGAATACCAGCAATAATTATTGGTACCTAACAGGATTTAAAGGTGAGTATACTCATACACTTATTAAAAAACACTATTACCAGAACGCCAGAGCTCTGACAGCAGTTACACAAAGCAGCCGTGCAGGTCTCTACGAGGACAGAGCCTTTAGCACAAGTCGCTATGATCATCTGAGCCTGTGACAGACAACTCGATCTTCTAATTTGTTTCCTAGAACATCTCTAATTGCAGATGTGAAATACATTTTAAAACAGAGATGGGCCTGATCCTGTGCAGTTGGGTATGTACAACACACCCCAGTGAAACTCAAAGCCCAAATTCCTAAAGAGAGAGCACAAGAAACTGTTGTCTTACATCAAATAACTATCATGCAAGCATACCACGACAGTTTTATATTGAGTAACTTCAAAGTCAGCTGGTATAATTTAACTAGAAGTGAGCAATCTAATGGATTTCTAGGGGTAGGGACAAAGGTTGTGCCAGTGACAACCACCTGATCATTAGGGAGAGCAGCACAGGGACACTGTGGGGCTCTAAGGAGCTGTGGTACAGAGGAGCTCCTGCTCAACAGCCTCACAGACCTGCACCTACACCTGAAATGTGCAGGATTCCTGTGGCAGAGCACACATCTTCCCTTCATTTGCTCTGCTACCAGAATCAAAGTTCTTACTCCTGAATGAACAATTCACTTACAGCCTGGCATACTGACGGAGCATTAAAAATTGCTTTTTTTCCCCCAAGTTGCTTGTTGCCTCACTTGTCCCAGGGTCAGCCCCATGCTCACTGCACCAAACCTTATGATCTTCTCAATTTTCTAGTCACATCCAGGCTGGGGTCACTTCCCCAGTATAACCCAACCACGCTGCTCTTGTCTTTAAACATAAACTCTGACTGAAACCCTCGTGGTGCTTGCAGTTTTCCTGATTCTATTGCAAACTTCAACGACTTATCAAAGCCCTCACTCTTTGGTACCATCATCTACTGAAGATAGAGAAGGTGGGGGAAGCCAGGGTATTTGCCATGACTTTGAAGAAGCCTAAAACTAAGCCAGAGCAGCAAAAGGTTGCTCTGGCTGACACCAGTTACCTGTGGGTTCTTCTGGGTCTCTTGGGAAGAGAGGTAACACAGGTCTGCATGTGCACACACCAATAACCCTCCCTCAAGGACAGACCTAGGCAAACACTGGAAGATGCTGCCCAGACCTCTGTTCCTACTCCTTCCCTTTCTACCCATTTTAAAAGCCAAGACCTTTGAGTTTTTTCTTAGTAAGAAGAAAACAGAACATACCCAAAATATCAGCTGCTGAGGCACACTCTGGGATCTGGCAGACCTGCAAGTCCAGCTCAAGGCAGGAATTTGAACTGGGGGTGTTGCTTTACAGGAGAAATCTAGATGCCATATTACCCAATATTCTGGGCTTGTTTCTCCTGTCAGACCAGACTTTGCAACCTGGATCTAGTGGTGTCCACCACAAAAGTTTCATGAAAATCAACCTTTCTCCACCCAGCAACTTTGGGTTTAATGAAACCATTGAATGGAACTCATTTGCTCAAAGGCTGAAGATGCACACTTGGAAGCCTTTAATCACCTTATCTAACTAGACTTTAGTCTACCTTTTGCTCCCCAAGTGACAAAAATCAACTGCAATCAAAGAAGGACTCTTCTCATAACAAGCCTATTTTTTATCCTGCTGTTTTTCAGACATTCTGGTAGGTGCCCCAGCAAACCAGACTGATCATAGAATCAAAGAATGGATTGGGTTGGAAGGAATGACTTGGTCCAACCTCCTTTCTCTGCAGAAAATATGTTGCTTTCCACGTCTCACACACTGAAGAGCTACAGCACTTCAGATTCTCCTTCTCAAACTGGAGTTCAGGGTTTCTGATCTGCAATCCCCAGTGCTCCAATTAATACTTTAATTAAAAAAAAAAAAAGAATAACCTGACATTAGGACGTTATCTAGTCATGGAGAATACTAAGCTGTTTTTTGACAGCCCTGTTTTTGTTAGTACCTTTAAATGTTTCAGTCCCAACCTTTTTTAAAACCCCTTGATGCATCTGTTGCTCCTCCACTTGAATTTCCTACTTTGCTCCAGCATCTCTGCCTCACTTGAGTTTCAGAAGGCTCCTTATTCCACCCAAAAGGACAGCAGGCTCTCAAACATGCCCTGTGCTCCAGAAAGACATGGGGGAATCATTTCAGTGGCATGAAGTAGTGCAGGAAATGAATTCTGCCTTCAGTCCTGCACAGCCAGATTTTCTCCCCAGCCTTGTCTCTGATGTCCCTCAGACACCATTGGCTCCCCAAAGCCTCCAGCTCTGCAAAGCCCCTCCTAAACTGCTTAATTTCCCAATCATTTTTACCTGCTCTACTACATGGCTCTTCCAGTCTGCTTCTCAAGAGCTGGACTGCTGTCCTTGGGTGGAATCTTCCTGAACTCCAGAAGTCCCTTCCTTTAGAACTATTTTTAACAACAGTTTTAAGGTTGTTCGTTCTTTTGTGACAGATTTCTGCCTCACCTGGATGTCAGTAACCTTCCCAGGTATCTATGGTAAGTCTAAGGACTTCATTTTTCTGATCTTCTCCCCTGCAATATTTTGGAAAAAAGAAGACTCACTTTTAGTCTAGCATCTTCTACCCCTGAGAATTCTGCACATGCAATTCAGTGACCCCAGGTGGTCACTGCTACTTAACAACTCAACAATAATTGTATTTTGAATCAGGTCTTACGTCTTAGTCCGAAACAAAGGTGAACTCTAGACCAGGCTGTTACAAGAAATTATTCTTTAAGTAAATCAATATGTTTGCACACCAAAATGTTAGCCAGTTCCCTCCCAAACAATCTGGCCAGATAGCATGGTTATAATAGAACTCACTTTTTCTAACAGGTTTATGAAGATGCGTGAGCCTTTTTTTTTCCCAAGGCTCATGAAATCCTCAACTTTCCTTTTGTTTGGAATAGAAAACTTCCTAATACCTCCATGTCATTAAAATACAGAATTTATATCCAACATAAATGTGGCTGTTTGGTCATCAGTACTCCAATTTCCTCAGATTTTACAGCAACTTTTTAGCTGTAGTGTTCCTCCTTTATGACCTAACATACCTGCTACAATGGCAGGTAATGCAGTATCTTATTGATTTCTATCACCCCCACCACGTTTCAATCAGAGCAGCTGTGCCGAAATATTTTCTCACCACCGAGCAGTCTACAATAACTATTTTTGCCTCCTGTTTTCCACCCTGTTGTGCAGATGTGCCCATTCCTTACTCCAGCTCAATCCCTCCCGTGCACACAATTCTGCTCTCAATCTCCAGCCCCAGCAGCCTCAGCCTCCCACCAGGCTCTGTCCCCCCCAAACCCTGCCCACCTGCCGTGCCACCAGCCTGGGGACGCCTGGGCTGAAGTGGAAATGCTGTGAAGTCACAGCTCCTCAGTTCACTTCCTTGTCACAGCCTTTTCCCAGGCACACACACAGACTTTGGGAAGAGGCACTGCCATGCCCTAAATTCTGTCTCCTTCCTGGACACCAGGAAGCTTCCCAGGTATCTCAGCTTCAAGAATGCAGGCTGACACCTTTCAAAGTCCACATGTCCAATCAACAGGGAGATAATTTGATGGATCTCCTCATCATTGGGAGCTTGTATTTCTCATCACCAAACCCTCTGCCATTCAAACCTCCCACAGCTGCTTTTCCAGATTCTGGAAGCATATCCAGAACACAAATCAACTCCTCAACCAAGGCTTTGGTTATAAACCACCCCTTCAGTCCTGTCCAGTTTCAAGTCTCCACAAGGCAGGACAGTCAGTGCTGTGGTGGGAATGAACCCTGACCATGCTCATTTATTTCCAGAAATAGAGTTGGTCCACACTGGACAAGAGAAATGTCCAATTCTCTTGGATTGGACAAGGATATGGTGCCATCTCTCCTCCAGCAGTTCTGGCCTCAGGATGCTTTCTGGAGCCTGGAATGCCCCCACTTGTTGCTCCATATAGTATTTCATCAGCAGATAATCACTCGTAAAGCGTGTCCTCTCTGCACTCTTGTGTGCAGTTCTTTGTGCAATTAAGCCAATGTACTTTGATTCCCATAATTAAGCTAGGAATTTTACTTTATGACCATATAAAGTCCATCTTTAAACCAAAAATAGACTGACCGTTAACAGATTCTTTTTTTAAAATTACTTTAAACTGCCAATTAGAGACGTGCATTGGACAAGATAAGTTACATATGGCCTTGCAGAAGCCTGCAAGGACTCATTTTCCAGGACTTTTATTGAGAGGTGAAGCTCAGAAGCCAACTTCTTTTTTTTAAGATAGAATGAGCCTCTGATCACAGCAGATCTATCCACAAACCAAACTGCTCGCATGCATGAAAGCAGAGATGGCTTTTACATGAATTTGCAGTGCTCAGTTCAGAGTTATTAATGACAGAAAATAATTCAAAGCCTTTAGTCCCTACTTTGCTCAGAACTGCCTGGTTGCCCTTCAGCAGCCCCTGGCAACGGTGAACACACTGTCATTTATTATTTAAATAAAACAATCTTTTTAATAAAAAGGAAGCCTCACCCCATTTAAACTCTGTACCTGACAGGACACCAGCTTCTTTCCTTCACCTCTGGTGCTGCTCATGCAACGTTTTTTTAAGCTGACCTGCCCACACAGCTTCTGATAAGCCAATGCTACATTGCCAGCTCTCCTCAGCATCACTCGAGTGGGAGGTTTAAATACCACATTTCACAAAACCCTTTCTCCATGATTCCTAGCCCTGGCATTTCTTGAAGTATTGACAGATCGGCAAGCCTTCCCAGCTCGCCCAAAAGTGAGCCAGCTGGACCTGCTTCTGCTGGACTGATGCAGAGAGAAGAGCTGGTCCCTGAAATCCCAGCACTCACCTCTCGACCCCTAGGTGAGTTTTCAGGAGCCTGGACCGGCTGACATCAATGTGCCGATGCAGACTCACTCCCCAGGAGCTGCTGATCTGAGCTCCCCTGCCCATATGAGATGCCTGGGCAAAAGGTGAGCCCAGGCAAGTTCCAAACCTCAGAAGACTGCAGGCAATAAAGCCAGCAGCCTACATTGTGCTCACTATTGTGCAACCAGGATGGAGCAGGAAGAAATAAAATGCATTCCCTAGGGAGACACTAGAGCAAGTCCAAGCTGGGGGGCAGAGACAGCCAAACCAAGGTGGCTGCCCTTCAAATGACAATGCTACTCCCAGATATCCCAACAGACAGGTCCTGCCTGATGCACAACCACTGTCCAGCCCTCTGACAGCCCCCTTTCTACCCAGAGTGAGAACAAAATCCCCCAAACTTCCAATGACCCAACCTCGATGGGCACACAGCAATTTGAGCCTGAGTCACGCATCAAGACGTTCGTAACAGAAAAAACGACCACTGCTCATTTACTGACTCAATTCCCAGCACCAGAAAGTATCCAGGTCCATGATATGGACACAGCCTCCTCCAGCCTCATCTCAACACCAGCCACATCAGCACAAACCCCACTGGGGGTCAGCCCCGCAGCAGAGCCCCCAAAACTCCCCGTAACAATGCTGGCCCGTGCATCAATCCAGAGCACGGTGGTGATGATGTCTGAGAGCCCAGGCTCAGCTCCCAGACCTTCCTGCCAGCATGACAGGAACACCTCCCAGCCCACACTGCTGCCATGTGTCAGTAGGACAGGATCTTTGCACCAAGGCCCCACCCATGGGGCTGCTGCACGGTCTCTGCACCGTGTTCAGTAACAGAGCCAAACCCACTGGGGTCAGCACTGTCACGGGCCTTCAGATACAGCTTGCAAGCCACTTTCACAAGCAATTCTCCATTGAAATCACATCATGACTGGGATGACATTTCAACACAAGGAGTTTTTTTCCCAAAAAGCTGTCTAAATCTCTCCAAGTCATGCACTTGCCGTCCCAGAGGCGTGCACTGGATCGGCTCCGACAGCCACCTCCCTCCAAGGTCTCCCCAGCCAAGAGGGGCACATCCTTTTGTGCTGCAGATGTAAATCCACACCTCTCACCTCTCCAGTCTCAAACAGAAAGAATGAAGCTGGTTTTTCTTGCTTCCTGCATATTTCAAGATAGAGTTTCAAGAAAAAAATGCCTCTATGCCACAGCCAGGGAGACTCAGCAGAAACTCCCACTGCCAGTTTTGCAGCTAATCCTCTTTGCACTTCAGTCTGCTACGTGGCCCAAGACTCAGAAAGGGCTAAGGTGTGTATTTTTGCAAAGCTAATGTCAGGATGGACAGCAAACCAACTGATCACTAACAAAGCCAGGGAACTGTCTGAGTTAAGACTGAGTTCCTGCTGGGGAGATCCCAGCAGATTCCCATTCAAACCAAAAACCCTTCCAGCTGATGGCTGGTCCAGAAAAGAGCAGAGATTCACCACATGTCATGAACTCAAGACTCAAGAGGAGGTGTAGAAATGGCCAGGGTCACCAAGTTCAACAGCAAAGTAGACCCTGCTAAAGACCTGACAGCTATGTTACCTGTGTTTTGGGTATTTTACTCTCCTACAAGCTCTAGCTTGGCCCGATAAACCTCATGCCCACTGGTTGGTAAAACCTGTCTTAGTTAAACCCAAACTGTACCAGGTTTTGTGCTCTTAAACTGCTCCAAGGTACCTCACACAGGGACAGTAGAATTTCCCTACCAAACCACATGCCCAACTCGAGCTGCAGAAGTACTGCCACAGCCCAGGTGATGTCTGGTCACCCAAAACAAGACAACACCCACATGCAGGCAAAATCTATGGCCAGCCTGAGCAGGCTCCATCTTGGCTGGCCACGGTGCCTTCCAGAGCAGAAAGCTCAGGACCAGATCCTGTCTCCGGGTGAAGGAGCGCCAGCAGTATCGATCTGCAGTGGGACAGTGAAGCATTGTTTGGGGATATCCAGCCATTCACTCTGTCTTATTTTAATCAGTCAACATTCAAAAGACAGATAGTGAGGCCAAAAGTCCTCTATCTTTATCTTTTTTCACTTAATCTCCAGCTGACATTTTTCAGTGAAAACACGCCTCGTTTCTTGCTGTATGACTTCAACTCTCCCTCTCCCGTGGTATTTTGTCTCAAACAGGCTACACAACCCGTTACTACTTTTATAGAGGTGGGAGTGACATGCTTTGACTCTTCCAAAATACAAAATGCTCATCTGGCTTCAGCCACCAAACTGCAACAATGGGGACCAGCAGAGCTTACCCCAGCTGGGGAGCTCAGTGTCCACTGCTCCACGATCCCTTGGGAGCAGCTGCCTGGCACCCCTCAGCTGCTTGTGGCAAAGAGCCACTGTCATCAGGCTCTCATGGGCTTCTCTAAGAGCTGTGCTGATGCTGAAGAACTTGCATGGCAGCCCAGGTGTACCTTGGCCATCCATGTCTGCCACATCCCATCTCCCACCTTGCCCTGAAAGCCTTTTCCCACCTTCCAGACAGACAACACCTTAGCTGTGACTGCTGGGAACTCCTCCCCTGGACAAACTCTTTTCACTCAGCCTGAGGCTGCCGGCTCAGGAAATGCCTTTGTTAGTGACAACACCATGCCAGCCCCATCATCAACCTGCTTATCCTTTCCCTTCCAATGTACTCCTCCAGCAGCAACTTCTATGCCAACCAAATTGCAGTAAAATATCCAGAATGCCAATGGAGAAGTAACACTGTGAAACCCCTGCAAATGGACGACTTGGCCTTTACTTCTCTCTGCTATCTGCAGCTGCTCTGCACTAACAACAAGCAACACACAGCCTAGTAAAGCCTCGTGGCCCACTTGTCATTCACAAGAAGCGGGATTGCTGCAGACCCTGATGTGAGCTGCCTTTCTCCCAGACTGCTGCTAACACACAGAGCCCATCAGGAACTGAAAAGCTTTGCAAAGACAACAAGCAAAGGAGGATAGGCAGGCTGAGAGAAACTCCCAGAGAGGACCCAGGACCATCTGGCACGAACAGGAGCCTCTGCTGGGAGCAGAGCAGAGCAGGCAGCCCGGCTCCAGCTGCGGAGCTTCCGGAGAGCTGCCACAGAGAGGAGCATCCTTCCTGTGCCATCACCCTCAGCCATCCCGACACAACACACTCCTCTTCAGAGAAGAAAAATGCCATCAACTTCAGGCCCAAAGATTAGGCTCTGGGGAATACGAGATTTTAAAACAGGTTATAATTTTGGAAGTCCATTTAAATTAACCTTAACTAGCTTTAAACTCTATATACGTATCTCCTTGCCACGCTCACAACCCACGCACATTTTGCAGTGCCAGTGAGCTAAATCATGTGCAAGTGAGCAGAGTAAAAGAAACCATAAAAAAAAAAAGCTCTGGGCAGAAACTCTTTCATTGTTGCAAGCAGCAAAGGAGATGGCAACAGCAGAAGGAATCAGGAATAAAAATGGAACTCGCTTGTTTACCTTGTCGGTTTTGTCAAAACATTGTGACAACACTTTGCATGCAGCCAGTTTCTCTGTTCTGCCACCAAAAATTCAGAGCCCTTCACCTTTCTTCACACATTACAAGAGAAAGCCAAGAAGAGTAAAACTTTTAGGGAGAGAAATGACTGTGCAAAAGATATAAAAAAGCCCAGCATTAGAATTTCAAACTACTGGGCTCCTCTTCCAGATAGTCCAAACACCACCAGGAACAGTGACCCTCCAGCTGCACAAGCTGAGTTAACAAGGAGCAGGCAGCCAACAAAGGAGGAGAGTAAGACAATAAAGGGAAAGTTTGGGTAAGCCTGACAAAAAGCAAAAGAAAAAAGAAGTAAAAAAAAAAAAAAAAAAAAGCCAGGAAAAAAAAAAAAGCTGCAAACTGGGTTTCTAAAAAAGAAAAATTCTTGACAGTGTCTTTTTAAAAGAGAAACTCACAGTGCTTCAGGCAGAGCTCTATCTCTCCAAAAGCCACCCAAATCCAGTAGGAAGCAGCAGGTTTTTGAAGGAGCAAATTGCACAGCTGTGGAAGAATTTGCCTTTACTGCCTTCTTTCCAACTCAGCTAAGACAGACTCAATGTCTACCTGGAGGACTAGCAAAACCGAGGAAATTGGTTGGTTCTAGTTATACTTCTGAGGTTTTCATGCTTGAAGAGAGCCCCTGAAATGTAAACCTGTTTTAGCATTCTTGTACATTAATGTCGTTGTTCTCCCTGCTGACTCCCACAACTTCTGCCACAGACAAGTCAATCAGATTTGGTATATGCCCTAGGACAGGGAAGGGGAGGGCTGGGTTTAAAGCAAACAAGCAACCAAAAAATAATTATGTCAGTGCTCTGCAAGGTGTTGGATCCAAGCTCGGTGGATCTGCTGAAGTCTTCGATTCAAAACACTTGGCAATTTTACTTAAAAAAAATGAAACAAAAAATACTTTGACCTGTTGAACTTAGAGAAAAGCAAGTGGCAGACCTTGGAGGAAGGGAGACAGTGTGTGAGGGTGCAAAAACATCATGTGCTGTAGTTCACCACTTTAGAAGAAATCAGAGTTTTGCTTTGGTTGGTTTTGCTTTTCCTGAAGTGCCAGGGAAAGGCGCTTCCCAAAGGGCGACTTTAGAGTTTATGGGTGCCAAGGTGGAAGCGTGAAGTGAAGACATGCCAAAAATGTCAGGTTTGCATAAACCCTTCTGGAAAAAGTGCACCGTGTTTTAGGAAAAATGCATATCTACCAAATCTCCACTGACCAGGGCCACTTGTGCACGCAAAGTTGCATCAATTGGCAGCATCAGTGCTGACATTTTGGCCTTCTCCTTCCACCCCCCTCCCCAATTTTGTTTTTCCTTGGGAGACATAGAGCGCCACTGCATTAGAACGTACAAGAAATGAAAACAGTGAGTACGACTGATATAGATCCATTGACTTTTTATTACAAATGTACTTGATCACTTGGCTTCAAAAAAGTTTAAATCAACCCCTATTTTCTGTACGCCAGTACAAAGTAAAATCTATTTTACAAATTAAATACCTAAAAATTTGACAAAAATATTAAAGTTTGATGGAAAAAACAGTTATAAAAATCTTAAATCCCCTTTTAAGAAGATAAGAGATAACATTCCCTCCCAACCCCCACAGTCCTGTTATACAATATTAATAGTCATTTTTTTAGAATAGGTAGGTATGTTATATCTTGCTGTTAGCATACAAGTCACTCTAATAGCTTTATCTGTATATACTCCAGTTAGTGCATGAATGTCATCTGATTGAATATAATCAACTATCTTTAACTGATCCCTAATTTACATTTCATAGCTTGCATAGTTTGAAGGGACAAAGGTTACACTACAGCTAATCATAAAAAAAGGTGGTTACAGTGCTATTTTTAAAGGCAACAAAGTAATTGCTCCCAAAAAGAACCCAACCCAAAACTAAACAAAAAAAAAAAAGAAGTTACCGGTCGGCTCTGAGCAGGGGTTAAATCCCCGGCAGCAGCTCTGCCTGGCTCACGGGGTGGGCTCTGCCCCCGGGGCAGCCCGTCCGCGCTTCCCCCAGTCCCGGGACAGCTCGGGAACCGCTCTCCCGGCAGCGCTACGCCCCGCGCGTTTCAACCCCTGCGAGGGATGCGCACAAAGTGACACTGTCAAGTATTTCTTTCCGTTTTTTTTTCCAATTGAATTCTCAAAAAAACGAAAAGCCCTCCGCCTGCGGGCGCGCCTGGCGGGGAGCTCGGCGCGCTCCCGGTACCCGCGGCCGGGCTCCCGCTCTGCCGCCGATCCCAACCCGGGGGCTCCCGGTACCGGGGCTCGGGGGGAGCCCCGGAGGGTCCGGCCAGGCCCCCCGGCTCCCGGGAAGCTGCTGGCTGCCTCCCGCCGCAGCATCGTAAGCGGGACCGCAAAGAAGAGGCAGGAATCAACAGCGGCTCGTGCTGTTTCTTTTTTTCTTTTTTATTTAAATTCTCAAAGACAGAGCAATTTCACTTTTTTTGTTTTTATTTTAACAAAAAAAAAAAAAATAGAATTTTAATTCGGAGGACATTTCCCCGTTAGCATAAAACCACTTAAAAGGTGGTTGTATTTCAATGGTAAATTACTTGACAGTGTCCCTTTAACTTAAAAATAAAATAATGTCAGTATTGCAATGAATTTCAAGTTTTCTTGCACGTAGTCATTATAAAGTAGCTTTTATCATGCTCTTGGACCTATTCTACAAGACATTTAAAAGCATATCATCAAGGAAAATATAAGGCATACTTCTCAGGAATTAGGTATCTTGGCACATTTGAGCATACTGTCTTTTTTTAAAACAACACATATGGTCAAATATACCTTTCTTCTTCTAACATTAAACAGGGTTTTCTGTACTTTGTTTTAAATACTGAGATATTAGAGCCTTGGTAAAGTACCGAGCACCTCCGGGAAAACAAAAATTAAAACAAAAAAAGCAAAAAAATAAATCCAAAGGAAACTAAAACAACCAGGAGCAAAATCTCACGAATCTTTACAGTCATTTTAGTCTTTCGTTATCATCATTCATCAAGTCCTTGAACATACAGAACGTGCGTTAAAAGAAGAATAAACCAAAACGAAACAAAAAAAACCCGAGGAAACACGCAGAAGAAACCCAAAACGAGACAAAAAACTGACCACGAGTTCTCGGCCACTGTTCACAGAACTGCCCGCGGGCTGTTCCAGGCTGTACTGGTTTGACTGGACCCGTGCGCTCCTCGAGTCAGCCGGATCCTGGGCAGGATCCGGGCGGCGCGGGCGAGGAAGACCACGGGAGGAGCCTGCCTCGTTAGCGGTGCTCCCAGAGCCGGGAGGGACGGAAGGACACTCCGCCGTGCTCTCCTCGCCTCCCGCTACTTATTGCTGGGAACGCACCGCGGCGGCGTTGGAACTACGGGCGCCGGAGCGCGTCCGTCGGCAGCGCGACAACTTTGGGGAGGGCAGCGAACAGCAGGACCGAGACAATCAATCAAGTAGCAAAAACCAAAGCAATTAAATTCCTAACTACGTCTAGCAGCATGGAGAGTGCAGTCCCGACACATCACAGTTGAAGTACAATAATCGCTGGAACTGCCCATCCAGAGCCTCCGAATCAGAAGCAGGTTATCAGACACATGTTTACATGCAATTGAGAACCATTTCAAATGTCACATTACGCACTCTGAAAAGCTTATTTCACTACTGGGAAATAGGAAAAGTGCACATTAAAGCAATTTAAAACATTTCCAGTGATTGTTTAAAAAGAAACAGAAACACCTCGCTACCAGCGGCTCGTGTTTAACTTTCTGTGAACACTAACAGCAAACTTCTTTCAAGGGCAATAATGCATGGTACAATGGAAACAGCTTGTTTTGACACTTACAGTACATCTCAAAAAAAAAAAAAAATCCAAACAAAAAAACACCAAAAAAACCCCAAAACCCCAAGAAGAAAAAGGGAATTATAATTTCAACTGGGAATAGAATGACAGCAGGAAATCAAATTCTTTAAAACAAGCTTTTTTTTTGTTTTCTCCCCACCCTTCCGAAACTCCATCCTTGCCCCTCGGTAAAGAAGTGCTGGCAGCTCCTGCTCGCACAGGAGCAGCTCAGGTCTACCTGACCCCTAACTCAGCCAAGACCATTCAGCAAAATGATTGCATTCCCAAAAAACTTCTGAGTGGAACAAGATTCTAGTTTTTCTGAAATGCTCTCTACTGAATTCCAGCCAAGAAAAGAAAAGAAAAGAAAAAACAAAAAATAAAGTTTTGTTTTCACTGTTTAAGGCATCTTTTTTTTTATAACATTTTCTCTTCACTCACAATGATGATAGTCATGCAGCAGTTTAATGATAAAAATATATTAATATTTTACTATACAGCAGCAAGAAGTTAGTCAATTAAAAGCACACCAACTTTTTTTAAAAGAAAAAAAAGAAAAACATAACTGAAAAACAACGAAGACAACCTGTAAAAGTCTATTATTATTCTTATTATTATTACAAACAATTTCAATTTGGAGAACACACCTGGACAGATTAGTGTTCTGACAAATCTGTGTTTCCCTAGCCTAGGCTTCGAGCAGAGCCCGTGCCCGGCGGGAGCTGGGACGGGGAGGGCAGGGCACGGCCAGGCTCGCCAGGTATGTAGCCAGTAATAAGAACTAGCACCACAGCTACATGGAAATCCATTACGGACACACACCGGCTTGGCTTTCACTGTCCAACCAAACTCCGACCCCCATGGCTCAGTGGGATCACGCTGCCCTCGCTGCACTGCTGCTAACAGCCTACGGGAGTGAACGGGGATCAAAGCATCGCTCCGAGTTCAGGAGATAGTGCTAGTGCCAGTGGCCACACGGAAAGACTCGCTACCTGCTGTCCAATAACAGGTGGACTGGAAACCGCTGCACGTCAGGTTAAGTACTTTAAGTACACAGAATAAAAAAAATATATTATGAACAATACAAGTACATCTCATATACACAATAATGACAATACGCGTACTCAGTTGTAAACCAAACAGGTGCAGAAAAAAAATATTATGGGAGGAAATTCTTTACTTTTCGTTTTTTTTTCTCTCTCTCTCTCTTTTTTTTTTTTTTCTTTTCCTCTTTTCTTTTTTTTTTTGTTTTACTATTTGATTAACTTTGGTTCAAACGTAAAAATCACAAGTTAGCAAATTTCATTTAAATGCCTTTTTTAATAATTTTTCTTCATGTTCACAGAAGTTTCACTGACCATTTTTATATGTTTAAGGTCCAGATGCAATGCATATTGTATAAAAGAGAGCACTTATTGTTTACCTTGCATGAATTAAACCTACGTACCTTTTAACTCTACAAACTTCTGCATAACATTTAGACAAAGCTCAGACACACAGCATGCCTAGCCCTCATATATATATATACACATCTCTAATCACAGGTATATAGGGTGTCAAATATACTATAGTAACCTCCATGTAAGGTTCGAAATTTGGTAACAAAATGAGAAGAAAAAACTAAAAATATTATTTTACGTGTTCTAAAATATCTCTTTTTTTTTTTGTGCTAAAGTCAAATGTTAGCTCAACATGAAAAGGACTTTTTTTTTATATAATTCAGCAATATTATAATCTTGACCATTTTTGCAAACACTTTTAATAATAATAGCTTAAACGTGTACAAAAGTTCTCGGTTAATTAGGGAAATAAACACTCAGTTCTTTATATTTTTAATCAAGTAGGAAACACAGTTCATATATAATGTTATTACTTTTTTTTTTGACTCTTTTTTTTTGTGTGTTTTGTTTTTTTTTTTTTGGTTTTTTTTTGTTTTTTTCTGTTTTGTTTTGTTTTGTTTTTAGCAGCTGCTTACTGTTTGATACGGTGGGTAAAGTGGAGGAACATCCAGCGATGGGTGGCGGGTCTGAGGCGCTGCTGCTGCCGGGCGGCGGGGGGGGCGCCGGGCGGGCGGCGCGGCCGGGGGGGCTCCGGGCGGAGGGGGGGCTCCGGGCCGCCGCCCCCGCGCCCCGCCGCCCGCCCGCCCTCCCGCCGGCGGCGGGGCCAGTCCGCGTCCCGGGGGGCGGGCGGTCAGTCCTCCTCGGGCTCCTCGGCCTGCAGCAGCGCGCCGGGCGGCCCGGCGGCGGCCGCCTCGGCCTCGGGGGGCGGCTCGGCGCCCACGGCGGGGGCGGCGGCGGCGGCGGCGCGCTTGTCCCGCTGCTTCTCCTGGATCTTCTTCATCTCGTCCGAGTACTTGCAGAAGGTGTGGCCGAACTTGGCCCAGACCTTGTAGGGGACGGTGATGGAGTTGCGGTAGGTGGGCTTCACCTCGCTCACCCGCATGAACACGCCGTACTTGTTGGAACCCACGTCGAAGAAGAAACGCTTGTTGTCCACAGTCAAGGAGGTGCCCTCGGGCAGCTCGGCCGGCTCCTCCTCCACGCCGTAGTCGTCGATGAGCTTGGCCAGGGCGTCGCGGAACTCGATGAGGCCCTGTGCGGGCAGCGCGATGGTCTGGCCCTGCGTGGAGCCCAGCCCCGGGCCGCGGTTCACGGTCTGGCGGACGCGCAGGAAGCGCCCGCGCTGGTTCTCCTTCAGATCCATGTAGTACTTGCGGTTCTCCCGCACCAGGAACTCGCTCTTCAGCGCCCGCCGGGGCTCGTCGGCCGCCTGCGCCAGCTCGGGGGGCTGGCTGGGCCCCAGCTGCGCGTAGTGCTCGATGAAGTCGCCCAGGTAGTCGCGGAACTCGACGGCCACCGACATGGAGAGGGTCAGGCGGCTCTTGTTGCCGCCCGCGCCCACCTCGGCGATCTTGAGGAAGCGGCCCTTGGCGTTCTGCTTCACGTCCAGGTAGAAGCGCTTGTTCTGGATGTCCACCCGCTTGGAGGCCAGCTCCTGCGTCTCGTGCTGCAGCCCGCCGCCCGGGCCCCCGCCGCCGCCGCCGCCGCCGCCCGGGCCGCCGCCGCCCGCGCCCGGCCCCCCGGCGCCCGCCGCGCCCCCGCCGCCGCCGCCCTGCTCGCTGCCGCTGTCTCTGTCCGCCATGATGCCGCCGCCGCTCCGCCGCCGCCGCCGCTCGGGCCTCGCCCGCCGCTGCTCGCCCCGGCGCGGCCGCCCCCGCGCCGCCGCCGCCTCCTCCGCCGCCGCCGCCGCCTCCTCGGCCGCCCCCGGCCGCCGCCGCCGCCGCCGCCTCCTCCTCCTCCCGCCGCCGCCGCCGCCGCTGCTGCAACAGCCCCCGCGGCCACCAGCCGGCCGCACTCTCGCGAGATCTGCCGGAGCGAGGAGAGGGCGCGGGAAGGCGGCAGAGAGCGGCCCCCGCCGCCGGCCGCCCCGGCGAGCACGGCGGCAGTGCCGCGCCGCCGAGCGGCCGCCGCGGGTACTGCAGCTGCGCGCTCCCGCCGCGCACCGGCGCCGCGTCCGAGCCCCGCTCCGGGCGGCACCGGCGGCACCGGCGGCACCGGCCCCGCTGCACCGCGCTCCCGCACCCCGGGGGCAGCCGGCCGGCCCCGCAAGAGCCGCCGGCTTCGTGCTCCCCGCAGCGAACCGTACGGGAGAACGCTCGGCAGCGGGCCCTCCTCCCGGGTGGGATGCCCGGGATGCCCGGGTGGGATGTGCGTTTATTCGGGGTTGATGATGAAGTTAATGAATGGGCCTATGGCGTGGCGCCGGGCCTGGAGGCTCGGGAGCGCAGCAGGAGTGGGGACCGGGGGGATCGGGCGTCCCCCCGCAGCGGGGGCTCGGAGGTGGGGCTTGGAGGTGGGTTTTGGAGGCTTGGAGGTGGATTTTGAAGGTTTGGGGGTGGGTCTTGGAGGTTTGGGGGTGGGTTTTGGAGGAGATGCTTTAGCTTCTAGTCCTTGTTTCCAAACCCTCAATTTGAAGCCAGCTCCAGCCCAAGTAAGGATGTTTTCTCCTGATGCTGCAGGTCAGGAAGCAAACGGGTCGGATTGCTCTGGGTAGAACTCGCTTCCCTGCCTGCTGCTTCCAGGACTGCTGACTTCTGTGGAAGGCATGGATGTACCTCTAGCATCCCAAAAACCCTGCAAGTGTTGCACAAAGAGTGGTGCTATGAGGTGAATTTTCGGGTGGCCTGTGGAATGTGCTTGGCACACAAATGTCTTTCTCGTGGAGACAGGGAGGGATCTGCTGAGACATCTTGTTGCGTTAGAGGATGCTCAGATATCCCAGGAGGAGCCCTCAGCCTGCCCCATGGCTGTGGTGATGGCGACTCCGTGGGTAATTTAAAAAAAAATACACAGAGAAACAGTTTCCTTTTACCACAGAAACAATATTTCAGCACTGGCTGTCAGAAAGCCCTGAGCGCTGAGGATGTGCAGCGCTCTCCATGGCTGCTGGGTTTGATTTTCAGCCTACCTGAAGTGTCCTGGGTGTTTCCTGGCATGGGAGCTGTGTGTCCAGGTTGGCACCACCACGCTGCCCCATGGCAGGCTGCTGCTTTGGCAACCCCTCTCTCTTGATTTCTCTTTTTATGCTCAAGTCAAATGACATGAAACAACCTAACCTGCGGCCTGTTGCAGTCACCAGCAGGTGTCCTGATGGATGAACCATGTGTCGTAGAACTGGGAAGTGCAGGAGGAGTTGTGTTTGTGCCCTGGAGGCACATGGCCCTCTGCCTCTGACTAGGGTGCAGTGAAAATTGCTGGTGCTGAGGATGCTGGCCAGAAGCAGAGGTTATTTTTCCTCCCCAGCACATGCCAGTGGTACCTTTTCAGGAGTGGGTGCACTCCAAGTGGATACCAACAATCCTGTGAACAACCTGCCAGTGTCGGTGCTTTGGTGGGATGATGTTTTGTGAGATTCTGCTTGCCCAGCACCTTTCAGTGTTGAAAGTCACAGCTACTACCTAATGCTCTGATTTTGTGCCTGAATTTGGCTTGAATAAGGCATTTGCTTATTGAAGTAAACAAAACAAAGGAAAAAGAAGTATTTTCTTCCCAAAGATAGTTATCTTTTCCCAAAAGTTATCTTTTCTTCCCAAAAGATAACATTTTCAAGTGGGAGCTCTACCACAGCAGCCCATCCTGGGGACCCACAGGAACTTAAATTGGTCTGCCCAATGCTAAAACAAGATCATGTGGCCAAGGCAATCTTGGGATGGCTGCTGAATGAGGCAAGGTGTAAAGTAGGATGGACCAGGGTGATGGATAAGTGCAGGAGCCAGGGGAGTCTCCCCACACATTGTCCAGGTTCGGCCTTGTCCAGGCCAAAGACTGGATCGGGATCTTGCAGGGAGCTCCTGGTCCCATGCTGCCCGTCCTGGCTGTTGCAGTGCTATCAGTGGCTCCCATATGGTTATCAGGCTGCACACTGCACTGCCTCTGTGGCTTCTGCTGAAACCCATCCCAGATCTCTTTGCTCTGAAAATCAGAAATCTTTTCATCTCCAGCCCCACAACTCTCAGTTTAGGGATTTCACAAGATTTTCTAATGGCTTTTCTTCTTCCATGTGTCTCTCAGTAGCAATTATACCCCCTTCAGCCCTGTTCTGATAGCCTAAATGAGACCAAATTTAGGTAGCTTCCTCTCATAAGATAATCCTCCTTTCTTTGACTGTTGTAGTCATTTTTCACACCAGTTTCAGTCCCTTGGAAAGACAAGGGAAAAGGTTTTCAGAGTTGTGGCTGGGATTTCAGGCTTAAGATCAATGGGCCTTTTGTTTTGAAATCCAATTCAGTGGGCTTTTAAGAACATATCTGATCATTACTGTGAGCATCTCAAAGTTTGGAGCCCCAGCTACGAAACAACAACGCCGCTGATTCCAAGAACTTGTACAAACATTTATAATCAACAGGAGGCAAGCTAAGAGCCATTCAAACAAGAGATAAGATTAGTAGCTGAAGTGGCTGGGCTGCAATTGTTATTGTGCAAGTCAAAGAAAAGGCTGTCACACATGGAGGATATTGCCAAGCAAGATTCATTTGAGTCGCCGAGTCATTCTTCTCTCATCCGCTGTCTGAATTCTCCAGACCTACTCAGGCTGCTGGGTTAGGAGGTGACTGAGTTTAGACTTTTTTCCAAGTTGTGTCAGATATTTCCCTTGGTCCCGCTCTTGTCCAGCACCCCTACCGTGGAAAAGGGGAAAAGGGAAGTTCAGAGAACTTCCTGTGCCGTGATGGGAGTTGGAGCACTGAAGCAACTGAAGCCAGGTTGCTGTTGCCATCTCTCAGATGCAGAGCACTCAGGAGGCTTTTACAGCCACGGGGGGATCTCTGAGGCTGGCTGAAGGCTCAGACCAGCCCCTGGACAGGAAGGTGTAACAGGATGGTGAAAGCTCTCTTTGCTCTCCATCTGGATCCTCCTCGGAGTGTGCCTTTGGAGAGAGGAGTTCAGCGTGGCTCGTCCACTGCTGTGAGGCGTTGGTTACCCTGTGAACAAGCCCCATCGTGTGCAGCAAACAAGAAACCGGCACACAACATATGAAAGTCATTTAGGAAGATGGAAATGATGAGCGGTGCACACAATAGCGTTGCTATTAGGATCTGTCGATCCTAATTAAAAAAATACTTCCCAATGAAAATTATTTATAAAAAGAAATCACAGTGACCCTAAATCAAATTATTTGTGAATGGTTTTTAGTCTCCCAGATCAGTTAAAACTCCTGTGTTAGTCACTGGACATCATCCAAGCTACATGCTGAATGAATAACATCCCTGCCAAATGTCATTTTTTTTTCACCCTCACCAAGTTTGGCACAGGACAGTTAAAGTCATTTTTCTAAATATCTTTCAGAACATCAAGCGACTGTAAAATAACAATGGGAAAGCTTGGCCACAGCCAACTGCAGCCCTCCAGTTGGAACCGCTTCTCTCCAAGAAAGCAGCTCCACTTCCTTTGATGATCTGTTTTGGGGGAGCACCGAGGCAAGGATTCCTCCATGGGGGTACTGGAGGGTCACTGCCCCAGGGGTAACCCTGCCACGGAGCCTGGCTTCCAGCTGTTCCAGCGTGGGGCACAGCTGGATCCAGACTGGCCCTGGGTACAGGGTTTGTGTCTTTTTGGCCACCTGCTAGAGGGTGACATCCCGAGGACAAACCAGCCATTCCTTGTCCACAGTGGCAGTTTCCATGGTGAGCTGTAACGACGCCTCTTCTGCTCACTCTTCAGAAACAAAAAACAAACAAAAAAGAAAGAAAGAAATAAGGAATCAATGACTGCACAATGGCAGAACAAGTTCTTGCTGCTTGTGTCTGCAAAGATAAAGGGCTAATTCTTCTAAGCACTCTGTGATGTCCTATCCAAGTGAATTAAGTTTGGGATTGTTTTCATGATGGCTTGTTCCAACTCCAGCGTGCTTTCTCTCCTTTGACTGGCCTGCAAGTCCCCCACTGCCCGTTTCTCAGCTGGCTTCCCCCTCATTTGCTCTTTCTGACCATGGAGGTGCCATCACCTGCAGAAGGTTAGGAGCTTCCCCAGCTCTTGGTTCTCAGAGACCCTAAGAGGGAAGCATGGTTCTCCAGCTCCCCACATAATCCAGGAAGTGCTGGCTGCTCTTCTGTTGAAAGCTAGCAATAAATGGCCACCAAATTGCAATCTTGCTGGTTTCAGTGAGACTAATTTATAAACCCAGGGGTCTCTGCTCCTTGTCTCCTAAGGTGGAGTAAGGATTGGAGCCCAGCATTATGTGTGTCACCTGTGTATGTGACTGCCTGTTTCCCAATATCCAGGTGGCTTTTTTGCCTCCAGTTGAACTGGTGTGATGCCTGGGTGGGCCTCCTCCTTTCCTTCCCTCTTCCCATGCCCATGGCATTGGCTGGGAAGGTGCTCTGTCCACAGGGATGTCCAGGAAGGTGGGCATAGCTGGCTCACAGGCACAGCTGCTCTGGCTCCTGTGACCAGCTGGTTCATCTTTTTATTAAGATGTCAGCACCTCCTGTGTTTTTGCTGTTTGATTCCTCTTGTTTCCCTGCTGCCTTGCTGCTGTCTCCAGAGCTGTGCCCAGATGGTCCTGTTGTTCCTCCAGCCATGACTGCTGGTTCTGGACTTGCACAGCCATGCAGCAAGGCAGCTGACACCCTCTCTGCTCTTGCTTTTCCTTCTGGGCTTGTGGACATGCTGGGGGTTGTGAATCCATGCCCTCAAAGCACGTTTTTGGGAAGTGTGATTTAGAAAGCACTGGCTGGCATTGTCTGCAGGGTTCTGGGTTTTCCAGCTTTGCCTGATAGAGGCGCGTCCCCCTCCCGTGCCACAATGCCTGCTTTATCCTGCCACTCATTTACAGCCTCTAAAGCTGTTGGATCACACCAGGTGGGGTCCCTAATGTGTCCAGGAGCAGTCCAGCTGGTGCAGGGTCCCAGAGGAGAAAAGGGTGGGAGAAGGCAGAGAGAAGCCTTGGTTCCAGAGACTCCCAGGTATGATTGTGACTCGGATCTCCACACCTCCTCCTCCAGCCAGGGGACATTTCTGGCTATTTGTAACTTCTGGTTTTGAGGTTAATACTCCAGCCCCTCCCCAGTGCAGCTTTTTGCAGGCTGTGATTCTTTCTCAGATTACTTTAAACCCCCTTTCCTTAAAAAGTATGTGAGGATGTTGGACTAGATCTTTTACAATCTGTTCCCAGGCAGCAAGGTTGCTCATAGAGCTGGGGTGAAATGGGCTGACTACTTCCATGTGGGGCCAAAGAAACCCCAAACATCTGCGAGGATGAGAAGGAAGATACAGAACAAATCAGTTCTGAAATGAGATTTAGAACAAAACACAGTTTACCAGTTTTGCACTCAAGAAAATGATGCTTTGACTTTTTCTTTTCCCCAGAAGTTTTTCACTGAAGATGCTGACCTGACTGTTGCCACTGGGACAGGATGTATTGAATCCTCAGCTCTCAGATGAGCTGGCTGCTGCCAGCATGACACAGAGCTGTAGTTTGACCCCAAATGGCAGCTCAGCACCATCATCCACTCACTCACTCCCCTCTGATGGGGTGGGAGAGAGAATGAGAAGGAGGAAAGTGAGAAAAACTGGCAGCTGAGATAAAGACAGTTAGGGAAAGTAAAACTACATGCACCAGCAAAGCAAAGCAAGCAATCTGTTCCCCACCTGCCATCGCAGGCACCCCCAGCACAGCAGAGCTGGGGTATCCCTTGGGTCAGTGGGGGTCAGCTGTCCTGGCTGTGTCCCCTCCCAGCTCCTTGTGCACCCCCAGCTGCTCACTGGTGGGGTGATATGAGAAGCAGAAAAGGCCTTGGTTCTGTGTAAGCCATGCTCAGCAATAACAAAAACATCTCTATGTTATCAGCCATGTTTTCAGCACAAATCCAAAGCACAGCCCCATAGCAACTACTGGGAAGAAAATTAACTCCACCCCAGCCACAACCAGCACACAGAATCCCAGCTCCTCATCCTCTGTGGTGTTTGGTTTACATGACTCTGAAAGGAAAACTCTCCCAAAACTCACACAAGGAAGAACAAACTCGAGCTGTGCAGTACAGAGAAGGGCTCAGATCCATTTCTGGATTGCAAGTAGCTGATGTTCCTGTGGTGGAACCTCTTGCTGCATCCAGATAATTGTCCCCCTGGACCCTGCACCCAACTAGTGATTTTAGTGCCTCTGGTTTTGAATCCTCTTTTCCTGTGGTGGTAAGCAGCAGCCACAAGGCTAATGGGTGTATTCAAGACTTGTTCTAGCAGTGTTAAGCTCATTGCAGAAGCTCAGGAGCTGCCTTTTGGCTCCTGGGGGCAAATGTGTGTGTGTGAGTGAATGCAGCCCTGCAGGCACAGCTGATACCTAAAGCAGTAATTTCAAGGTTGCTGCATAAACCCAGGAATAGACTAATACCTACCTGGAGGAGAGCAGAGGCATTGGAACTTAATTTAAACTCTTCCAACTCCCCTCCCTCCCAATTCTAAGATAAATGGACAAAAACATGCTCTGGAAGCTCTTGTGGAGCCCAGCCAGAGATGAGCAGGAAGGAGCCAAAGGCATTTCCACAGCTTGTCTTGCTGTGCTGGAGGCTTGGAGAGGTGTTTATAAACACCTTTTCTGCTCACAGTGCTCTTGGCCCCTCTCTGGCTCATGGCCAGGCATGGCCCTGGTCCAAGCTTGTTTTGAAGTGTTTCATCCCCCGTGCTTTGCAGAGCTGCCTTGGTGCTGAGGCTGAGCAGGGATTTGCCCTGGGAGCAGGTCCGTGCTCTCCAGGGAGGGTGTGAGCTGCTGTGCAAATCCAGGAGACAGGAATTGTCCCCTTCCAAGCTATTCCTGGGAGGGCTCTGAGTTCCACACTGGCCCTGTGCTTGGTCTTGCTCTGCCTGGGACAGGTGATGTGTCCCTTGAGGTTGATCTTTCTCCAGCAGGCTGGGCCCTGTGGGGCATGGATCCCACAGCCCTGTGGGTGGGCACAGACCCAAGCAGGGCACCTGCTGCTCTGCCCAGTGCTGCTGGAGCTGGTGCTGGTGCTGTTTGGCAGTCACACCATCAGGACAGGACTCTGGTTGGGTCCCTGGGATGAAAACACTTGGTTGACTGTAAACAAACCTATTGACACAGATACTTCTCAGCCTGGCCTGTGGGAGCTTTGGTCCAGAAGAATTTATAGCTTGTAACTTCTAAACTCCTCACTGTGCAAACATGAGGATAACCAAGGCATCTCATCTCACCACAGCAGCTGGCTGTGGTGGCAAAACCTGTTTAGAGGAGATACAAGATGATCTCAGAGTATGATTTAATGGAGTGAGGGATGAGTGTTTGAATCCATCCTTCAAGTATCACAGCCCTGCCCTGTCCTTCTGTGGCCCAGCCAGGTGTCCTGCCCCGCACTTGGGAGGAGGCATCTGCCAGAGCCCAGTCTCTGCCTTTTCCAGGAGGATAAAGCTGTTCTTTAAACCCCACTCCAGTGCCTTTCCTGGTGGGAAGTCACAGCTGTCCTTCAAGGAGGATGAAGGTCTCAGCTGTGCTGACACATGGAGGTCTGGCCAGCTTTGCAGTTCTCCTGGGAGAGCTGGGGGGGGCTGCCACAGCTGGGAGGTAGGTGTGATACCTCCCTCTAAAGGTCCATAGCTTTGTGGACCTCGAGGAAGAGAAAAGCCAACTTGCCTTCTCATTTTAAGCTTTACCAAGTAGAAAAGGGCTGTGGTGAAGGATTATCTAAGGCAGCAGAGTTGCTTGTCATTCACAAGGTGATGGGGTTGATTCCTACCAGCCCTGAGGTGATGAGAGGCACAGCTCACAGCTGCAGAGTCCTGTGAGCCTGACCTGGCTGCTGGGACAAGGAAGAGTCAGGCACTCTTCCTTTTCTGTGAGTGACTTCCCATGGTCATCATTAAGAAATGTTGTACTGTAGCAGGGGAATGTCTCAAAGTATCAAAGTTTTTTTAGTAATTATTTGTAATGATTTAACATTTGCCTATATCTCTTTCAGAGCTGCTCTGGGGGTAATTTCTGGAGCATCATTATGGCTCTGGGTGGGATTCCTTTCTGTCCTGTTAAGACCTGTGTGGGATTTGAAAACCTGGAATTCCTGCTTTCTGTGGCTTATCTGGAGACTGCCAGCTCAAAAAAGTTGTCCCATAACTCATCCCAGTGTTTTGGATTTTGCTGAAGAGGTGTTTAATTGAAAACCTCTTAGTCCATAAGCCAGATCCTTACCACAGAGGCAACATCTTTTTACTTTTCCCTCAAAGATGCCATGAGTAAAATGAAGGTTCTGAATTTTTCCGTGCTCTGGTTTCTCACAGGGCAAACTGGCTGCAGAGTCCACTCTGGCTTGGTGTCAGAGGGGTAGAAGCTTCACTTTTGTGAGGAAATTCCTTGCTCTGCTTTTAGACCCACAGGTCCCAGCTGGGGCTGTGCAATAGCCCTGCAGGAGACTGAAGGAGCACAGCAGTCACACCAGGAGGAGGAGAAAACCTTGGGTCCCCTAAATCCTGCTGCTATGGAGAGCAGGAATTGCCTGGTGCCAATACACAATGCACCCAGCACAGCAAGAAGTCCTTCTCCCTCCCCAGGGACCATTAGGGGAGTTTCAGCCTCTCACAGTGTCTAGATAGAGGAGCTGGTTTGAGGATATTGCTTATGGGAATATTTTGGGAACTCATTATAAGAGAATTAGAGACCAGCCCTGGTGTGATTGAGATAACGTGGTATGTAAGTGTGCAGGAAACATGAAAATCCTCTCAATAATTAAATTCAATTAATTGTTTTACAGCTGCTCAGCAAATACCATGAGGTTCAGGTGGGGAGATGCACTGCTGGGATTCCACAAGGTCTGGATGGAGCAGGTAATAGACTGTGATGTGTGGAGCACCTGGTTTGTGTTGGAGAGGAAAACTATTTATAAACCAGAAGCATTAGCAAACTGGCTTTGCTGGAGACTTGTGGGACAGTCTGCAGCCAGCACAGCGTCACAGACCCTTGTTCTGGGGAAAGCAGTGCAGGGGGCTGGGAAGGAAAGGGGCTCTGGCACCTGTGAGAGAGGGTTAATTCTGCATCTCAGTATGGAAGGCCTGACAGCAAATGGCATCATTAAACAGCTGCCTTAATAAGAGAATTAAAAGAAGGATCTATAATAGCTTGAGGAACCAAAAAGGAAGAACTTCTCTCCAGGGAAGGGATATGTGCAGCACTGGGGAAAATCCATTCTGGGTCCATCCCACGCTGCACGAATGCAGGGTGCTCTGCATCTGAAGGGGTACGAGGCTTACTTGCCCTTGATATTTCTCTTTTTACTCTGCCTTGTTAAAACAGATATTTCATGAAGCCTTTTGCTGTTGGGCATTTCTCACTGAGACTGGAGAGTACCCCACACCACCTCCTCCCCCACTCAGTCCAGGGAGTGTCCCCGAGGAAATGGGTGTGCACAGGGCTTGTTGGGGGATCAGGGACAGACTTCCCTTAGATCAGAGCCAAGGCTCCTGCTGCCTCCCTGGTCATCTCCAGCCTGAGGAAACAAGAGGAGTGTGCCAGACCCCTGCTCTGAAGTGCCTCACTCAGGTCCCCATTGCTTCCCTGCATGAAGCAATGGCTCCTGGAAGGGGAACAGACAGTGGTGTGTGTTGTGCCATGGGCAGCCAGCATTATCCCACTAGCTGGGGGCTCAGAAACAACCATGCCAGACTGGTTAGAGCTCACAGGTCCCAGAGCCTCAGGGTCCTGGAAGGGGCAGTGGGATGGGAGCCCTGGGATGCTGCTGGTGGTGCCTGCTTGCACCATGACTGTTGTCAGCACTAGGTCAGGGTGGCCACAGCCTCATCAACCCCAAACAATGAAGGACCTCTGTCCCCATGCTGTGTGCTCTCCTATGGATACACCACCTCCTGGGAAAGAATGATCACCTGGATATTCACCCTCAGCCTCCCAAGCTGCACTACAGAGCCACTGCCCTGTGTGACATGCCCCACCGAGGGGACTTTGGCTCTGTTGCCTTTGTATCTGCCCTCCAGGTAGTTTTTAGCCATTAACTCAGCCCTAAACTTCCTCTCAGACAGACTAAACTAGACCACCTCCCATCATCCCTCCTTTTAGTGCCTGTGTCCCTGCCCCAGTGAGTCTGTGTTTGTGATCCAGCCTTCAGGAGAGGAGAGAGAGGCAGGAGCAGCACCCCTGGGTTCCCCTGGAGCAGGTAGGGCAGGTGATATCAGTGCCTCTGAAGCCTCTGTCTTGCCAGAGCTGGCCTGGCATCCTTCCCAGGGGATGAATTTTGGCTGAGGAAATACAAATTGCTGTCCCTGGCTCTGCAGGGACATGTGGTGCTGCCTGTGTCCTCAGCTCCAGCCAGGACGTGCACAGCAAAGGGCTGAGGAGGGAGCTGCAGACCTGGAAAGCAGCACCCAAGTGGCCTTGGGTGTGTTGGGAGAGCCTTGAAGTGCCCGGGGAGGGAGGATCCAGCACGTGCACGTGTGTGCCCACGGATCACACGAGTGAGATGCAGCAGATGAGCTGCCTCGCTCTATTTGTAACCTCCCACTGCTGTTGCACAGGCTCTGCAAGGAGGAGAAGGAGCTGAAAATTGAGCTGAAAATGGAAACTTGAGGCTCAGATGCTTGGAGGGGCTCAGGAGCCCGACTGAACCCATCACTCCCCAGGGAAGCAGGAGCTTCTGTTCCTCCTGGGCCCAGTGCCTTGCTCTCATGCTCAGCACAGAGTGAGACATTCATGCTCCACCTTGGAGCAAAAGTCATTTTCATTAACTTATTGAGGAAAGGAGACATAAAGACACAATTTAATTGCAAACCACAAGATTACAGTGTGAGATGAAGCGAGGGAAGAATGAGGGGGGGAAAGGAACAACAACTGTGTCTTATTTTTTACTTTGCATCCATTTAGCTGGCTGAAGGAGAGCTGGGTGAGGACATGGCAGTGCCATGGTGTGCCCTGCAGGATGGGATCCAGCCTCCCTCCCTGGGCATCACAGCTGGGATGTTGCATTGAGGATCTGGCTGGTTTGGGCAGTCCCAGTGGCTGCAGCCTGGCCACTGATGGGTGCAGGATGAGAGCCTGGTGTGCAGGGAGCCATGGACATCAGTCTTGTGTCCAGGCCCAGTCTGTGGATTTCCTGCCTGGATTCAGCACCTGCTGCCCTGGGTGTTGCTTTTGGAGATGCAGGATGTTCTTGGGAAAGTGCATGGTAACAGGGGAGCACAAGGAGAGCAAACTGGGCTCCTCTTCAGCCCCTTACACACAGCAGCCTGGAAAACCCACCCCTCCCCTGATCCCAGCTCTCCTTGCAAAGGGCAAGATGGAGAGGTGAGGGATGGGGCTCCAGAACCCCCCAATCCTCCAGCTTCATGCTGAAACTGCTAATTAAAGAGCCCATTTCACCAAACGATTTTTTTTTTCTGATATGAAAACTTTTCCATAAGGAACTAGTCCCGAATCCACCAACTCATTTCACATTTATTTTAAATCTAAGCTTTATATCATGTAGTTTCCTCCAGGGCTTGATTATCTTCTCAGTAAAAGCTCTGTTGTTCTGGTTTGTGGGACCTATATTTAGCCTTGCCGTAAGGTCTGTGCACCTCTCAGTACAGGACTCAGAAGCTGCCACCCGAGCTCCTGGGCTTTCCTATTTATTTGGATCTATTAAACAAGTTACCATTTCTGTAATATCAAGGGCATTTTTCCAGCCACAGGCTGCCTACAAGCAGTAACTTGTTGCTGTAGAAATGGTCTCCTGGATCTCAGAAGTAATTTGGAGAGGGTCTCTTGTCTAACAGTGGCAAATTATATTTAAACAGGGAATCAAAGGCAAAGCCAGCCAAAGAGCCTTGTCCCTCTCTTTTATTGTGGCGGTACCTCAAGTCCTCATTCCCCATGTTTCCTACACATGTATTAAGGCATACACCCACTCAGCATATTTTTACATAAAAATACACAAAACAGGCAAAAGTGGGTGGGGACTTTGCCTACGGAGGGAATTCAGAGGTGCACAGACATACCTGATGCCCTGGTGTGGCTGCAATTGTTATTTGATACACAGGGGGGTGTAAGGAGGTTGTGTGGAGAGAAGGGAGAGACAGAGAGGGAAACATCAGAGCGGCTGGCAGCGAAATCCAGTCCAGGGAGCATCTCTGGGATGGAGGGGTCTGTCACTGGAGGGCTGGAGGCTGGGATACACCATCCTGTGGGGAGCATTGCTCCCACTGGTGCCATTTTTCACCCTGTCATCATTCTGGTGACACATCTCAGCGCCTGGGCACCGCTGTCCATCTGGAGGACACGAAGAGCTGCCTGGCTGATCATCAGCTCCCTGCCAGTGTCCCCCTCTGCCAGTCCCACCAGAGGAATCCTCTGGCTCCGGGCAGTGGTGCCCTGCAGAGGCTCCCCTGTGTCCTCCACCCTGAGTGAAGCCCTGCTGGAGCTGGAGCTGCTGAGGAATGTGTTGGATGCTGTCTGTATCCAAGGAACGGAGCGTGTGAGGCGCGGCGAGCCAAGGCACGCGATCGGAATGATCAACGGGCAAAATCTGGGTGCTGAGGCACGGGCTGGAACATCTGATTGGAAGGCTGGGAGGAAAAAGGGAAGGCTGAATTGTTTATGGTTTGTTTTTCATTCATCATTCCTGCTTGTGTGGGTGGACAAGGAGTGAATGAGTTTCTCGGGGAGGGCAGCAAATAAAAGAGGCACACATTTCCTTGAAGGATGAGTAGAATTTTTCCTTTCTACTGCCTAGGTGAATATGTCAGGGGAAAGGGGCTGGAGGGAACCCTAACAGCTTCTCTCCCAGATGGAGGAAACCACTTTCTCTTGATCTTTTCCCTTTGATCACCATGTACCAAGAGATAAAGGGTTTTTTGGGGTGGGTTCCATCATAATAAAGTCCTGCTTTTTCTCTCTACAGCAAATGTTCTCAACTTTTTTTTGGACTGTTGAGCATCTCATGGAATTACAGTGAGTTGATGCTTTCCCAGCTGAGGGAAGGATGGCTGGCTGGATCAGGCCTCTGTGCCAGGATGCTTCATTTCTGGGAGAGACAGCACCGGTGGCTACAGACACAACCCTCAGTTCTGCCTTCCTCTGGCCTGGAAGTTGACATGAACAGGCAGGAGATATGTAGAAGTAGATGATTTTTAAGGTTTCTTCCAATCCAAGCTGTTCTCTGATTCTGTGGTTAGTCAACGTCCAGGTTGGAGTCTCAGACTGAGCACTGGGCTTTGCTTTTTCCATACAATTCCTGTGTTCATCATTTATCACCTGCTTTTCTCATTTCACCTGAGGCTCTGGTGGTGTCCCCCTGGTGCCAGCAGTCTGGGGTGTCCTGGTGAAGGGCTGGCTCCTGCCCACATGGGGCACTGATGCTCTCCATGGGCATCCCCAAACTGAACAAGCCAAATCCATGCAGAGAAGACATAGAGGTGGGAAAAACCGTTTGCAATGGATTTGTTGGCATTTGTGGGGCTTTTGTAAAACACCTGATTATTGCAGGGAAGGAATGTCCCATAGAGAGGGAAAGCAACGTTCCCTTGGCTGGGGAATGGGATGGTGTCTCCTGTATTTGCCATCCTCAGCAGGGCTTGAGGCTTCCTGCAGGATAGAGCTGGTGCTGGGAAGGGCTGTGGGAGGTGGGGGGACACCTCACATGGTTATGAGGCTGGCCTGAAATGGGCAAGAGCTCAGCACAGCCCCATGCTGGATGACACACGGAATGGCTGGACCTGTCTTAGGCTGGATATCAGGAAAAAGTTCTTTCCCCAGAGGGTGCTGGGGCACTGCCCAGGCTCCCCAGGGAATGGGCATGGCCCCAAGGCTGCCAGAGCTGCAGGAGCATTTGGAAAATGCTCTCAGGCACAGGGTGAGGTTGTTGGGATGTCCTGTGCAGAGCCAGGCGTTGGACTCAATGCTTCCCCTTCCAGCTCAGCATGTTCTGTGACTCTGTGCTTTGTTCCTCCTTACACCAAAAGCCCCACATGGGATTTGCAGGAGCACACCTTCAACTGACACGGAGGAGGATGAGCATCTGCAACCTGTGGAGGATGCTGAAGAAGGACAGCTCGCCTGCCTGTGCTGCTGGAGGTCAACACCTGTCCTTGCAGAAGAGCTGCAGGGCTCCCTGATGAAGGGAGGGACACTGGGACACTGCCCTGTGTGGCACCTGCACCAGGCAGGGCTCTGTGCCAGGAGCTCCCTTGGCAGAGGGCAAGAGAGACCTGAGAGGTGCTTTGTGTTCAGACATCTCTGGGAAATTGCAGGAACAAAATTAAAGGAGGTAAAAGAAAAACCAGCCCCCAGAACAATTACCTGAGGAATGAAAACCTCTGATGGTGCTGCTGAACTCTGGAGTCCTCCCTCCAGAGAGGGTGGAATCCAGGCTGAGCTCAGATTCTCCATCTCTGCCAGGATAGCAAATATGATGGGTTTTCACAGCAGGGAGTTAGAGGAGAGGTGGGCTTTGGATAAATTAAAACAGACCACAGACCCTCCTGGGGTCCCTGCCAACAGTTACCCTAGTCTGAAGGAAAGTATTTTTTAAATCAGTTATTTAAGCTTAATTCTCTCAAAGCCAGTGTTCAGGTTGTTCTGGTAACTGTACCAAGGAACTTGCTTTATTTATTTCATATGTCAAAATGCCCAAGGACCTATAGAAAATAATGATTTTTCTTTATGGGAAGAACTGCATAATGGGGGGAGAGGGATTTAGTCCTAAACCATTTCTGAAATTTTAAGAGAAAAGCAGGTGTCTCAAGTGATGAAAACCAGTTGACTTCACAAGAGTTAGGTTGAACAACAGGAAAAATACTGCTGAAAGGAGATGTGACCAGTGCCCTTGTTTGAGGCTAAGTGTTCGGGACTTCAAAATACCCCAGAGACAAAGAAAACCTGAATTTTTCAAAATTTCCCCGGAGGCCTCACAGGCATCTTGCACTGAATTACTCACCGGGAGAACTGCGGTGGTCCTGCTGGGATTTCAGCCTGCAAAAACAGACAAGGATTAGCAACTCAGCTGCCTGGGCATGAAACTGCCCTTTCTGCTGAGGGGCAGGGTAGAGCAGGCCAGCTCCAGATCAAGTGATGCTATCGGGTATCTCCTTCCTTTTCAGGCAGAACCTCAGTTGCTGTCTGAGCAAAATGATAGGGAAATGGGAAATTCCACAGAGATTTATGTCAAAAGAAGAGAGAAGTCAGGTGGTTTCCCTGCTCCTCTGAGCAGCTTCCTGAATCTAAAATACTGTTCTTCCCTCTGCCGTGGGAAACACTTCTGGTCCCTTCTACCTCCACCTGCATTTCTCTGCAGTTCTGCGTGGTCACCAGTCAGGGGGAAAGAGAAAGCCTTCAGAAACATCTGAGACCAAAAAGCTGCAGAGAATCACGCTTAGCGAGAGGAAATGTGCCCAAGAAGTAAATGGTCCCTGAGCCCTGCTGTGTGCACGCTGCGGGGCTCCCGGTGCACCACGGCCCTGCAATGGCAACGCTGCTCTGAGAGCTGTCAGCATTCCCAGAGAGGGGAAGAGCAGCGGTCCTGCCTGGCACAGAGCCCCGGGTGCGTGTGCTGGGGCTGTGCCCTCTTGTGCCAGGGTGGGACAGCGCTGCCTCCCGCCCCGAGCCGGGGAAACACGAGCAGAGGCTGTGCCCCATGCCCGGGCTGGGCTGGGCACAGCGGCTCTGCTCCTTACCCGTTTTTCCTGATGGTTCTTGCTGCGCTGTGTTAAATGGAAAGCAAATCCCGATCCTGCCATCTGTGCTCCTTTGCTCACACTCAAAGAGAGTGGGCTCAAAGACTCATCCCTTGAGGTTTGCTGAGGGGTTTCCTTGGGGCCCTAAAGCACAGGGACTGTTGCAGTCTGTGCCCACAGCCATCGCCCTTCTGCCTCCAGGTCACCTCCGTGGGATGGGACTATGGCCGCTCCCCTTCAACACAGAATCCAGCGCAGCAACAACCACAAAATCCCCTGCTGCTGCTAATTGAGCATCTCAGCTCCCTTTCGCACTGCCTGGGCAAGCGAGGCTTTGCGAGTGCAGATGCTTCAGGATCAGCCTCGGAAATAAACCCAAACAAGCACATTTTGGAGCTTAAAGCGACTCCTCCTGGAAGCCACTGCAGGGAAAAGCATTTGTTTATTAACGAGAGGCAGCAGGAACAGGCATGAAAGGCGGCTTTGTCTCCTCGGCCACTGCGTGTTCCGTTTGTCTCTATGTCTTTCCTTCAGGTGTGCAGGGAATCTCGGGCACAAATCTCCCATCTCCATAAAACCATCGGGAAAGAGGAATCCCCGGCTCCCGGGCCCTGCGCATCGCGGAACCCCCGTGTCGCCTGCAGCCGCCCCCAAATGAGCGCATCTTTGATCGCCTCTGCGGGGAAAAGCGGGGTTCTGCCAACGCCTGGGTTGGCTCCATGGGCGGATGGAGGGAACGCGATCTGCCTCCATCCCCGGGGACCCCCAGGGACGCGGGGATCCCCGCCGCAGCGGGCATCCCCTGGGGGAGTCCCCGGGCAGGGAATCACCTTTCCGGGGGGGTGCGGGGGTCAGCATCCCGGGGGCAGGGGCAGCTGAGGGAGCATCCCGCCTCCTCCTCCCCGCGCCGCGCCGCGCCAGTGCCTGTGCCGGTGCCGTGCCGGTGCCGTGCCGTGCCGCCCCGCGCTGTGCCGTGCCGGTGCCGTGCCGTGCCGTGCCGTGCCGTGCCGTGCCGCCCCGCGTCGCGCCGCTCCGCTCCGCCCCGCCGCGCCCGCCGCGCCGCAGCCCCGCAGCCCGGCCCCGCAGCCCGGCCCCGCAGCCCGGCCGCCGCCGCAGGGCCGGCGGGCAGCGAGCGGCAGCCGGCGGCATGAGGCGCGACCCGGCGCCCGGCTTCTCCATGCTGCTCTTCGGCGTCTCCCTCGCCTGCTACTCGCCCAGCCTCAAGTCGGTGCAGGACCAGGCGTACACGGCGGCGGTGGTGCTGGAGGGCAAGGTGCAGTCCGTGGGCCCCCCCGCCGGCGGCAATGACAGCCGCGGCGCCGGGCCCGCCGGGGGGGTCTTGGTCAAGGTGCTCGACCTGTGGCCCCTCAACAGCGGGGGGCTGCAGCGGGAGCAGCTCATCAGCGTGGGCTCCAAGGCGCCCTGCTTCAAAGTGAAGCGCAACCACCGCTACATCTTCTTCCTGGAGCCCACCGAGGAGCCGCTCGTCTTCCGCACCGCCTTCGCTCCGCTCGACACCAGCGGCAAGAACCTCAAGCGGGACGTGGCGCGGATCCTCTGCGCCGACTGCGGTACGGGCCGCGCCGCGGCGGCGGGGGGCGGCGGGGGGCGATGGCGGAGCGGCGGCGGGGGGCGATGGCGGAGCGGCGGCGGGAGCGCTGGCCCGCGTCCCGAGCAGGCGCGGGGCGACAGGTCCGTACCGCTGGGACCTGCGGGGGACAGGTGCCCGGCGATCATCCCCCCACTTCACCCCCGGTGGGCCCCGGGAGCCGCGCCTGCACCGGGGGAGATGTGATGCGATGCGATGCGATGCGATGTGATGCTATGCGATACGATACGATACGATACGATACGATACGATACGATACGATACGATACGATACGATACGATACGATACGATACGATACGATACGATACGATACGATACGATACGATACGATACGATACGATGCCCTCCGCACGGCCCGGCCGCCGCCGCGCTCGCTCCATTCCCCGGCCCCGGGCTCCCCGCTCGCCCGGTTCAAGGTCCGGTAGCCCCGGCCCGGCGCCGCGCCAGCAGCGCAGACCCGGGCCCGGTGCGGGGAGTGCCCGCAGCCCGCGGCCGCCCGGCGCTCGGTGATGCCGCGCGGGAGCCCCCGGGCTCAGCGCGGTCCCAGCGCCCCGGTGCCTCTCCCCTGCCGGGATTGCTGCCGGCCTGCGGGGCTCCGGTCACTCCGGCGCGACCCCCGTCCCGGGGCTGGGACAGGGGCAGCGCTCCAGGTGCGCCCTAAGAGCCGGGAAGTTTTGCATCTTCCAAAATAACGGCCTCGCGGGGGTGGGGGGAAGTTGGTTTTTCTTTTGTTCGTTCCGCGCATTTCGGTGTCTCCGATCACGGCTCTCGTGCGGTGGCTTGTGCTGTTCTTCCAGCACCTCTGGAAACGCGGTTATGAAATGACTTCAACGGGAAGTGCCCGCCGGAGCGTCCCTGCTTTTGTTCCTGGATTTTCCTTGCTGTCCTCTGGCAGGTGAACACCTGCGAAGGGCCGGGCGGTGGGGACCAGGCGAGGACAATGCCTGCATTTTCCCAGAGTTTGGACCTGAGCTGACAAAAATGCACGGCTGGCCCTTCATCCGGCCTGAATGCTGGATACTGTGTCACAAAATCTGGAGAAGGACGGTGTTAACCCGGAGAGCTCTGAGTGCCGTGCCGTGCCCTCAGCAAGGGTTTGAATTCCTCCTTTTCGGTGTGTTATGAGGATATACAGGGTGTACCTCCAGGGAATCCAGGCTCCCCACTCAATGTTAATACACTGCATTCTCATCAGGTTAATTGGCCTTTTGCCTCATTAAAAGCAAGGTACTTTGTCAAGTTATACTTAGCTCTGTAATGACCATATGTGTACTGCTCTATGGTGGTTGTTTTGGTATTAACTGGGTGTTTCTGGGGCAAATACTCTGCCATTTGGGACTGCTGACCCCGCATTGTGAAAGCTAGACCTGTCTCTTTTTTTAGTTATCCAAAAGATAAATTTAGAAGCTTGTATTTCCTGGGAGAAAGGTGGAACCTTGCTCATCATAATATGTTGTTGAGGAAAATGGGCTAGGACTGTGTGCAAGAAAACTAATTTGGGAGACACTAATTTCATGTTCATCGGTATATGGGCCATCGTGGACAGAGAGGATTTGGTGAAAGAGCTGTGGTAGAGACAAGAGGAAAGTAAATGGGGGAATTTCTCAGGACTGTGGTCTCATTGTCAGGGAAAAACACAGCAAAAGGTACGTGGCTTTTATTGCTTTTTTTTTTTTTTTTTTAAGATCAAAAAGGATTCTGAACTTTTTTTTTTTTTTGTGCATCTCTGAGCAGCAGGGTTTGACTTTAAGGGGAATGGAGGCTGTTCTGTGGCATCCTGGCTCAGGCCCAAAGCGTTAATGTGTGGGCTGATGTAACAACAAGTTAAGGGTTGTCATTCTGTCGTGACACCTCCTTGGAGCTGATGCTTTTGTTTCTGTGTGGCTCTGATGGGCTGATTCGGCTCCCTGGCTGAGGGACACTGCAGATTGGTGGGAGCCTTGTCTCAGCAGAGCTCCACGGCAGATTCCAAAGGAAAAATAAAATCTGGTGGTTGGGAAATGTCATAGCTGTGGTTTGCTTTGGTGATGAAGATGAAATGGGAGCCTCAGCTTGCTGAACTGGTGGTTCCCTGAGCACTTCATGCTCTTGGTCCAGCTGGGAGGTTACTTCTGAAGGTGACTTTCCTGGCAGGATCTTCTGATTTGTAGCACCTGAGCTGCTGGAAAGATGTGTGAACTGGGAAACCACGGTTTTCCTTCCTGCTCTGTGGTTTGTGCTGGGAGGGGAGATCTGAAAGGATGCAGGGGTATTTCCCATTCTTGCTGCTCACGGGGGTGGTGAGAACTCCAGAGCTGGCAGGGGGTGAATGTCCAGGCACGAGGAGCACTCTGAGGGACAGCTGGGCTGCAGCTGTATGAGGGATGTTACGGAGCTGGGGGACAGATGGTGGGGTCACTTCTGAGCAGGAAGGGAGGACCTTGTGGCTCTGATCACTCCAATCCCCCCACTCCCAAAGATGGAGGCCTCACAGGACCATCTTCTCCCTGCTCTGGCTCTGTGCCTGGGTCTGTTTTCCAGTGATTCATCCCCTTCTCACCGGCTAAGATGCTGTGTGTCTCCTGCTCTTGCTGCGTGCCGAGGTCTGGGATGCGATGCAGGACTAGAATGTGATGGGAGCATCCGTGTCTCTGTCCAAGGAGCAGTCTCTGCTGTTTGCACATCTCACTTAGAGGAGAGAAAGTGGGTGCTGAGACTCTGCATGGGACCCAGACCCTCTCTGAGCAGAGCCAGGAGGACTGAGGTGAGAGAAGGATGTCCTGGGATGTGGGGGACAGAACAGGAATGCCAGTCTGCATGCCTGGTGTGTGTGGGGTCTGAGCTGGGTTGCTTCTGGTGTGCCCCCTGAGCAGAGATCCAGGGAGGGGGATTCTCACTTTGGCCATCTCACTGCTGGGCAGGCTCTGAAGGCTGGATCTTCCCACCTGAAAACCCCAGAGAGGTGCAGCCTCTGCAGCTCTGCCTGGCTATGGTTTTCATTCCTCTGGCACACAGGGAGCAGCTGGTCCTGGGGCCTGGCATCCTGCAGGTCTCACCACCCACTTGTCCATCTTAAAACCTCTTTTGCACTGGGAGTATTATTGGGTTTTTTTCATACTGTTATATAACGATTCCTGTTATTGCTTCTCCTCCTGTCTCTTTTCTTTGTATCTTCTAGCTCCTTAATTTTGGATGGTCTCATATCTCCTCTGTGCCTACACACACAGATCAAGGAGGAGGAAATAGGTACAAGACACGGCGCTGGCTCTCATTGGTGAAGGAGCTGGTGGCATTATCCCCACTGGAACAACTCCTGATCTGAATCCAGAAAGGGGCTTGTGGTCCTCATCCTCCTGATCTTTAGGGGTAGCTTGTGTCAGCATCTGCTTCCCACTCTGTGTGAATCCCCTCTACCTGTGCAAAAGCTTTATGTGCAGATATTTTGTACACAGGAGAGTGTGGATCGAACCTGTCCAGGCTCTGATCTCTGCTTTCACAGAGGAACAAATGTCTTCCTTCCTCCATATGCAGTGAGTTGCAAAGTAGCTTTAATTAGAGCTTGTACGTCTCCTGAAGCACCTCACCGAAAATGCTGCTGAGCTCCAGGACGAGGTCTGCTGCTCGCCTGTGGGATTAGCTAGCTTAGCCTGGGCAGGTAATCTGGTGGTGGCAGATCCCTGGGAGGATTTGCAGGCAGAGGACCTGTTGTTGTAACTGGTACTTCTTGTGAGATGAGGCATTTGTTTTATTTCCAGTCCGAAGGTGTCTTGGTCCTAGTGGGAATCAGGAACGTGCTGAGGCTGTGGCATTGGCCTCAGTGGCCACATAATGCTGGGAGCTGTTTATCCTGGAGCAGGTTGGTTAGAGCTGGCCTGTGAGGGGAGGAGGGAGGTCGGATTTTGAAGTGCCCGCTGGAAAATACAGCCCTTTGGATTACAGTGTAGGTGTTGCTGCCTGAAATAGCACTGGCAACTTTGGACCAGCAGCTCATGCAAAAATATCCCTCTTCACTATCCTGCAGATCATTGGAAGCCAGGCAGGCACAGGGGAGGGGTGTGGGTGGCTCCAGCTGCTGGTGATGGTACTCTGCCTTCATCCCAGGACAGCTGTGGAGCACAGAGCAGTAAAGCTGGATTTTCTCACACACCATCTTACTAATTAGAGCTGTCTGAAACTATTTCTCACCACCTTCAGAAAATCACACCTCCTTGGGTTTGCAGAAGAGCAAAAACTTGCTTCCTTCTTGCCTTGAGTTTCTGCAGATGGGGAATGGTCACTGTGCTGCAGACAGCTTTGACCTCTTGTAAGGGTGGCACAATTCTGGGTGCTCTCCTAAATCCTCTCATACAGGATTTGGTCTGGAGGGACCTGGGGTGGCTGGGTCCTCGTGGCCAGGCCAGCTCCTTGTCTCCCAGATGAGCCATCCAGGAACTGGCAACTGGAACTTTGCTCTGCCGAAGCTGCAGGTCCAAGTGACTTCAGTTGTGCCTGACACAACAGAGATTTTCCCTCTCAGACTTGTGCCATGCGTGCAGCAAAGCCTGGCTAGTTCCTCAGTCCCCCTTTCAGAAATGTTTGACTAAATAAAGCATCTCCCCAAGGATCTCCATGAGTAAGATGAGACTAAAACAGCTTCTGAGTGATCCCAGCAGTGCTGATTTCTCTATCTAGGGCTGCTCCATGCCCAGCCCAGGCCCCAGCTGCTGCTGGTGGCTCTTTGTGCTCCACCAGCTGACAGCCCTTAGATATGGGCCCTGAGGCAGAACGCCCTTTCTAAATCACAGGCGACACCTTGACTTGGGTTTGGATCTGGATCAGAAACTGGTGCATGCTTGGGAGCACAGAGGCAATAAACTGCATCACCAGGCAAAAAGGGAGCCATGCTCTGCCACAGCTGAGCTCCCTGCTTCATTTGGGCTGTGTAAGGGGCACCATGGGCACCAGGGGCTGGAGCCTTCAAGCACTTGGCACACCCCAAAATCTGCTGCAAAGTGCCACAAGGGATGGGTTTTGGTACCGTGCTGCTGGGTGGCAGCAGACTGAGGGGGTGGCCAGTTCCCCTGCTCGTGTGACACGGCTCCTACGCAGAGCGGCTGCTGCTTTGCCAGGTTTGGGGCACTGCATGCTGCTGCTGGAGCCGCCTCATCTCCATTCCCCTCCTGAGTAAATGTGTGACGCTGCTGAGTGTAAATGAGAGCTGTGCTGGCCCTGGCATGGCACCTGGGCCTCCCCAGGTCAGCTGTGCTGGCCCAGGGCAGGTGATGGTGCAGACGCGGGGAGAAACACGGAGCTGAGAGACGCGCTCGGCCAGGAGGAGCTCCCGGAGACTGATCCGTGGGGGCAGCAGGTTTGGGAGGCTGCGAGCCCGTGGGCGACTCTGGTCGTCTGAGGAATTGTCACTGCAGAGGAGCCTGAGCGACAAAGTGCTGGGAGGTGAGGAAATGCCTCTGCTGAGGCGGGAGCTGTCTGGCAGCTCCTGTGGGTGCCCGCTCCGTGCCCTGTGCGCAGCCTGGGCAGCGCTGCCGGCGCTGGGCTGGGCGCAGCAGAGCTGCCAGCGCATCCTGCCCCTCTCTGTTGCTCAGAAGAGGCTGCCAGGATGCCAAATCACCCCCTCCCCAAGTGCTGGACCGCCCTGCGGTGCCCAAACGGTGCCGCTTGAAGGTGAAGACCGTGCCCTGCTCCCCGGTGAGGTGTTCTCTGCGCTGTGACCGCTCTGTCCGGTGCAGATGGCAGAGGACGCCTGTCCTCGGCGGGGGCTCAGGGATGTGTGAGGCGAGGGGAGGCTCTGGAGGAAGCTCATCTCCCTGGAAACTTTGGCAGCCAGGCGTCTGCTTGCCTACCGAATTGGGTGTGCAGCAGTCGAACCCCAGCGACTCTGAGCACTTAACGTCTCTGCCCTGGGGGGTGGCGGAGAGGTCTGCCAACTGCCCAAAATTTTGGGGATAGAGTACTGAGCTGGCAAGGGTAGGCTAGAGATGAAAAGGAAGATGAATCACTGTGCTGCTCTTTCTCTGCTGAATGACCATGCTCCCAGAGCTTGGCTGCTGCAGCTTGGGGCTGGGCTGTGTGCTGCAAAGGCTGGGCTGAAGGGCCAGTAAAAACTGCTCTTGTTGAATCCCCATGGTCCCGCTCCACCGTGGATATGACCCTAACCATTCTAGAGGATGGAAAATATAAGGTACCCCAGAAGATTGGTCCTAATGGGGAGCGCATGATTTGCATCTTGAATGTTGCAGCTCAGGGACAAGGTTCTTCTGCCCACAGCAGCTCTCCCTGGCTTGGACAGTCCTTGAATTCTCTTTGTTGCAGTTGGTGGCCAAAGTGGCTCTCTCTGGTCCTCCCACCTGCCCCACAGTCATTGCCTGCTGTAGGACAGTGCCTTCCTTCCCTGTATTCCTGCCACTGTTTGCTGGCCTCTGGAGGGCAACTGAGTTCATCCTTGCAGTCTGTAGCATGTGTTCTGGTTTTGCAGGAATACTTCATCTTTGGTGACCTCCTGGGCAGAGCTGGCTGCTGTTGTCTCTGGGCACAGCACCTCTGTGCAATGGGACACACGTGCCTGATGAGTAGAGATGTGTCACACTTGTGACAGAGCACTCAGCTCCCACCCTGCTGCCCCCCTCTCTCTCCCTGTCCTGATGTTAGGGAACTGTTCTTTGCCATCTTGATGAAGGTGAGAACTCTGGGAAAGCCTTTCCAACGGGCTCAGGTGCTGGAAATGAGCCTGTAGGATCTGCAGGTGAGAGCAGAGCCCCGGGGCTGATGGAAAGCAGATCTTGGATGTGATGGTTTTCTAGGGCAGGTCTAGATGGGCAGTGCCGTGCCTGATGGCTTGTGGAAAGGCTGAGGAGGATGGGAATGCTTTGCAGAGCCTGTGGAAGGACACACTGTACTACTTAGTGGGAGAGCTAGTCAGGTCCTGCCAATGTGGGGTCGGAAGGCAGGTATTTGCATTCATTATAATCAATCACTGCTCGTCCTCTTTCTGTAATGGCTCGGTAATGACAGAACGCTGCTCAGGAGCCTCTCGGTGGTCTCAGGGCAGGCAGATGGCTTGGCAGGAGGGCAGGGACTGGAATTAGGTCTGTTTTCTGGGCTGCCTCAAAGTTGGCAGTGACGCACGAGCCCTGGCTGCTGCCCTGTCCCCACCGGACCCTGGCTCCCGCTGCCGCACCGGCCGCTCCTGCTCGGGGTGGGCAGGCCAAGGGGATTCAGCATCAGGCACAGCCTCTACTGCCAGCCTGTGACACTGGGATGTGGCCTTTGCCATCGTGCAGAAGTGTGTGGGTGTGTGATTAGCAAAAACACTCATTAGCCCTGGGAGTGTGACAGGGAGCGTGAGCCATAGGTGAGGATGCCTTGCCTGGGGGTCGGATCTTCCACAGGGGTCCATGGGATGGTGATAACAGCAAGGGTAGGAGTGAGTGCTCCTGGCCCCTGTCTGGACCTGCTGCTTAGATGTTCCCCTCCCATCCCTCCAATCTTCCTCAGCTGCCCTTCTGTGTGCCTTGGTGCAGAGGAGAAAAGGAGTGTGGTCATGTTTGGCTGTCTCCCCATGGCTGCCCTCAGCCTTCAGCCAGGCTGGCACGTGCTGGGAGTCCAGCTGAAGTCACCAGCATCCCTGGGAAGTTCCTCTGCTGGTGGGGTCTCAGCCACCTTCTCCCTGTATCTCCGCTGGGAGAAGGATCTGTCTTCCCATCCTGGCTGCCAGGCTGGCTCACCCCACCCCTGGAGTCCATGGGGAGCTGCCTGCTGAGGCTGGTGGGATCTGGGGAACATCAGGGACTCCTCTCATTCATGATGTGACACCCACTGCCTGCCTGGGCTGGAATGAAGAAGAAATTTCTGTCCTTGGGGGACCTGGCATGGACAGCTTTGAGAAGACCTTTCTTACAGCACTGGAAAGCCTGAATCCCACAGATACATCCCCAAATATGCAGAGCTGAGGCAGCATGAAGGAGCTGGAGGAGTTTCCCTGCCAGGTCCTTCCTGCAGCTCCTGGCTTGTCTTGGCACTCTCTGTGTGCAGCAGGAGGAGGCTCATTCCAACAGCAACACTCTCAGCCCCGCTGATGGACCAACATCAAAGGAGTGTTCCCAATAATGTCCTGACCTTGAGTGTTCCCAGAAGATGCTTTGGTGTCAGTAAATGGGGCTGCAGCTGGGGTGGAGGTCTGGGGTACACCAGCATTGATCTTCTCTGGCACTTTCTGCCTAGGTGGGTGATTTAAGCTGGTCCTGATGGTGTGGGGAACACTAGAGGCTGGATGGCTGTTGGTTTGTAGGATGGCCGTCATTCTTCCTTGGGCATTCAGGCACAACAGCAACTGCAAGCTCTGGTAAATATTGCAGAACACACAGGCCAGAGGATGCTCAAGTAGGACTACAGGGAAGGAGGGGAAAACCTAGTAGGAGTCAGGTATTCCAGTGGATTTGGGAGGCTCAGATGCAGCTGGGGTTCTGGAAAAGGCCTTGAGAGTTTTGAACATTGGGTAGGATATAACAGTAGATGTAGAATGGTCTGGATGGGAATTAAGATTTTTTCTATACCTACAGGAACTGTGGTGCTGATGGGAGGCAGCAGGCAGGGGGTCACCCAAAGGTCCTTCTGGCACACAGAGCCTCACTGCGGGGTGCTGTGGGGCACTGAGGGGAAGGATCGGGGGTCTCTGAGGCCATGCCTGCATGTGCAGCAGGGTTGGGGTGCAGCTGCTGATTCTGCAGCTCCCACATACCTCGATGCCAGAAGGGATGGGCTGCACTGGCTGAGGCACGGCCTGTGCTGAGGCAGTGCTGGGTGTTAGCCCCAGGAGAGGTGTGCTGTGATCTGTAATTCCTCTGTGCAGCCTGATCTCCATCACCTGGACCATGAGAAGGAGCTTTGTGGCACGTCCAGCCCGTTCAGCGTAGGGGTGCTCTGGGTGGGGGCTGCTCTCAGGGCAGGGGTGCTGGCCACACTCACTGCAGCCAGGGGTGTTTGTGTGGCTTCGTGCTCTGGAGGGAACCCAGGCAGGCAAGGGGGCTGTGCTTGGAGACTTGGTTCAGGTCCATTTGTGCCACTGATCACAAGAAATCTTCTTAGCATCCCCACCCTGTGATTCCCTGCCTGACAAGCAGGAAGGATTCTGCTTTGCGTGCTCTTCTAGGGAGCAGGCAGAAACTGGCGGTGTGCTGGGTTCCCAACAGTGTGCCAGCACCAGAAATCACCAGAAATGGAAACAAAACCCTCCCCTCCCTCCAGCGGCGGTCACTGATGCACCTCAGCACTGTCCTGGTGCAGGGCTGTCCCTCTGCCAGCTGCTGCTCTGTGGGCTGGCAATCCTGGCCATAAAGGAAGCAGAACCTGCAGGGGTTCTCTATGCACTTGGGGGCATCTGAGTTGGTGTTTGGGGTTGGAGGCCACCTGCCTTGCCTCTGAAAAGGGTCTGCAAGAGACTTGCAAAGTATCAGCCAGCAGAGTGTTGTTTCTCCTTGGGTGGCCACCTCGTTCGGAATGTTTCCCAGCCCAGCTCAGCTCCCAGCAGAGGTGTTAGATCCCCAAGGACAGAAACTTGCCGTGCCCAGCCCTGCCTCTGATCTGCAGCAGCACGCTCCATCTGTGTGGCGGAGCTGTGACGTGTGAGGAGACGATTCCTGTCAGTCCATTCCTGGTGACATGCAGGCTTCTGGCATCCAGGCTGTTTTCCTGGTGCTCAGCACTAGCTGGGAGTACTGGCAGCAAGCACGGATCCCCGAAGGCACTTGATGCTGTATGATGGTGCGGAGAGAGGATTTCCCAAGCTGCTGGAGGGCTGAGCAGCTCTGTGGTGCTCGCTGTGATGAAGGATGCTCAGCTGAGGCAGGCGGAGCGGCTGCTCTGCTGATGCCTGCGAACTTCTGGAGCTGCTGCATGGGGCTGAGAGGTCAGGGGTGTTTTGTGGCTTGAAAAGACCCTTAGATCTCCCAGCAGGACCCATTCCCCAGTCCTCTGTGATGCCATGTGTCAGTGTCACTGGCAGGCGATCCAAACCCACCCAGGCAGGGGTTTTCTTCAGCAGGCTCTTCCCAGGGAGAGGACAGACAAGTGCACTGTGTGCCTGTGCTGAGCCAGCGAATCCAGGGGCCCTCCTGCCTTGGGGGCAGACGGCTCCAGGCCTCTCCTTCCTTCCCAAGCACTGCAGGCTGGATCACCTCCTGCTCCGTGTCGTCAGAGCAGGGGCAGGGAGCCCCGAGCTGTCACACCAGGACAGCACAGGTGCGAGGAAGCAGAGGGAATCCTGCCTGCAGTGTGATACACCTGTGGAGAAAACAGCTGAGTGTGCCAAGAACACACATGACGTCACTGCAGCCAGACAGGTGACAGGGAATAAAATCACTGTTCCTGCAGGAAGGAGGCTCCGGATGCTTCTTGGAGCAAGGAGAGGAAATGCCTTCTGTGGTGAAGTTTGACACTGGCTGATGGGTGATGAGACCTGCAAACATCATATTTAGATGTTAAAGCATCCAGGAGGGAGCTGGTAACTCCCAAAGCATACTTACATGAAGAAGGTTCTGGCTTCAGAAGGGCAGATGGGTGTTGGAATCTGTGGTATTTAAATGATTCTGAGATTGTAGAAAGTCTCTGTCTTTCTGCCCTGTTGCCAAAGAAGAAGTCATAATTTGTCTGTGCTGGTTTCAAGGTTGTTTATTCTGTTTATCTCTAACATGTTCTGCTGCCCTGCCGCAGCTCTGTCCTGCAGGGCAGCGTGTGGGGCTCTGCCCTCAGTGGGATGGTACAAACATTAAATACCACAAACTACCTGTGCTGGATTTACAATAACGTGCCAATATCTGTCACCTACGTTGGACAGTGTGTCCCCAGCCTGAACCAACAGAAAAATGCCAACACTACAGTGAAACATGGAGGGCATGAAGAAGGAGAAAAAGGACAAGGCACACCCAATTTCCTCCATCTTGTCCCCTCTGAACCCCTAATCTAGAATCCTAACATTTTACTTTTGCACCTGTGCCACACTTAATTATTACTTATATCAAACACTCAGAGCTTGTAATTCATCCTGTAAGACTGAAAACTCTTTTCCATGGACAGAGATCACAGACAGTGTCTCTGGGGGCTCTGTCCAGGGGGGTTCCTGACCCCTGCCAGGGTCCCAGACCTGCCAGGGCAGCCAGGGGGAAGCCCTGGATTCCCACAGATGGGCACACTGGAAGGTGCACTGGGAAGCTGTGACCTTTTGAAACCTTCCTGCTGGATAATGGCTGTGGTTTTCCCTCACTGGCTGATGCTGACAGTTGCCTGTTGTCCGTGTTGGATGTTGGCTGCAAGTTTGCTGCTGCCAGCAGGAGTTCCTGGGGCTGGAGGAGGCTCCTCAAGCCATGGTGCCAGACAGCTCTGAGCTGGGGAGAGGGGGTTGGTGCTCTCCTCTGCTCTGTGCTGTGTATCCTCTGGTGTAGGGTGGCACCTCTGGGAGAGCTCATTCAGTTCCTGCCCCTGCATAGATGCCTGCAGGCCCTGTGACTGGGAAGAGGGATGCTGAGGCCTTGTGATGATGAGGCCATCTCCAGCTGGGATGTTTCCTTGTGTTGCACAAGACTTACTGAAAGCCTTGTGTGAACCTGCTGGGAGGGGGTGCCTGGATGAGCTCCTTTTCCCATCATCTCTTCTGTAACTCAGTGTCCTTTCCCGTCATTTGGCCTTCAGGGAATTTCCCACCCCTCAGGCTGTGTCCCAGAGCCAGGAGAGCAGGACTAGCCCCTTCCTCCCCTGGGCAGCCAATCCAGCCCTTGGTGTTTCCCTTCCTGGGCTTGTGGGGTGTCAAATTAAAGCTGACCTGGAGCACAGCACAGCTGAGCTCTGCTTCTGGCCCAAGGAGGCTGCAGAGCCCAAGGTGGCTCATTCTAGTATGAAATGGGTCAGGCCAGGGGTCTTTCCAGAGATCCCAGCAGCGTGGGCAGAGCCAGAAGTGGAGCTCTCCTTTGGGCTGGGTGTGTGAGGAGCAGGGTCAGCCATGTCCCACTCTGCCAGCTCTGCCAGAGGCAAAACCTGGTGCCATGGCACAGCTCCAGGCACGGAACACCTGCAGCCAGGCTGGAGGAGGGACAAGTGGTCAGGGGGTGGGCACGCACCGGGCATCACCTGCTAAAAACTGAGTTGTGCTGGGCGTGTGGTGCTCCCAGGAGAATTATCAGATCAGTGTGGAGCCTGTGGAACACACATCCATGTCCCTGGGGCAGAAACTTGCCCAGCAGTGGGGCCTGGAGGTTTGGAGATGTTTGCTGTAGCAGACACACACCTGGCAGCAAGTGAGGCTGGGAACAGGATTTTATCTGGAGCAGTTTTATGTTGGGCTGAACTCATCTTCTGTTGGAGAGTGGGGGAACAGCAGAAATGGGGGGGTCATCTTCTGGCTGCTGCACCTGAGGGGAACCCTCCTTGCATTCCTATTTAATGGATGATATTCTTCAAAATAATGGGTTTTTTTCTCTTTCTCTCTGTAACGGATGACACGGGAAACCCTTCTGCAAGGAAGTAAATTCTGCCTGTCACGGTGGCTTTCATTTGGCAGTGTTGAATTTCCTTCCATGCTGCTGTTGTCTTTCTCTTTTCCCCCTTCTCTCCCGCCCACACACACTCTTTTCCATCGTACATCCTTAGCTTTCAGAATGATAATTGCAGCTGAGTGAAGAAAACCCTAACATGTTTTGAAGGATGGCTTCAGTGCCTTTTTCTGCAGTGTTCCCTGAGTCTGCACCCTGTTTGAAAATGTGAAGGTGTTTCAATGACCTTTTTCTTCCATTTGGACCTATTTTTTGGAGGATATTTCCCACAAGTTCCTGGAAAGCTCCTTCTTTCCTTTTCCAAAAGCAGCTGAGTGAGCTGTGGGGGCTCAGTCAGGAGAAAAGGAGGCTCAGGGAGGACCTTTTTTGCTCTCTGCAAATCCCTGACAGGAGGGGTAGAGCTGGGGGGGGTTGGAGGTTGGTCTCTTCTCTCAGGTAACAAGCAGCTTCAAGGTGTGCCATGGGAGGTTTAAATTGGATATTGGGAAAAATTTCTTCACTGAAAAGAAGGTCAGGCATTGAAACAGGCTGCTCAGAACAGTGGTGGAGGCATTATCCTCGGAAACGTTTAAAAAATGCATGGGTTTGGCACCTGGGAATGTGGTTTAGTGCTGAACACGGTGGTGCTGGGTTAAGGGTTGAACTTGATTTTAGAGCTCCTTTTCAACGATAGTAATTCTGTGGTTCTTCTCATGGTGGGACTGTGAGTGCAGTGATGCTTCTGCCCATGCACCATGTTCTGAGGCAAGCAGGACAGAGGAGGCCAAGAGCTCTGCCTGGGGCTCCTTGCCCAGCCTAAAGCTGCTGCTCAGAGCTCTGTGAGCAGCTGCTGGGCCCAGGAGGTTTGTGCACAGGGGCTGTGCCCTGCTGACTACTGTTGCCAGCCTGTGAGCTGTTTCCCCAGATGTTCCTTTGGCCCAAGGCTGTGTGTGCCACAGGCTGTGTGTGCCCCACGCTGTGTTGTGGCCAAAGCAGCCCCTCCCAGCCCAACATACTGGATGTGCTTTGGAGAACTGCCAGACCAGTAAACCCACACTGGCCATGGCCATCCCACACTCAGCAGCTGAGTCTGGCTTGGCAAGAGGTGCAGGATGCTTCAGAGAGGAGCTGGAGAGGGAGAAGTGGGAGGGGAGAGGCCATGCCAGGCAGGTGGATGTGGTGTCTCAGTGCATGAGGGCTGCCCTCCCCTGCCACTGACCCTTCTGTGCCTCGGCTGCTGCAATGTGAGCTCCCTGGGGCTGTGGCAGAAGTAGAACTGTGCCTGCTGCTTTGGCTTTGCATCCCTCTCAGTGGAGATCAGCGTCCTTGGAGAAGCCTTCAGAGTCTCATCAGTGTCACTCTGCTGGTAGCTGAGACAGCTCTGTGCTTCAGGGCGAGACGTGCTCAAAGGCAAAAATACCCTGGGGCAACCTGGGGAACAGAAGCCACCATCAGCTGGAGCTGTACAGCTCAGGTGACCTTTTCTCTCCCTTGAGCAGTCTTGCTCCGAGGGAAGTGGAGGACCCTTGATGCTGAGCTGCTGCACTGAGGCACCCAGCAGCGTGTTCTGTGTGTCAGAAGCTGCCTGCAGCGTGCGCGGGTGTTTGTGGCAGGGAAATGAGGCAGCTTTGCCACAACCTGTTCCCAAACCTTTTCTAGTTCCACCTGGCTGCTTACCCAGCCGGCAGAGGCAAGGGAACCGTGCCTCCTGCCCATGGATGGGGGATATTTCCCTCCCCTCCCCCTGCAATCAGATGCTTGCAGAGCAGAGCTTGCACTCCATCAGACGTGGGTGTCTATAAAAAGCCTCCCTGGGGTTGCGATTGGGTGGGTTGGCTGTGCCACGTGGTTTCTCGTAAGGCCTGTGTTGCTGAGCAAGTGGCATTCCACTTATTTTTGGCATTAATAGTCTTTAGTTAATACATAAATTCAGCTTAAATTCTGGATGGAAAATAAATCCCAAGTGGAGGCTCTGCTAATAAGACGACAGACGCTTCGGGGAGCCTGGGACGGCTGTCAGGGAGCGGCCGAGGCTGTGAGATCCGAGAGCAGCAACACCAGGGCCTGAGAAGTTGCCACCAGTTGTCTGACTGAATTACACAAGGATTAGGCAGGTGCCTGAGGTGACCTCTAGCTTTAACTGCTGGAGCTGAACTCATTACAGCAAATGCTCTGGTGAGATCCCCCATCCCACCTGGCATGTGGAGGGAAGGGAGTCAAAGCCTCAGTTTAGGTCTGAGCACTGCAGAACACCCTCATCTCTGCAGCCTCCTGACAGGCAGACCTAGCCTGAACTCCTCTGCTCTGCTTCACTCTGGCTGACCCTCTGTCAGTCCTCCCAGGCTTCTCCACACGGGGAGAAGTCGTTCTCCCAGGGAACCTGCAGCCCAGATCTGTGTGTGTTGAGGGCTGCATCCCAATGGCTGTGTCCTTCCAGAGTCACACATCCCTGTGAGGACCTGGCAGGGAAAAACCATGGCCAAGCCATGCAGAGTGTGGGACCTCACAGCTCTGACCTTGGGCTTTGCTCCATGGCTTGGTGCTCTCACCTGAAGGAGGGTCTGGAGGTGCCAGCAGGCTGTCCCAGGGTTTTGTGGCATTGTGCTCCCCAGGGCTGTGCCATGGGGCTCTGCAAGTGTAGCAGAATGGAGGGTCCCAAGCCCGAATTCACCATGCCCATGATGGTTTTGAGGGTCAAGGCTGGAGCTGACTTGTGTCCCTGCCCCAGCAGGCCCTGCTCAGCAGCACCAGTGCCTGGTGCTTTGCTCACCCTCGTGCTGCCCACCACACCTACACAGGGGGCTGCTGATGGCTCTGCAGCCCAGCAGGGGAACAAACCCCTCCTCATGCCCTTCCCACGACCATGCTGGAGCTGTTTTGTGCCTGTGTGTCAGACTGACATGCCAAGAGGGATGTGCTCACTCCCATCTCCAGCTGCCTCCTGAGCTCCTCCCCACTTTTATCTGACTGCTGTGAGATGAAATCCAGAATACCTTCCATGCTTTTTGAGAAATCCCTTGTGAAGAAGCAGCTTTCCAGGAACTTTCCCAGGGGGGTGCTGCACTGATGGTCTGACAGCCTGTCCCACTCCAGCCCTTCCCTGCCCTGTCCCTTCCCTTGGAGTTGGGGTGCAGTGTGTGTGCCACTCTTAAGGAGAGGTGTTCAGGTGACTGGGCCACAAACCCCATGGTTAAGGGTGGCTTGCCAGCTCCTGACAGGGTCCTCATTGTGGTTTCATGAATTTCAACTCTTACCAGAGCTAAAAAGGGAGGTTATCCAGTGTTTAGAAGAACACCAGTTTGTCCCAGTCTCTCCTGCCTCGCCTTGTGCATGAGGTCAGCCCCTACATGTGCAACACTTCACTTCAACCCCTTGCGAGGAAGAAAAGAGCCTAAAGAAATTTTAAGCCTCAGATCTGAGGAGCTTCAGGTTTCAGTTGCAGTCAGGACTGATGTTCCAGCACTGGCCTCATAAAATGGGGAGAGTCAGAGGGAATTCCTTTCCCCATGTTCCTTCCTGTGGATTTCCACCTCACCCTGCTTCTCTCATCTGCAGTTTCCATCTGAAGGAGTGACAAAGGGAACCTCAGTTGTTTTGTTTTTGGTGACAAGGGTTTGCAGCGTATTGTTTTCCCATATTTTTGGTTCAGGGGAGGTAGGGCTCATTTCAAAGCCTGTGTGTTGCAGCTGGGAAAGCCCTGTCTGGTGGGACTGGTGGTTACCCCTGATTCACAATATGAGGGGGTGAAGTCCCAGCTACAGCCTCTGGGCAAGGTGTAACAACTGGGAGGCTCTGTGCAGAGCTGTAGGTGGATGCAGCTATTCCTCTCCTCTCCTCTCTTCCCCCACACCTGTGTTCCCATCTGGGACCTGCCTTGGGGACGCATTACGCTGCAGTAGAAGCTGCAGCATGAGACGATGCGGGGGTGGCCCTGGGATGCTCCTCTCTGGGAGCAGAGGCCTCAGGGAAGTAAATGTGTGTGTGTGTGTGTGTGTGTGTCCCTGTGCTTGTGCCAGAGGCTTCCTTTGGAGCCAGAAATGATCAGTGCTGGAGGTTGGGGGGTGGGAGGGAGGAATCCCAGCATTTTCCTACCCAGTAGCCAGCAAGGAGACTCTCAGGATTGGCCGTTGCTAGGCACAGGGCTGGCCAATGGCTGCAGACTGGTCCAGGCACGGCCGGGACATCCTGGCTGGGATGGTGCCTGTGTCCCGAGAGGACAAACCGTGGCGAGGGACAGCAATGCACAGGAGGGAGCATTTCGCATGCAGAGTGAGTCCAGGCTGAGCAGAGCTGCAGGGTTTTGTGCCTTGGTTTCTTGCCCCCCCAGCCACTCCCCTCCCTGCTGCCCTCCTGGCCCCTTTTAATCCGAATCCTTCTACCACCACCCCGTGTATCCCAAGCCCTTGGGAAGGCGAGTGACCTCCCCATCCCTCTGTTCTGCCCCAGAGAGAGCTGACAGCAAGGTGGTTCTCACCGGGAAAAGCCCAAAACCAGCTCTCTCAATAAACCAGCCCTGAATAAAGCAAAGAGAGTACCTAGTGAGTAAATAAAACATCCCTCCAGATGGTGGGCACACACATTTGTGCAGCATCAGACAGACTCTGGGCAGATTTCCCCCATGTCTCAGAGCAGATCCAAGCCAAGGAGGGAATTCTCCCTTTTGGTCATTCACTATCTGATTTCCTTCCAAGAAAACAACTGTCAAGGGTGTTCTCACAAGGACTCCTTGCTGCACTGTGAAAAACAGGCAGGGCCACACAGGTGGTTCATCTGCTGTGTTTGAGTGGGAGCTGCCATGGGCTGCAATATCCTGCTGAGCTTTTCCCATGGGCAAGGGATGTGTGTGGCCCAGCCCAGCCTGGAATGTGCTCAGTACGTCCAGCACAGCCCAGCACAGGGCATGGGTGTACTCAGCTCATGGGTGCACCATAACTCCTCAAGGCACAGTGGGCTCCTGCTCAGCATCAATGCACTCCACTGGCTGAAGCATTCCTGAAATCTGGGATGCCTTCTGACAAATGTGGGAGAGGAATCTTGGACAAGGCCGTGGAGTAGCAGGACAAAGGGGAATGGCAATTGGGATGGAGTAGAAGACAAGCGAAGGATGTGAAAACAGCTGACAACTTTGGGAGACAGCAGCCTCTGGGTTATGATGGGTTTGGATTAGCCACGGAATCAGGGCAGGGGATGTGGGGAGATGCTTGTGCACAGGCAGGGCCAGCCAGTCCTGCTCTGCCTTCACTCTGTCACTGTCCCTGCTCCGTGGGGCTGCACTAATCCCCGCCAGGAAAAGCAGGGAGGGAGCTGCGCTTTGAGGGAGACAAGGAACGGTTTAGAGGGAATTAGAAGGGATTTATGTTGGTGGAAGAAAACACAGTAAGCGTGGCTGGCCTGGCCTGGGTCAGGGCACTGGGCTGTGCAGGGGGCTGGCCCTAAGGAGTTGCTGTGGTGGCAAGGGGCTGCTCACCAGAGTTCTCCTTAAAGCCACCCTTCCCAGAGGTGTACGACTGCACATGAATCTTAATTATCTTGTAGAAGTTTTATGGTGACTGGAAGAAGCCTGAGAGGATGAACAAGCAAAGCTTATCCCATCTGAAGATGAGTGAAAATGTCCCAGCATTTATTTAGTATTTTTTCTGCATGCTTGAAATTCACCTCCCAGCTTTAGGTTGTCCATCTCTCAGTTCTGCACTGAAGAACCCAAAAATGTCTGTTTGCAGGTCTCACTTAGGGTTTCTCCCAGTTAAAGTTTGGTTCCAGTTAGACCATGGAATGGGTGCTTTGGGTACCAATCCACCACTGGCAGCTCACAGTGTGCTGTCCCAAGGCTCTCCTGTGCAGCATTGTCCCTCCTGGCTGGCAGTGGCTCTGCTGCATGTGATGAGGCAGGATGTGAGACGGACAGGCTGCAACCATGTTCTGGGATCCTCCAGGGGCTCATAGGCATCATCTGCTCCTCTTGACTTGCCTGGACAGGAGGTAGAGGTGGTGCTGATGCCGAGCTCTCCTGTTGCTAATGGTTATGGAATCCATCCTGCTGGCCCTCACCCCCAGATGTGTCTCTGCACCACAGAGTTGTTGGAGCAGTTTCGCTTCACAGCTCCAGAACGCCAGGACGTGGCAGTGGCTGGAAAAACGCAGGCAGGCTGCTCCGAGGGATGCAGGGACCCGGCAGGAGGCTGACAGCAGCTCAGCTGCCCTCGGGCTGCTGCAGGCACCACTGTCACCTTCCAGGGCCGAGAATTCCAGCCTGGCAGGGAGATGTGTCTGAGCTCCCCGTGGTGTCTGGCAGGACTTGCTCACTCAGAAATCACAGGCCTGGTTGGTCCTGGCAGGCAGGTTGTGGGTTTTTTATAAGGTTTTTTTTTTTTTAAGGCTAAATTGTTTAATGAAGAAATGTTACTTAAATAGTTTTTATTTTTAACTTAATAATTAACTATTTGTGGTTTGTAAGTCATCTGGGCTTGCATCCCAGTTTTGTGGTGCAGGGGCAGAGTCTGGAGGGTGCCCTGTGTCCCAGCTGCTGGACAGTGCTGCACTGCAGAGTTTTCCTCATGCACTGAAAGGAATAGAGAGGGAAGGGCAGGAACCTGCCATCAGGGGTAAAATCTGCTGTCCCCAGGGGGGTCTGCAGTGAAAGCTCTGACCAGGTGCTTGGAGGTGGCCCTGTGTTCTGCTCTGAGCACGAGGAATGCCCCTGCTCTGCTTCCTGCTGCTCTTCAGGCAGCAGCTTTGGGAAGAGATGCCAGGACACGAAGGAAGAGAATAAGGGACAGCAGATGTGAGGAAGCAGCAGAGAGAGGGGTGCAGGAGAGCTGGTGGAGATGTGGTGGGAGAAGACATGGGAACCCAATGATTATTTTGGTCATGAAAATGATTTCCCCTGATTCTGCAGAAGGGTCAGCCAGGCAGTTGGAATCCTGGTGTGGCTCTCCTCAAGGTCATGAAGCCAAGGCTCCTTTGGAGGAAGTGCAGTCCTGGGATGCTGCTGGGCATAATATTTGGCTAAGCCAAATGCAGAGGGGCCTCTGCTTCCCTGAGCAGCCTCCTTTGAACGCTTGTGTCCAGCACAGAGCCTCTGACAGAGCTCCAAGGTGACAGAGTGATTTGTCAGTGGCCCTGTCAGATGCTGAGGCCTCGTTCCACTGAGAAAGGATTTTAGGCTGTGACATGCACTCAGATTCCCATTTAGCTGCCAGCTCCAGCTGGCTGTTGTTTTCCTGCTGTTGGAGAATAGGGTGAGGGATGGACTGGCCTGTGTTTTATTGGATCTACCTAATTTTTCAATGATTTATTTGCTGGAGAGAAAACAATCTGGGGCAGGAATTGGGCTGCTCAGATAGACACTTCTCATTTTTATTGCAGACTGGGCTTGCTGGGGTTCCCTATGCTTCAGGATGATGGGGAAAACTTGGCTCTCCTGGCCCACTGGCTGCTGGGTATGTCTTGCTGTGGCTTATCTCAAAATTCCTCAGCTGCATTGCCGTGGGATTGCTCTCTGGCACAGACACCAACACACAGCTGTGGAACAGGACCACTGAAACAGAGCTACCTGCAGAGAAGGGTTCTTAGTCCTGTCAGCTTGTGAATTGTGACCAGTTCTTTCAGCCCAGATAAAACAGTGTCAAAGCATCTGCAGCACTGTGAGAGTGCAGATGCTCCTATTCCCAAGCAGTTTAATTTACTGGTGTTGCTGTGCCTTGGTGTCTGGCTTTCAGGAGATCACAGCTAAGAGCAGCAGCAGGACTGCCCTGGGAGATGATGGGCACTGGCAGAGAGCAGCAGCCTCTCCCAGCACAGTCTTCTGGGCTTCCCTTCTGTGGGAACCCCAGACTGGGTCCTTCCCTCTGCCCTCATGCCACAGGGCTGCAGGAGGGTGGGAAGCTGTGGCAGATCAACTTGCATGGGAGGGTTTTCATGGAAAAGCTTCTCTATGGTGAGAACTTCAGAGTCCTTCCCTTCCACAGAGTCTGATGGAAGAAAAACATCCCTGGGAGGGACCAAGTTCTGCCAACAGGCTCCACAGGAGTGGTTTGCTGTGGCCAAGATGGAGCAGGAGCCTAAAGCTGACTTTGGGGGTGCTACAAGCTGTGCCCGAGGAGGAGCTGGATCTCCATCACATTCAGCCTGCTCTGAGGAGCTCACAGCTGGAACACGCTGTCCTAGAAAACGGCACACATTAGTCCCAGAGCCTCCAAGGCTTCGCTCCCGTGTAGTGACATCCAGTCACAGCAAAATGGGACAGGAGAGACCTGGTGACAGCTCTGACGTGGTGCCAGCTCGGCTGGGAGGAAATGACGGGTCTGCCAGCTCCTGTTTGCTTGCTGGGCTGAGCCTGATGTGGGTTTTCCCAACGGAAATGTCCCCATGGACTTGGAAAAACATGGAGGAGAAACCAAGGTAGAGAGAATGAAGGCCAAGCTCTCAAGCTCGGCCAAATGGTTTATTTTTCTATGCTTAAAAATTTTTCAGATTCTACTTAAGGGCAAATTAAGTGATTAGTGTCACTGTGTCTTAATTAAGGTTAAATAGGCTGTGACTGTTGCTAATGGTGGGCCATGATGGTCTTCTAAAGTGACCTGTATCACCTCAACCTGCTTAGGGTGGGGCCACCTTGCTGTGGAGGAATAATCTGTTTGAGATAGGATGTTCAGCTGTCACACAACTGCCACTTGGTGTGGGAGGGGACTCTTGGATTAAAACCATAGCTGGCAATAATAACACATTGCTTTACACTTGGTTGGAGCAGCCCAGGGGTTGTGGTGAAGATGGGGGCACTTGTCCTTGCTCTTACCCACCCCGTGGTACTTCCTACTCCCTCGGGAACAAATCTCTTCTCCATGTCCTGCTCTTGTTCTGCAAACCAAAACCACCAGGATGCCTTTCAGTTGGGGTAAAACTATACATCCCTAACACCCTTTATCATTAAACCGTTTGAGTTTTATGAATGTGTGGGAAATTGGAGCAGCCCTTCTGCTATTTTGATGGGAGTTCATACACAGTACTGTTCATTCCATTACTTTTAGCCCAGCTCTGCTTTGGCAGTGCTGACACCAAGAATCCACTGCTGGATTTTTGGTTTGCCACAGGAAAGGGCTGGGCACAGAGCACACAGCTGCCTGCTCTGTGGTCATGCCAGTGCAGACTCCATAAATCTATATATTTTAATTATCATAAACAATGCCTTCGGGGAACACTGCTGACACTTTTCCTTCTAAGACTACGCTTTCCACTCTTTGTGTGGTTCCAAGGAATTTCCCATGGGATTGTTTTCCAGTGGAGGGAAAGCTAATGATGGGCAACTAATGTGTTGTCAAGAGCTTGCTGCAATGTCCAGCTGATTTCCCATTCCCCTGCTGTACAAAGTGGCCTTTGCTTGTCTTGATCGTCAGAGATATCCCATGCAGGGATGCTGATGAGTGTCTTGGTAAAAGATAATGCTCAAATAAGTTGTAACAACAGAGGATCTGGAGGCCTGAGAGGACCCTGCCACAGCAGGGCAGTGCTGCAGCCCTCCTGATCCCCACTTTCACCCGGATACATGGAGCCTCCTTAGGCTCTAAGCTGCTACAGGATGAGCAACCCAGCTCAAAGCCAACTGTATCCTCTTACGCAAACACCAGTGCTGGGAATTGCAAGGGATCATGGAGGATTGAGAGTGGCCAACTGAGGGAAGCAATGAGCTAGGACAGGGACTTGCAGGGAAAAGGGGCTGGAGGGACCTGGAGAGGCAGCATCTGTTGCAAGGGACCTCCCTGGATGCAGTCCTGTGAGATTTTGGATGGAATTCAAGAACAGCATGTGTGGAAGTGTTGAAAAGGCATGTGGATGTGGCATTTGGAGATATGGTTTAGTGGTGAACAGAGTGGTGCTGGGTTATCAGTTGGACTTGATGATCTTAGAGGTCTTTTGTAATCTTAATGGTTCTAGGATTCTATCTCTTAGCAGGCAAGAGACTTCTCCTAAATTCAAGTTCAGTGGGGAAATAATCTACAAAATAGGTGTCAAAAGAGGTCTGAAGGGCTCCAGTCCAGCCTCCCATCAATAGGTGCCTGGTGCAAAGTGCAGCATAAGCTGTATCTCAGGAGAAATTAATGTGAAAACATTCACATTGCTGGCCACAGTTGTAGGGTTTGTGCAAAGCCATTTGTACAGCCTGAGGATTTGGTCTGATAAGTCAGGGGAGACTTTGGGCATGGAGTAATAGCAAGTTGTGACCTGGGTGAAGCATTTTCCTGGGCTCTGGGATCAGGTGGAAGCTGCCAGGTAGGCTGGAAATGTCTTGAGGTGTGGGATGGTGATGGTGCTGTTGCCTTGGACACCCTTCTCTTCTGTGCTGGGATGGAAGAAGGTTTGGAGACAGGCTTGTCTGGGGCTTGCATGCCTCATTTCTGCACATCACAGCAACTTGAACACCCAAGCTGGGGCAAGGCTGCAGGAACCCTGCACAGCCCTTGTGGGCAGGCAAACTGCTTAGCTCCAGCTCCAGACAGGAGGTAAATCCAGGGCCTTAGCAGACTTACACCCTTCAGAGGCACAATCCCTCACCAGTGCCTCTTCTGGGGCATCTGCTGAGTCTCTCAGAGCTCCTGAAGAAGTTGGATCAAAAGGTCTCAGCTCTCTGGAACTGCTTGGGCTGATCCTGGTGCCGTGTTCCAGCCCTGTCCTGGTGGGTGGGCTCCATCCACCCTCTTTTCCCCTCCCTGCTGGCAATGCCCCCGGCCAGTGTTCCCCTGCTCCGGCTGCTCAGGCAGTGCTCAGGCTGGACGTGGCAGCCAGCCCTGCCCTTTGCCGGGCTGGAGCTGCCAGACACGGAGCAGATGGTTCCATCCGCACCCAGACAAGGCTGCGTCTCCGGGGCTGACATGGGAGACAGGAGGGATGTGTGAACAGCTCCATGTTCCCTCTGCTGCTGCCTGCCTTCCCACCGCTGTGCTGCGGCCACAGGACTTCTGAGGTGTTGGAATCTGAGGTATTGATGATCCTGAGATTGTAGAAAGTCTCTGTCTTTCTGCCCCATTGCCAAAGCAGAAGCCATAATTCGTCTGTGCTGGTTTCAAGGTTGTTTATTCTGTTTATTCTAACATGTTCTGCTGCCCTGCCGCAGCTCTGTCCTGCAGGGCAGCGTGTGGGGCTCTGCCCTCAGTGGGATGGTACAAACATTAAATACCACAAACTACCTGTGCTGGATTTACAATAACGTGCCAATATCTGTCACCTACGTTGGACAGTGTGTCCCCAGCCTGAACCAACAGAAAAATGCCAACACCACAGTGAAACATGGAGGGCATGAAGAAGGAGAAAAAGCACAAGACACACCCAATTTTCTCCATCTTGTCCCCTTTGGACCCCTCATCTAGAATCCTAAAATTTTACTTTTGCACCCGTGCCACACTTAATTATTACTTATATCAAACACTCAGAGCTTGTAATTCATCCTGTAAGATTGAAAACTCTTTTCCATGGACAGAGATCACAGACAGTGTCTCTGGGAGCTCTGTCCAGGGGGGTTCCTGACCCCTGCCAGGGTCCCAGACCTGCCAGGGCAGCCAGAGGGATGCTCTGGATTCCCACACTGAGGGATAAAGCCAGGGGGAAGCCTGAGGGATGGCAGAGGAAACAGAGCCCCTTGGGGCTGGTCCAGGCCCGTGGAGGCCCGGCAGCAGCAGGGGACAGGAGCACTCATGGCTGTGCCTAGCAGGGACTCTGTTTGCAGGGCTGCCGGTCACACACTGACCGCGGTGTTCGCCGCTCCCGAGGGAGGCAGCAATCTGTGTCATCTCGCAGCGGGCTCCCTTAAATCTCGGCCTGATTAAGCATTGGCAATATGGGCCTGATATGAAAGAGCCTTCCCTGAAAAGGGCCGATTGTGTGGGCAGAAATAGCCTGTTTAATTGTTCGCAGCGCCCTGCAGTCGGAGGAACAGGAAACCACCGGATCCTGCCTTCAGTTGAGCAGGAATCTGGAGATGAATAGTGTCCATCAGAGCAGGTGCTGCTTTGGGTACAGACCGACCCTCTTGGCCATTCACCTGAGAAAGCTGCGTTTGAACACTCAGGGTTTTGTTTTCAACCTCAAGATGTCTGAGGGATTTGGGGAATATCGACTCAGCTTTTGACCTTTTGTTTGTCCTTGAGAAAGCAGCGTGTGGCTTTCCACGGTGAGGTTATCGACTAAAACATCTGTGGGGCACAGGGGGGTGCTGGGCCTTGCAGGGTGGCGCTGCTGGAGGAGGAGGAGGTGATGTTGAGAGGTCTTGGGAACAGTTCCTCCTGGATTCCTGTGCTAGATTTTAGACCCACTTGCAAATGTGGCCAGTGGTTTTCCATCGACACATTTGCCGAGAGCTGTGTCAGAGCAGGTCTGGAAAGAGTTTGATACTGAGACATCTGATGAAAAACTGCTGTGTGTAGTTACGTCAGAGTTATTTATTCATTGCATAGAGATAAAAGCTTTTTTGATGGAGTGCAGTCATCTTAGCTTGTGGCTGTTGTTTTTCTTAGTTTCTTGTGTATTTTAGGAATCTAATTAATTATAGGGAGTGATTGATGCTCAGAAAAAATACACTTCAAGCCGAGCTGTAGTTTTCTTCATGATTTCTTTGACTTGATACTCAGAAAGCAGTAAGCCAGGACCTACCTTGGCAGCAGGTCTTCAGTATTCAACAGGCAAGAATAAATCATTGCCAATTGCAAGTAGAGCAAGAGAGGGAGCAAAGCTGTTGGGTAGTGCAGGCATATCCAGAGGGAGCTCAGCAATGCCTCAGGAGATGTCAGAGGGGGCTGTTTGAGCCCCTCTTAGCTTATAGCCTTGCCTCCCAAGGAGCATTGCCCTGGACTGCTTGGGCATGTAGGTCTGAGGAGCCCTCCGTGTCCTTGCAGGGGTCTAGTTTGAGATCCCAAACTTACTTTGATGCAGGGACAAGGATCCTCTGTCTGGCAGCAGAGAAGCTCCTTCCTCCTTTTGAGTAATGTTGGGCTCACCTGTTTCATTCCCCAAGACCCTTAAAGCCTCTCTAGAGCCAGATGGACAACTTCAATACCTTTTTTGGGATTTAGATGATGATGTGTCCTGCTGAGGGACATTCTGGGCAGATGCCAGCTGTCACATTCAGGCATGGTGGCCCAGCCCTCCGGGCTTTTGCTGAGGGATGCAGGCTGTGCTGAGCTTGCAGCACTGGAGGCCAGCTGGGCTACCTGGCCTGGAGGAACTGCAAAGCCACTCTGGCCTCACTTATTTCTCTTGATTCCCTCTGCCCTGGAGACATGTTGTGCACCAGCAGGGCTTGATTGCTGTGACCATTTGGGCTGCTCAGAATCTGGTGGGTCACACTATCTCTGGGTGTTTCTAGGACCTGATAATCCCACTCCAAACACACCTTTCTAACAGTGTAAGCCCTGCTATGGTCACATCTTCCCAGTCTCCTCTGTCTTCTCCACATGTCTTGACCACCTCTGCCTGCACTGAGCCTACCCGCCCTTGCTGCCTGCCCAAATCTCTCTGCAGCTCATCACTGCCAGCATCTCCTGACAGATTGGCAAAATCTGCAAAATGAAAATATCTTCTACCACATTTTTCAGTTTTGCCACCAAATTTTGACAGAGCCAAGAGCCTGGAGCTGCTTCTGCTGCCCTGTGTGTGCTCAGTGACCTGGAGGGGACCTATCCAAGAGTCTCCTTGGCAGTTCCCAAGCTGTTCATTCTCTCATGTAAGTGCTCTTACAAAAATGACCTGGTCCTGAGCAGCTGGAGGAGTTCAGCTGTGATATTGATGTCTGCCCCCATCTTTTTCCCTTCTTTCAGGCTGTGCTGCTCAGGGAGGAGAGGGCAGCCCTTGGAGGACACTAGTCCTGAGGAAACCTGTTAGATAACCACAGCTCATTGGACAACCCCAGTCCTAAATCCTCCTGTTTGTAAAATAGGCAGTAGGCTGGCAGCTGGGATGTGTGAGAGGGAGGAGGTGAGTTCCTGGGAGGAGGGCAGGCAGCTCAAGGACCTGGGAAGCAGCCAGTGTTTCCTTGGGACCCTGTGGAGTTTTGCTGTAAATAGACAGAGCTGCCCTGGAGAGCAGGGGCTCAGGAGACTGTGACCCCATAAATCCGTGGGATTGTCATTTGTCTTCCTGGACTACACCTGAGCTGCTCATCTGGTGTCTCAGCTCTGCACTGGATTCCTGTTTGGAGAGATGTACCCATCCTGTTCTTTTGCCCAGGCCCTGGACTCTACCAATACCCTCAATGACAGGAGTTTTTGGTAGCCCCTTCCTCCCCGTTTCTCTAAACTTGGTGTCTATCACTTTGTGCATTTATTTCCTCTTCCCATTTCTTGACTTGTCTCATGCATGACTGCCTAGCTGAGATCACCACCATGATGGGCCTTTGCCTTGATTTCAGGGTGGATAATAGAGCATCCAGCATCTGATTTAATTTTTTGCAGGGATTTGAGTTCCCTGGGAAAACTCCCTGGAGAGATGCTCAGCTTAACCATGATTAAGGCCAACAAAAATCTGGTGGCTGATCCTCTGAGAAAAGAAGGGCTGTGCTTGATCAATAGGTGAACCTGGGGCATCTGCAGGAAACGGAGAGGTTTTGGGGGCCTTACTTGGTCTGCTTTCACCACCTGGGCTGTCCCACACTGGGAGACCTGTTGGAAATGCTGGTGTTCATGAGCGTGTTTTGGTCTGCAGAAGGCTCCATCTACTCCACAAGGTGTCATGGTTTTCTCTTTAATATCCTCGGGATAGTTTTCAGGCTGTGGAAGGAAGAGCCTGAGGATGCAGATGGAATGGAAGAAAATCTAAGTGATTAAACGGCTGTAGATGAGTGGAGATATGGCTTAAGAGATTGATGACCGCCTGCTGGGTGGAGAGATGGAAGGAAAGATTGGATTCAAATGCAGCAGGATTGCAAATCTTCCCCCCCTTCCCATGTTAAATTGCATTTGTTACTGGTTTTTATCCTTCCCCTGGGTAAACTTCCACATGGCTCTGTACCACACCTTTATGGCCCCATCTGCTATTTGCACCACCCAGACTCTCTGCTCTGTTCTGGGGGGGAAAGCCTATAAAATAAACCTCGTGCAGCCACACAAGCTGTTTGCTGTGCCGGTGTTTGCTTTGGCTGATGTGAGTGCAATGCGTTCTGGTATGTGCATGACTGCCTGTGTCAGTGAATGTGCACAGAGGAGGGAAAGTTGCAGGTAAAAAATGCATTGAGCATCGCTGTGTACCCCTGCAGATGCAACACTTTTGACTTTCTTACAAGACTGGCTTCATTGGTTTCTGGAGGCTGCAGCTCGCAGCAGAGCTGCGGCTCTCTGACCAGCTCTGTGCTCACCCTGAGCAGGGTGAACACCCAGTGACTCGACAGGACTGGACTTGATGTGATTAACGAGCTGTACCTGGAGTAAATTCCTCCGTCCCTGCCTGGCTGGTGCTTTACACAACCTCCAGGGATGAGCGAGCGTGGGAGGGGAGCTGGTAGGTGGTGCCGGGGATGCTGCAGGGCTCTGTGGGGATGGGGCTGCTGGAGGCCGGCCGGGCTGGGGCACGAGTGGCCCCCGAGCGCTCCTTGTCCCCCACTAGGTGGCACTGGGAGCCCTGCGATGTGTCCTTGTCCCCGGCACAGCCTGGCTGCCCCTGCCCCACGCCAGCAGCACAGAGGGACCCACGCACGGAGCTCCATCCCGCTCCCACCGGGAGCTGAGCATCATTTGGGAGCTGGGGTGACACAGTGCCAGTCACCCCAGGAACGAGTGATTCCCGCGTGTCCTGTGCTTTGCACGCTGACCTGGCCACTCCAGCAGTCATTGCACGGTGATGTGGCTCCCGTGGAATTGATGTCCTCAAAAACCTGGTGAGAGTCAGAGCCTGGCATGTGCAAGAGCCAGGGCATCACTGGTGGCTGGTGAGTGCCACTGCACTGCTCATCTCCTGCTGGGTGTCACTGCATCCCAGTGTCCTGCTGGGGTTTGGAGTGTCATGTGTTCTGCACTGGGAGCCACTGCATCCCCAGGGTCCTGCTGGGAGCTGGGATGTCCTGGTGGGACACCACGCACCCTCTGCTCTGCCTTGCTGGGGTCAGCGCCTTTTGCACATTCTGCTGGCGTGTGGGATGTCACACACTGGTTCTGCCCTGCAAGGAGTTGTTGTGTTGCCTGTGTCCTGCTGGGAGCTGGGGTGTCACTGAGAGCCTTGGGAATCAGCTGATCCCTTGTGTTTTACTGGGAGCAGGTACATGTGATGGGGCTCAGCCTCACTGGGAGCTGGGGTCAGTTCATCACATCGTCCTGTTGGCAGTCAGGGCTGGGAGCTGGTCCATGCCCCATTAGCCCTGTCTGGCTGTGACAGCATGTCACAGGCTGGCCATGTCACATTGTCCCCTCCTCTCTCTGCCAGGCTGTCACATCGAGCCCATTCCCCCAGTCTGGCCTTCTCCCTCCCAGCCCAGCAGACCTCCTGCTCCCGGGATAAGGATCAGGGACACCCAGACTGTTCTGCTGAAGGTCCTGTCTGTGGTGGGCACTGGAACGTCGTGGCACTGTGATTATTTTAGTTAATTTATTTTAAATATCTGTAGTGCTGAGAATGAAACGGCATTAAATGAGCACGTCCCACATCCCCACCATCCTCTGCTGCAGTTCCCAGCAGCAGCAGCAGGAGGATTACAGATCTCTCCATGCCTGTCCCAGTGCTGGTGTCTGCCTGTCTCTCTCCCACCCACCCAGCAGGTCCTGTCTCCTGATCCTGCCCTGACAGCACTGCTGGCTCGGCACTGTGGCTGCATCCCGCAGTGGCTGGGACTTCCCCAGCCCTAGGGGATCCTCTGGGTCTCTCTCTGGGCCCAGCACTCCCCGCAGTGTGAGTGGGAATGGAGGGTGAGTGTATTTCTCACACAGAGAAGGGTGAGTGCTTCAGGTTGGTATTTGCAAGGGCATGACCTCGGGCTGATGAGAGGGGCTGGCAGGATGTGCAGGCAGCTCAGTGAGGTGCATGTGTGTGCTCCAGACAGCTCTGGAAGGGGCTGCCAGGCATTGCTCTTCCACACATGGCTGAGCTCATGGGCCAGGGGAGTCTGGAACCTTGGCAGGTTATTTATTTGCAGTGGGAGAGACAGGTAAAGCAGGGATCTGGGTCCTCAGTACTGACAGCTGCTGGATGACTCCCCAAAGTGGAATGGGAGGAGAATTGAAGGTAAAAGTATGATAACTTGAGGGCTGAGATAAAGGCTGTAGAAATCAAAGCAAAAGCCACACATGTGGGCAAAGCAAAGCAAGGAATTCATTCACTGCTTCCCATTGCTGGCAGGTGTTCAGCCATCCCCAGGAGAGCAGGGCTCCATCACACCTAACGGTGCCTTAGGAAAACAAGTGCTGTAACTGTGAACATCACACTCTTCCTTCTTCTTCACCCTGCTTCATATGCTGAGCGTGGTGCTCTGTGGTTTGGGATATCCCCTGTGCCAGTTGGGATCGCTGTCCTGGCTGTGTCCTCTCCCAGACCCCTGTGCACCCTCAGCCTGCTCACTGGAGGAGGAACGCCTCGACACTATGCCAGCACTGCTCAGCAGAGTCTCAAACAGCCCAGCACAGAACCGTTTCCAGCACAAATCCAAAGCACAGCCCTATACTACTGTGAAGAAAATTAATGCTACCCCAGCCAAACCTGGGGCATATCAATAAATAAATGACCTCTCTCCTCCTCAGTTACCTTCTTATGTTTCTTCTTCATTGGTGAACATGAAGTTCTGGGCAGAACAGTTATGCACCAGGGTCTGTAAGATGAGAGGTGGTTAGAGTCTCTCTGTTCAGCTGGAGCTCTGGGTAACCTGGGGCACCTGATGGTCTAGACTGAATAGAAAAGTGATGGTTATGCTAACTTCAGTGATCCTTTTGTTGTTTGCCCAGTTAATTTGCTTTCCCCCCCCCCCCATGAATCTGTACTATCCATTTTTACTTCTAGCTTATGCTGACTAGACCCAAGTGTAACAATTTTCTGCCATCCCTGGAATGAATGCAGGAGCTGGAATTCTGGTTTGAGCTCAGTTTTCTGTTGCATAACTGTTTTCAATTGTCCAATGTGCTTTTATTTGCTAAACGAGCCCCAGCTGCAGGGTGCACACATGATGACCCCGCCCAGGTGACTGCAGCTGCCCAGTGCTTTTACCTTGCGGTCACTCTCAGCTCAGACTAGATTTTCAGTGGTGGCTGGTGAAGCTCTGCAGATCCTATTAGCAGCCTCTTGAGCTTGGAGAGACCTGTGTGTGCAGAGCAGCAGCCTCTGAGAGAGCAGCTCAGGTAGGTTCTGACGTGCCCAAGGCATAAGAGGAGGACTGAGGTGACAGAGAGTGACAGAGAGTGGGTTCTCTGTAAAAAGGTTGACTTTTGTGCCTAAAACCAGCATTTGGAGGGATGTTGCAAGTCACAGACAGGGAGCTTAAACGTGCTCAGGTTGTCACTAGAGGGAGCAGCATGTGATTTTATTTTTTTTCTTTTCCTAAATCTTGAAAAAATGACAGAATGCAGAGACTCAGCCGGTGGAGCGGTTTGGCAGGAGGGATGTAGGAGAGAGAGATGCTGCAGTACCTTTGGCTTAATAAACATATGCGTTTCTGTAATGCAAGGGGATCTCCTGTGCCACTCAGCCAGCAGGGTCTGCAGGGAGAGGCAGGAGAGAAGCACTTCATAAAGCTCAGATTGCTAAGTCGACTTCTTGGCTCTCCTTTTGGCTCTTGGAAGTGCCAAGTTTTGAAGGTGGACAGGGCCCTGCCAAGTGCAAGCACTGTGTGCCCTGCAGGGGAGAGGGCTGGAGTGGCAGGGATGTGGCATTTAGTTGGCTTTGCTGCTCCTGTGAATTAGCTGGGTTTGCTGTGTCTGTGAGGGGCCTGGTCTGATGCAAGCAGCTGCTGGAGACCTTCAGGAGCTCTCTGTTCCCAGATCCTGGTGCTGCTGCATGGCTGGGCAGGGCTAAGCTGTGTCTCTGTGCCCATCAGAGGTACCCCCCAGGCCCAGGGTCTAAATAGAAGATGAGGAGCAAGGGATTAAGAGACAAAGCAAGGAAACAAAGAGCCCATAATGGTATCCTGCCTTGCCTTGAATTGGACAATTCCCCTATGACTAGTTGGTGGGCAGCAGATTACTCAGTGGGTGGAAAGGGGTCTGGAGTCAGTCCTGTGGACTTCATTCCCTCATTTGTGAAATGATGTTGTGAACATCTGGCTCACACATGGAGCGTGACACTTGGCTCACAGAGGCATATAAATGTTTTCAGATCCTTGAATGGCTGTTGCTGAAATGAGAAGGATCATCGTTAATGAAGTCTGCAATAACACTGACGGAGCGTTTGTGTTTGCTGCAATTTGTAACCATGTTCTAACACTTGTTAACGAATGCTATTGTGGGTTGCAATGCGACCAAGGAACACTTGAGGATAAACATGACCAAGTGGTTGTTCCTGGTTTGTGCTACTATTTATCACTGCAGGTGTTGAAACATGTCATGTCCTGCAGCAGGACTTTAAATGGGTGAGTATGGTGAGAGGGGAAACTCAGCTACCGTGACTTCTTTGGTTGTTTTTCCATTTGCTCCATTTACACAGGCAAATGCCTCCATTGCCTGGTATAAGCAGAGTGGCAGGGAGCTGAACATCCACATGACATCAGGAAAATCCAGCTGGTGGACTGGAGGTTTGTTTTAGACAACAGCTTGGAGTAGTTGTCACTGACACTCTCAGACGTGTGCTGGGATTGTTGGGGCTGTCCTGTGCAGGATCAGGAGCTGAACTTGCTGATCCCTCTGGGTCCCTCCCCATGCAGGGTATTCCATGATTGTTTGAATACAGATACTCTCCATCAAGAGACCTCACCTAAGTGAGGACATGAAGAAGCAGCAAATGTGCAAAGTTAAAAGCACAGAACTGAGATTAACCAAAGGCCTTCATGGATGAGCAGTTTGTAGCTGAAGCAGACATACAAAGGAAGCAGACAAAAGGTAGAGGCAGATGATCTAGGAGGAGTACAGAGCTGCTATCTGATTTTGCAGGGATAAGATGACCTGGAGTTGAAGCTGGTGAAGAGTGTGAAGGGTGACAGAAATGATTCTGCAGGTACCTAAGCAGCAAAGGGCAGAGTAGTTCAATGTGGGCCTGCTGCTGAACAATGCCAGGGACCTGGTGACAACAGCTGTGGAAAAGCTGAGGTACTTGGTGCCTTCTTTGCTTTTGTTCAGATCAGGCATCAGCAATCACAAGCCCCTGAGTCCAGGGGAAATGTCTGGAGCAAGGAGGACAAACCTTCAGGTTCAGACCACTTAAGCAAACTGGGATCCTAAGAATTTAGGTTGAGCAAAAGTTGAGAAGCTGGGACTGTTCAGCTTGGAGGAGAGAGGGCTCAGGGGCGCCTTATCTGTGTTACAGATGCCTGATGGGAGGCAGTGAAGGGGAAGGAGTTGGACTCTTCTCAGCAGTGTGCAGTGACAGACCACAGGCACTGGGCCCACAGGAGGTTCCACCTGCACAGAATGAAAGCCTTTTCTGTTGTGAGAGTGACCAAACTCCGGAACAACTTCCAGAGGATGTGGAGTCTCCATCTGTGGAGTTATTTAAAACCATGGGGACTCCTGCCCCTCCTCCCCTGTGTCCATCAGTGGACATGGATTCTGTGCAGGCTGTGACCCACAATTCCTTCTAGACCTTTCTTTGTCCCTTCTTTGCCCATGGGGATGACTGCCCTGACTCACTTGTTCCTTATTTCTTATTTCTTATTTCTTTTCCTGATTGTATCTCTCCAGTCCTTGGGATTGGTCTGAATCCAGCACCTGTCCTGTGATATTCTGGCAGCTTCTCCTGTGCTGGCATCACCCGTGTGGTGAATCAATCCTTGTCTGTTGTCTGGCTGTGAGGAGAAAGGCTAGTTAGGATTGACCAAACTTCATCCTGTGATCTCTCACTTGATTCATCTTCCATCAGACACCAAGCCATTTATGTCTGCCCTTTGAACATGTCTTTTCTAGATGTCTTCCCATCATATGGACATTGAAGCTCCCTTCAATACCCTATGAGGCTGTCACCAAACAAATGTCACAAGTCTTACTGACATCAAGAAGTGATAACGACTGTTTTTTCTTAATCTACAAAGTTATTTTCCCATGCTATCCAGAGAGCTGGGTTGTCTGACAGAGCTGTGTTTGTTCCTGCACCCTTCCTTGCTTGCATCTCATGCTTATGGTAATGAAAGCTAATCTAATGTGTCTGTATAGACCCAGATTTTATTTTATTCCATTTCCTTCCTATTTTCCACTTCATCTGTCCTCTCTGCGACCTTCTAAGCCTTCTTGGTTGTCTCTGGAGCCCAAACCCCAGAAACCTGCATCAGTGCCCTGAGATAGGCTCATCAGGCACATCTCATTGGAAACCTTTCCCACAGAAGAGCACTCCTTACTCTGCTCTTGCTGTGTCTGAGGGTTAAATCTTGTCTTCTTGCAGACACTAATAAATAGCTGTGCTGCACCTGCTGCTGCTGGTGGCTCACAGTGACCTTTGTGACCTTCTTCATGTATCCAAGACAGCTGATCTGAGCTTTCCAGCTCTGAGAGGTGGACATGTCATGTCTCTCTCTCAACTGATGGACTAAGAACAGTTTTCTCCCTCCCGATTCCTCCAGAGCTCAGTGTTTTGCCATTTCAGTTTTGTCCTTTTGTGCTGGTGAGATTGCTTTTAGCTGGTGGTTGTAATCCAGCCTGGAGTTGATTCCTCCTTCTGCACTCCACAAGGATCTCCTGGTTCAGCGTATTGGGCCCTTCCTTTCCCTCCTGCCTTGCCCTGGCAGCCAGAGAGTTTGTTCAAGGCCCTGTTCTCCACCAAACCAGCAGATCTGTTGCTGCTCTTTGTTCCTGTAGTTCAGCCTGCCAAGACATTCCTAACAAAGCTCAGGGCTTATGTTGCCTGCCTTTCTGAAATCAGCATTTTAACTTTCCTGGTGCCCCTCTGAAGGCTCCTCAACCCTTTTTTGTCTCAGTCACCCCCACCCATGTTGCCTTTCATGTTTGTGTTCTCCCCAGCCCTCCACACTGAGTCACTGCTGAGTGTGGGTCTGCAGTGTTCCTGTCCCAGCAGATCCTCCTCAGTGTGTTCCAGATTGTGCTTTTGTCCCCACAGCTGCTTCTTTGCACTGCTGGGGCTTTCTGTAGGTCTGAGTTTTCTGTTCTCCCTGCAGCCCATGCCTGTGTCCTCACAGCACACAAACAGCATCCCTCATTCTTCCAGAACAGGCTGATACTTTTCTGGGTTCAGTTTGAGTTCTCCCAGACAATCTGTTGCCCCTAGTAAATCATAATTCTGATCACTTATAACGTTCTCCTGTTTATTTTTAGCTAGCATCTCCAGGGCATTTGGCAAAGTGATGCAAGGTTCCTTCTGCTCCTTCTGTGGCATGTGGGACTCCTCCATCAGCCTTTTCCTGTTGTCTGGACCTGTTGTACTACTGCTACAGCCACCCATGCACAACTCTTCAACTTTTTTTTTATTTTAAATTTTTTTTAATCCTATTATCCTTTGTATGAGGAATACTTGAAAGTTCTCCCCTTCCTGGTTCACCCTGTGGAATGTAGTGGCTGCTGTAGAGCTGGCACACATCACTTCCCCAAACCATGGTCCTTCCACTGTGCTGACCAGATGACCTGCAGGATATTTGGGCTCCTTGTATGCATCTTCTCAGTGCTCCAGAGGATTCTGACATCAGGCTTGTGGCACTGAAAACTGCTCAAGGTCCCTCTAACCGAGCTGGGGCATTGCAGGACACTGACATGGAGATGTCTGGGTCATGTGGCACAGTCATGGACCCTGGCTGGCACAGGAGGGCCATGGTGAAACCCTTCATCCAAGAAATCCATACAAAGACAACTGGAGGGTTTTTTTTCTTGCATTGGTGCTCCTGTTTTTATTCCAGTGTAGTGGCTATGAGGCTGGAATGATGGGATGTTCAGCTCTGGGGGATTAGCAAAGACATGAGCTGCTGTGCTGGTGTTAGTGGATCAGAAAGGCTGCTCTGTTGTATGTGAGATAATAAAAATCCTTCTCTTTTTCCTGCCTGTACTTTTTCTTTGAAAACCTGCTGGGCCAGGCCAGGATACTCTGGGAGAGGATACCCAGACCAGTATCCTAGAGAGTGGTGATTACAGGGCATCTCATAATTTGCATCTTGGATACAGTGGAGACTGGAATATTGGTGGGGACCCTTGTGCTACCAGGATGCTGCTATGTGCAGTTCTTGTGTGCCAGCATCTGGATTTAGAAGTCCAGTCTGTGTCACCACAGCCAAAGACGCACAGGAGATGGAGCTGTCTGTCCCAGGGATGTCCATCTTGTGCCACTGCCTTGCTTTTTTCAGAAGGATTTCCTTCCTGTGAAGTCAGTCATCCCTTGAAGCAGTACTTATCTACCTGCTTTGAATTTCCTCTTATTTCATGAGCACTTAATGCATTCTCCTTCCAGGATGCCAAGCAAATTTAAAGTATATCCATTTAGCTTGCTAGGATGACTCGAGCCAATAGATTTTCTCTCATTCCATTAGACCATTTCACCCCTTTTCCTTTTCCTTTTCCTTTTCCTTTTCCTTTTCCTTTTCCTTTTCCTTTTCCTTTTCCTTTTCCTTTTCCTTTTCCTTTTCCTTTTCCTTTTCCTTTTCCTTTTCCTTTTCCTTTTCCTTTTCCTTTTCCTTTTCCTTTTCCTTTTCCTTTTCCTTTTCCTTTATTGAAAGCTTCTGAGCCCTTCTTGCAGTTTTCAGTCCATCACTGTCTTTCTCTCTGTGCAACATCCTGTTCTCTGTGAAGGTGCTAAGCACTAGGAATGCCATCCCTCAGATCCACAGACTCCAGGCTGGTGAATCTGATCCTGATCTGACTCCACATAAAGAGAATTTCTGCCTTTTTATTGGTTGCTCTCCCTGTAAGGGACCCAATAACTTTCAGTGCTGCTTTGGCTGCATATACCCTTAAGTTCCTGGGCATGACATCATCCAATAATGACAATAAATGTGTAAAAGAGGACTGGTATTTTAGTGGAGGTGTAAGTGACGAACTTTTGTTTGGCTGTTAAGGTAGTTGGAGATGTGGCTTGTGTTCCACCACAAGCCATGGAAGTCTAGAAAAACCACTGCCAGGGCCAGGGGGGAGGATGAAGCTGTAGAGGAGATTCTATGATGTAAAGAGACCACTGGGCCATAACTCCCAGGCTGGGACAGTGGTAGAACAGACCCTTCCCAGCATCTCCACAGCTCCTCACTGCACACTGCAGAGCTGCTGCTCCTTGCAGTGTGAGCTGAAGGGGTTAACACGATACCCTGAGCTACTCCAAAGCAGTGTGAGTGATAATGCAGTTCTCCTGACATCCTTAACCATAGAGCTGAGATCAGGGCACCTTCCCTGCAGCCAGACCTAGGGATTGCTGGTACCAGCCACAGGTTATAACTAATTCTGGCAGTTGGCTGTAAAACTGTTTTTTCTCCTGAGACGTGGAGACATCTGGTGTCAGCTTGCCACAAATCATTTGACTGGGGAAAGGCCTCTCTCCTGGTGGGATTGCAGAAGGGCTGATGCTCTTAGTGTTATCAGGCCTGGCATTTGCTTTGTGGCTCCAGCTTTTTAGCCTGCTTTGGAGGTTATCCGCTGAAGGCAACAGGTTTATCAGCAAGTTCAAGCATGTTTGGACTGCAAGGTCTCTCCTGGTGTCTGGCATGTGAAATTATCCTAATCTGCCTTTACTATCCCAGCCTGTACTCTGGGTGCCATAACACACAATCTGTGCCCTGCATTTCTGGTTTGGGTTACTGCTGCTCACAAAGGGCTTTAATCCTCTCTCTCCATCTCTGTAAACATTGCAGAGTGCTTAGTCCCCCCATCAGTGCAGGGTACTCCAGCCTGGGGGCTCCCATGGCAGCAGAGAGTGAGGGGCTGCTCTGGGGAGCAGTGGGGGCTGTGCTTTCAGGCTGAATGGCAGCCCACAAATGAACGTGGTGATGTTTCATCCCTGTGCTGCCCATGCAGCCTGAAGGCTCCTTCCCCAGGAGGGTAGAATGGGGGTCAGCAAGGGCCCCAGGGATGTGGGGATCTCCATCACTGGGGTACAGGAGAGGTAACAAGTCTGCTGCAACATGAGGAATCTGAAATTCAATGAGCAGTTGTTGCAGAATCCTCTCTGGAACGCCTCTCCTGGGCCCTGAATCACCGTGTGCTTGTGGATAACAACAGGAGTTTTGCCAGAATAGAAAATGAAGGCTCAACCTCTTTCTGACCTCTTGGTTCTGAGATGTTGAGCAGCACCCTGCTCAGGCAGTTCATTTACCTGTTTGCTCCCAGGGAATGCAGTTTCACTTCTCATCTCCAAACCAGGGACTGAGACCAGTGTAGTGGCTGCTGTTGGTCCCCCTCATTTCAGCAGCTTTAAAAAAGAAAATCAGGGGGGAAAGATAATATTTTTGATAAGGTTTTGTTATTTGGGTTTGGGATTTTTTTCCCCTGGCTTACTGGCACATGAAGGCAAAACAAACCAGTCTGGAGAGTGGTAAGGTGACTTATTAAAACCCAAACAAAGTGACAGAACCCCACCAAGGCTAACAGGTCGCTAGTGCAGCTTCCTGTCTGAACGTGACTGTGCTTGTCTGTGGCAGGGCACTTGGAAAGGATTTTCATTGTTTTCCCTTCTATCTGCTGTCAAGGAAGATGGTATTCTTGTTCTGCTCCATCTCAGGGTGTGAAGCTCTAGGAATGCTTGGGAGAGCTCTGCCCTCACTGCCAAGGCAGCAGTGGCAGCTCCCATCTCAGCCCAGAGCTGCTGAATGTGCTCTGTTGAGAGGATCAATGGCTCCTAGGACTCCCCACCAGGAGAAAATGCTCTCAAATAGGGCCAATAGCCCACTGGAACAGACAGAGCCAGCTCAGAAATGACTCTGTGCTCTGCCAGAAGAGTTCAGTTGGGATAATTGCACCAGATCGTTAGAGAACAATAGGAGTGGAAAGTACAGATTAAATCACCACTATTTCTACTGTGTATGTTATGCACAGAAGGGAGATAACAGTGTCAGAGGGACTCTGGTAGAAAATGCTTTTCAGACTGGCTGTGGGCAGCAGAATATTTGGGCAGAACTCCTCAGAGAGCCAGAGTGGTTTGAGCCCAACAAGGATCTGTTTGGAGCTGGTCAGGTGGGCAGGGGCTTCATCCTTTTCTCCCAAGACTGACACTTCACTGATGCTGCTTATTTCAGGAGGCAAACAACTCCAACTTGATCTGGTTTTTTGTTTGTTTGCTAGACACCCCCTTCCCAGCTGGCAGAACAGAGTGAGATGTCTCCAGCTGGTTGTCAAGGTGCTCTCAGTATTCGCTTCAGTACCTTCCCACGAGCTCCTCCAACCCACCACAGTTGGGGACCTACACTGTGGATGTGAGGATGTGAGGATGTAAGGAAGGGATTTGGGTCCTGTGTATCTCATTAGGGAAGAACCTTAACTGTGTGGAACAAAGGAGGATCTGGTTGTCTCATCAGAAGATGGCAGGATCTGCATTTAGCACTTCATAGTCCTCCTGCAAGGAAGCCTGGATTTATCTCAAGCTAAAGCATAGCTCAGCCATTAAATTACATACCAGAAACAGAGTCCAAGGCCTGAAGAACATGTTTATATGTGCTCTGGTTGGAAGGACATGGCACTGGTGCTCAGGCATGGAGGGTGACACCTGTGTTTCACCCCTACAGCTCACCCTTATGCAAGACACATGCACCTGCAATGATGAAAAATACTTTGATTGCCTTTATTCCCCATTTCCAGGCCTGTCTTCTGCTCCTGGCTTCTCCCCATATCCCAGATGCAGTTCTCAGAGGAGAACACATATCATCTTGCCTGCTGTGCTGCCTCCAGGAGAGCTTTGCCTGTTTGTTGGGCCTTCTGCAGCACTCACATGCTCAGCCACCATCTTCTTGCAATGCCTCTTTAGCCTTGTCTGCTGCCCAGGACTTCCAGGATCTCCTGGGGCTGTTGCAGGTAGATCACAGTGCTCAGGTTGGCTCTTCCTGGGCATTCTGCAGACACCTGTGCAGAGGATGAGTCTCAGCTCATTCTCAGAGGTATAAGAAAACCCTGTGCATGTCCTGCTGAGCTGGGAGGTGTCTCAGGGCTCTGTCTGTTGCCTCAGATGCTGAGCTGTGTCTGCTCATCAGGTACCACATGAGGTACAGTGCAAGGGAGACAGTGATAAGTTTTACTGCAGGATTTATCCCTTCAGGCCACTCCAAAGGGCACAAGCAGTTCCAGAAGCTCTCAGGGGATTACAGTGGGGGGAAATCTGTACTCCTGAGGGCTGGATAAATGATTTCTGCTTTAGCTCAGCTCAGTACTCTTTTGCTCAGACCAAAAGAAGTTGTGTCCCATACAAACAGCCTTGACCAATCTCTTATTTCAAGGCAAAGCAGGAGTCAGCTGGGAAGAGGGAATATCTGGTGATCTGGAATTTATTATGGCATGGACCACTGAGGCCTGGCTAGCCAGGAAGAAGCAGCACAAGGAAAACTAGCCCCAGCTTTCCAAGGCCAAATTCAATGGAGTGACAATGTGACAGCAGAGAGGACACAAACTCCTTGGTCCATGTGATCCTGAGATTTCTGGTTACATTCAGTTGGCCTACGAGCACAAAAATTATGTCATGGTAAAGGAATTGCTAGACCAGAACTGCCGCCTCATGTGAAGTTATTTAAGCGTATCTTATGATATATTTTTATGCGCTGGTAATTATCATCTATACCCAGATTGCCCTACTTATGCTTTCCTCTTGTGTTGTTACTTGTTCATGCAGGAGTGTTTTCCCTGGGGGGTGTCATCAAATACACTATAAAAGTAGAAGACACTGAACTGTGTTACAGAGAACATTTTGCATTTTTTTTTATAACTCGCTTGAATGCAATTAGTGTAAAGTACTTTATAATCAGAGGTTTGCTGGTGGAAGATATCAAGTGGATTTGAAAAGTCCCCTGTCCCAGGCAGAAGTTCCACCAGGGGAGATCACACCAAACAGCCCCATTCTGCACAAACCTGGCATGACACAAGTGCCTGGCTTGGAGAGTGCTCCCTGAACTGGGTAGAAGATGCAGGTATCAAAAGAGATGCTCCCATTGAGAAAGGGACCAGAAAGAAGCAAAAGACACCATGGGGGAGGAGAGGGTCTGCTCTGGGGACTGCAGGCCCCTTAGGATTGAGGAGAGGCTGCTTCCTGTCTGGCAGCCCTGCGAAGGCTCTCGGCAGGCAGATGTGGTTTGTACAGAAATGCTGTTATTCTGTAGGTGTCTGGATGCAGGTCTGGAAACCCATTCCCCACCCACCAGAGGCTGGAGAGGGTAATGGAGCGTGTGGCAACTCTGCAGGGGCCAGTCCTGAGGCAAACAACACAGCTGGGAGCTGTCCTGAGGAGTGACAGAGTGGACAATGTCATTTTGTTGCACTTCTGGGCTGACAGGGTTGTCAACACATTAATATCTCTGTCATCCAGCTGTGAGTCCAATCCAACATCTCTGTGGCATTCTCTCTGTTGCTGGCCTCAGCATCCCTCTCCCCATGTCTGCAGGTCTGTCTCATGGGAGAGAGAATTTTCACAAGGGCTTGGAGTGACAGGGCAGGGGGGAACGGCTTGACAATGACAAAGGGCTGGTTTGGATTAGAGCCTGGGGAGAAATTCTTCCCTGTGAGGGTGGGGAGGCCCTGGCACAGGCTGCCCAGAGAAGCTGTGGCTGCCCCATCCCTGTGTACCCACATCCCTTGGAAGTGTCCAAGGCCAGGTTGGATGGGGCTTGGAGCAGCCTGGGATAGTGGAAGGTGCCCCTGCCCATGGCAGGGGGTGGGACTGGATGAGTTTTAAGGTCTCTTCCAATCCAAACCATTCTGGGATCCTGTGACTTCCCGGATGGCTGCACAGGGCTGCAATGAGTACACCAGAAGGTGAGAGGCTGAGAAATTGTTTTGTAGGTTTGGGTACAAGTCCCTCTTTCGGTGGCTCTATTGACTCTATTGTGTTGTGTGGGGTGGTGGGTGTGGGAAGAAAGTCACCTAGAAATTTGTCCTAGAAGAAACTGTTAATGAGCACTGGGGTCTGGCTTGCTCCAGGAAGGTCTCACCTGGGATGAGCACTGCAATTGGTCCTCAAGAAGGTTTCTCCATTAGGCAGAGAGTTGTTATTGGCTTTACTGGGCAGTGGTGTCATGGTGAACAGCTGCAGCACCTTCTCTCTCTGCTCTCCCTTGGTGCTCTCCAGAATGCTCTCTACAGGCTCCTTCTGCATTGGTGAATTCCTTGGACTGGGTACAGGTTTTTGGCGGATCTGGGGTCAGGAACTCAGAGATGAGAAGGGATGAAGGTGTGTCACCTCTGGGGACAGTGCATCACTGACAGCAGACCCTGCTGGTTTGGCACACACAGCCTCTGCTTTCACACCCTGCAGTAAATACCAGGCCACTTGATGAGTTGGAAAATCTCTCTGATTGTTTTTTATCTTAGTCCAGTTCAGGTGTGAGCCATGAGCCTGTGCAAACCCCCAGAAATGGGAGGAGGATGTTCACCACTGGCTCTCCTGTAATGGCTTTTTACTTATAAAAGGTGTCTGATCCACTCTGGGAGTTCTCACCTGTGGGAGGCACAGGGGGAAGAGAGCAGCACTCCTTGGCTTCCTACCCCAGCTTAGGAGGAAAAAGCTGGCAGGAAGGCACTTGCCCAGGTGTCTGACTGGATGGGATCACACAAGTTGTCCTAACCCATATGGATTAGTGACATGCCAGATCCCCACCCACAGCACAGGGACTGTGGGCAGACTGTGAAGAGCTGCAGTGGGTGGTGGGACCCAGGCTGCTCCTCTGAATGGGACTGGCTTGTTGGCACCCCTGGGGGTGACCTCTGAGGAGAAGGCACGAGTGGTGCCAGAAGAGGTTCTGGAGTGAATTGGCTGGCACAGAGGGAAGATCATGATGTGTAGAAAGGGATGTGACTGCACTTTTCTCGGGTTTCTGGACAGTAAATGGAGTGAACTGAAGGGGGCAAGCTTAGAGCTTGACTGCACAGTGTGAAGAGAAATCAAAGTCCTGGGTAGAGAAAGGGCCTGGGCAAGAGCTTTCTAGGAGGAGGGAGAGAAGCTTTCCATGGTGAGTTGTGTTGTGGATGAGAGCCAAGATTTTGAGGAGATGTTTAACTTGTTTCCCATTTGATAATTCAAAATATTTCTTTCCAAATTTAAAATTTTAAGTTGCTCACATTTAAGTATCCAAACCATGGATAGCCTCTTTCCTTAGTTTTTGTAAGCACCAAGGCCTGTCTTGTTTTCATCAAATATCCCTTTCAGGTCACCACCTGGAAACTCTGCTTCCAAAATCCCTCGCTGGAGATTTCCAGTCGAGTCTAGAATACCTCCAAAGAGTCTAAATGTGTAACCATGGCTCTCCTCAGAGCAGACCCTCATCCTGGGGCTCTGGGACCTCAGCTAAGGTGCTGAGGGGGGTGTTGGGCCCATGTTAAGGATGCTGATGTACCAAGCAGAGCTGAGATCTGATGCAGAACTGACTCATGACTGTCTGGGCCATCATGTGAACCTCAAGCTTACATTGCCAGGAGATGTCATCCTGCCATGCTTGCTGCAGGAACAGGACCTCGTCCCTACACCTGCTGACCTGAGGGAAAAGGATTTGCTGGTGCCTCCAGTTAGCACTGACAAGGCTTTTTAATGCACCTGTTAAAGAGGGTCTCTAATACTTTATGAATTCCTTTAGTTCATAAATCTCTCCTAAAAGAACCCATTAAAAAAAGGGAAAAAACTGCAAACAAGTATTTAGTGCTGAGGAGAGAGCTGTAAAACAGGGAAAAGTCTAAGCTAAAGGGCATGTTCTCTCTTTACCATAACAGAATTTTGTGCCACCAACATCTAAAAGTCTAGTACAAGACTCCCAGACTTCTGCAGGAGCATCTTAATGGATAAGTACAGAGGAATGCACTGAGGTATTTTTATTGGAAGGTTGGGAAAATCCAGTCCTAAGGCATTTGAGGGCTATGAAGGGATCTTGCTTCTGTGATCTGCGTGCAGGTAACTGGGATGGAAGCAATGGGACAAAATCCAGTGGGAACCTGGCAGAGGAAATAGAGGTCTCAGCATGTCAATGACCAGTGGGTGCATCACGGTGCTAATGGTTGTGTCTAATGTCTCTGCACACCTGGACCATGTTCAGCAGTGTATTTGGAGAGCAGAAAATGTATCCTGGCAACTTGCTTTATTTAGCTACAGTGTGCAAACGTGAGGCTGTTCCTGCCTTTCACTCCTCATATGTCAGTGTGACTTTGAAGTGACAGATCTCTCCAAGATACAGAAGTGTCAGCATGCCACGAGCAGCAGCCCAGAGCTCAGATGAAGCTGTGGGTGGTGATTTTTCTCAGCATGGATTTCTCTCACTGCGGAGAAACATTTCTTACCCTGTTCAACACATTTTGAAAGAAGAGGCTTTTAAACCAGAGGCTGAGCATGATGTTATGGGAAATCCCCTCACAGACCTCTCCTATGCAGGTAATCTTCTCTTCTCCTTTGTTTTTAAATCTCCTGTGCCAAAGTTTTTTTCTGTCTTCCAGTCTCCTAACAGTGCTGCTCGCAGTATGAACACTCAGCTTTGCCACTCCAAGGTTACAAATTCCATGCTTGGGGGTCCTTCCTGATGGAGACAAAGAGGTTTTTAGCTTTGCTTCTTTGGCCAGAGCTGGTGAAGAGCCAGACCTCCCCGAGGTGCAGCTTTTGGGAGGCTTCTCCCCCTTGGGGCAGGAGCTGATGTTCACCCATCCCTTGGGCTCTGCTGGTGTGCGTGGGAGCCCCAGGCACGCTCTGCTGGCAAGGCAGGCTGGACGGGACACGCGCTTCCAGGCACAAGCTCCTGCTTGCTTCGAGGCACGGGAATGTTGCTCTGCGTGGAAATGGCCCTTCTTTGATTTCCTAGCCCTCCCCTGCCGCTGTCACGCTGGTTGCCAGCTCCTCCTGGCCGGGCTGCTCAGAGGAGCCGCTGGAGGAGGCAGCCTGGGCAGCCTGGCACCGCGGCAGCGGGGCTGGCACTGGCTGTGCCAAGGCTTTTGTCTCCATGGCTCGGGGAGGTGCTGTGATTTGTGCTCTCGGTCACTGACAGGTCTCAGCTGACAGCTCCCTCCTCCTTTTGTAAAAATTACTTGCAGAGCAGCTAGTTGAGACATGACAAAGTTTTGAAAGAGGGAATTTCGTTTCCCATACGGTTTCATGGGAAAGGTCACTGTTCCACCCCCAGTGCCACTCTGGGTGAGCTAAACACACACAGCTGTGCTCGCTGCACAGGGAGGGAGCCTGGCACAGGGCAGGGGATGCTGGCCTGGGGACATGGGACAGGGGTTCAGGACAGGGGGCACAGCAGGGGCTGAGGAGTGCAGCTGGGCTGGTGCTGCTGCATGCCAGGGTGGGCCTTGTATGGCAGCCCTGGGCAGGATTCCAGCAGCACATCGGCTCTGTGTGGCATTGGGCACCTCTGGAAAGGCTCTGGACTAAGTGGCACCAGATCCATGTAGTGCCCTGGCTGTGTGCAATGAAGACTTTACCTGCACAGTATCTGAGTGTCAACAAAGAGCCTTGAAGCTTCTCTCAGCTGGCTCAGCATCTCTATAAAAGCATAGCTGTTTTGAATGGTTGTGACCAAAGAGGGGAAATGGTCTCTGGTGTTTGTCCCCTGCACCTGGCTTGTTTCCTGAGCCTGTACCTGAGCAGAAGTCTGTCAGTGTAACTCACAAAGTGCCTTTAGCTTGCACTTGTAAATGGTTCTGTGGGCTGCTGGTGGGGCAGCTGGTCCTGCTCTGCCCCGCTGTGACTCACAGGGAGCAGACCCTTGCCTTTCATGGCTGAACTGGCTCCCAGACACTGACTGGACATCAGCAGTTGTTGGTCACTCAGTCTGGCATGGAGTGAGTGATGGCTGCAGCCCTGGGCTCAGTGGCCAGGAGGGAGGATTCCCCTTCTCCAGCCGAGCTGGTCCCAGCAGGTATCCCTGACACATCCCTGGATGAAACAAGGGTATCCACCCAAGGCAGCAGAGAGCCTTTGAGCTGAGGTTCTTTCTGGCCAGAAGGCCATTGCTGGAAAACCTGCTTGAGCAGGGAGGTTGGACCTGATGGCCCTCTGTGGTCCCTTGGAACCTTCCCCACTCTGTGATGGCAAAATCTGTGATTGTGTCACCCTTGGTCTGGGGGAGGCCTGCTTGCTTTGCTACCCTGCTTGGGGGAGGAAGGCTTTTTTCATAGATGCTGCCTCCATGGCAAACCTACAGTGGCCACAGTGCTCTGTGCTGGTTATGAACTTGCTGCTTTTTCTGGTGGTGGCACCAAGAAAGCCACATTAACTCCAAAATGTATCTGTCTGCCAAGTTCTATCCTCTAATACCCTGCTAGAAGCCCATGGTCTCTGGGATGGTGTGGTCTGGGGCTTGTGGTATCTCCGTGTTCATTGTACTCAGAAGCCTTTAGATTGTCTTTGGCTGGAACATGGGGGATAACATCACAGACTCTGCTTGCAATTTTGGTTCAAATGGTTCTCAGATGCTCGTGTGCTCACCACTGCCAGCTGCCTCTTGCTTCCAGTTGCTTCAGTTGCCTAAAAAGGCAGCAGAAAATCCTCAGTTCTCTCCCTATGGCACATTTTCTAGGTAAGGTGTGCCCAGAGGACCATTAGCCTTCTGTCAATGAAAGCAAAGGGACCTGCTGCAATAGGAAGCAGATGTTCTGGGGAGTCCCATTGATCCCATTGATCTGAGACCCAGTCCCACATGTGTTTGTGCATGTATGTGCCCTCTGCATGGTTCACTCTGTTGTCAAGGAGCAGGGGCTGAGATGAGCACCAAGACTTCAACACATTGAGGGCTGGTCGTGTTCCACAGCTGCATGTGAGGAGAAATCTCTTTGTCCTGTGTGCCTTGAATGCATGGCCAAGTGAAAACAGCTGTGTCTCGTTGGCTGATCCCAACCCAGGTTCCCCTAGGTGATTTCTGCCTTTTGGTGTGGAGCAGCTCAGCTTTCCTTCTGAGGGAGTTCTTGTAAGGAGGTGAAATGTGAACAAAGGGGCTTGGCTCCTTCAGCAGGACTGGAGCAAAGGGATCGCAGCGCTTGGAGAGTTGGTGAGTGCAAAGGGGGAGCGGGTGAATCAGAGAGCTCTGCCCCGGATGTCAGGATTAGAAGTGACTTTTATGCAAAGGAGGGGATGACTCAGATGTATTTGAATGATCAGTTAAAAATTGTTTTTTTCTTCCTTATCAGGTACTGGTGTTAAAACATAGCAGGGCTTTAATGCTGTCACTCCTTTGTGAGCTGTACAAGTATGCAACCCATACTATTGTTTTTTGTCCTTCTCACTGGAAAAATCTCTCAGTTTATGTGTTCTTAGGACCCAGGGTTGTTAGAACTCAAAAGAATTCAGGTCTGAGACTGACATTGGCTTCCTCCAGGAGAAAAAGGCTTTGTTAATACTTCTGAGCCAGAGTGGTGCAACTGTGGTGTCCCGGCTTGGAGAGACAACTCCTAGTGTGGAGAAGCTGCCCAGCAGCTCTTCTGGGCATCCTGGACTGTGAAACTGCTCTTGTCATTGTTGGGCAAATGAGAGCAAAACATGGGTATGTGACTCCATGCATCCTTCTTTCCCACTGAAATAGCACTGTTGAGTGAAGCAAATACCCTCAGAAAGGGTGTCTGCTCTGGACAGTGGAAGAGAGATAGAACCAAAGAATCATGGAGTCATATAATCACAGGCTGGTTGGGGTGGGAGGGACCTTAAAGCTCATCTCATTCCAATCCCCTGCTAGTCCCTATTGGCCCTGAACATTTCCAGGAATGGGGCAGCCAAAACTTTTCTGGGCAACCTGTGCCAGGGCCTCTGCACCCTCACCGTGAAGAATTTCTTCTTGATATTTGATATTTGATCCAGATGCCCTTGTTCATCCAGCTGGAATGATCCAGCTGAGCTCTGCAGTGCAGGGCTGTGCTGGGGGCAGATGGAGGAGCGATGCCCACTGGACTGGAGCAGGGCTTGGTGCCCTGAGCTGCTTGGCCCCTGCTCACCCCTGCCCACACAAACCCGGGAGCAGAGGCAATGGTCCATCGTCCACTGCCAGCCAAGTGGGAGGTGGCTGAGCAGAGCTGTGGGTATTGTCACTCAGGTGTAACGTTACAAGGATTGTGTGGGCATCCTCACATCCCGCCAGGCATGTTTAGGCAGATGGAGAATTCAACCAAAGACAAATGAAATTCCAAAAGAACGTGTAAATTGCAGCACAATCCTCATAAAATGAGCTCAGCAGAGCTCATCAGAAATGCCCTGAACCCAGCTGCACATGGCTGGTTACGTTTGGGTTTTGTGTTGGGAGCATTGCAGAAGATGTTGTCTTGGAGGAGTCAGTGATTTTGAACATGCCATGTATGCTCTACTGCTCCTCGTCCTCAGGGCTTGGGAAACCTGTATGTTATTAACATAATCTGTAACTTATCTTTCCTCTGGACAGGAAAACTGCATGTGGATCAAGGGGTGAATGCAGTGATCCTGATCAGGAGTCAGTGATCCACGTGGAGAGTCAGTGATCCACGACAGAGTGACCCGGGCTGGGCTGTGGCCAGCGTGGCCCGGGCTGGGCTGTGCCACACAGACCCCAGGGCTGCAGGACAGCCACAGCCAGCCCCTGGAGATGGAGGAGCCTGTGGGCAGCTCCCATGGGGAACCTAGCATCACACTGCCTGTGTGGCAGTGAACATCCCTTCTGTTTGGCAATACACGTGGTGAATGGTTTTCTTGTAAGAAAATGTGACTCAGATGATCAAAAAGGAGATTTCCTCCAGGGACAGGATCTGTGCAGCCTTGTAGGAACATCCACCTAGGCTCTGTGGGATGTTGCAGAAATGCAGGGCTGCCAACATCTGAAGGGATGTCAGATTTACTCACTAGCAATATTTCTCTTTAATTCTATCTTATTAAAGCAGCTATTTAATTAAGGGATTTACTGTTGGACTTTTCTTATTGAACTTAGACGGAGCCCTGCGTCAGCTCTCCACCTCTCACCTCACCTGGTGCAGAACAGGTTTTATAAGCCCCAAACATAGCTTTGCTATCAGGCCTGGAGGGTCAGTATGCACTGAGGGCTTGGGGTGGCTCAGCTCTGGCTCTCCAAAGTATGTGTTTCAGAGCATTTGGCCATGCAAATAGTGGAAAGGAAAATGAGACAAGTTTGAGTGAACTTAGGCCTGGCTTTGTGCTTTACATAAAGTGAAGTTCATCTGGCTGGAGAAGACCTAGGACCGGGAATGTTTGGCAGCCCAGGTGAGAGGGGACAGCCAAGTTATGATTCCCTGCAGAAGGGAGAAGGAATGCTCTCCTGGTTGTTGCTGAACTGAGTGGGAGTTTCCAAACCTGACAGGAGGACAGATGGGACCCTTGCTAGCTGTAGGAATTCCTCACTGGTACAAGGAAGGTCCTGAGAAAGGGGCTGTTCTCAGGATCTGTCCACTGCTTGTAACCCACGTTCCTGTCTGGGCCACGCAGCCTGCCCACCCTCGTGTCTGTGCACATCCCTTGGGCCTCTTGTGTACTCAGCAATTCTTCTGCCACTTCAGCTGTGCCCTGCTTCCCTGGGCTGGGCTGGGGTTTCACTCTCAGTTATTGAACCAGCAGAGAGATGGAGTGAGGCTCAGGAGGGGTCTGGTCACCAAACTGTCTGCAGCCACCCCTTGCCCTATGTCACTCACTCTCCCTCCCCTCTGTGTGCCTGGGGAAGTGACACAGGTGAAGAGAAGAAATTTAAAGCAAGCCCTAGACAACCAACCACCCCCCACATGCCCCAAACTTGTGATGGTCACACCTCATGTTGCAGCTCACAAGATGAGTAAGAAAGTGTTTGGAACAGGCACCCTGGTTCTTTCAGGCTCTAGAGAAATCAGCCTGCAGAACCACTTGAGCCAGCATTGCCAGCTCAGCCCATACTTAGCTGTGGAAGCACAAACTTTTGGCTTTGGTCGTACCCCAGTTGCTCTTGGTGTTGAGCTGAGGCTGAAAGCATCCTGGGGCTCCTGGTGTGAGCATCCATCCAGTGCTGCTGTTGCTTGTTAATTATAGTTTGACCAGCTGGCTGCTCTAAGAGTGACTCTCCTGTTCATTAGCAATTCCTTCTTTGTGGTGGTTTGGCTTCTTTTTGGTGTTTGTGGGCTGCCCTACAGAGAGAAGATGCTGGCAGCACCGTAAGTTAAACTTGAGATGATTTACAGAAAGTTCCATGTCTAATTCTTTCTTTGACTGCCCTCGATGCCTTCACCACTCAGTGCAGTGTGTGCTCTGTGTGGGATGAGGACACAACTCCCAGCAGGTCTGCAGAGCCCTTGCACTGTCAGGCCAGCACATCCTGGTTCCCTTCCTGCCCTCCAAGCACAGGCTGAGCTCTCCACAGAATCCCAGGGTGGTCTGGATTGCAATGGACTTCAGAGCTCACCTCATCCCACCCCTGCCACGGGCAGGGACACCTTCCACTATCCCAGGCTGCTCCAAGCCCTGTCCAACCTGGCCTTGGGCACTGCCAGGGATGGGGCAGCCACAGCTGCTCTGGGCACCCTGTGCCAGGGCCTGCCCACCCTCACAGGGAAGAATTTCCAATCTAAAAGTTCTTCTTTTACCTGCCTTATCTGTGTGTGCTGTAAACACACTGGATCTACACAGCCCCACTTGAAAGCTCCCTTGGAGCTCTTAGATACTCCCAGAATAAAACTATACCCTGGTAACAGTACAGTTCTCTCCAGAAATTATTGCTGTTTCTCCAAGCTCTCCCCAGGGGGTGTATCTCCAACCCCAGTGACTGACAGATTTAAAGCTTGTTCTTGAGTCCAGGTTCCAGAGTCGTCTCATGCTGTAGTCAGTAGGAAGTGCAGGAGAGTCCATCTCCTGTTCCTGTGATGCTTTGGGGTGTGTGCAGCTCTGAGATCTACACAGGTGATGAACTAATGTGTGAACAGACCTAGGGCAGATAAAAGGGATTTGGACTATTGTGGTCTTGGTGGATGCAGCTCTCAAACACTTACCCCTCTGCTGTGTCCTCTTCCAGAATATATTATTAGCATTACCTCTGGTAATTGGTTTACCCATTATCATAACACAGGGTTTGATAAGGGGGAACTTTGCAATGACTTGTAGGATCTGAGATTCATTAAAAAGTCTCACTTTTTTGGGTAATGAAGTAACTTTGATAGTAGAGTGCTTCAGAGGAGACAAAATCCTTAAGGCCTCTGAGCATCATAGATTCTTTCATTCCCAGGGTTTTCAGAGAGCTGCAAACCCTTCAGGACAAAGAAAGGAACTGGCAAATTCCCAGTGCCACTCAAAAATCTGGTGTTCAAATATGCCTTCTGCCCTTTGCCTGCCAGTGCTGAGCAATGAAGGGGCTCTGCAGCTCTTCGCAGATGGTGAGGAGAGGGTGGCAGAAAGGTTCTCCCTTTTCAGCTTGGGCTTCTGTAACAAACTGAAGTGGGTTTCCCACCTTTGCCCAAGTAAGTTCGTACTCAAAACAAGTGTGCAAGTGCATAACCTCTAGGAAGATGCTTTGGAAGACTTTTCTCTCCTATAGGGTTGGCCTGCATTGGGGAGCAATTAGATGTACTCTTTATTGGTCTTTATTTCATAACTTCCCCTGATGACTGGCTCTTCAGTCTTGTTCTTTTTGCATCCTCCAGCTGCTGTTGCAGCAAAGAATTGTGGTGTGACTGGCAAGTAGCACTTTTTCTCATGATTTTTCCCTGCTCCTGGGGATGATGAGTTTGTGGAAAGATTGAGCTTAGATCCTCATCCCCAGTGAATTCCCAGAGTGCTGGTTGAAAGGTGAAACCAAGACCAAGTTGCATGAATTTTCCTGGAAGAAACCTGGGTAGAGTTTGTTCCTAACCTTGGTCAGAGCTGATCTTTGTCTTTGTAGGCTCAAAGCAGGGACTCAGCTTTCCAGAAGTATTTATAAAGTACAAAATGAATCCCACTGGGCTTTGCCCTGTCTCAGCCTTCCAGAATTACCTCTGCCTCCTCAGGGATTCAGTGATACTGTCAGTAAGGGTTCCAGCAGGACAATCTCGCTTAGCACCATCTGTGAAGAGGCAAAGATGTACATTTCTGAATGCTTTTGCTAAAAAACAAATAAATCAGCCTCTTAAAGCCAGCACTGCACTTGCTGTTTTGGTTTTGTAATGCTCTGTGCTTCTTTCTGTCCCCTGTTTTCTGTCACCAAGAGTCTAACTCAGCCTTTCAGCTTGGAAAAACTGTCTTGTTCTCTTTCCCGGTGACTAAACACAGAATGTTTGTTGTCAATATTTTAAAATATTTATCTACATAAATTGAAGTGGCCTGGCTGGTGAAGGCTGGGAATGCTGGTTACAGCTACTGTAGCTCAACACCTTTGAAAACTGGGTTGTGTTGAGAGGTGTTAAAGTGACATTGGCTTTGGGTTTTTGGTCTGATGGAGACCCAAACCCAAGATGCTTGACCACTGCAAGGTTGTTTGGGAAGGTCTGGCAGAACTGGGAGGTGAGTGCAGGCCCTGTGGCCCTCCTCTCCCTTAGACTCTGCTGTGATTGCAGCACTGGGGACAGGAGGCAATGTTTACCTGTGTTTATATCTGCAGAACCCGTACAATTTTACGTAAGAATAAAATAAATATTGTTTGTTTGAACAACGCAGAATGTCTGTTATTCCGGGAATTCAGGGGGGGTGGGCAGTGAAAAGTGCTGTGGTCAGTTTAAGTGGCTGGAGTTGTGTCTGGTCCATTTATTGTTGGATTGAATCACCCTGTGCATATCTGGACACATTTTGGGATTATTTGTTTACCTGAGTGAACTCCTGTAATTTGATTGTACTTTCTGATAGGGGCAGATTTGTAGGTCTTCATCCTATCAGATCCTGTGGAGTGTTTTAGTGCTGGGCTGCTCATCTTAGCCTTATCTCAGCCTCTGGCCAGATGAAAGCCTTGAGAAAGCAGCAGATCACTTCATCCTTTGAGATCCATTTGTCACTGCTTCCCTTTGTTTTGTGTGAGGGGGAATTTCCAATACATTTTCCTCATAAAAGAAGATGAGGGAGATATAAACCAGCAATGATCAAAATCTTCCCCATAAAATGAAACAACAAGGAAAGCCAAATTGGCTGGGAGAAAATATGAAGTAGCTGGGCTGTGCAAGAGTCAAGACACAACGAGCAACTTTCACTTAATATGGCATTTTCTCAAGTCCAGGTTTTGTTACTGGGACTGTCTGGGGATTCACGCTGTTCATTGGAAATTGGTTTGGGTTTGTGGCCATTACTGGTTTTGCAAATGTTTCTAGGGCAATATACAACAACAAAGGTATTGAAAAGTGACTAGTGGGGTTTGGGTTGTCTTTCTCCTTCTTCGAGAGGAATCCAATTTCCATATGTTGGTGGGGCTGGAGCAGATCTCCTCCCAGAGCAGAATGGTGGGCATCTCCTTGGAAACCCCAGCTCCAACACAGAATGTGGCCAGGGATGTCACTTGGACAAACATCTCTGCTCATCTTGGAGCTGGCAGAAGTTCTTGGGATGATGAGAAAACATCCCTCACCCCTCTGGTGGGTGATCCCTGACAATGCATCGTCTGCAGTGGATCTCATCCCACAGGGAGAGCAGCAGCCCAGCAAGGGGCTGAGGGATACCCTGTGTGGGAAGGAGAGATGAGAGGGTGCCTCTGTGCACCCAGGGCAGCAGCACTCTGGGCTCACCTGCAGCTACAAAGGCAGGGGTGAAGTGTGAGAGGCAGAGACAGGTGATAGCTCTGGCTTTGTTCGGAGCTTACTGCAGGGGAAGGGAACCAGCAGTGCTTAGGCAAGAGTGTCTGCTCTCTGTGGAAGCACTGGGGAGCCCAGCAGGGCTGGGAGGCCAGAGACAAGTGCTTTATAGATCTTTAGAGCTCCTGTTGTGTGGGTAGCTCTGAGGAGCAATCAGGAGACAGTATTTGGTCATCAACATCGTGTTTAGTCTCCATGGGTTCCTCCTTTGCTGATCACAGTTTAGTGCCCCATGGGGTAAATGCATCATTTCACGCTGCTAAAAGCCACCACAAATGGCTCCCCAGCCCAAACTCTTCTCCTTGCTCTTCTGCTGCTGCAGCACCATGGAAATGACAGCTACTTTCAGGGTTACAGAGGGGAAGCCAGTGCCCAGGGCTGCACACGGAGCTCCTGTGCATCCTAGTGTTCATCTCCTCCCAAGGCAATGCCGTCATACCCTGCCACAGCTGCAAGCGATGGCAGAGAAGTGCCAGGTGCATTTTTGGAGGAGTGGGGCAAGAATTAGAACAGCTTCAGTCAACAGCCCACAGCAGAAGGCAGAACTTTATTGACAGGCCTACTGAAAAGAGATGTGAGCCCAGTCTTTCAATTCAGGCATGGCTGGATTGGGAATTCAGATATGTAGAGGAGCAAAAGAGCTCTAAACCCAAGAGATGAGAGCCATTGCAGAGATGCCAACAAAGATCCAAGCCTTGTCTTGGTGTAAACTTGAGTGAATGCTAATTGAGTTAGGGAGTAAATTTGATTTAGAGCCTGGGACAGTGGGATGGAAAGGGGCCCACTCATCTCAGGAAAGACAGTTTTAATGCAGACAGCAGCTTTTTACTTCAGTGCCCTCCCACACATTGAAGGACTGGGTGTCCTGCAGAGGTTGGTGCAGCAGCAGGGTGGGAGGGTGCTGGCCAGGAGGGCACTGGGGCAGAGGAACGGGGCTGTTTACACGCTGTCGGTGCTGCTGGATTGTTTCTTTAGGTCATGGCGTGCCAAGTATTGTTTAGTTTAATAGCCCTGTTAATAGGATTATATTTGCCTGCACTATTACGTGAAGGAAAATGATTCCTACTTTGAAAGGAAAAGACACTTCAGTAGCGATGTTGCAAGACACACATCTGTCGTCAGATGCTGCTACTGAGCTCAGATGTCTCTGGGCTAGAGCCGAGGCTGCTTCTCATGCTGCAGTGCTGGGCTGGGGTGGGACACGCACGCACAGCACAGAGCAGGGGAGCTCTGCACGCAGGGCTGGGGCGAGCAGTGCTGGAGGTCCCTGATCCCTGGGGAGGTGTCCCGGAGCAGGGATGTCAGCTGGGTACCACAGCTGGGGTGGCACTGCTTGCCCAGGTAAAGCTAAGTCACTGCACACCGGTGACTTTGTGGCTCATGCAGTCTGTCAGAGCTCCTCCAGGGCACGAATTTACTGGGTGTTCTGGGATGGTCCACGGAGCACAGCTGGGACCTTGGTGCAGTGCACAGCTCTCTGGCCTGAAGGCTGCCAGCCTTGTGTTCTCTGCCCGTGTCTGCCAAGAACATCTATGCTCATTTAAACACTTGGCTCCATGTTTCTTCTACTTCTGCCACCACCCAAGCAGGGTCAGGTGGCTGCTGGCAAATGAGAACTGTGACAACTTGACATAAGGGGTAGAAAGTGCAATGAGCAGAATAAGAGCCCGGGAGAAGTGCTTTTCATTTGTGGAGCTCTAGAAATGTTTCCCAATAGACTACTGAGCAGCTGTCCTAGGTTACAATATTGGGGTGTATTCCATTACCACCTCGAGCTGCAATCTCTTTCTTTCCTTATCTCGTGACTCAGGGATAAGTCTCTCCAGGAGGAGCTGTTCTTTTAGCCACATGGCTGATAAGATCACAGCATTTTATTGTGAGATGCTCCGCCCAGAGGGAGGAGCCAAACGATGCCATCAAGGATATAAGTGGGGTTGTGCAGAGAGCAAATAAATCCCCTCTTCCAAGAGGAACAGCTGAGACCTTTTCTGCACTGGACCTCCAGAGGGAAATTATATCAGTCTACAGGTCCACTGCTTGGACAGAACCACATCTGCTACCACCGCCCTAGCCAGCAAGTGTCAGGTTGTATCTCTGACTCTGTCAGGGGTTCTTCTCTTGTGCTACTGTATGTATTCGGTTCTTTGTTCCCTTTTTCCTAATAAATTGTACTTCTGACTTAGAGCCTCTCACTGGTTTTGCTTTTCAAACCAGGACAGCAGCTCAGCTGCTCATTGATGAATTCTGGCTTTCTGGGCTATCTGCAACAGGAATCAAACATGGACAATTCCCCAGCAAGCAGCTAGAGGAACGATGCATCCTGGGATTTAGTCATTGATTTATGTCTAACCTTTGGAGCCAGGGAATGTGCAGAAGTCGTTACCAGGTCCTCAGCAGAGGTGAGCCACTGACAAACATGTCTTCTCAGCATGAAGCTGACCTGTTCCTGCCTTTGTCCAGGACAGCAAGAATGCCAGCTAGAAGGTACAAAAAAGACCCAACCAACAAGGTCCACTGTGTGTTGCACTATCCAGCCTTACTCCATAAAAAGGAACTAACAAGCAGCATCTTGAGGGCTGACAAGCAGCTGGTGTGTTTCTAGATGGGTGAGGGTCTACCAGTTCCCAGAGAAGGGTAGGGCATGCAATTAAAGAGTGGAAAAAATACCCATGCCCCTTTCTTCAAAGGACTTTTCTTCCTGGGAGTTGGAGAAGGGCAACAAGCAGAGATGTTTTTAAACCCAAGCCCCTTTATCCTTCCCAGTTGCCCTGAACAGCCTTGGATGGGCTCTTCAGTGGGGCAAGTGGTCAAGCACAGCAGTAGTGGAAGAGCACCAGTTGTCTGGGTGTGGGCACTAAGAACTGGCTTCCACTTTTGAAAATACTGAAACTGGGCTACAGGCAAATTCAGATCTGTGCAATGTATAAATCTTCCATCTAGGCTAATGTGTGTGATTTTAATCTCTTCCCCACTGTCTTCCACCCAATATCCGAGTTTTTCCCAGCCCAGAAGTCCCTGTTGTTCCTTCTGTCCCTTCCACTTATTCTGCTTGAGCCAGGAATCATAAGTGCTAGGTGGCTTGTGTTCCTTGTGCCTTCCAAGGAATTCCTTGTGTCCTTCACCTGCTGGACTTTGTGTGGGAGAACATCATCTTTGTGACTCTCCTCCTGGTGTGGCCTCATTTCCCTTTCCCTGGGCTGTGAAATGGATTGCTTTGATAAAAGCTGGGCAAGCACTGCCTGCAAAATGTCACGAGCAGAGAACCCTGCCTCTAACCCTCCTTGTGTCACAGAGACCGTGGCTGGGCACTTCATTTCACCCTGCCATCCAAGCAGGCTGTGTCCTAGCTCCTTACACAGTAAGGACAGTGTGTCTGGAGGATGGTGTGAACCTGAGGTGGGCTCACCTGCCCTTTGCTGTGTCCAGCATGGGCTTTGCATCACCTTGGCTATTGGGGATGGCCGGGAGCTCCTGTCTCCTGAGGACACCCAACATCCCTTGACCTCCCCACTGGCTCCCAGCTGCCAGGCTGTGTCGATGGCTTTGTGTGGCATTGGCTGCTGTGACTCAAGGTGGAGAGTGACTGCTGCACAAAGCATCCCCTGAGAAGAATCCAAGCAGGCGGTCCTGGATGTGGCAGATGTTGTGAGGGGGCTCTGAGGTCTGTGCTCAGTGGCCTGGCCACTCTCTCTCAGATGCTGGGACGAGGACATGAGAGGCAGGAAGGGCTGGAGGGAGGAACCAATGGGCTGGGAGGTGCAGGGAGCAGGGAATGGTCTGTCTGGCTCCATCTCTCTGCCCTGTTCTGTTTGACTGAAGAGCCAAGAGGGACAGAGATGGCTCTGAGCTGTGTCCTGTCACCCTGTGCCTCTGAGCTGTGGGGATCTCGCTCATGGATTGGGACACTGAGGGGACACATGGGAGTCTGTGTTTCTCTGTGCTACGTGTGTGTCTCAGAGCAGGATGGGCCCTTGGGTTATTTATGCTGCCAGCTTAGTCATCTGCACTGAATTTGCCTTTAGAACTGCCAGGGCACCTTTGGGGAGCTCAGAGGACAGGGCTGGGTGGTGGGAGCACTCCAAGCTTTTGGCCTTAGCCAGAAGGGAAGCAAAATATCTTGGCCATGCTCTAAATAGAGGCAGATGGGATAGGCATCTCCACTGCTTATGGACCAAATTTCTCAGGGTCAGGGAATGTTCAGGGCCAGAGAAGGTCATTACTGTTTTGTAATGGCACAAGAGACAGAAAAACCACCATTGTGTTAGACCAAAGAATTGCAGATGAATCCTAAACCAGAGACTGGCTGCGAATGGTGGAAAGGGGAAAGGAAAGAATTTTCTCCCCACAAATGGGGAAAGGTATGGGGCCAAATCTGTAATTTTGCCAGAAATTATTCCATTTGTGCTTGTGTTCTTTATAGAGGAAAGTACTGATTTCTGTGTACATTCACCTGAGTTAATAGAAATATCTGAGATGAAGCAGAGCCTCTTTCATCAGGATAAGTGGGTATTTAACACCATAGAAAGGTGCAAACACTGCCCTGTACCCTCTGAATCCCTAGTCAGTGCCAGTGCCAGTCTATTTCATCATAGGTCCTTTTGCAACATTTTTACACTACGTGAGCACTTGAATCATGTATTTGGTGCATCAGAGGCCTTCACTTGAGACCCTGGTCCTCTCCCTAGGGTTCCTTCCTGCTTCCTCCAATTTTCCTTATGCTCAGGGAGGTGTTCTGCATCATGAAACTTCTCTTGGGGCTGACTGAGGCCACTGGAGATGGGGCAGACTCATCAACCAGCTTATTTTCCGTCAGTGCTATCGAAGCCAGCTTGTCAGCAAAGGATAAGCAAGGTTGGCCAGGATTTTTGGTGCCTCCTACAATTTCAAATTTTGCCTTTGCCAGATTTGTAGGCCGTCATTAATGGGGCTGTTTGGTGGTTAGGGAACTGCTGGGACTTGCGACCTTGCCTTGCCCAGCACACGGGCATCTGGAGCAGGAGGGATGCCAAAGTGCTCCATTATATAATGCCAGTTTATATCTATATAAAAATGATAGCTGCAGGGAGCCAGAGCGAGTCTCCTGGTGGGAGTGCAAAAGCAGAGCCATTGTGTGTGCTCAGGTTTCTCTCCCTTCAGCAGTGCCTCACCTGTGCTGGTCAGAGCCAAGCCCACAGCCCCATGTGCGTGACCGTGGCCATCACATCTGGGACTGCCGTGTGGACAGAATGCAGATCATAACGCATGACCTGCGTCAGAGCCTGACCTTTCCTCCTGTAAACTATTCCGAAGATGTTTATAAATGTCTTTGTAATCTTTAGCTGGTAAGATCAGCTAAGAAAAATTTTACAAACAGGAAGGAATATCTCAGTTCTTCAGTGGATTTATTTGCGCTGCATGATTTGTCCAGGTGTATCTGTGAATGGTCTCCTGGCCTGAGAACTTCAAGATTCTGCCTTCAGATGAGTCCTAAGAAGTTAATTGACACAGCATTCCAGAAGAAAGCTCCTTTCATTTTGTGGTTTGCTATGAGAAGGATTTTTCTCAGCTTTAATATCTGCAGGGGGTAGTTACAAAAGCAGCTGTTCTGTCATTAAAGGAGGATGAAGGAGTCCTGTCTGACTGAGCAGCATATTCATTCTCCTCCATTAACTCTCTGCTGAGATTCACAGCTGAGCTGACCAAATGGTGTCAAAGTGGGGTGTTTTTGGGCGTATTCTTCTCTTCCCCTTTTGTAAAGTCTTATCAACTCTTGGCATCCAATGAAGAAGAAAGAACACTAAGAGAAGAGACTGCTTTATGAAGTGTCTAGACTTAATGAAAGTAGAGAGCACCAGGCCTCTCGTGGGAGAACCCCTTTCAGAAATATCCAGAGAAAGATGGTTAGAATTAAATTTTATGGGGACATCTAAATTCTCTTGTGGAATACCACGGCAGAGATAAACCCACGTGAAGCTAAACGACACATTTGGTCTATTACCGTGATCAACAGTTGTAACAGTTCTTATTACACCGTCTGTGGCCCAAGTCAAACCAGCCAAAAGCTGTACTGGAAATTCAAAATGGAAATTAAGCCTGACATAAGTTTCCTCTGGATATCACCATTAGTCAGGTTGCCCACAGCATCCAGCCTTGCAATAAACTCCAATGTATCCTTGCAGGCCTTTGGGGATCTCACAGTTTCCTTTGAGGGATGAGGTATTTTAGGGATATGCTGGCACAAAGTGCTGCTGCTCAGCTGTGCTGTTTCTAGTCCCATCCAGAAAACAGCTGCTGGGTCTGGGGCTCTCCCCCCTTCCTGTGGTGTCTCTGACACAAAGCAAGGCTCTGAATTTTTAAGAAGTCATATGGTGGCTGCCCTGGTGTCCCTCTAATTGCTCTTGTCTGCAGAGAGGGAAGTTCCCTGAAATACCACTTCTCAGGCCAGGGAGATCTCCTGACATGTGCCTTGGGCAACGCTCCCTCCAGCCCTGTTGCTGACTCACAGCAGAGTGGCCTGGCCTTCCACAGCCATCCCCCACCTCCAGCACAGCCCCACAGGAGCCGGAGCCACCATCCCTGGGACCTTCGTGGTGGGTCCAGAACCTCCCCAGCCTGCCCCAGATGCCATGTCCCCACTCAGCAGTGGCTCATGTCAGCTGTGCCACCTTGAATCATCTGTCCAGCAGGATGTCCAGCTAAGTTTGTGGCCCATTAGCCTTTTTCTAGCTCAGGAGGTCCAGACTGGGGAGGTCTGGTGCTGACCCTGGTCACTGCAATGCAAGGAAGATATTAAACTCTCAGAGAGTGTCCAAAGGAGGGTGGTGAAGATGGCAAAGGGTTTGGAGCTGTTTGGGAGGTGGCTGAGGAGGGCACTTGATCTGTTCATCCTGGAAAGGAGGAGACTGAGGGGATACCTCGTTGCAGTCTGCAATTTCCTTGTGAGGGAAAGAGGAGAAACAGGCACTGATCTCATTTCTCTGGTGACCAGCGACAAGATCTGAGGCTGGAGCTGTGTCAGGACAGTTTTATGTTGGATATCAGGGAAAGGTTCTTCTCCAGAAGGTGGTCAGGCACTGAACAGTCTCACCAGGGCCGTGGTCACAGCCCCAAGGCCGCCAGACAGCACTCTCAGGCACAGGGTGGGATTGTTGAGCAGTCCTCTGCAGGGCCAGGAGTCAGATTTATTGATCCTTGTGGGTCCCTTCTAACCAGGATTCCATGACTCTGTGGTTCTGTGAATGTCTCTATCCGCAGCAGGCAGGGATGCTGGGGGCACCCATGGCGTAGGCTCCTTCTCTGGAGGGGGCTGCTCTGAGCCCAGCCCCGTGGCATGCCTGTGGCAGGAAGCTGAGCCTGCAGCAGGCTTTAGCTGGTGTGTAATTGCTCAGCCAGCTGAGCCTGGCACCCGGCAGAGATCCGGGATGAGCACAGAGCCTGCCTGTCTCCTTGCGGGATGGCAGAGCAGCGCAGAGCCAGCGGCACGGCCCATGGCAGGGGTGAGGTGTGTGACCCTGCAGGCACCCAGCGTGGCACAGCTCCCTGCCCCTGCTCCGCTCCTGGGGTCCCCACAGCCCCCCGAGCCTGGGCATGGGCACAGGGACAGGTTCCAGAGCAAAGGCACCTTCCCTGACCTGAGCCAGCCTGGGGACAGAGCTCGATGTGCTCCTGGCCAGAAAGGAGGGAGCAGTTGAGAAAATGAATACAGTATTTGCAAGGACTTCAGGAATTGTTCCCTTGTTAATAGAACTGCAATTTGTGGAAATATGATGGAGGGTGAAGGTCTGCAAATACTTAGAGGAATAATGAGCATTGTAAGCAACAAGCACCACAGGGGAGTATGAGAAATAGATTGTACCAGACAGGCCATTTCTGCATAATTACACAATTAGTGGACTGGGGAAGACAGCGGATAACCCTTCGCAGTGTGCTGTGGTGCGGCGCAGACCGTGCTGGAGACTGGAGCACCAATTAGCTGGAATAGCTCACAAAATGTGGAAAGGCTGGATGGAGGGAGGAGCAGCCGTGCTGAGCACCCGTCTGGCACGGGAGACAGGGGAGATGCTGCCCGGGAGGAATGGTCACTCCCCCACAGGATAACGTGGCGGTGATAACGGGGACAGGCGTGGAAAACCCCATGCTGGGCTCTCAAAAGGTGCAATGCAAATGAGGGGAGAGAGCAGGGAATACATGTCGGCAGGGAGGGTTTTGACAGCGAGCAGAAAAGGATGATTTTGGTAATAGTCTGCAAGAAACACAGCTCATACCTTTGGGCAACAACAATTATAGGCAGAATTATGTAATGAGAAGGCGCTGCTTGGGAAGCAGTAATTTGGAGAGAGCCCTGGTTGTGTGAGCAGATCACAAGAGCCCCATGGTGCTGAGCTCTCTGCAGAGGTGGCAGTTGGTGGCATCTCCCTGGGCCAGCTGTGGTTTTGGCTGTGCCATAGTGAACAAGGCAGTGGTGAACTGGCAGTGACCCAAAAAGACAGTGGTGAAGGGTGGGAGGTCTTCCTTCAGCCTGGAGGAGTCAGAAGAGGGAGGGAATCAAAGTCTGGAGATGGCTCCTCTTGTGCTCTGTGCCCTCACACCTGCACAAGAGACAGACTGTTGGGGAGGATAAATAGAATAACACAGATCTGCTGCTTCTTCCCTGCTACAAAGTCAAAATTGGGTTCTCCCGGGCTCTTCTGTCTCTGGATTTGAGGAGTTATGCAAGCAAAGTGCTCTCTGCATTGCCCTGATCCTAAGGCAGCCCGGAGCAAGGCACAGATTTGCCAACTCCACTCCTGGTGGGACAGAGGGCTGCCTGGAATCCATGCGGGCTGATCTCACCTGCCTGAGTAGCTGGTGCTGTCAATTCAGGCTTTTCATACTGAATTATTTCTGGGAATCACCAGGGATTCCCGTCTCCACTGCCTTCCCCACACATCCTGGAGGAATTCCCTCTGCAGCTTGTTTTCTGTGCTGACATCACCTGGCTTCCCCGGATCCTACCCAGGGAGAGAATGTCGCTGTTCTCACGTCTGCCCGAGCTCCCTCCTTCCCTTCTCCCATGGGCAGAGACAACAGCAGATGCTTTTCCCTGCCCATCACTCTCCCTGGAGCACGAGGAGCAGGGCTGGCAGCTGTGGCCCTGCTCTGCTGCTGTCCCCTGGCCACCCAAAGCACAGAAAGCCACAGCCAGCCGGGGTGACAGTGCCAGCAGAGCCTGCCCGGGGGGAACACAGCTCACAGTGCTGGAAACACCAGCACCTTCCCTGAACACGACCTTGGATGTCTCATGGTCTGGGCCTGGAAAGGATAAAGTTAATTTTCTTCACAGTGGCTCACAGTTGCCATGTTTCAGCTTTTTGATCAAAAAAACCACCAATAACACACTAAGATTCCAACTTTTGTTAGAGTAGATTTGGGGCTATGCAATAGGTTGGGAGGAACACAGGCAGGTAGATGACCTGACCACAGAGATACTCCACACCATTCGACATCAGGCCTGGCAGTTAATGGGTTAACCATCTGCTTGGGAGCTGGCTGGGCATCGTGTACTCATGGAAGGGGATGAGTGATTGCCTTTGCATCACTTTTTTGTTTTGTTTTTGTCTCTTCTACTCATCCTTCACTTACAAAACAGTTGTTATTATTGTTATTTTTATCCTGACCCCCAATTTTCTTGCTTTTGTTCTTCCTTTTCTCTAACCTCATCCCAATGGGGAAGGGAAGGAGTGAGCCAGCATCTCTGTGATATGTTATGCTTAGCTGCCCACTGGGGTTAAGCCCCAGCATCTCCTCCATGGATTCAAATGCAGCACATCCAATTACTCTGCTGCTTCAGGCACATTTTCACCAGGCAAATACAACACAGAACAACATGTGCCCTGCATAATGTACTTGTCCATCTGATCATGCTCTCCAGCCACAACATTGCATTGAGTGATGCTGTATCTGCTTTTCTTGGTCTTTTAAGGTCCTGGAAGAGGTTTCTGGGAAAGAACCTTAATTTGGGTAGAGATACAATCTCTAATTGTTTTTTTAAGCATTTCTCTAAGGCAGAGCTCAGGTGTTCTGGTCGATGTCCTTGCAGAGGCTTTCCAAGATGCTAGTGTGTCACTGGCAGGACCTTGCAGCTGCACTCTCTGGGGCTTGCACAGAACCAGAAGCAAGCTGGACCCACGATGAGGTGAGTCCTTCCTGTATGGACCCTCATGAGCTCTTACACACCTGGGATCTCCTACATGCAGCCTCCTGCCCAAGTTCAGATCTCTGGAAACTCCAGTAACAGCTTCTGATCATTTTTGCTCCATGTGGTCTCAGTTCCTCTTGTCCAACCTTTATCCTGTCCAAGTTCTCTCCTGAATAGGGGAGCTAACACAAAAGATTTTTCTGTCCTTGGCTGTGTGGTTTTGGATGCCTTTTGCCTTGCAGACATCCCATGGGTCTGGGCAGCAGCCTGTGGGTGTAGGTGTGAGGAAGTGATGGATATGTGGGACAGGGAGGGGTGATGCTGGCTCAGAGTGGTTGCAGGGAAGCAGAACCTCCCACAGAGCTCTCCAGGCTGTGCACGGGTCTGGCACAGTGCTCAGGCAAGGATCACTCTCTGATCCACTCAGAAAAGCAGCTGAGGTGTCAGAGTGCCCCTCGCATGGGCTCTGCCCCCACTTCCACTCCCCCAGCTCCAACTGACCCCGTGAGCAGGCACAGGGCTGAGCTGGAGAGGCTTCATGCTATCCCTTAAATATAAACATTCCTAAAAGCAACTTTCCCATTTCTTTGTGGGAGGCTATAACCTGCTGGGGCCTTCAGCACTTTAGCAGAGTTGCCTCTAGAGAAAAAGAGACCATAAGAATTCATGGAATTCTCCACAAAACTTCCTAGCCTTTTCTGGCCAGACCTAGTTGAGAGGCTTAGAATGGAGGCATGAATGGAGGATGTCTTGTTCATGGATTTCACATGGAAATTGCTGTTGTTTGCAGGGGCAGGAGGTGGAAATAAAGAGGAATTGTTAAAGGAAATGGCAAATGTCTCTTGCTGGGATGATAAACGTCCAGGAGGATTTCAGAGGTGCTGAGGGCTGGGGTGGAGGGGTCAGCAAGGAGCTGAATTCTGCTTTTGTGAGTAAAACTGTGTATGGTTGTAAGACATAACTGCTATGTGATAAATCCTATGAGGATTTGATTCCTTAAGGATGAAAGGGAAAGGGAGATGCCATGTGAAATATCCTACTTGGGCTGGCTGTGCCAGGTCTCTCTCAAGCATCCACAAGACTTGTTCCCTCTCAGAGCTGCATGTGCAGTGGGTGCGAGGCTGGATTTGGGAAAATGCGGATGGGAAACTGAGAATGGCAAAAATGCCATTTGCAGGGATATCAGGAAGTGCTCGAATGGAGCTTAGTTGTCCTTATTGGACAGCTGAACAGCTGTACTTGCTAAGTGGTTTTTCCCTTTTCCTTCATGGCAGCAAAAGATGTGGCAGCAAGAGCTGCAAAAAGAAGAATGGTATTTTTAGCTTAAAAATACCTTTCCCAGCTTGTCAGGGCCAGCAGACAAACCTACCACACAGCTTGTGTCCAGCTGGTGGTCCAGGAAGTGCCAGTATCTTGTCTTCAGGCAGGAGATACTTGTGAGGGGACAACCCCCAGGGTCTCATGCAGTGCCATGAGGGCTTTGCAGTGAGTTTGCTTCAGAAAACTGCAGGTGGGACTCTGCTTGTCAGGAGCCTCAGCTTTGCTGCTTTCACGATGCCGTAGCCTTTTTGTTGGTATGCTGTGCCCAGTAGGGACAGGGTCATAGAGAAATGATCTCCAGCAGATTGCACTGATAAGCCAAAGGGATGCTGACAGGTACAGTCCTACTGTGCTTTCCTTTATTCCACATCTCCAGAAATAATGTACAAGTATTTCTGGCTACTGCCAATTTTGGGCTGACTCCACCGTCAAGCAGGAGCTGGAAGTTCCAGGACAGTCCATGGAATGTGACACAGAGGTTCTCCAGAAGCTGATGGCCACCTCCTGGTGATGCCAGTGAAGGCAGAGTTAAGCCAACAGTGGAAGATTGTGAGAACACCACAATTTAAAATGGTTCATTGTGCTCCCAAGATTGCTGCTGTAAATGCAACCACAGACGTGTGTGGAGCGTGCGCGCCTGACTTCGCTCCTGGATTTCGGAGTCTGCAGCCGCTGGAACCGGCTTGCTGCCTGGATTTCAGCTAATATCAAGGAGCAGTGATGGCTCAGAGCTTTTTTATTAATCCCCATCAGGCCGGGAGGTGTTGTATTAATTTCTTTCCAGATGCAAAGCTGGCTGTTTTTCCCCGGAGAGCACACTGCTGCTCCGCACGGGAGCAGTGCCTTCTGTCCTCCCAGAAGAGAAGCCAGAGTGCAGAGCAGCAGCGTCGCTCTTCTCCACCGACTCCATTCTCCACCAAGCTCATCTGGGATCTTTCTCTGAAGAAGCAATTCCACACCATCAGATGTCACTGGACACTATGTAGGGGATGAGGTAGGGAGGTTCTCTTTTGCCTGATCTCTGTTCTGATTTCCAGGGGATTATAAAGGATCCCAACTTTTTGGGTTTGCATATAGGCAAATCCTAACGGGGGTAAAGATTCTCTGCCTGGTAAACTCGCCCTGCTGCTCAGAATTCTGGATTTCGTGCAAGAATTATCTGTGCTTAAAGTATGGCTCAGCCTCTTATATAACTACATCCCTCCTCTCCTTCAAGACTAAAGCTGTACAGGAATTGTAAAGACTGAAAAACCCATGTGTTGATGGTGGTTTAGGTTATAGCTCTCCACAAGGCTGTTTAAAGTCATAAACATGAAAAGCTGTTTTAGAATGAAATATGAAGTGACTTGTGAGAGTACAGCTGTTAAAATGTGTGCCGAACACCAGATGAGGCACCTGGGACACCAAGCTGGAATCCACTTGCCATGGGAAGGTTTAATTGTGTCAGTGCAGCCACAGGAGGACTGAAGTCGAGTGCTGAATGTAGCTCCCGTGTGTGTGTGCTGGGATTGTTCAGGAGAGAGCGTATTCCATAGGATCCATGGTAAAGCTGGATCTGGAGGGCGGGTCCCTACCCTGGGACGGGGGCCAGCCCGTTGGATAAAGTGTCAAGATATACAGCATGTACACCTGCCAAGGCAAAAATTAATCTGCATGTAATATTCTTCACCTGTCACAGGTGAGACTGGGATGTGCCAAGGTACAAAAACAGCCACACAGGGTGTTGCTGGTGCTGATTCTTCCCATCACAAATCCCAGGCTGCTCGGGGCCAAGCCACACACTGCCACTTCTTCTTAGCCTTAGATTTTAATTTTCTGATGCTGAAGCTGAGCTGTGCACAGCTTCACCCTCTGAGCACTGTTCAGCAGTAGGGAATCTTTGATTATTCATTCCTTTGGAAAAAGAGGCAGGGGAAGAAAAGGTAGGGCATCATCTTAGCTGCACCTCTTGCCTTTAAAAACCTCTACTAAACACAAGGACTTTAGAAAGATTATCCCAAGAACAAACAGACTTTGTGGCTTTAACAGGAATGGAGGCAAATTTGCTGGAGTGGAGGAAGAGCTATAGTTTATCTTCATAAATGGTGGGGAGGAACTTAAAAACACAGTCCTCATGTGAAGAAATTTGTGGGGAAAGCTAATTCAGGATGAAAATATAATTGCAAGAGAAAAGAAGGGAGGGAGAAAAATGTGTTTTTCATGACACACATTCATTTGGGACACACGTGCTGGGAGGCAGCTATCCCTAGGAATAAAACGTTGAAGTCCCTCAAAACTCGGCAGATTTAACACCAAAACCAGGAGAACTGTGTTTGGGTCTCATTATGCCTGGTAAGTGCTGTCTTATGGATTTAGGTGGTTGTATTAATTCCTCGTGGTTGGCCTCAGGACAGTGCTTATGGTGGATTTCCATTGATTCAAAGTATGAGAAGGGAGATCTAATAATACAGGTGTGTTCCACTCCTGAGGATTCCACAGAACTGTTTTACCAAGGCCGAGGAAAATTGGATGAAATTGGTTGGGTGTTAAAACATTCTCAAGAAAATGAACAGAACTCTGAGCTCTTTGACCAGAGGCCAAGAAAGCTGAGATTTCAGAGTCACAAATATGGACAAGGTTTATCCCATAGATGTCCTATCTTGGTAGCACCAAAAGCCACAACTGCAAGCAATAAGAGGATCAATAAATTTAGTAAAGAGAAATATAGGTCGCAATCCATATACATCTGGAATTATGATGTGTAGACAACAAGAAGATTAAAGACATCTGGACGGAAATCACCTATCAACTAGAGCTCAAGTACAGAATTACAGGACTTTACAAACATGTTAGCTAAGAGAAATATGGTAATGATCCAAAGAGTGGAATAACCAGTTGGGAATGATCATTCATAATCACCCAGAAGACACTAACTGGTCAGTAACCACTATTGGTGGACAACTGCTGTCCTGTGACAAGGAAAACAGGGAAGGTCTGGAGAAGAGAAGGCTTCAGGGAGACCTTATAGCAACTTTCAGATACCTAAAGGTGCTTACAGGAAAGTTGGAGAAGGACTTTTCACAAGGGCATAGAGTAAGAGGATAAGGGGAATGGCCTTAAGCTGAAACAGGGTAGGTTTAGATTAGATATTATGAAGAAATTCTTCCCTGTGAGGGTGAGGAGGCTCTGGCACAGGTTCCCAGAGAAGCTGAGGCTGCTCTATCCCTGGAAGTGCTCAAGGCCAGGTTGGATGGGACTTGGAGCAACCTGGGATAGTGGATGTGTCCCTGCCCGTGTCAGGGGTGGAATGACCTGAGCTTCAAGGTCCTTTCCAACCACAACCATTCTATGGTTCTAGGTTAAAACAATGTATATTAGGCTCCAACTCCAAATCAGCCAACTAGGGAGCTTTAATGTCATAGTTCAGAGCAGGTTTGCTCAGGTGCTGTCTGGTGTTCACATCTCAGCTTCTCATTCAGCTGTGCCCCAGTGCTCGGTGTGATGAGGGGAGTTCTAACTGCAGAGGGGAGTGTTGGAAGGTCTCCTGTGCCCCTCACATACAAGTGAAGGAGTGTTTAACAAAGCCAGTGCTGGCAGGAGGTCACTGCTCCATGAGGTGTTTCTGTGAGATCACTGTCACCAGCAACATGCAGGTGAAAATGCTCATAAAATCAGCAAGAGACAGAGACTGGTGGGGTTTCAAGGGTCAGTGGAGAGAAAGAAGCTGGAGAGGGTACTTGGTGTGGCTTGGCATGCTGGCCCATTGAAAACAAAACGAAGCTTCACCACAGAGAGTGGGGCTGCAGAAAAGTAAAATAATTCCTCTTGGTGACTCCGTCTGGCAGAGCAGGGACTTGGTGAGACCCACAGTAGAAACACAAGAGGGACAGATTTTCCATGTGAAACCCAGTGCCTGAATGTAGCCCTTGGGAGTTAAATGGCTGGGAAGGGGTGGCAGTAGGGATTTTGCCTCTGTATTTTCCTCTGTCCACAAGAGACAATGGAATAGCGCCTGGTTTTTGTGTTCTTAGCTTAAGTAGGATATTGCAAAATGGGATAGCCACAGATGTGATCCTGAGCTGGAGAAAATGCCATGCAGCAAGGAATGGAAAAAAAAAAAAACAAAACCTTGATCTGTTTAGCTTATCAAAAGAGAAAATTGAGGGATAACTTGATTAGAGAGTGTAAGTACTTCCATGGGAGAAAATACCAGTTGCTGAAGGGCTTTTTAATCTAGAGGAGAAAACAAGAGTAAGAAACAATGGCTGGACAGTGGAGCCAGATATTTCACTTCAGAGCAGGCAGACTTTGTTAACAATGAGGGTGATTAACCACTGGGAGAGGATCCCAAGGGGGCTGATACCTCGTTCATTTCTTGGTGTCCACACACCAGGCGGGAGCGCGTCTCTGGAGGACACGCTTTGCTCACCAGTGCGGAACTGGATTTGATTCATGGGTAACTGGATCAAATGTGCTACCCAGTGCCCTACAACCTCTGGCCCCTTTGGGCTTTTGAAGCCCTTAGCTGCCTCTGGGAATGATTTGGCAGCTCTCTGGGGTTTTCCAGCTGGGGATCCTGATGGACTTTTGAGGTGATGTCGCATGGGTAGCCTGCAGAAGGGGACTGGGCTGAGTCACTCATCACATGTTGGACTGTGGAAAGGGCTTGATTAACCCCCAAGCAGGTGAGATGTGGGCTTAACCAACCACCTAGAGCTCCAAGAGGTGGAGTACAGAGACAAGAAATACAGGTAAGGGCTCTCCAGCTATTCCTAACTTTTGGAAAGACTTCCGGGGACAGCAAAGAGCTGGGTGCAAGGGCAGGTGAAGTCACTCTGATTTATGGTGGGAACAACAATAGGAAGAGAAAGGCCAGCTTAACCCCTCTGCAGGATAAAAGCAAAATGGAAATGGTTGGCAAACCTCTGCCCTTCTCTTTAGACTCCACTGCCTCTCTCATAGCACTGTCTGAACCTCAGCAATTCCCCAAAACACTCATTTCTGTGATGCTCAGAAGCTGTTCAGAACTTACTTTCAGTCAGAGACAGGATCAGCAAGTGGAAAACCACCTCTGGACTTCATGTGTCCAAGGCACTCCGGGTTGGGGCTTCTCCTGTCCCATAGCCCTGCTTCCCTCACCCTCCCATAAAATCCAGGGCATCCCTTCAGCCAGTGAAGGGCAGCGAGCAAACGGTTAAAGTTTTGCTTCTCCACCCAGTGGTGGGTGTTGTCTGGCAGAAACAATATAAGAACAGTCGGAAGTTGCAGCTGGCAAGTAACATTTGGAGTAGCAGTCGTGGGGCATATAGATCTGGTGTGGACTGTCCTTTCCTGAGACTGTAAACACTTGTGCAGAATGTCCGAGAGCAAGAAAAAAGGGAAAGGAAAGAGCAAAAAGAACAAAGAAGGGAAAAAAGGGGAAAGAGAACCTGACCCAGGAAAAGGTACTTCCCATTTTTAACAAATTTTACTTAAAGGAAGAAGAGACAAGTCAGCAGGAAAGTACTTGTGGGTTGCATGAGGGTGCAAATGCCAGGGACTGTTTGCCAGGCGAGTGTGCAAATCTCTGCATCTCATTCATATTTCATACTGTTATAGGTCTGCTTTTGTTACAGGTCTGCTTTCTTATTCATCTTCTCTCTTTTTTCTTCTATTTTTTTTTGTTTGTTTGTTTTGTTTAAATACCCAAAGCCCCAGCACTTCAGGGCAATATGCTCTGTCATGAACTCAGCTCCTGTCATGGTGATAGGGGAATTGAGGGGGTTTGTGCTGATTCTCTGGGGGTTCTGCTGTGTGGTGATTTGCTGTTTAGTTGGTTGTTTTCTTGCTTTTTCCTGAGGTAAATATCAAAAGTCATAATTTTGGAGGATCGCAGGTGCTGTTCCTTTAGACAGACCAGCTCTCAGAGATCCGATTTTAGTTGTAGCCTTGGTTTTTGAGATAACTTCAGTGAGCTGTAGTGAAAGACACGTGGGGTCTGCTGATATGCTGGTATTCATGAAATCAGGCTGTTCTTCAGAGATCTGACTGTTCTTTGCTGACTGAGTAAGGCAATATTTATGATATTGCCAGGATTAAATGTTTTAACGGATACAGTTTGATTCCTGAGTACATGGGTACTGCAAGAACTGTCTTGGAAAGATACAGAAGGTTTGGTGGTAATGCAGCACAGTGTAATTCCTTTCTCTCTCCTGGTATCAGAGAGGGATTATCCTGGGCTGTTTCTTATCTGTGGTTTATCTGGCAATGCATTTGGAGAGAGCAGCAACTGTGTCAGGCTTTGTGTTTTATCAGTGTTAAAAGAGGCTAAAAGCTGGACCGGGTCCTGTCCTGAGCCTGTCAGTTCAGCTCCTCGCTTGCCTGGCTGCAGTTCTGCTCTTGTCCTGCTGCGGTGACATGAGTGACCGCTCTTGACCTGAGCAGGTTTGTTCTGCCTTTGCACTGCCATCACTGGCGGCAGGATTTGCCCCTTCCCTTTTTCATCCCTTTAGCCTGGGAATGGAGACCCTGCTGTGCCCAGAGCAGGGGCTCCTCCACCAACTCTGCCCTGAGCTGCTGGGGTGGCAGTGGGTGCTGTGACAGCAGAACACAGCTGATATTGCTGTGGGATCTGGGAGGAGGCTTTTGGGAAAGCTTCAAGTTAGGGAGCTTGCAATCACCAGGGAGAAGCAACAGCTACTGGAAGATGACAGGCTCTGGAGGGGCTCAGGAGGGCACAGGGGTTGGGGGCACAGGGCTTGGGGGCTGTCTCAATCCATCACCAGCATCACCCTGCCCCTGCCTCCGAAATGAAGAGGGCACAGGGCGGTGCCTATATCGTGGGCATCTCCTTTGCTGGGAGCAGGAGAGGCTGGTGCAGTGGGAGGCACTGGCTCAGGCACAGCGGGGACATGGGGCACACTGGGACTGCCCAGGGAGCAGCCACCTGCTCTGAGAAGGGCCAGGTGAGAGCTGAGCCTCAATTCTGTAGTGCCACTTCAAAGCCCTGCAGTAGTTCATTGCCCTGGAGAGAAAAAGGAAAGACCCTTTACCTGTCATTACTCCCACTGACAACCAAGTCTTCTGCTGAGATGCATTGTCAGCTGTTTCATCACATATAAATCCCACAACTGGCTGGAGTGGAAACCCCCCTTCTCCCTACTAATGGATCCAGAGTGGAATTGGGGATGGTTGCATTGATCATTGGCAATGATTGCAGTGATCAGGTGGTGGAGTCACCATCCCTGGAGGTGTTCAAGAAATTACTGCATGTGGCACTCCATTCTCTGGTCTGGTTGAAAAGGTGGTGATTGGTCAAAGGACTTGTTGATCTAAGAGGTCTTTTCCAAACTAAATGATTCTATGAGCCTATGATTCTATCATCCCGTCTGTATCACAACCAGAGAACTGAAAGGTTCTGTATTTGGCTTGCACAGCATTCTTTAATTTGCATTCCTTGTTAAGTGGATTGTTTAGATCCAGGTTGCTCGTTTGCCCTGTGTTGCTGCAGAGGTTGCTCTCTCTTTTTACTCTGTGGGTCCATTAGAAGAAGACACTTAACCAAGTGTCAGTGGTGTCCTTGAATCCAACCCCACTTTGGGTTGGGCTGGTTGGGTCCAATGGAAGCTCAGAACACCTTTTCACATCATGGGTCACCTTTGCTATGCGGTCTAAGGGACACCCTAGCAATGGTTCCCCAAAAGAACCTTTTAGGAGTGAGGAGCTCCTCCTCCCACCACTTCTGAGTGGATGCCCAGGTCCAGGCACACAGACCCTCACTCTGGGCAGCAGATCATCCCGTGGACCATTTCTTCAGCCTGAGGCTGGACCTCAGACTGCTCTCCAGCATGCCCAGGCTGACAGAAAAACCCAGCCCTGGCACACCCCAGGACCCTGGCTGGGCACTGTCAGGGGGAGTTGTGTTCTCTGTTTTCCCAGGCTAATGGGATGTGCTGAAACCAGGAGGCAGAAGAGGCATCTACAAAACTCTCATGCAGTATCTACAGATATCAGGACAGGAACACTCATTTGATTGTCTGTGCAGGGGGAAGTAAGGGAATGATGGCAGCATGCAAAGCCTTCATCCTTCATACTGCATCCCTGAGCAGCCTCTGCTGAGGGCCAGACTTTGATCCCTATGACATTCTGACAGTCTTGATCTACCCTTGTGCTCTTAGAAGTCTGCATGGAAAATGACACTCAGGCTCCCCTTCGGGGTGTGCTCTGTAGAGCCCCAGGACAGCTCTGGCATGGCCAAGGCTCGCCTGGACTTCCAGAAGTGATGTCCCAGCCCTGCCAGCTGCTCTGGGGGAATTGCCCCAGGTGAGGCTCTTCACTGCCAGTGAACCAGAGCAGCAGAATCACCTCTGGAAGGAAGAGAGGGCTGAAACAGTAGTTTCAAGAAAGAGCATCCATGTGCCGTGGGGTGTGCTAGATTTCCCATGAGGTCTCTGAAACTCAGGGGATGAGAGGATTTGTCTTCCACTGCGGCTTTTAACACAATTGTTTTGGCTTCTGTGAATGTGTAAAAGAGGGTTGCTGATCTCGTGTGAAGGGCTAGCTTTATTTTGAGGACAAGGACTATCCTTAAGCTAAACTCACATTTTCATGCCTCTAGCGATGCAGCTGTCCTGAAGTGAGTGCCTTGGCTACAGCTTTAGCCAGTGGAAGAGCCTGTGAAGGCCTCCAGAGGGAGATGGTGTCCACCTATGAAAACAAACCATCGGGATCCCTCTTTCAGACATTTGTGACAGGCATTGAAAAATAGACAGCCCATGTCCCACCCACCACATGTGGAAGACACATGCTACAGGAACTACATGAGCTGTGGGATGTAGGAACAGACCCACAAATTAATATGAAATGCTCCCACAGAGTTCAAGTCTGGGAGAGAACTTCCTTGCTGCGAGAGAAGATGTATTTTGTCATGTACTGTGCATGGCACGGGGCAATCAAAGTCAAGACACTGAGACAAGACTGTGGGTGTAAAAGCAGCTGCCCAGACACATTCTGAAAGATTTGGGGTAGACTTTGGGGAAGTGGGACAAATGGACCAAGACCAATGCCAACGTTGACTGCGGAGCTGAGCAGAGCCAGAGCTGTGGCAGGGGATTGGGATGAGAAAAGGGCTGGAGGAAGCCTTCCTAGTGAAATAGGCAAGGAGCAAGTTGAAAAGGGTCTGCATTTCATCTGTACTTTTGTGAGGTCACTTGGGGAGAGAAGACCAGAGAAATGTAAAGCATTTGGTTGGCTAAATTCCCCAGCAATTCCAGGCATTCTCTCTTATTTTTATTTGGTGTTGAGGAAAATGTTGTGTGTGCTTCAGCTTTTTGTTGTTCGTCAATGGTAATAAGCTGGCAGCACAGGCACTGTGCTTTCTCTTGAACTGCCCATGGCAATTGCTAGTGCTGGAAAACTACTCAGAGAGCAGGTGAAGAGCCTCTGTAGAGAGTATCTCATGTTTCACTAGGAACTGGCTTGACCTCAGTTCCTAGATGAGTCAGGAATTGGTAGAAAGGTTGTGCAGAAGGGTATTGCAATTGAAACTCCCAAAGCTTGAAGGGGAAGGTGCCCCTGGGCACGAGCCAGCAGTGGGACTGTAGCAGAAGCAGGTGCACATTGCCCAGGTCTATGAGCCTGGGTGCTTTAGAGTGCTGCTGTGTTACCACAGGGTTTGGGGAGGGAGGATGGGGAATGTGGAACCCCCTATGCTGAGTGCAGGCTGTATCTTGTAGCCTCAGAGATACTCAACAGCAGCACAGGCACAGCAGCTCCTTCACTGCCACCTCTGTGTGGGCTGTGTCCACGCTGCAGGGTGAACACGCTCCTGATTTGTTCTGGGTTTTCTGCTCGCAGGAAAGACTCCAGTTCTGAGGAGCTCGTAGAAATATTAGCCAAAAAGGGTTGTTTACAAGAAGAATAACCCACAGCGGATATCCTACAGTAGCAGTTCTGTTTTCCATAAACACCCAGGCACACAAGGTACCAGATGTCAGCTGTGCTCCAGGATCTGTCCACATGTGTGTTTCCAGGGGCTCAGTCCATGGGCTGGTGTTCCATGTGGCTCAGAGCACACATGGGGACAGTTACCATGCACTGGGGAACGTGCAGGGACTTGCTCAGCTTTGGGAATGGAGGGGGTCTGACTCACAAGCTCCAGTGATTCATGCTGGGGTAAAGGAAGAAGTAAATCCCAGCTCCTTTCTAGTCTTCCCTGGAGCTCGGCTGAAGGAAGGATTGAACAGAGCACGCAGTTCTGTTCCTCCACTGTCCGTGGCTCATAGTCTGAGGTGTAAATACCAACAGGAGTTAGAGGAGAGGGACCCAGCAGGGTTGAGGGATAACCCATCTCTCCACTCAGGCAGACTCCAGGGCTGGGAACGCCTGGCAGAGGGGCAGGATGCAGCAGAACAGTACTTTAGTAAGTAATCCCACTGTGGATCCAAAAGCTGGTGAGTCAGAGCCCTGGGCATTCCAGTTTCAATCCCTTTTTGGAGGTGTAAGTAACCTGGGAAAGGCAGTCTCTGGAAAGAGGAGGAACATCTGGAGAGGAGCTGAGCACAGCCTGGCTGCCGACCTTGGAGGTCATGCGCTCAGCTCATTCTCCTGCCTCATTAATGTGATGGGCTCCAGCTGCAACCTGGCTGAAGGAAAGCTGTGCTGCCATGAGCAGCCTGGCTCTGACATCCTTCCTCCTGCCTCTGGACTCCCAGAGTCCTGCTCTGAGCCCAAGGCTTGGCTCAGGGCTGAGCTCCAGTGGAACTGCAGCCAAAACTGCTCAGAGAAGGTGGCATGAGACTGTGGCAGGTTGTGCTGTGGCATAACTCCTGAGGCAGTGAAATGGGGGGAGAACAGTCTCCTGTTCCTCTGACCCCTTCTTATTTTCCCTCAGATTTCAATGAGTGCTTTCAGGTGCATGAGGGGGGATGTTCAGCATGGGGGTTGTATGACCTGTGCCTTTTCCAGGGCCTGAGGGCTCTGTTACAGCTCTTGGAATAGGCAATGAGTGGAGCTTTGGGTAACACGCCTCCTGCTTGGCTGTGCTTGTTTCTTCTGGCAGCAAAGCTCCATTAAAAAACACAGTGTCTCTTGAAGAGAACTTGTAGAAATCAAGTTCAAGATGAGCTTGAGAGATGCAACTGATGCCTAAGATCCTAAATCCAGGCTGTTTCCTTCGGCTGAGAAGTCACAAGACTGAAATCCCAGTAAAGGCTGGATGTCTGTGCTAGAAACAGTGTTGAGAGCAGAGGCTGTGAGATAACCTGGAGCTTTCTTTGGGAAAGCTGCACCTGTGTCACTGAGGATGAGGCCGTGCAAAGCTGGGCAGGAGCCTCCCAGCTCTCCTGGCTCAGCCAGACTCCCTCGGGGCTGTGTGGAGCTCCTTGCCCTGGCTCCTGTCAGTGTGTGCTGGCAGGGAAGGCACTTTGGGAGGGCGAAGGCCTCTCCAGCAGGGCTGGAGCTCGGACATGCATCACCTGCTGTGCTGACCTCTTGTCTGGGGCAGGCAGCAAAGTCACATGGCTGGGAAAGGGGACTCTGCCCAAGGGGGAAGCTCTCACTGCACCCCAGGGGACTGGTTGGGGAAAAAACAGTTCCCTCCACATCCCACGGGAGTATCCAGGCACGGAGAGGCGTGCCTGGTCTCCAGGCTGAGTCCTGCTCCTGGCTTTGGTGCTGTGCCCAGGCAGCAAATGGTGTTTGAACCAATGTGACCTGGGGTGGTCTCCTCTCCAACCAGGGCAGCGCTCTGTTGTTGCATTTTTGAGATGTTTCAAATTGTAACAACAATACAAGAGATAATGGTAAAAATTAAACGTTTTAGGTAATTAATAACTCTGGTAATTAGGCTTGGCAGACTCAGGCATCAGTTCTTATAATGGATTTTAGTTCAGGCGTGTCTGGAAGGCAAGAGGTCCTCAATTGGAGGGAGAGGTGCTCTGCAGAGGAGATCAATAACCACACGAGGCTGTCTCCCTGCAGCAATGGTGTGATCAAACTTCTGAGGAGTCTGGTGGTCTGGAGATCTTCTACAATGTGCTTCATCCCTACGATCCCCTTAGATTTTTGACTACAAATAGAAGCCAGAGCCCAGTTTTTCTTGCTAAATTTTCATCCATGGTTTGGATGAGGAGCAGAAGGGAACCACACTTACTCTCCAAGACTGATATTTGGTGGCTGGCAGATCAGAAAGACAGCTACAAATGTGTGAGATGGACAGAAAAAATGTTCTTTAGGCAAGCAGCGAAACTTTAATTTACCCTAACACTACACTAAAGTCAGGTGCTTTAGTGTTTAGTTCATTTATTTTTAAAAAAAGACACCCCAAAAATTTGAACCAGATTTTCTACATCATTGACCAATGCTTGGAAGCCCTTCAGAGGAACTTCTTTTTGGTGTCAGAATTTGCACATTTACTTAATTTGAGGGTAAAATCAGGTTGAAATCCATGCAGCAGGTTCTCAGCAGATGTTTCTCTGACCTATCTCCTCTGGCTTTTTTGGTGGATGTGTGATATGTACCAGCTGAGCATCCAACCCTCTGGCTTTCAACAGTTTTTGATTTGAAGGCTGGGACTTTATTCCTCTCCAAAACTCTGTGTGTGTACATATGTTTGTGCTCACATGAGTTTTTTCTTCCACTTTGAAGTCCACAGGGCTTTGCAAGAATTCCCTGGTTCCTGATGTGCTCCAGCCCTCTGGGGGTGTGGAGATGCAGTTTTGGCTAGCACAGTACTCTGGCAGAGCCTGTACTGACCCTGATGCTCCTTCTGTGTCTCTTGTACACCTCTTCCTCCAGTCACACCACTGACAAAGCCCCCATGCTCAGCATCTCCATCTCTGGCTCAAAGCACACCAAAAGAGCTCTTTGGTCCCTGCCCTTCCCCATCCCTTGGCTTGACCCAAGTAAGAGAAATCTCCTTGCTCTGGGGGCAGACTGGTCTTACTCCAGCATCAGTGCAGGTGTGGGTTTGTGGAGTCTCCTCAGAGCCCTGGTGTTGGCCACATTCCAGATCAGCCAAGGAGCTCGGGTGCCAGCAGGGAACTGGGTTTGGATGCTCCTGGGAGACAAAGGTGCTCCCCTGAGCTTGGCCACATCCCCCCTGCCTGCACTGCGTGCCTGCTCAGCCGTCTGTCTCCTGTGCCCATTTCCCAGCTCAGGGGAGTGGGGCAGGGCTGGCAGAGAGGAATGTGGAGTTAGGGTAGGGTGGAGGGTGGGAAGGAGGATTTTTCAGCTGCTAGCACAGTCCTTGTGCACACAGGGTAACTAGCTTCAGCTGTGCCCATGCAAACCTGCTGCTCTCTGCAGGAGAGAAACATCAGCTGCACTGCAAAGCAAAAAAAAACCAAAACAAACAAACAAAAAACCAAAACCACCTGCCCCATTCCCATTGCAGAGCTTGGAGGCAAGAGGAATTCTGGTGGGGAAAGAGGTTTGGGAGACACCCCAGAGCCCACAGCTGGGGTTACATTGCTCTTTTTTGGGTAGACAGCTGGAATACAAGGCAGGGCTTCCTCAGCCTGCCCTGCTCCATGATGCCACCATGGATGGGCACAGCAGCTCCAGCTCCACATCACAGCAGACCCCAGCACTGCCTCTGCCTTCTGCCATGAGCAGAACGAGCTGCGGGGCTTGTGCCATGGATTTGATGCCTGAAAATTGCTGAGTGTTAAAGTGAGTGGTTTGGATCCTTGCTAACAGGTCCCTTGCTCACAGGATCCAGGGGTGGAGGGGCTGGAGCAGGGCAGTATGTCTTTGGAAGGCCAGGAGTCCCCCTGATCACTGCCCCAGGCACAGCTCATTTCCCTTGCAGAGATCTTTCGTGTTTCATCTGCTCGTTCAGGCTTTTGCCTGAAGGGCAAGGACAAAGAATGCAATGAACTTCTTGGCACGGAAGTATATTTTGCTTCACGTTTGTCAATAAATGAGATTAGGTTTCTGTATTTGTGCTGAGAGGCTGCGTGAGAGGCACGTTTAATGAATGCTAAAATAAACTCTCTGGATAGCTGTGGGGTAACAAACACAGCTAAAACTTGCATCTCAGGAGAGATCCTGACATTGCAGAGATGCCAGTTATATGACCAAGCAAAAACGAGTTAGCCTAAAGCTAAAATTACCCTGGATCTTTCATGAAATGATGACTTGGTACCAAAAGCAGCATGTGTATGATAATGACCATGCTGCTTCTCTGCCTGAAAGAACATTTCCTACTCAGTCCTGGGTTATTTCTCCCAGTTCTTCCAGGTATGAAAACTCTCTGTCCAGAATCTGAACCTTTTATCCTAAAAACATAATCTCAGAAAGATGGGAAGCAGCATGAATTGGCTGTTCCTGGGTGTCCTTCCCACTGCCCACCCTGATGAGTCCTGACTTCCCCCTTCTGTCCAGCAGGGCCAGTGAGACCGTGTAGGAACAAGGAAACCTTTCTGTGTTCAGAAACAGACACACGTGGATCCAGGGAGAGTCCTGAAAATCAAGGTTTAAGATCCATGAAGAAACATGGATGGATTTCAGGAGGGTCACCTTGAATCATAGAATCATAGAATCACTGACTGGTTTGGGTTGGAAGCGACCTTAAAGCTCTTCTCATTCCACCCCTCGCCATGGGCAGGGACACCTCCCACTGTCCCAGGCTGCTCCAAGCCCTGTCCAGCCTGGCCTTGGACACCTCCAGGGATGGGGCAGCCACAGCTCCTCTGGGAAACCTCAGGTCCTCCCCACCCTCACAGGGATGACTTTCTTCCTAACATCCAATCTAAACCTCCTTTCTTTCAGTTTACATCCATTTTTCCTTGTCCTATCAAATATCGTGGCAAATATGGTGGTAGCTGGGGGAGAAAATGGCAAAACTCTGGAGGAATGGCTGCAGATGATGATGGAATGAGCACTGGGGATTCTTGTGGGAGGTTGGGGGAGGAGGGCAGTGCCACCCCCCATGCTGTGGTGGCACTCTGGCAGCCCTGCAGCAGCCACCGAGGCTGAGGGTCTGACTCAGCTTTCCTGATTCACGGTTGTGCACTTCCAGGCAGGAGGGTGAAAAGGTTTGTTGGTAACCAAAGAAAAGCTGTCAGGAGAAAAATGTTCCTGTGAGCAGACAATCCTGGCTCCCTGTTGTGGCAAACGAGAAGGGGCACTGCTGCAGGAATGTTTCCTGAGGGGGTTTTGCTGTTGGATACCAGCGCTGGCAAAGCAGCAGTAAAGGCACAGTACAAACTGGGGCTGGTAGCCCCAGCACAGAGCCCTTCTGGCAAGTTTCTGGCTCTTCAGTGCTCCTCTCTCAGCTCATTCTTTGAGGAGGGTGCAGTGCTGCTGCTCTGCCCTGCTGGTGGTGTAGGCACTGCAGACCCAGCCCATGCCAAGTGACCTTGGCTTCCATGGGCCTAAAGATTTAATTCTTTTCAATAATACTTCTGCCTCTTGTCCTGGCACACTGCCCTCCTGAATCTGCAGACAAGATGTTGCAATGCTCCTCTTGTTGCTTAGGACTTTGCTAAGCTGCAATTCAGGAAATTACTCCTTTTTGTGGTCAAGCTTATCCATCCTACCTGCAGCTGGTGGATAGAAGAGAAAGCAGGAGTGGCAGAGATTGTAGTACAATGGAAATAGGTGGATAACAGCTTTCAAAACCCCTTCTGTCCATGTAGCATGTATTTTGTTGGTTTTTTGATTATTAGGACTTCTTGAGAGGTTTCCTTGTCTATCCTATATTTAGAAAATGTGGGCAGGCCATGCCATTTTAAGAAGCGGCCTTGTGTTGGCAGGGCCATTGCTCATTTCATGAGTTGTAACATTTTCCTGTTGGTAGTGTTTTGATGTGCTGTTTGAGGGAGATTCTGTGAGTCACAGCTCTGGTTCTCTTGTGGGCTTAGGTAGGTGTCTTGTTCATTTTGGGGTCTTAGAAGGCAAGAAAGAAGCAGTTGTAATCTGAAGCACTGCCAGCAGTTTTGGTTTTACTGCCAGAGCTGTGATAATCTGGTATTTCCCGTAGAGCCCCAGGTGCTGTACTTGCTTTATTTTCTGTGACTTTTCAATTTCTCTTACCCTTTGTCCTTGCAGGACAGAGCCACACCGTGTGTCCTGACTGGGCCGCAAACATTCACAACATCAAAGATAACAGCAAGCTCCAAACACATCTCTAGGTGGAAATCTCCTTCTGTTTAGTTCAATATCACCATTTTCAAGAAGGAGAAGAGGCCCAGTTCATGATTTCCAAATGAGCAGAGCTGCGTGTCTGGTGTCTATCTGTCCCCTCCTCTCCTCCTTTCCCCTTCTTTTCTTCCTGGTCTTTTTTTGCAGGCCAGAAGAGGCACTGAATGTGTTCTCTGGGGATGGAGAGTGCATTTCTCTGGGCCTGTCCCATCTCTCCTGCCACATGCAGCAGCTGCCTTGCTGCAGTCCCGGGACCCTGCAGGCTTTGGGTGCTTCCCCCAGCAGCAGCGTTTTTCTGCACTGGAGCCTCGGGGCTTGTCTGCACAGGGAGGCTCTTGCAAAACATGCTTGGCCTAGGGTGGGAATTTAAAGGGAAAGAACCGTTCTGCACCAAAGTCCTGCCTTACACCCCCTTATCCTGCAGGAAAAGTCCGGTGTTTTTAACTTGGAGCAGCTGCACGCGGCCTGGGCAGCCAAGGGCTCCTGTGGCAGCTCTGCTCTGAGCTGGCCTCGGGCTAGCCCTGCACGGGAGGTGAGGGCTTGGCAGTGGAAGCTGTTCTCTGTGCACCCAGAAAAGGGGCAGCACTTAGGACAGAGCCTTCCTCAGGCTTTTGTACCCTCTGGAGGAGCCACGCGGAGCTGAGGCCACGCAGAGAGCCTGAGCTGACAGTCCCTTCCTCAGCACTGCCCTGGGAGAGCTGCCCTTGGAGTCCAAACCTGTCCGAGCAGCCTGGGGCTCAACTGGATGAGCTGTCCTGAGCCAGCAGCCCTTCAGAGCTGGCTGGGGGGGCCTCTGGGAGGGTGTTCAGCTTTGGTCCTCACTGAGCTGTTGGACTGGTCACCCAGTTGTCACCTGTGTCCCACCCATGCCAGACATGAAGCTTCCTGAAGCTTTTTCCTCAAATCCAGTGCTCCAGCACTGTCTCAGTCCCACCGTGCCAAATCTGAGATGCACCTGGGAAATGATGCTTTGGGGAGCTGAAGGTCATCTGTGGGTAGACTGTCTGCTGAGCTAAGGTCTCACATCCCAACTCCTTGCTGTGAATGGAAGTCCTTCGCCTTTGGGAGAGCAGGAAGGGAACCCTGAAACACCTTTCACCCCACAGGATTGAAACATGAGGTCTCTGAAAGGAGAAGGGACACCGTGACAGTACAGAAAGTCATGGAAATGTAGCATTTCCTAGGTCTCTTTGAGGCCAAAGGTGGGAGCCCAGACATCCCTGGTTGCTCCTGGCTGGTTTCATCCCCTGGAAGTTGTCACTGCAGCCACTGAAGGCAAGAGCATAGCAGGGCTGGCAGCAAGGCAGACATTTACATGAGGCACAGGCATGCTGTCATCTGGATAAACTTGGGAAAAATGCAGGCAGAGGTTTTGTGCCTCTGGGCATCAGGGCAGGAGAGCAGCCCTGTCCATCAGAGAATGCAGAAGACTTCCCCCCTGAGAACTGTTCAGAAGCAGTAAGTGATACTTGCTGCATTAAGTGGGGTTCTTGTCTAGCAAGGAGCATGGTCAGACCCAACATGTCAGCCTCCCTCAGCCTGGTGGTCCTCCCTGGCTGCTTTCTGTGCCTGTCACGAGTCCCCATGTGTCACTGAAGCCTCCCCTGGTTCCTCACTGCTGGAGTTGCCTTGCTAACAGAGTTGGCTGCTTGAGGACTCATCAGGGCTGAAATGATTTATTTCTCAGCCATTTACTGCAAACGAACCATTGGAAGGCTTTCAAAAGCCATCTTCTCTTGACCTAAGTTCAGCTGAATGTTTTAGCAGCATCAGCTTTACATAACACGCCAGTAGAGGGAATTCTGGGGGAATAAAGTTTATGTTGATAAACAATCCTTGCTGACCAGGATCTCCCTCTCAAAGTTGAGTGGTTATTCAGAGGATCACTGAGGAGCTGGGAATTACAAGCCAGCTGCCCCAGAAAAATGTGATGACTTGCGTGTTTACTCCGAGTGTCTGATAAAATCCCAAAATATCTTATGACAGCAGGTAATTCTTTGCCAACATTTAGATTTCAGTGAAATGTCTTGATAGAGCCCTAGCACCCCAAATTAATTCCAGTTGGTGAGGACAGGAGAGCATCACATGGGCTGAGAACTGGGTGGGGAGGACCATGAACAATGGATTAGGATAAACAGCAGTGTGTCGAATTGTCAGGGGAGTGAAGGAGAGCGCAGCCTTGGGAGCTAGAGCCGTGCCAGCTGCTGCCCTCCGTGGTGACTGCACAGAGTTAACCTCTGAAAGGTCTCCTTGGGACCCTGCAGCACATCCAGGGAGCCTCTCAGGGCTCTTATGAAGTGGGATCTGTTCATTGTCAGTTACCTGGGAATGTTTTTTCAGAATATCCTTCACGGGGCAGGGCTGCTGTGTGATCCTGTCTGAGGTGTCCATTCAGCTTTTGTTCGTGCTCACAAAGACGCTCCCGGTTAATTAGGTGATATTTTGTCCAGGGATTTATTTACCACCAAATTATAAAGGGAGGGGCATAAACTGAAAAATGAGGTGAGAAGCATAATAGGGCAGGCTGTGCTCAACTGTGATGTTCCATCTTTGTGATCCCCTGGCTTAAGGTGAGAGCTGGGTAATTGCTGGTGTGGGTCCTTGCTGAAAAGCACCATTGGAAAAGCAGATCTGGGATGGAGCCTTCCTCTACATGTGCAGGGGTCCTGTGACTACAAAATCTGGGATGAATTCTTCCTCTGTACATGTGCAGGGGTCCTGCAACTACAAACAGCATCATCTAGGTGAGCATAAAGGCTTTCTTCTCATGGTGTTCCAGGCCTGACCATTGGGCAGGGGGCTGCTGCTGCAGGAGCAGGCAGAGCAGGAGGGTGACCAGCAGTCACCTTTCATGGACTGTGAGTGGAACCTCAGCTTTTACATGCTGCAGCCAGGGGGAAAGTGTGACCCCCACGGCCTCAAAGCAGCACTGAAGTGTCTCTGAGCTGTGTGTGACAGTGGAGCTCCCGATGCTCCATCCCAAATAGGCAGAAAAGCAGAAAAGCAGCGCCAGTATTCAGGTGTCTGAGAGGGTGATTCAGGCCCTCTGGATTTCATGGACACAAGGCTGCTGAGAGCTCTTCAGCAAGGTGTGGGAGGTAGTCACCATCTCTAGAAATGAAAGGAGGATGAGACTGGGGCTTAAGGGTGATAGTCAAGGTTTTCAAGGTAATGGATTTTGCAAAGGAAAAAAAAATTCATCAGCCTCACAGCCAAGATTGAGACAGGAAGGACAAAGAGGAGTGATTGTGGTTATCTATGGTTGGTGGAGCTGGCATGGGCAAGGACAAGAGAACAGGAAGAAGGGGTAGTGTAAAGGACAGGACAAAAGGAGAGATGGATTACACCTTTGGAATGATGGAACATCTCTTTTGCACCTGGGGACCAGAAGAGCCTCACGAGTCTCAGTAGCTGCCAGGGTGACTGTGTTCCCCTGCTCAGCAGGGCCTGTACTGGCAGCCTTTCTGCCAGGGCAATTTCCAGAGGGAATCCACTGTTGGTGAGATTGTGAGGTCAGGATCAGCTGTATCCTAGAAGCCATCCAGGTCCTGGGGCACCCTGTGGGATGCAGTGTGGATGTGCAGTACAGCTTGGCTGTGTGTCTGGATCTTGGTGAGGTGGATGGGTGTTGCAGATCCCCCCTTGGAGCAGGGATGTGATCTGCTCAATTTCTGAGTAGTTCTTCCAAACTTATTTTTGTAATCCTATAATTTGTTGTCCCCCCAAATCCTGATTTTGGATCTTTCCAGGTTAGTTCTGTAGATCCAAAGGCCTATCCAGGCTTTTCCAGGGCAGCTCATCAGCATCACTGTATCTTCTACAGATTCATCAGAAAAAAAGTCCCATGCATGGGGTATTTGGACTGAGCATTTCCTACAAAAATGTTCTCCAGAAGAGGACACCACACTCTTTCCATCTGTTTTTCAGTGTTCTCAGGCCCCTGTTAATCCCCTTTTGGGTTCTAGGTGGTTGCATTTCTCTGCATGGAGCTGCTCAAGGGTGGCCTGGGGAGATGGTGAAGGGGGGCAGTGGGAGTGCAGAAGTGAAGGAGCAGCTCTGCAGGAATTTTGCTTCAGCAAAGGGTCTGAGTGCAGCCTCTTCTTACCTGTCCAGCTCCACTGCCTCCTTACTTTCCCTCTGTCACTCCTGCATGGAGATGAGAACCACCCATGCTTACAACACAGGATGAAACCTGCATTGTGCCCTGTCTTTGCCCAGGTCTTCCTTGGATCCCAAACTCCTGCTTGTTGTCATTGCTGCTTAAAATTGGCATTTGTGGTGCCATCCAGAGGTCCTGGCTGCAGCATTGTTCCCCTTGTGCTATTCACAGCACAGAGTCATAACAAAAGCCAGTCCCTGCCCCAAATATATTAAGTGGGAATCTCTGGGAGGAGGAAATGGAAGCACAGAGAAGGGATGTGAATTGTCCCACTTTACGCAACATTTCTGGGATAAAACCCAGCACTATTAATAGATTTTTTGCTCAACAACCATCTTTTGTTCAGAACTCTGGTTTTCACCTTAAGTTGTTTGTGTTGTGCAGGATCTGCTGCCCAGTTTGGTGAAATTTCCCATTTTGCGACCTAAAGCTAGACATGAAGCAGGTCAATAAACCCATGTCCAGTTTGAACTAAGAATAATTTCCCTGCTTGAGCCGTCACAACGTTGCCTATTGTCTCCTCTTTGCCCACACTTTGCTGCGGCATCGTTGGTCTTTGTTTTCAGTCACTTGTGTTCTGCAATGGCTCCTAGAAAAGTACACCTTCCTCTATTCCCCTTCCTCTGTTCCTCTTCCCTAAATCTCTCTGTGAAGTAGCTGGACAGCCAGCAAGGGTTGGCTCTCATCACAAAGTCAAATCTGCTTTACCTTCCTTCTCATTTGTTGCCTATGAATATTCTATAAAGTGATCTTTTCTGCCAGAGAAATGTTTGTGGAAACAGAAACTGTTGATTAAATTTTAACGAAGAGTCACAGGAAGCAAATTTTAAAATTGCAACTGTATGTTTGTGATAATAAGAGCTCTGTCATTGCTGTCAGGGATTAAAATTGATGCAGGCCACAAAATCTCTTCACCCAACCAAAATGAGCCAGAGTTTTTTGATTTCTTTTTTTTTAAACACAAGCCACAAACTGTTCATGAGCAATTTACAAGCCAAAAATTAGCCAGGATGGCTTTCCAGAGAATAGTTCTGAAGAATATCGCAATAAGCAATATTCAAATATAAAACGAGGGAAAATAAGGATAAAAAAATTAATCAGGAAGAGCTGACATCCTGGAGACTCCTGGCAGCTGTAAATCAGCTTGGTTGGGGGACATTTCAGTGGAAGCCACCCATTGCTGTGCTCCAGTGGGGGTCCGGAGCTGCTCAGAACAATGCTGGGAAGCCGCACTCTGGACAAGGCAGGAGACACGCTGTGTTAGTGTCTCCACTGGGCAGTGCCCAGAGTCCCAGTCGGAATTTACAGCTCGATTTGCTGCTTCCCTGCAGCCCAGGGATGAGGGTGGCCCTTCTCCCCGGCTCCCTCGGCCGGGCTGGGGATCTCTGCCCGCCGTGGTCTCTCCTGCGCGGCTCCCGCTGGGTTCCACGGCGGGCTCAGCCGCTGGAGAGGGAGCGGATCCTGATCCCAGCGCTCCAGAATGGCACAGACCCAGGGTGAACGGGGCACTGGGACAGTGTTATAGTGTGGGGTGGTAATTCCATCCACGCTTGGTGGGATTTGGGCTCGTGGAAAAGCTGTCTCAGGGATGATCTTTAGTTTCTTTCCTGTGCTTGGATGAAAACCAGACCTGCGGTCACTTCTGGTACCAGTGCTTTAAAGCCTCTCTTCAACCAACAGCAAAACTTTTAATCTTTCTAATATAACATTACAGAGAACAAACAAGTCTCTAATGCAAGCCCTGGGGTCTCTTGTGGGGAGATCCCGATAAAAACAGGGCTTTCTGTTTTGGAAATACCCTCTGGTGGATTTGTCTCACACCAGAGACAATGGTGAACTTTCAAAGTAGGCAGAGACATGGGAAAAAAATATTTTAATTAAGACTGCCAGTGGTTGCCTTTGTCACGGAATGCTAGAGAATATTATTTTATAGGTTAAAAATTAAACATCTCTACCTCAGTATTAGAGCCTTCTCACTGAATTTGTCTATCCAGATATTAAAGTGCTTTCTTCTGTGAATCCCTACTTTGTGTGGCATTTCACCTGGTTGTGTGTGGAACATCAGGATGTTCTCTGGCCCAGAACTTCCTGGGAAGTTGAAATGGCAAGAAAGTTTTGCCAGCTGGGCTGTTCCATCTGACCTTCACTTGACCTCTGCCTGCCCCGGATTAACATCTTGTAATTGATCCCAAGCTTCTCTTATTTTTCTCGGCTTGCTGGAGTTAAGCATGGTTAAAAACACTCATTAAAGCCACCTCTCACAGCGAAGTCTGCTGGGGCAGGGAAGGAGGGGGATTCTCTGCTGGGATGGGGCTGGTGTGGGCTGGGGCTGCCAGTCCCTCTGCTGATGCCTTGAGAGGCTACCCAGAACAGAGGCTGGACAGTGCTAAAGGAATAAAGTATTTATTAAAAAGGTAAATACATAAATGAAGTATTTATTAAAAAGGCCTTCAAAGGATACACCTTGGGCAGTGCAAGAGCCTGGCCGAGGCTACACCCAAGATGGACGACAGGTCGCGAGTTTTCACACTTTTGGAAGTTTTGGTCCGTTTACATTTTGGGGTTAATTGTCCAGTTACAGCTCCAGGTTGTGCAGTCCCATCCTTCCTGATTGCTCTCCTCAATTCGCTGCTGTTTACACTTTTTGGGCTTGAAGCTGCAATGGTGTCCTTGGTTCTTGGTCTGCAGAAGGAATGTGTTGTGTGACTGAGCTGTGAGGAGAACTTGCTAACACTTCATATGAAGTTCAGAGTTATATATTAATGCAGTACAGAATCTGTAAAATATGAAAGCAAAAACCTCAGGCATCACTGCAGTGAGGGATTCTGTGGTTCCTGCTCCTCCTGACCTCAGATCTCCCACCTCATTAGTTAATCCCCTGTGTTTGAATGCAGTATATTGAGGGAGGAGGATAGAGCTCTTCAGAAGTGCTGTGCTGCCTGAGTGCAGCCCTGTCCTTCCCTTGGACACCTGCCTGTGATGGGCTCAGGGCTGGGCAGGGAGGGACAGGCGTGTATGGCAAACCTGGCACCTCACTCAGATTTGGTCACCTTCACCTGTTTGCAGTGGCCCATGTCCTGATTTACCTGAAGGACTTGGTGTGTGTGTTTGGGGCTGTGCTGTGTCCTGTTTCTGCGGGTTCTTTGAGTCATAGAATCATCACAGAATCTCAGAATGGTTCAAGTTGGGAGAGACCTTGGAGACCATCTCATTCCAAGCCCCAGCCAGGGACAGGGACACCTTCCACTGTCCCAAGTTGCTCCAAGCCCCTTCCAGCCTGGCCTTGGACACTTCCAAGGATTTGGGAGCCACAGCTTCTCTGGGCACCCTGTGCCAGGTCCTTCCCACCTTCATGGGGGGAATTTCTCCCTGCAATGCCCCCACCAGTCCATGATGGTCTGTCTGCTGTCCTCCCATCCCTGGGAGAGCCCAGGTGGTGCAGGCAGCCTCTGTTAGAGGAATTTCAGCTTCTCTCTGAGCTGTTCTCCTCTACGTTTTAAAGCAACAGTCCTGTGATTCATAAAGCTGTAAAACATCCAGTAGGGTTTTTTTTGGTTTTTTTTTTCATCCCTTTCTAGAATCAATGACATTCCACTAATGGTCATTTGCATCTGCAAATTCTTCCCTGTAATCTGAAAGATTTTAGCCTTTAGCTTTGCCGTGATGTAAGGGGTCTATATATGGTTTCATGTACAGATTTCATAATAAACATTTAATGAAATGAGGTTTTTTTCTGCTAACCTAGATTGTTTGGTCTCCTGGGGTGTTTTTTTCAATCACTTTCCTTTGGTGATTGGAAGATGATGGATGCCACCCGGCTCTTTACCAGGGTTCTAGGGCAAGTAATTTGTGCTTAGTGCTCAGTGACTAGAACAAAGGATTAATATATTTTAAAGTTTTGGATGCTTGGGGTAATTTCTTTGTTGGCTGGGTCTGGATTGGCAGTCCACAAAATATGGGTGGGCAATTTTTCTCGCTGATTGTCAAGATAGAGATAAAGTTGTATTTTATGAATTGCTGTTTCCAAGGTCATCTGGAAATTGAGCAGTTCATAAAACATATCTTTGTTCAAAGATATATTTGATTATATAAAATATGATCCCAGAATCAATTGGGTACAAACAAGATGTTGCCTTTAGGGTTGAAAACACATTGTTAGAGGCATGAAGAGCAGAAATTGTCGCTGCTGTCTTTGTGTGGCTATTGTTTTTGGTCTTAATAGGAACAGAATGAATGACATTTTTCCACCAGACCACTTATGCTCAACTATACCTCCAGGACAACTTCCTGGCCAAAAATATTCAAAACAAACAAACACAATAGCAATTCTACTCCAATTACATTGTTTGCAAACCAGCTAGTATTCATAGAGTACTAGGTTTGGCAAATCCAAGCACTTCAGCCCCTGGATTTTAATATTAGATATTTGCATGTGCATGCCTTGGAGGTGTTGTGCTCTTCAGGTGAGTGTTTGTGCATGGGCACCTCCAGGATTGTGGCAAAAGCACAGCCCAGTTGTCTTAACAATTTGGGTATTGGGAAGCCATCCTTGCCCAGTGGCCAGATGCTCATTGATTTCAGTGGAGCTGAGATTTCAGCCTCAGGCTCTGCACCAGATCATACACCAATTTCAAAACTTTCACTGGAAAGAATAATAACTGGATTTTTAAGTGTGGGAATGATAGAGGAGGAGGAATTTATCAGTTGCTCTTAAATATAAGTGGAGCCAGAATTTGTAAGAGGAGGGTGGAATTTGTGGCTTTGTGGCACTTTTTTGTAGAATCACAGAATCATAAAGGTTGGGAAAGACCTCTAAGATCCCCTGGTTTGAGTTGCCAGAGGATCCTATAGACAGCAAACCTAAATCAACAAACCTGCTTGTAACTTTCCAGTCAATTTTCTTTGGTGATGCGAATGGTCATGAAAATAGAGATTGTTGTGGCTCTCAATTTAAATAGATTTTTAAAAAAATAATAGTACTGTAGATTGGTGTTGTAGTCGCTTCTTCTCTCTTGAGACAGAAGGCTACAGGAACTTAGTTAAAGGAAAAGCAACTTGTGTTAGGGAAGGTATGGGACAAGTAGGGAGGAAACCACATTTGTTCTGGCTTCAGCAAAGTGCTTTCCACACTTCATTCCAACCCCAAACACACAGATCTCAGACTTTTCAGCATCTTCACACTTCTAGTCATCTGTGTCCTTTCCATCAGTGTCTGTTCTGTGTGAATCAGCTGAGGGTGTCCTCAGCAGACCCTCCAGGACCCAGAGGAGTGGCTCCTGCATTGTCACACCTGCGTCTCCAGCTCCCAGAGTGGGACCTCTCCCAGGAGCACAGAGATGAGCCTCTGACTCCTGCTGCAAGGTCATCTCCCATGTCCTTGGGGAAATTTGGGTTATTAACCCTTGCTGTTCTCTGCAGTTACTGCACAGGAGGTGAGGTGTAAATGTCCCAGGTGAGCCACAGGGTTTCGTGCTGGCTCCTGCACTGGAGTCCCTGCCCTCTGAGGGTGGGGAGGCCCTGGCACAGGTTGTCCAGAGAAGCTGTGGCTGCCCCATCCCTGGAAATGTCCAAGGCCAGGTTGGAAGGGACTTGGAGCAGCCTGGGGTAGAGGAAGGTGTCCCTGCCCATGGCAGGGGGCGGAATGAGATGAGCTTTAAGGTCCCTCCCAACCCAAACCATTCACGGTTCCATGACTTCATGATCACTGCTCACGGAGAAACATGGCTGTTTGTTAATTAAAAGGTCAAACAGTGGTTACAGCAAAATGCTGCCCCTTGGAAATTTAAATTTGTCATTGTTGTTTACCTGTCACGTACCCCTGCTCAGCACACCAAGATCTGAGACAGTGGCTACAAAGACTGCCATGAGAATGTCTGACCACGCTTTGGCATAAACTGAAACATAAGTTGCCTGAAGTATAAATTATATTACAGATATTATATTATGTTTATTACTCTGGGTTTGGAGCCTGTAGTTACCCACTGGGGGTAGAGGCTGGCATGGGGCAATGTGTCAGTGTCACACCAAGGTTCTGTCCCGCAGGCTCTGGGCTGTGTGTGGTCTGTGGACGTTGTGTCCACCCATGCAGTAAAGCCAGGGTTGTTCTACAGCTTCACTCAAATCCAGCCCTGTTACCTCCAGGGGCGTTGGAGGGTCACAGACTCTGAGGAGTCCTTCTGACACTGCCACCAAGGAGCTGAGTCCCCTCAGAGCTCCGGCTGCACACGCCACAGCCTGCCTGGGTGCACAGCAGGGAATGCCTCTTGCCCTCTACATAAAAACCTGGAAAAAAGGAGAAAAAACACCCAGTTTGTTTTGAGTTTTTTCCAAGCAGATCCCATGTTTCCATTTCTTCTGGAAGGAGGGAGCTTTCCTCAGAGTAGGTCCCTTCTTTGACAGTTTGGCATTTGCAGCCAGTATTGAAACAAAGTCCAGGGGATCAGGAGCTGCTGCTGAGCTTCAGGTTTGTCTCCTTGTCAAATAAAGGCCAAATTAAGCCCCAGGCAAAGAAGCATCACCTCTGATTAAAACAGTGGAGCCTGTGGGAGTGCATCAGGCAAGAAATGAGATGTATCACAGTGGGGAGAGTGCTGACCCCCAAGACGTGTCTGGTGTCCCAGCCTGCATGGTGATGTGCCAGGAACACATATCCTTACTTTGCAGTAGAGATGACAGAAATGGGAAAAATTCCTTTCAGGTAGAAGTTGCCATCTTGGCAAATGTTTGTGATTGAATTTGGAGCAAGTTGAAGCTGCAAAACAGATCCGATGGAAAGATGAATTCTGTAATTTTCCATGTTAGAGAATGTTAAAATATTCCCATCTGAGACACCTCTCCAGAAGGGGCTTAGGGAACAGCAGCCTTTGAGACCTGACTTGGATGGGTTTCATGCCTGCAGATCTTGTTGTTCATTGAGGCCTGGAAGCCTCAAGGACTGTGCCTGGAGCATCCTTTGTGTGTCTGGGTTCCTCTGGGGAGAGCTGGGAGCTCAGACCCATGGAGGCACCGCTGGATCTGCAGCTTCTCCAGCCCAGCACAAGAGCCCAGTGGAAGCTTTGGCACCAATGTGGAAGGGCTGTCCTGAGACCAATGGCTTAGGCAGGCTGAGAAACACAGCTCCTTTCCAAGAGATCACCTGTGCACCTTCCTCCCCCCAACTCTGGCACAGAAGGGGTGTCCTGACCTAGGACATTGGGTGGGGGCCTTGTGTGGAAAGCCATGGCTTGGATACAGGCACATCAAGGATCACCTGGGAGTTTGTAGGTCTTAACTCTCCTTGCATCTCTTCCACTCCTATAAGAATGCATTTTCCAGCTTCCCTTTTCCATGCCCAAGGGAATTCAAGCCTTCTTCCTCAGCTGCTCAGAGAGACACAGAAGGATGCTGTGCTCCCAGGTCTCCAGATCCACCTACCTAAACACTTTGCCGGTGTATAGGTAGGTGGATCTGGAGACCTGGGAGGTCCAGATCCAGGTTCTCCCAGGTTGCCTCCAAAGGCTCACACTGCAGCCCTTGGAGGAGGCCAGGATGAGAAATCCCATCTGCTCATGAAATCTGCTCCAGAGCTCCCAGATGTGTCTGGGTGGAGCATCCCCACAGCTCGGGAAGCAGCGTCTGTGGCTGTTCCAGAGCTCATGGAGCACCTTTCCCAGGCTGCCTGCTCCTGCTTTTTGCTGCCGAGGGCTTGTTTATGTAGGATGCTCTGTGGGTGGGATGTGGTTTTGTCACCACTCCATTGTTGGACTCTGTTTGGGCACTCTGCCCAAGGATGATTAATGATGTTTTGAGTTGAGGCTCTGAGGTGCTTGCAGGCATACTGCAGGTACCAGAAGTAAAAGAGGTGTTGTTATCATCAAGGTACTTCAGTGTTATATCAAGTGTAATCAGAAGTGAATTAATTAAAGCAATGTGTACATGTAAGGCCTTTTATAATGGATGTTCAAACAACTCATATCATAGAGTTTAGAGCTCAGCATTTCAGACTTTTGTAACCCTCTCCTCTCTGTGAGAAGACAGAGGATGCCAGGGCTGCTATCAGAGGACAAACCTCTCCTGCAAAGGTCTTTTTGTCAAACACAGCTCTTAAAACAAGTTAGGAAGTTGTGTAAATTTGTTGATCCTGGCTCCAGCATATTTCAGGGTTAATTTTTATAGCTCACACAACTAGTGTAGGATGAGATCTAATGGTTGCTTGGGTTTCATCTGACCTTGGAGTGAGCAAAAATCAGTAGAAAAATTGTATTTATTGTTCAGCTCTACCAGGATTAAACTTTTGTTTTGCAGCACGACATACCCTTGACGTGGTTGTCACTTAGAAAAATTGCCTGGAAATACATCTGGCTCTTCTGTCCAACTGCTCAGGCTTTGTGAGGCTGGTGATACTTCACCCCACAGAGAGGAGACACAAATTTGGATGGAGGAGGGGTTGACAGAATTGCAGGGTGACCAGAGATACAGATCCTAAGCTGTAGCTGCAGTTTAACAAGCAGAGCTAAATCCTTCTTTTTTCAAGTTGAAAACCCTTGTTTTGGTGATCTTGGCAGCAGTGGGGGCCCGAGCTGGGGGTGTTGCCAGCCCAGCTGTGGAGGAGACCACAGCTGGCAGGGCTGTTCCATGGGAAGCAGAAGGTGAGGAACTGAAACTGCAGCTTCAGCTCAGCCTGCTCCAGGGTGATGGGTGACTTGGGTGACCCTAGACCTGTGTTTTGGCTCTGACAGAAGCTGTTCTGGCCCCACCTATGTGGAGGAGGCTGGGAAGCTGGGACTTGATGGAAACATAATGAATTAGACCTGGACCCTGCCTGGCACACATTTAAAGCCGTTTGCCCAGGATGGTGTGTTATTTTGATATGTGTGAAGCTAGTGATTTTGTTTTTCCAGCGTGCTGGAAAACGTATCAAACAAGGAGGAGATTAAAATGACCCCAAATCCTCAGAGCACTAAGAAATGGGGCACTCAAAATCAATCCTCTGATCTTTTTGAACTAAACTCATGGTTTTCTGAACTGCATCTCTGTGATTTGGAGAGGACAGAGATGGAGATGGGTAGAAAGCTGAAAGTGTACCTAAATGTAAAACTTTGACATACTCCAGTATCAGCACTCCATGTGCTGCTCTGGTCTCTCAAGCTACTTTAGTTTACTGCTGGGGAAGGTTGAAAGGTGATTCAGTCATAGTTTACAAGTACCTAAAAAGGGAAGAGGTTTCTTGTTGCTAGATGGGATTCAAATTTACCAGAGAAAGGCAGAGATCTCTTGGCTGGAAGCCAAAGTTAGGGAAGTTCAGACTATGAATAAGAACTGCAGTTTAAACTTTTTACGAATGAAAACCAGAGGAAAGTCTTTGTCTGGAATTAAGTAGAGTCATCAGCAGTGAATGGCTCTAAATGAAGATTTCTGTGTTTTTCTGAAAGCAGCAGGAATTATGAAGTGAGGCTTTCCAGCCCAGAGCAGCCCATCCCAGAGACCAAGGCCAGGCTTCCCTTTTGCCCAGAGCAAGGCTCTGGATGCTGTTTCCAGGCTTGGGGCTCTGCCTGCTCTTCCCACACTGCTGTCCAAGCACAAGCCCTGCTGCACTGCAGCAGAAAGGGCACGGATGTGCCAGGGAGCACAGCCCTGCCTCTTTGTGCACAGCCCTTTTCCCAGACACAGTCCAGAATATTTTGGGATTGGATTCCCCTTTCACTGCTCTGTCTGATTCAGCTGGAGGATTGTAGTCCATGGAGTCCATGAAGTGTGGCCTGGAGCTGAATGCACTGTCTCTTTCCCTCCTGTAGTGAGACACCAAAAACATGTAGACTGGGGTGGAAGGATGTTCTCCTCCCTTTTTCTGGGCAGGACTCTCTGCTGGAGGGGTGGGATGCTGTGTGTGTCAGCTCTTTGTTTTTTTGGACCTGCCTGCTTAGGAATGTCCTGTAATCTTCACTGGTGGCATGTGCAGAGTTTTTGGTGAGACATGATTTATGTTGGTGGGGAGATCATGGAAAGTTCCTTGCTTGTTCTTGGCCCTCTTCAACAGGCTTCAGGCTTCTGGGGTTTGCTCTTCTCTTGCCACCGTTTCGATGGAGAGGGGCAGGGCTGACACCCCTTCTCCCAGCAGCTTCCAGTTTATCTTGCACTCAGGGTGATGGTAGCACACAGAACTATGGAAAGGAGATGAGAAGAGAATATTCTTTCACCCCCTCAAGACTCAGTTGTTATATCAGTTTTAACACCAGTTCAACTTCTTTATATCCTACTACTGGTTCTCGCTCATATCAGAATTCTTCACACCTGTGGCTTCTCTGAAATGAGACAAGAGTTGTCCCTTCAGTGACTCGTATCTCAGTCCAAATTAACCCATCTTATGTCCACATGCTGCCTGCTTCATAATTCTGCAGACCTCCAGGCTGGAAATAAAATGAAACAGATGCAGCCATGTCAAGGTCAGGACCTTCCCTGTATTTAAGGTGTATGGATAATGTTGGCATGGGGCAGGGTGACCTCGGGGTACAATAGGAGCTACCTGACACACACATTCAGACAGAATAAATATTTGAGAGTCTATTTCTCTATTCCCCAAAATGACCCCTATAAAAGCAAGGTCCTGTTTACCTTCCTGGCTCTCCGTGCAGTGTTCTGAGAAGAGACCAGCTCTCTTCTCCCTTCACTGCCTTCCACCTCTTCTGGGCAACTTATTTCCAGGCAAGGAGACAAGGATCAGGGATAGGCCTTCACAAAACCCATGGCACCTTGGATTTTCACAGAATTCCTAAAATTTGGTGAAAGCTGAGATCATTTCTGGCCAGAATCCTCTGTTTGTGCCAAAGCACAGTGACCAGGGAAGCAGTGAGAGATGTCAGTGCCCAGCATGCAACGATTGCCTGCAGCCCACTCAATGGTTTTGTGCCTGTCCCTGTCCCATTAGAATCATGAAATGGTTTGGGCTTAAATAAACTTAAAACTCATCTCATTCCAACCCCCTGCCATGGGTAGGGACACCTTCCATATCCCGTGTTGCTCCAAGCCCTGTCCAGCCTGGCCTTGGACACTTCCAGGGATGGGGCAGCCGCAGTTTCTGTGGCCAGCAGCTGTGAGGTCTGATGTACCTGGGACCAGCCCTGCCACGTTACCCCCCCCAGCCTGGGGCTTGCCTTTCAGTCACTGTGAGCTTTGCTTGGCTAACTCCTGTTACCCTGAACTGTTCCATTTCTATCCATGTTGGGATCCTTTTGATTAAGGACAATTTAGCTTCTCATTCCCATCAGGAATATGAGAGTGCTGAGAGCTTCCTGCCACAGAAGCATATTCCTGACAATCGCTGTGCTTTTTATTATTTTTTGTAAGATCCCTTTTGGTGAGAACAGTCTTTAAATACTATCAACCTACACTAACTTAGCTTGGCATGAAGCACTAGAGGAGACATACAAAGGTCTGTAGAACAGTGACTGCTCTAATGAAACCCATCCAGTCCCTCCACCTTTGAGTGCTCTGCCATTTCGCAAGATCAGAATGCACAAAGCAATTAGAAGGTGGTCTGTGCATATTAGAGAGAGGAAATTCTCTATCTGTAGCACACCTCAGACAAGGAGAAGCCATTGTTACCAATATTCTTAAGGCAAAACCAGCAAGTTGCTGTTTCTTTTTTTACGGTTAGCACTGAGAAAGAAAAAGGGAGCTAGAAGAGTGCAGAGCTGTCAGTTGAAAGAAAAATTGCAAGCCTGCTAATCCTTTCTTGTCAGGCTTAATATAAAGCCTGGCAGAGATTGATAAGAAGTGTCTCCCCTCTGTCTGATGTTCCAGGTGCATGGTAAAAATCACCTCTCTGAAACACCCACGTGCAGGGCTCCAGGCTGGAAAGGCTGCTGGCCAGCCTGACACTGCTGGCATAAAACCATTTGAAATACCTATTCTTTCACTTTTCTTCTTGCAGCCTGAAGAATGGCTGTTCTCTTCACTCCTTACATGTGCAGGATTTTCTTGCAGCCCCTGTCAGTGGCTATTGCTCTGCTGATGTTGAGCTGAACAAGGTCTCTGCAGCAGATTTGGAGCATCTGGGGCACAGGGGCCTGCTCCCTGTGACCTGCCTCTGCTCCATCTGCACAAAAACATTCTGGCTGGGGCTGCTGGGGCTGTGGGACTGGCCGCACACCCATGGCAGCCACAGAGGTCATGTAGGTGTTGGCAATCTGCAGCAGCAATGGCCAGGAGCAGGGGGAAAATAGTCCCTGGAGAGCTTGAGGTCTGTGCACGGTGGGAGAGTCTGGAGAGGTCAGCAAAGCTCTGCAGGGACAGGAGACACAGGGTCCTGCCTGCTGTGGAACCATCAAATCTGGTCATGTGGAGCCTCCAGAGCCGGGGGCTCCCTCTGTTTTCTGTGTGGACATTTCTGACTCCACGCTCCATCCTCTGTGCTGTTTTCCCTGGGCAGCCCCTCCCCATCACCCCATGGCAGTGGGGGCAGCAGGAGCTCCCCAGGGGAGGGGGCTTGGGGGGCTCCTCTTGTGTGTGCACAGCTCTGAGAGGGGCAGGTTTCACAGTGTCCCCTTTCTCTTTCCCTAGCTGTTCCTCCCAAACTGAAGAAACTGAAAAGCCCAAACGTTCATGTGGGGGAGAAGATTTCCCTGAAATGTGAGGCGACTGCTGGAAACCCTCAGCCGTCCTACAAATGGTTTAAAGATGGGAAGGAGCTGAAGAAGAGCAAAGACATCCGGATCAAGTATGGGAATGGGAAGTAAGTATGACACAGGGCTGCTCTGCCTCTGCTCACGCAGGGTCTGGGTCTGGGGCCACCTGGCTGGAGGTGCTGCTGTGCTCCCCAAGTCTCTGCTGAGCAGCACTGAGGGCTCCCTCAGAGCCACAGGACCACGCTCAGCCCAGTTACCATGCCCAGGAGAGTGAGCAAGATCCCCAGTGTCCTCAGAGAGTCGTGGGGAGCGGAGCAGGGCACGCACAGGGAAGGTGTTGGGTTTGTAGATGGGCTGTCCTGGGGTCAGGGAGGCATTGGATACCTGAGATGGGCGTCCTGTGACATGGGGAGGCTTTTCCTGGTAGCTGTGGGCAGCTCAGGTTGCCTGGGGTGACTCCTGCTCTGTGGTTAGGGGTGGGATGCAGAACGTACCCAAACCCAGCTGTTGCCCCATCACTCAGCAGCAGGGCTGTGGGAGGAATTGGTTTGTTCCCTCCTGAATTTAGGTGGACACAGAAGCATTTAAGGCCACTGAAAAATCACAGAATGACAAATTAGGGCTGGAAGGGACCTCTGGAGATTATCCAGTTCAACCCCCCTGCCAAGGCAGGATCACCTGGAGCAGGTAATGTAGGAACATGTCCAGGTGGGGTTGGAATGTCTACAGAGAAGGAGACTCCACACCCTTCCTGGGTAGCTGTTGCAGTATTCTGCCACCCTCAGCATAAAGAAGTTCTCCCCCATGTTGGGATGGAATATTTCATGGTTTAGTTTATGGCCATCACTCCTTGTCCTGTCACTGGGCAGCTCTGAAAAGAGTCTGGCACCATCCTCTGACACCTCTTGGAGATATTTATGTACATTAATGAGATCCCCTCTCAGTCTTCTCTACACTGAGCAGGGCTGAGATGCAAAATGACCTCACAACACTGATCAGGGGTCATGGTCACATGCAGAGACCTCGTCCTGTGCAAATCCTTTCACCTGTCCACCCAGGGCAAGCTCCTCACATCTGCCCCAAAGTCCCCACCCAGCAAAGCTCTCAGGTGGTTCTCAGTGACTGTCAGCCTCAGCACCACCTCATTCAGGCAGGGCTAAAACACCTGCAGGAAGAGGCCCCAGTGACCAAGCTAAGGGGTTCTTACTGGGAATGGATTTAAATGAATCCATGTTGATATTTCTCAAGGCCCAGCATTTACATATGATGTATCATAAAATTATTCCATAATCATGGCTATGCTTGCATTCCTACATCCTGACCTAGCCAGCAAAAGACAGCTTGCAAGTGCCTGACCCCTTGGAAAATTTGATGCTAATTCTTTGCTAACATATGTTCTGGGTGTGTGAATAAAGCTCATTATGGACTTGTTAGAGTAGCAATTTTTAAAATTAGAAACCACTACCAATCAGAAAAAATCAGTGTTTGAATGGGGCGTTGCCAATTGCCTTAATTTAAATTCGGTCCTGTTGGGTTTGGTTTCAGAGTCACACCCAAGATAGTTGTCCTCCTTTGTAATAATTTTAGGACTTGTGGCTGTTTTGGGATGGGGCGGTGAGGTGGTCAGTGCATGCAGGGTATCTGGGTGCTGCCTGCTCAGGAAGGGCTGTGTGGGCTCGCAGGCAGCAGGGACAGGGCAGGGCTGTGCCTGCCCTGGTTTTGGTGGCCTTTGCCAGTCTCGTGGCCTTGGTTGTTTAGCAAGGGCTGCCAGGGCTGGGATGCCCTGGAGAAATGTCTGCAGCACGCTCTGCAGCCAGGTGTGGGAATCCTGCCTGCCCAGGGTGTTGGGGAGTGATTTCCCTCAGAGCTGGAGTGCATCCGGCCCCAGAGCAGACACCCAACACTTCCCTGCTGCCCTCCCAGTTATCCCAGCCCTTCCTCGCCTCCTGCCACCCTGTGTCCAGCAGGAAGCTGTGACAGGATGGCATCCCACCCCCAGCGATGGGGACACGCACTCCCTGGGCCAGGGACAGAAACAAATGGAAGGAAGTTGGTCCCCTTTCCTTAGGACACTGCTGTCTGGTCATAATTTTGCATTTACCAGTTTCCATGGCAACATGTCGGCTCTCCAGTGAGAGGCCAAAGATGTGTGGTGCTGGAGGGGCTTCCTGCTGGCAAAATAAGCCCCAGGATAAACATTTTAAGGACAGCAGAGCAGCTGCCTCCTCCAGTGTCTGAGACTCCCTCAGCAGCAAAGCCCAAAGCATCCCCAGAATTTTTTCCCATCTCAGCTTCTGCTCCCTGCTGCCATGAAAATGTGCCTGTCTTGTGCTGGGACCAGGCTGTGGAGACTGGACTCAAGCAGCTGTTGAGCAGCAACAAAAGGAAATGGTCTCAAGCTGTGCTAAGGAGGGTTTGGATATTAGGGAAAACATCATCACTGAAATGGTGGCCAGGCATTGGAACAGGCTACCCAGGGAAGTGGTAGAAGTGTTCAAAAACTGTGTAGATGTGTCACTCGGGGACACGGTTCATTGGTGGCCTTGGCAGTGCTGGGGGAATGGTTGGACTCGGTGATCTCAGAGGGCCTTTCCAACCCAAGTGATTCTGTTGTTCTGTGGGACAGTTGTGGGATAATTACCCCTCAGTGAGCATTTGCCCCTTGTTTAGCAGTGCAGGAACACTTCCCTGAGAGGATCTGGGTGGGTCTGTGCACACCCACTCTGGCATTCCCACCTCTGTCCCCTGCACCATGTTTGCCAGGCTGCAGAACTGAAAATTTCAAGGCAGAGTGTCCACTGGCACTGGACCTGCCTCCCTCTGGTCTTGACTGCATGGAACAACCACTAAAAACTGCTCAGAGCAGGCTGAGGGCTGAGAGAGCCCTCGTGACTTTGATGTCTTCATTATGCAGCTGTTGGGGCCAAGTTGAGTGGAGGGACATGTGATATGGGTGTAGAGCATTACTTGCAGCCTGTTGGGAGGGGACTCCAGGGGAGGATAAGCATCCCAAACTGTAAATCTCTGAAAGAACATCTTACTCTATAACGATTATTTTAAGAATAATGGGATTTATACATCTGGCTCCACTTAGAGATAACACTGGTCTCCAGATAATCCTCTGTGCTTCCCTTCAGTTCAGAGTGGGGATTTCAGAGGGACAGAAATGGAGCCCTGGGGAGGGACCTTCACAGGGAAAGAACACAAGGCAAAAATTTCTCAGGCTGTGCAGGACCTGGCCAGGTGCACAGGGTCATTTCTTCAGAAGTGTAATCCAAAGACCTAATAGAGTTTTCTGCTGGAGCCAGGCCAAAAGAGCCCTCCAGCAAACTGATGTCCACAGTGAGGCCCTGGCAGAGCTGGGCACAGCCGAAATCTGTCCCCAGCACTGAGATCTTTAGCAAGCAGAGGGTTAGGATGAGAGACAAGAACATGGTTGCCCTCTGTGATTAATTCCTGGCTTTCCTCCCTGTGTGTTTAAAAAGCCTTGAGGTTTCTAACTAGAAAGTATGACTGAAGCACTTTTTTTTTTTTTGGTGATTGGGTTTTTGTTTGATCTCTAGAATAGGGGATCTCTTTCAAAATAAGGGATGTATATGTTGTAAGGAGAAGAGGAGCACTTAACTGCATGTCAGCTCTTCAGCTTTTCCATCAATCATTTTCCTCTTCTTTTTAAACTTACCGGCAGAGCTTCTGGTGCCATCAGGCAGAGGAGTCAAGTTTTTTAATGGATATTTGCTGGAGGGAGGGGAACAATTCTGATTCCTCCTTTCTGAACTTCATGTTCCATCTGTAATTAGTGACAGGCTGGGGCAAGCCTGGCTTGCACGAAGGGGAAACCTCTTTAAGGTGGAAGAAATTATTGGCTGGAATTTTATCTCCATCTCCATTTAAATAAAACACAGTTGATGGGAAACCCAGAGAAATTACCCAGAAAGAATTGCCTGTGGTAGTGGAAATACAGCCTAGTGAATGGCTCTCCCCCCAGGCTGCTAAAGTGATGCCATTTTTGGCTGAGTGTGTCTGAGGTCTGATTGAGGCTCCCAAGAAGTTCAGGTTGGGTTTTAACTTTCTGACTATCCTGGCAAATGGTCAAGTGCCAGCTGTGGAGGAAGCCAAGGGAGTTTTTGCTTGTGGAGGTGTAGAGAACCTTCCCTTCCTGAACTCATGCTCAAAGCTCAGCCTGGGACATGCAGATGTTCAGCTGGAGCCCAGGAGCCTGGGAGTCCCCGAGCTGTGCCTGTCCTTACAGCCCTTTCCCTTTGTGTGCTCTTCTACCAAGGGACACTGCTGGGGTGATGAAGTAGGCGTATCATTGATTGGAGAGGGTTGGCAGTTCAGTTTGGGACAGGCTGACCATATGACATCCCTTGGGAGTACTGTCCTACTTTCAGTATCACCAGGAATCCCTATTGTTAGCCTGTAAGTGGAGCCAAGGGATACCCTCCTCTCCTGTTTCTGTACAGTAGTCCTTCAGGCAATGCCACTTGAGCAGATTCATTGCTGGGGTCTTCCTTGTAGGGCTCCCAATTGTAGATTATTCCCCACCCACAATGAATGGGGCTGTGGTCTTCCCTGTACAGCTCACTGCACTGGAATGAAGGCCAAAAAAAAAAAAAAAAAGCCAAAGCAGCAGGGGAACGAGAGTGCCAATAATGATAAATTATTTCCTAATTAAGCCTGGAGACAAGGAGGGGCAAAGAGGACTGTTGAAGCCTTGTGGGAGCCAGAGTGAACCCAAGCAGGCTATACCACCACTCTGGCAGGGGTCTTTGGGCTGACATTTTTAAACAAAGGAAAAAGCTCATTTGACAATGGATCTTGCAAGAGCAATTCCAGATGCCTTGAAGCGAAGACTCTTCTCAAGCACCGGTGTTGTTATAATCACCAGGGGAGCTGCTGCCTTGCTAACTCTCACATGTCATTATAAGTCTCCAATACTTGGGATTTGGTTTTAGCTGCTGAAGGCACTTTATTGGAGGGGGGTGTGAAGGAGAGCATCTCCTTTGTTTGTTTGCTTGTTTTAGAGGAGATGATGGACATCATCTTGGCCAATGCACCTGGGACTGAACCAGGGAATTTGAGAACTGAAAGGAGAAGCAGTTGGGTTTTGAGCTCAAACAATCCACAGACTTTGCAAGTTGGGGCTCCTGAGAGAGTCAGGGAGTGGACATTTAATCAAACTTGACTGCATTATAGTTGCTAATAAGTCTCGGTCAGTTGCTGGGCTGCTTCAGCTGATGGGCTCTGCAAACTTAGAGGTTGAAAGAGCTTTATGTGCCTGAAATTTGGTGTGGTTTTTCCAGCCATGCTGGATGCTTACAAAAACAAAATAAAAATCTCTCTCTACAGACCTTCGCCCACTCTGGTTGCAAAATGTCAGATTAGGTCGAGGCCCTCACTGAGACATGAGCTGAAATCCCACTCATCCCATTTAAGTTAAAATGTTTTACCTTCGGGGAGGAGGGCTGGGGTGAGGGCTGAGGCTGCTGGCAGTTCATCCAGCACACCACATCACAGACCTGCAGGCACAAATTTGCCACGGAGCAGACACTGCTGAGGATCTATGACATGTACCAGCTGCAGAAAAATGGCTTGGGGAGAAAAGAATGACACGAGGAGACCCAAAACTTTATCTAGATCTCCTGTACGTGCTCTGTACAACCCCAGTGGTGTTTCCCAGAGATTTTGAGCAATAGTTTCCTGCCCATGTGAAGGTGCTATCCCTTTCCCATTATTTCTGTTCCCCAAAATACTTTTTCCTGATATCAGTATTTGCAGCCTGGCTCTGCTCACCTCCATTTTTGGGCTCTGTCCAGGGCTGTCCCCATGACAGCTACTCTTGGTATGGCACCTCCCTCTGCTCTTTGATTCTTTACAACTAATGTCCTTTGCTTTAAAGGTCCTCTCAGGCTTTCCTCCCCACTTCTGGCAGTCCCTGAAGTTTTGGTCCTGCCTGTGATTTGCCCAGCACATCAACCTCCACCCAATATGTGATACACTTCCAAACTAGGACCTCTGTGCCTTCTCCCCAGCAGCACTGACCCTCTTTTCCCTCCCTGCCACAGAAGCAGCTCATGGTTTGGTTGCTGAGGTAGTGAGACCTGGGCACCCCAAAGGGCCTTGTCTCTGTATTAAGGTCACATACTCTTTGGGATAACGAGTAATCTGTTCCACATTTGGTGCTGGGAAGTCCCTGGGAAGTCTTGGGACTGCTTCTGTATGAGATCACAGGAAGCAGGGAAAGAACCTGCTGGGAGCTGGCTGCAGAGTACTGCTCCAGGACCTACATTTTCTCAAAGAAATTAAAATCCTGGCACTGGGATTGGAGGAAGCATTTATAGGATGGATCAATTGCCTTGAATTCCAGAATACAAAGGACCGTGCAGTGACATTGGGTCTGTGCATCAGGCAGAGCCCAAAACTCAGCTTTTACTCATTTATTGACGTCACACCCTGGCAGGTGCCACAGCCTGGCCTGGCACAGAGAGCAGCAGCATTGCACAGGGATTTGCCTCTCAACACAGCAGCCACAAAGTCCACTCCAGGCACTGGTGTGATTGTGTGTCACTGCCTGTGCTGCCCCACACCTCTTCCCATTTTCAGAACGCCCCTGGCTGCATTTGAGCCTGGAGGGGGTTGCACAAGTGACCCTGCTCTTTGGAGTGTACTTATCGATTTTGTCCCCTCTTGTTGACACTGTCCAACCCAGCAGTGACTCGCCCTCACTCTGAGACCAGTGTCAGTGTCAGCTCTGCAGAGTGAGGACTGGGTGAGTCTTCCTCTTAAAATCAGCCTGTCCCAAGCCTGGGCACAGAGAGACCACAGCACTGCTGAACACAGAAGGGGCAAATCTACTTTTCAGGTTAGAACAGCACTTTAATGTTGGGGAACAGGGGTAGGAGAGAGCAGGTAAAGTGGGTCAGGGGATGTCTGGTTCTGTCCTGGGCACTGCAAGGACATTCCCTGTCTCCCACCATCCCAGCAGGTCAAGCACAGGGCGGGTCAGGAGATGGTGTGAGGGGAGGAAGGGAGATAGAGAAGGGATGATGGCCAAGCTGAAAACTCCAAACCTTCCTGTCTTTACCCCTCTTATTTGATTGCTTTGCTTGAGGGCATTTCTGTCCCCTTTCCCATTTGTTCTTTCTGTAGCTGATGGTGAGCTGGCCAGATGATGCTCTGGAGCACAGAGCAGCCAGCATTGGACACTTGTTTTCCTGAAGCACTGCGAGCACAGCCGCCCTGCCCAGCTCTGCTGTGCTCTGCTGAGCACAGCTGGAGGGCAGGGAAGAGATCAGGGAGCCTGTGCAAGGGAGAGACTGCTCCTGGCTGCTCCTGCCCTGCCAGACAAAGCGGCTTTGCCATGGCCATCCCCACACTGCCTTTGCATTGCAATGATTCCCTCTGCCTGAATTAACTCACCGCGTGCTGGGGATGATGGACGTGTCCCCCCCGAGCCCCAGTGGGGCTGCCCAGTGTTTGATGGCTGCTGGACAGCACTTGTGGTTTGCAAGCTGGATATCCTGAATCTTCTTGCCAATCATTAACCTGCTCTTTCAGGGCAAATGCAGCTCGGTGAGAGTGCCAGGGCAGCACATAGGCACCAATTAAATCTCTGGCAGGATGCAGCAGCAATTGCTGGCACTCCTGCTCTTGTCAATACCAGTGTACTTCCTGCTGCTGGCTCTCCATGAGAACAGAGGGGAATGGAGTTAATGGGTGACCACAGCAGGGCATCCAGTGTGTCCTTTGCAAGAGTCATGTTTGGGAATTTCCTTTTCCTAGGGTTCCAGGTGTGTTTACTATGTGCAGTGCTCTTCATTGACAATTTTGGGGCTACATATAGGGTAGTCTCCAATTTCTGTTCATCACCTCATTCCTTGACTTTGTTACTTATGTGTTAGCTACCCTGTTTTTAGAAGACTAATAAACCACTATGACAGTAGTAATCTTGGAGCTATTCTTGTCCAGAACGATGCAGAAGTGGCTGGACTCACCCAGGGAACACGGAGTCCTCAGTGTAGGTGTCACGGGGGCAGCTGATGGCAGCTGCTCTCCTGATCCCATGCTCTGACATGAATGGCCTGGTGAGGAGATGACCTGGGGAGATGGCCCCATTTCCACTTGGCAGTAGGTAAGAGGGGAAGAATGATTCAAGCTTGACCAAAGTGCTGGTGGGAACATGAGTGCTGTCATGGGAAGTTCCTCCTTGGCTCGGATGCAGGGCCTGTTTCTTCTCCTCTCACTGTACTCAGGCCTCAGGGCCTGAGCTCACATTTAGATGTCTAAATTACAGCCGATGAGGACACCCTTCCCAGCCAGAATTTGCCAGGATCTTTGTGTAGGTCCTGGCCAAGGGCTGATCTCCTTGTTTCCCATTGTAGTCTGGAGATTGGCACTGAAGAGGGTGATTTACTCATCCCTCCAAACTGCCCTCTGGGGGACTCTTTTCTCTTGGCCAGAAAGGTATTTTGGGGGATCTTCTTTTGGCCAGGCTGAAGGTCTCCTTGTGAATCCTATCCCTCAGAGCTTGCAGACAGCATATTCCCCGTGGCTTATCCCTCCACTGGCACTACAGGAGATAATTAGTGCGTGGCTAAGTCATATGTGCTGAGGGTCAGGGAAGACAATGAGGCAGATTTTCCCCCGGAGTAAAGAGATGTCAACAGGGTTGCACTGCAGCGAAATGATGGGATCTGTCAGTGACCCTGGCCCTTTCACTGAGCAAACAGCCCGGGGCAGTGCCTTCCTCCAGAAGAATGGCATCGTCTGGCAGCCAGGCACCCTTGTGAACGCACATGTAGGGCTCTTCCAGGGCCTCTGTCCCCAGGAGCCTTCATCCCACGCTCCTGTGCCCAGTGTAACTCCTTGGAGGCCACTCTTTGGTGTCTCTGTGAAATCAGCCCTTCAGGAGAACACAGTACCTGCCCCCGGGGACAGCAGGGCAAAGAACACAACTTGGAAAAACTGATTTCCAAAGGAGTGTTGTGATATTTCAGGAGCACTTGGAGATAGTAGAATAGAACAAAACCAGAGTGGTCACCCTTGGCACACACAGATCAGGCAAGGACTTGTCCCTTTGACATGCTTCAGCTCAGTTCTTCCAGTGCACAGGCATTTTCCATGTTAATTAAAAGGCCCATGGTTAATGCTGTGAAGCAGGGTGTCTCTCTGGCTGTTTCAGTGCTTCTGGAATAGGGAAATTCTCTTTGCACTTATGTTCCACATGAAAGCTGATCCATATCTCCAACTCTCATCTCCTTTCCCCTGAGTCTGTCACCAGACATTATACAGCACAGTGTGGAGACCAAGAGGTGCCACACCATTGGCCTGGGCTATGAAAAGCAAGAAAAAGCTCTTGATTTTTCAAGGGGATCTTCCAGTCCAGGATAATTTCAACAAATTGTGATGGCAAAAATAAGCTCTTTTGACAGTACAAGTTTTGTGCATTAAAACAAAGTAATCCCCTTTGGTTTCACCTTGATGTTGCTATACTCCAAATGCCAACATCACTCTTTATTCTGCTCACATTCCTCTCCAGTTCCAGGTAAAAGACCAAATGTCTCTCACCATGTTGTTGGAGCTGAGTCTGTCAAGTGTGGCTCCTTTTGTGCCACTCCCTAACTCATATCTTTGGGACTTACACCCCCTTATCTGTACAAGATCACATACCTAGGTGATATAATGCAGTAGTGGATTTTTCCAGTTGCTCCACCTGGTGAAGTGTGCTGTGGATTGAGATTGCCATGCAGCCAATTATCATTAGAACATCTGTGCTCTGGCAGCTGAAGGCAGCATGTCCATTGATGCTCTCAGCTCTGCCCTGGCAGAGAGCCCCAGCGTGCTGATGTGCCAGGGTGGTGTTTTCTATGGACTCTGAGTTAGAGCCTTGCTCTTCCAAGCTGCTTTCAGCATGTGCTGCCTGCACTGCAGCCTGTCCGAGAGCTGGTTTGTAAAACAAATCGTGTATTCTGGCAGAGAGGGTTGAGACAGCTGGGAGAAAGTAATGGCTGGGCTGGGAGCAGTCTTGGAGTTGCATTCTGGAGCCATCTCGCTCTTTTGATGAGCATTTCCACACACTCCTCTATGGAGGGAGTGGGGAACGTGCTCCTGAACAAGGTGCTGCAGCCCAGCAGAGCCCAGGCCCCCATCAGGCACCCTTCATCCCTCCCAGCAAGGTGCAGGAACCAACAGGCACAGGCCAGCAACAGGCACTGGATGCCCTGAAATGTCCTTAAATACCTCTCTCAGGTAACTTGTGCGTTACCTGGCTCCCAAGGCAGCACAGCAGTGAGGGCCACGATGCCCAGGGCTGTCACAGGCTGTGCTGAGAGACTTGAGAACACTCAGAGAAGGGTGCTGCACTGGGAGTCAAGGCAGAATCACCCCTCTTGTTCAGGCTTCCATGTTGGAATGTGTTGGCCCAAGTCACCGCACAAATGGATTAGGGGAGACCTACAGTCAGAGGGATTCAAGAGGTCTTTGCATACTGTCAACATTCGTTTAAAAATTGCTCCACATGTGGCCCCAGCTCATGCAATTGAGCACTTGACCGCATCCTGTAAAACAGGGCAGCGCCTGTTTCCTGGGAGCTCTACCAAGTCATCTCCAAGTGCTTTTAATTTACTAATATAACTAGTGAGATGTTCCTGCTGTGTCCTTGCGCCGTGCCTCCCAGGAGAACAGCTTGTCAGGGTGTTAAAAAGATGCCAGTGTGCTTCTGTGAAGGGCTTCCTATGGACAATGATTTGCACAGCCCAAAGAAAAGTCCTTCTCGGATGACACGTGTAACATTGCAGCTATGTCCGAGGCTAATGATTATTTTCCACATAAATGGAATTATATTTGCCTTCAGCAACATCGGCCACTGGGACCTCTTTCTAAAGCTGGCAGCGCTTCCAAGTCTCTAAATAAAGTGACACAGACCTGAGGTAAAAGCTTGGGGTAGAATGCAAACAGAGATGTTCTCATGAGAAGAGCAGACAAGGTGGCTTTTGATAAGATGGCTAAAACGGAAGAAAATGTAGTAAAAACAGAGGGTCTCGCGGGAGTCCCACTGCGGTCTCATGAGTGGCACTCCGTGGGTGTTGAAGGCTCCTATAGATCCCTGTTAAACTGGGCAACAAAAGGTTTTGCCTGTTAGTCAGAGCCATCCCCGAGAATGAGTCACAGCCAGTGGGAAAGGCGATGCTCCTTCCCGCAGCGCCGCAGAGCTCTGCCGCAGAGCTCTCCTTCCCCATGGAGGAGCAGCAGGGCTGGGAGGTGGCACGGGCTGGGAGGTGGCACAGGCTGGGAGGTGGCACGGGCTGGGAGGTGGCACGGGCTGGGAGGTGGCACGGGCAGTTGTCACACACACCCTCTCCTGCTCTTTCGAGGCACATCTGGTTGGTAAGATGAGTGTGTGCAGCTCAGCCACACACGTCTGTAGTTCACTGGAGTGTGGATTTGGGGGACACGAGGTGCTTGCCCCTTTTTTTAGGTCGAGATTAAGCTGTCAGTGATATGTCCAGGGCAAAACCCAGGGACTGGATGTGCAGGCTGGCAAGGGGTGAGTCCCCATGGGTGCCGTGGGTGTTTGTGCTGAGTGTGTAGCACTGCTGAACGCAGATGGTGGAGCACTGGCTGCTCAGCATCCCCACTGAGGGAGGTGCAGAACAGGCATCTCCTCTCCACATCTCCGTCTGGCAGGCAGACCCCACTGTCCATCAGTAAATTGGCTTTTATCCAGTGTGGAGAGCCTGTGCTGGAGTGCTGGGACCCTGGGCCTCAACTCCTCACGAGACTTTCTGTGTGAGTGAGAGGAGGTGTCAGACCAAACCACACAACACGCTCAGAGCAGTGGGTTCAGAGGGAGATGTTCACTTAGGAGATCTTGGGAAGGGACTTGTCCAAATCCTATCCAGGCTTGAGTGCCTATTCAGCAAGCTCAGGCAGCCCATCCTGTCAAGCAGGGGTGACCCTCCAGGCAGCATCCCAGGGCCAGGAATGGTTGTCACTTCATGAGGTTGGTCAGCAATCAAGTAAGAAATGTCTGCTGTACTTTTCAACAGAAAGATTTCCAGACTGCAGTTCAACAAGGTGAAGCTTGAAGATGCTGGGGAGTACAGCTGCGAAGCGGAGAACGTTTTAGGGAAAGACACCGCAAAAGGCAGCCTGAATGTGAAAAGTGGTAAGTGAAGAAGCCAGCAAATGTCTTGAGCTGTCTGCCATTCCACAGAAAGGTTCTGCACATGGTCTGTCTTGAATTTTGTTTCATGCTTTCAGGATATCGAGTAAAACAATCTTGGGAGATAAGAAAAATGCAGCTTAGCATAAATGTTTATCTTTGTTATCTGTCACTGGCAATGTGGTTAATTTACATTTTAAATAAACTTACAGTCTATGTATTTTTTTAAGAAGGGGTAAGGAGGAAAGAAAGCTGGTGAGCTTGATGTTTTCATTTTTTAAAGAATTTCTGAGATGCAAAACTCACCAGAAGACAAGTAATTAGACCATAGCTTTGTGATGAGTGAAGTTGCTTCTGGTTTTCATCCTAGAGTGTGTGCTCCATCTCTTAGAGCTCAGCGGATGGAGTCTGAGGTTAGGTGGTTTTATTATTATCTTGGTCATAATAATTATATTGCTTAACACGATGGTTTGGATGCACCCTCCGGCTCAGAAAGTCCCTACAGTGGCTGCCAGAAGCTGGGAGGGCACAGCTAGGGAGGGGGTGACTATTTCCTAAGCTCTTCCTCCTGCCATTCACAACGGGCACTGTGGCAGCCTGGGCTGTGAGAGCTGCGCTCTGGCTCTGGGCTCTGCAGCCCTTGCTGGGATTCAGTTTTTTGTTCTCTCACCAGCCTTATCCCAGTGTGAGGGAAGGTAGCTTTCTCCTGCTGCTTTCTGGCAGTATTTTCTCTCTCAACCTCGGCGTGTTTGTCATCCTGAATCTTTTATTTTGTGAAGTTGCAGCATCACACAGCCTCCCCCTCGGTTATCCTGCCTGTTCAATCCCAGTGCTGGCAGGGTCAGGAGGAAGGCCACCCATACTCACACCTCCCTGCCTTCATTCTCTGTGTCTGTGAACTCAGCCCTGCTGCTCTGCTGGGTTTGTGTCCAGTTCTGATAGGAAAGGTGTCCTGAGTAAGAAATTGAGGCAGTGCTCTCATTTTTTTTTTCTTGGCTCACTCTCTGACTGTCCCACATAAACTACTCCTGTTTGATGGGAGCTGCATGTGCAACCTCCCTTCCCTTTGTGCAGCATCAAAGCCCTGTTTGCCTCCTCTGCTGCCCCTTCCCCAGCACCAGCACCCCTGTCACAAGAGGAGGAGCGTGGCTGAGCAGTGCCTGCTGCAGAGCTCTGACCTCCACACCAGGTAAATGCACACCTGGCCACTGCAGGGCAGGCAGCACATGCCAGGGGTCAGCTCCCCCTGCTCAGGAAGGACCCTCTCAGCAGGGAAGGGCTCACACCTGAGCTGCCCTGAAATGTGCTAAGACCTGAAAACCCACGAAAAACACACAGAGATCGTGCTGTGAATCTGCTGGATTCCCTGCCTGGATGAACCCAGGCTCTCAGCTGCCCTGCCACTCTGCCCTTGGCTCCCTGCTCAGCTGCAGGCACACCTTGCTGCTGTTTGCAGCACCTGCCAGGACAGCAGGGCCAGCTGAGCCCCCTGCCAGGGCAGCCCAGGTGATGCTGATCCCTGGAGGCTTTTGTGCCCATGTCACCCCTTTGCACTCTGTTTCCCACTTTCCCCTGGAGCTACCCAGAGCTAAGCAACCTTCCCAGAATGTAGGCAGGTGCTGGCCCAGAGTATTCCTCTCCCCTTACTGCTGGGTCTTCCTGGGGCCTTGCAAGCTTTCCTCACTTCTGCAAGTTCCCTTCTTCTGTGATACCTTTCAGTAGAAAACTCCTCAGGGCATCTGAATCCACACATGTGCTGTTCCCTGTTTCTTCTTCCCCAGGATCCTTAGCACTGATCCTCTTGTGGCTTTCATTGCAAAGTGCTCTTTGCTCTATTCCAATTCCACTTTTCAGTTTCAGAAAAGCAGCTTTTCAGCCATACAGATCTGGTTGCAAGTCACCAAAACCACCACATCTTTAGGGAGAGTGGTTGCAGGGCAGAGACCCCTTGGCACTTAGAAAATGCCCCTCAGCCAAACCCTCACCTTATCCCTCCTCTACAATTCCAGCATTTCCACAAAACTCCCAGCTCAGAAATAAATGCTTTTGCATTGAGAAACTTTGTGAGGGTGTTAATTTCTGAGGAAATGCTTCTGGACTTAGTCAAAATGTACTGCAATATATTGTAGATTTTATGACTTTGAAGTGAATTAGATGCTTTCTTAGAAAAATGTACTGTTTCTGAGTTCTCAGGATTAAATAGTCTATAATGTTAATATCACATGTCCATGAGGGCACAGCTGAGGTGTGACTGTTTCAGATTCTTTTTATTCCTCAAAAAATTTCTAGGCATCTCCTCAACTATCCTGCCCCTTATCAAACACTGCAGAAAAAATCAAGTTGTACAAAAAATTCTTTCTGCTTCTAGCTCTTTGTGGTGGTCCCAGCCCTGTCTCTGGCAGGCACTGCACCCCCAGCCCAGGCTCCTGGGGCTTTCTCCTTTGTGCACCCAGAGGGTGTGAGGGACTTCTCCAAAAGTGCTGTCAGCTAGGTTGAGTAGAGCTGGTGTCTGTGGGCATTGGTGTTCCCAGGATCCTGGTTAAAAAAGGGGAAATTACTCCCCTTGCTTGTCTCCCCTAATACCTGGGATGCTGTCCTTCATCTGTTTCCTGTTCCTCCAGCTCTTGTATGAGCATTTATTTGTGCTGCAGAACTTCACGTGACCGTGGGATGGAGGCTTTTCAGAAATCCCACCTTTTCTTAAACTCCACATTTTCCCCACTGCCATGTCCTGCCATCCCATCTTTGCACTCTTGTGGCCATCAGGGCTAAGAAAACCTCCCACGTTTTCGCTCATCTCCTGCCAGGTGAGCCCTGAGCCATCTCTGCCTCTTTATGGTGACACGAGGCCCTTCACAGTGAGGGGACACTGTGCCCTGTGCCATCCCCTGCAGGGACACTCCTTGTCCTGCCTCTGTCACCCCAATCCCCTGCCCTAAACCAGCTCCCAGCCTGTGCCCCACAGCAGCACCTGCCCCTCTGCTCCTCCCCACAGTAGCTAAGCCCACCCTCCTCTGCTCAAAAGAGATATTTTGTTCACTACTTTCTTACCTTAATTTCCCCAGGAACAACGAAAGCACCACAAGTCTTACCAGCCTCAGAAACTAAAATAGTTGTTATGGAAGAAGAGTGTAAGTACCTCTCCCCCACTCCCCCCATACAGCTGCTTTCCCCTAATTTATTTGTTATTATGAGACATTTTGCATAAATGCTTTATTGCCTCCTGGAATCTACTTTAATCACTCCTTCTGTTTGATTTTCCCCAAAGCCACTGGTCTTCCTTTCCCTGGATCTTTAAAAAATTCTGATTTATATTGCTAGTGCCTATCTTGGAGAGGGAGAATTTGATAACTATTTCAATGGTAGCTTGAAGAACATGCTACTTAAAATTGCAACTGAAGTTTAAGCATTCCCAGGTCTTTCAGTACATGGAGTTATTGATACTTGCAAGATGTGCTTATTATGACCTTTGATTTAACATGGTTTTATTTTATTACTTTGTTTTTTTGTTTAGGTTTGGGGGTTTTTTTGAGGATAGTTGATAAAACCAAAACAGGCTGTAGGAAGTACAAGAAAAAAAAATATATATATCAGTCTTCTAAGCATAGGTAACAAGAAAATTGCAGAAAATCCATCCATGCCCTGCCATCCCATTTTTTCTGAGTCTCCAGAAAGCAAGAACTTATTTCCCCAAATGCTTAATTTGATTTAATGTGGTTGGAATGCTTTTTAGCATTCCCTCCTATTCAGTTGTCCCAAAAACAGTAGAAAATGGGCACAGAACAATAAAAATCAAGGAGGGGATACAAGTGTAGATTAGAATCCTGGTGCCTGGATGTTGGCTCAGCAATTTCTGGTGAAGGGTGTTATGTCTGTGTCAGGGGGTCTCTCCCCAGTGGGAGCCCACCAGGATCCTGGCAAAAGCCCTGGGAAGGCAGGACCAGGCAGGGATTTATTTTTTTTTTGTGTGTGTGTTTCCAAGCCAGCTGCAGATGCCCAGAACTGAGAGCACAGCTGGCTGTGCCTCACTGTTGGCAGTCCTGCTCTGCAGATTTTATGGGGATCTTTCCTCCTTTGAAAGCTCAGTCTTTGATGAATTTAAAGGAAATCTGATTGCAGCCACAGCAGGCACTGGCCAGGTATTCTTTAAAAGCTTTTCTGATTAGAAAACTGCACTTAAAATGTGCTCCTGTGTCGTGCTTAGCTTTGCACTGCACTAGAGATACCAAGCTGAGATACAGCATCATTAATGCCATGGCCACACCATCCTTCTCCAGGATTTTCCCTTTGTTTTCACCAGAAGAGATCCATACTATTTATTTGCATCATATTAGATTAATGCTATTTTCCTCAAAGCCAAATCTCAGAAAGGAAACACAGAAATTTCCCCTTTTGGAAAACTTCTTTCTTCTGTGGGTGCATCATCACTTTTGGTTTTCTTTCTTAAAATGGCAAAGTCCCCAGAGTTAAAGTTGTAACTCATTTTCCCTTTCACATTCCTTTTTTGCAATATCTCCCAAGTGTTAACTGAGTAACTCAGAGTCTGTCTGATTTTTTATGGTGATTGATGTTGTATCACAGACTTGCATGTGTGTACAGCATATGGGGAGGTGATGAAGATGTTGTGAGGTGGGATGATCTGGAGAGCAGACAAGTATCTCGTTCTTGTAGAAGTCTTGCATTTCTTTTCAAAATCTGTATTCAGAGTCACCTGTAGGTTATCCCTACTCTTGCTGTTTCGCTGAAATCTTGTACATCACTTGCTGGATTTTAAACACTGATGTCCCCAGTACCTGGTCTATGAATAGCATGAGGTTCCACTCAGCTTCATTTGAGCTGCAGTAGCCTCATTGGTGGTGAAAATGTGTTCAATGAGACACTTTGTTTTGTGCTTGTCACAGGCTAAGGTTGTGCAGTTGGGTGGTCACCGTGGCTCAGCTCACAGGCAAGGACTTGCAGGGATGTGGTAACTTGATTTTGTGCCCTGACACAGAGAGAAAGGTCCTTTATGCTCATTTCAACATCCAGAGAGCTCAGAATGGTAACGTGATCCTGTCACAGCGCAGCATGAGGCAGCTAAAGAAGGTTCAGGAGTCTGTGGCTGTGGACGTGTTGGGTAAACAGGATAGGAACCAGTGCTGATATTTAGGAGCATTTTGATGGAGGCAGAAATGGAAGAAGGGTCAGATAAAGCTGGAGGGCATTCGGAGATGGAAGGTTTATGCAGGACAGAGATAGCAAAACCTTCTCAAAATTTAATTTTAAAAAGGTAAGATAACATTTAAAGTCTCTGAGAAGGTCAGGAAATCCCTTGTGCTTGTTTTCTGCTGTTGACTTCTCCACCAGTTCCTTCCCTTGACTTCAACAAGCAGGTGAAGCCCTGAGGGGAAGGAGAGAATTCAGGCCAGGTGGAGGAAGCGTGGTTTGGATTCTGTCAGGATACAGGGGGATGTGCCAGTGGTGGGCAGGTGCTCTAAACCAACATTTGGATCATTGCAGCTGCTCACCTGGACTCTGCTCGTGCTCCTTGCTCGCTCTCTGGCTGGGTGAGTGCCTGGCTGAGTGCTGTATCAGCCTCTGTGGGCTGTCAGTGCCCTTGGCTGAGGGTGCTCTGCAGCAGAGAGAGGTTTGGGGCACAGGAGAAGGGAAAACAGGAAGAAAGAGCAGAACAGGCAGTGCTGAGTTGTGCTGGGAGCAAGAGTATTGAGGGTAATATGAAGCACCTGAATGAAAGCTGGGCTCTCTGGGTTTAGTTTTGGGGCCTTTATTTCATCTGCTGGGGATCACAAGCCCTCCCTAGAGTCCCTCTAGAGACACCTGTGGGAAGGGTAGCTGAAACAGTCCTTTTTTCTCCGCACACCAGTGTGGGTCCACAGATTTCATAGCTGTCATCTTGGTGATGCCACTGGGCTGATTGTAGCCTCATTGGTGTAGAGTCATTGAGGCAATCCCCTCAAATTCAATCCCTTCCCTGCTGCCCAGTGTGGCTGGGTTTTGGAAATGTTCTCCTCACTTTGCCTCTGCCAGGTGAGCTCAGCCTCATGATTGCAGTGGCTGTTCTGTGCTTTGTGAGTTGTACACCCCACAGGAACATGTACCACCTGGTTATGGTTCAACCAACCCCCCAAACCTGCTCTCAAATCCAGTCTGGCCTGGCTTTTATTGGGTGACCACCTGTGAGTTGGCTGGTCTTAATCCTCTCTTTTTTTTCACCTCTTTATTCCCTCTTTTCCTTGTCCTCACCTCCTCCCTCCTGCTTTGTTCTCAGTCCTGAGACTGAAGACCAGCTGGAGGTCTGACCTGCTGATGGGTGAGCTGCTCTGTACCTGCAGGGCTGTAAATAAACTGTGTGTGAGGTTCACTTCACCAACATCCAACATCCCAATGACTCTGCACCAGGCATGCAGTTAGTCCAGTATTTGCAGTGGCCCAGGCTGATGGGGAATAGAGCTAAACAAAGTAGCTTGTGAATCTGGGAATTATCCCACAAGTGTGGTGGAAACCCACTGGAATCTCCCGTGGCATCAGGCTTTGAGGTGCTCGTGTGTGATCTGCAGCCACGTGGTGTCAGAGGGCCACGCTTCAACCCAGGCACAGTTAACTTTTTCTAAGTGAGACATTATGCTTGCTTTGTCCTCCCTCAGGGCTTGGCAGGTCTCTCCATCCTTGCTCCCTAAATAGATGCTCTCATGAACGTGAAGTCCCAGCTGGGCAGTCCCTGGCCCCTCCATCGAGGCCACTGAGCTCTCCTGGAGCTCCCAGTGCTGCAGATGTGAGCACGGTGCTCTGCGCTTGGAGGGGAAGGGTGTCCAGCCAGCCCAGAGCACGGGCAGAGCAGACACAAGGCCAGCCATGTGAACAGAGCAGTTAGACTAAAAATAAGTCCTGGTGTGGTCTTTGCTCAGCTAATTCCAGCCCCGTTGCTGGAGGTGGGGTTGTAATTGAGCGGAACCTGCACGCACGCAGGCACGGAGCCTTGAGGTGAATTGGAGATCTCACTGCCAGTCTGCAGAGAGCTCTGTGGTGCCTGGCAGCTGCCACATCCTGCTCATTTTGCACTCTGTGTATTTTTAAGTAGTCACGCAGCTGCCACTCGAGATGTGATGTAAAGACAGGCAGCGACTCCAAAGGCAAAGAGGGGCAGGATGAAATGTGGGGTGGGAGCTGATGTGCCCTAGGAGCACTGAGGCTGAGCCCAGCCTTTAGAACTGGGCTCTGGACCAGGGGATCTGCTCTTCTGGCTCCATCCTGGGATCCTGGTGTGTTGCTTCACTTCTTGGGCTTCAGCTGCTCTGCCTGTGAAGCTTTCATGCTGGCATTGGCTCTGTGAAAGGATTTTTAGGTTGCTGAACAAATCCCCTCATTGAAGTATCATGTTGCTGCTATTACAATTGATGATGGGGATTTGGGAAAATGAAATTCTGCACTGCTCTCATGTGCATTTTCAGACCCCTGTGGTAGAGAAGAGCATAGGAAGGGCTCCCTCGTAAAGCTGCAGAGATCATTCCAGAGGAGCAGATTGAAGCTTGACAATAACACAGGACTTTGCCCTGCAATAACTGCCTGCCCCATGGAAACAAGCAGCCCCTGAGTGCTCAGAAACCTTTAAACTTGTTTCTTAGTGAAAATCCTGAACAGTGCAGATGGGAGAGGTGGGGAGTACAACCTGTGCTGTTTTGATCAGCAGCATCTGATGCTCTAAGATGAGTGCCTTGTGGTCTGGTATTTGTATCTTGGGATGAACTCCTAGTCTGCAGCTATTGATCCCAACTATGCCCTCGGGAACTGGAAACATGATTCTAGCAGGATCTATTTCAGTAAAATGCGGGGGTAAATATTTGGTCATTTCCAAATGAATAAACACACAGGAGCAGAATTTTTATGAGCTCCAGAGTCCCCAGTGTGCTTTCAGGCAAACCCCAGTGAGCACAGGCCCTTCTGATTTTATGTACAGATAGCAGCAGGGAGCATCCAGGCTCTGCTCAGGTTTATTGCAGGAGGAGGTGTCGTATCAGACATACAGAAATCTGCCACAGAGGGAATGGTGAGGATCACCAGGCCCTCCATGCATTAATCAGTGTAAATCATGGATTTAGTGTGGCTCACGCCAGGATTACAGCGCTACAACCGAGGAATATCTTGGCCAGACACCTTCTCATCCATGTTCTTCTAACAAGCAGTTGGATGAACTCTGTTGAGAGGAACCTCAGCCATTCTGTGTTTTATCAGTAAGTACATGAGGCATATACAGAGCAGGCAATCTGTATACACTCCCCAACCAGCTGAGTTCATCTGTCTAACTGAATGTCTAAATATTGAGAGAATAAAGTGTCTGTACTCTATGAACCCACCAGCCAAAGTTATTTATAAAGAAGAAAAGGAGCGATGAAACCATCGCTGTCTCCTTGCTCTCCTCGACAGTAGCTGTAGTTTGTGAAAAATTAACTATAATTTATAGTCCAAGCTGCATTAATTAACTCTTTGCAGGGGGAGTATTTCACCAGACTTCTGAGAACAGGCTGGTGAGCTGCCTGCAAAGGTTAAATGACCTGCATGGTAGGAATTGTGTAAGAATCCCTGCACAATCATTAATGGCCTTTCTGCGTAGATGGGTTGTGTGAAGGGAAGTCCACCTGGCAGAGTCACTGCCCCGGCTCTCTTCTCTGTTGCCCTGTCATTGATGATAGTCCAGAATAACTGAGGCGTGTGGTGGAAAATAGACTCTCTGAATGACTCCAGTGCTCTGAACCTCTCATGTGTTTATGCTGCTCTGTCCTAACTGGCTGGGACAGCAACAATAAAACGTGGCTGCAGATCATTCACAAAAACATCATCAAGAGGCAGCCCTCTCTTCCCTGTCCTCACCTCCTTACTGCCCTTTTCTCTTCACTTCCTTTTCCCCTCTCTTCTTTGTCCTCACCTCCTCCCTCCCTCCTGCTTTGTTCTCAGTGCTGGGACTGAAGACCAGCTGGAGGTCTGACTTGCTGATGGGTGAGCTGCTCCAGCCCTCCTCCCACCCTGCAGGGGCTTTCTGTGTATCTCAGGACCACCTTTCTTATTCCCACTGGTCAAAAGGAAATGTCACCACTTGCTTGCCCCATGTACACTCCTGGTTTTCTGCTTTTAATTTGTTGAAGTACCTGGGGAGGTTCTTGGTTCATGACTGGTGTTACTGTACAACCCCCTCATCACGTCCTACTGCCTACATGAGTCCTGTTCAACCCTGCTACCACCCAAAACTGCTCCCTTGCTTATTCACTTCTCCACTCATCTCAGCAATTTTACAGTTTTCTGAGTCATTTGGGATAGATGGAGTTGTGTTGGAGGCTGAATGAAGGACTTACTCTGCCACACCAGCCAATGGAGGGTAAAATCTGCCTGGTGTTGGACAGCAGTTAATGTGAAATAGCTGTGGGGAGTAATTGTGCCTGTGGATCACCAGGCACAGCTGTGTAGTGTTTGGTACAGAGGTGAAAGTACCTGCAGAGCTGTAAATAAACTGTGTGAGGTTCACTTCACCAACATGCAACATCCCAATGACTCTGCACCAGGCATGCAGTTAGTCAAGTATTTGCAGTGGCCCAGGCTGATGGGGAATAGAGCTAAACAATGTAGCTTGTGAATCTGGGAATTATCCCACCAGTGTGGTGGAAACCCACTGGAATCTCCCTTGGCATCATTCTTTGAGGTGCTCGTGTGTGATCTGCAGCTGCCTGGTGTCAGAGGGCCACGCTTCAACCCAGGCACAGTTAACTTTTTCTAAGTGAAATAGTTTGCTTGCTTTTGTCCTCCCTCAAAGCTTGGCAAGTCTCTCCATCCTTGCTCCCTAAATAATTGTTCTCATGAATGTGAAGTCCCAGCTGCAGCAGCATCTCAGGGTGATCAGGCACCTTGGAAGGCTCTAGTCTGTGTTTTACCACACAGCAGTGAGATTTTAGGGTTATAAGAGAGAATGATTTGTATTCAGTACATCAAACCTCAAAAAATATCCATTAGGAATTCCTACGACTGGAATAAATACCCCATAAATATAATGTGTGCAGTATGGTCTCACTATTTCCAAAGAGAAAGACAGAACCAGGAATTACCCAAAAAAAGAATTAAAAGAGATCATTGCTTCCCAGCTAGGGAGGGAGGTGCTGCTGTGCCTGTAATGCCACAGGTAGCACAGGGGAAACAAGTGGGGATAATGACTATTTTTTTCTAATACAAGAGCCAGGAAAGGTTAAAAGGATCAAAATGGAGACGTGGCCTTACATGCTGTGTGTGTAGCACTGGAACTCTTGTCACAAATATTGTGGATGCTGCAAGATTAGATTTATTCAAGCAGCAGCTAAACATGTTGGTGGAAGTATCCTGCAAAGACCACTAAATGTGACAACACTGTGGCTGCCTGGGGCTGTCTCTGCTGCCCATCCTGCATGGCCTAAGGAAGATTATCAGTGATTTTCCTTTTTAAGCTTTTTTTAAGCTTCGCCACTGTTGTGGCCAAGACAGCTTTGGCTTGACCACTCTTATAGTCTGAAATGGCCTCATTTCCTGATGGTTTCTTCTCAACAGGGAACTGCCTCTCTCTGTAGCCTTTGCCACATCTCTGTGCTGACAAATGGACTGTAGTAAGATGATTCCATCGTTCAGTTTTAAAACACTTTTTGCTTCTTCGGGATAAAAGGCAAAGTACTTGCAGGAAACAGGGCTTAAAGGATAATGACATTAGAAAGATGCTTCTGGTAGGGGTGATCAACTTGGTATTTTCCTGACAGGTACAGCTCAGCTGAGAGCCCTGCCCTAGAAGTGCCCAACATGCCCAAGCCTCAGTCATGTCAGGATCTTTTTAACCTGTTTAAAAGGGACAAAACTGTTTCGATGGGATGAGGATCCCATGCAATCTTTGGCTGATGAGCACTGTAATCCTCCTTGTATCACATCACACAGCACTGCATCTTCCCATCCACCTTTCTTGGTGGGTTGGGTATCTTCTTATCTGGGGTGTTTCCTACGGGGAGGTTTCTGGGCTCTGATTTCAGTTCTCCCTTTCTGCCTCTCTTGATGTGGCAAGGCTTGCTCCAAAATCATTCCCTGTAGGGTTTATGATGTGAGACTTTGCCGGATGGATAATTTTGCTTGCTACCAAATGGTGTGTTTGATGGTTGCAGGGGTGACAGCTCCCTGCAGCCTGTGTTTGTTCTTTATCCATGTGCCTTTCAATTTGCACCAGCTCTTTGGTTGATGAAGTTTCAGTGCCCCCTGATCCAATGGTACACTTGCAGAGACCCACACTTATCAGAGACCCACAGCTCTCCTCTCCTGAGTAGAAATGTGCTACTATCTCGTAAAGGTATAAATTATAAAGTCTTGTCTGTATAATGAGTCTGCATTCCTCAGATAAATTACAGACTCATAATGGCTTTGGCTTTTAGTTACCATTAATCTTAACTGGAAGGGAGTGCTGGATTTCTTGAAGAAGTGTGGGATTCAGATTTTTGAAAGGTTTTACTGGAGGCTTGGTCAAGCCATCCTCTGTTCCAACACCCCAGTGTGTGCACACTGCTGTCCACATTTGGCTCCCAGCTGGCTGGCAGGACGTGTCCTCAGGGAGCAGCTGCTGTCCCAGGGCTGTGAGCATTTTGGGTCTCTGCTGGAGTGTTTTCCATGTCTGTCTTGTCAGCAGAGCACTTTGGGACAACTTGCTGTGCCCTGGATAACTGTGAAAAGACAGAGCCAGAGGCAATGGTTATTCAAGGCAAAGCATGGAAACAGCTCAGCTCCAGCACAGCCCTGGCCTGTCAGTCAGTGGGAGCAGGAGACAATGGATGGGACAGCCCATGGCTTCAGCCAGGCTGAGCAGGGAGTGGGCCCTGCCCTTAGCCCTGCCCAGGTGACAGTGGCTGCTGAGCTGGGCTCGCCCAGCGGGAATCTCCTCTTGGGAGAGGCACGGCCCCCACGCCTGCAGAGAGTCCCCAGCGCGTGAGGGACAGAACAATCTTGGCCTGGTTGCTCGTGTGCCAAGCATCACCTGCATGTGAGAGGCTTCACAAGGTGCTGGGAGCCCTCCTTTGCCCAGATGTTCCCAGCAGGTGCTGGGCTGGAGCTGGAGCAGGGAATGCAGCCCTTGGCTCTGGTGCAGCCTCGGAGCCCCTGCAGAGGTGGGATGGGCACAGGGGATGCCCAAGGAATGGGGAGCAGCCCTGGCTCCCTCTGGGACAGGCCATGGCTTGCCCTGCTGCTCCTCCTGTGGCTCTGCCTGGCTCCTGCCTGGCTCTGGTTCAAGCTTTCTTCCTCGAGTCCTGTGTCAGAGAGGAGTTCAGTCTCAGTGGTGGTGTCACTAACCTCCCCACAAGGCTCATTCATGCTTTGGAAAACAGGATGGGAGAGAATATCTCCTCAGAAGCTTTAACTACAGCATAAAAGGTGCTGCAGAGTAAGCAGTAGCCACACTGCTGGAAGTGTAACTGTGATAGGGTTTGAGCAAGGTGGGTAGTCCAGGAAAGAGAACTATTTTTAATGAGGTTAAGTGTTCAGCTGTAAAAAATCCACACTTCTTAGTGCCCAGCACTTATTGAACTTATGTGAAGATGGGTCTGCATTCCCCAAAGTTGCTCACCTTCTGCAATCTGTATCAGTGCTCTAACAACTGATTTTTTCCTTCCTAGAAGCCTTTGTTTTACCTTTGGAGACTCTGCTTTGGGCTGTAAGCTTATCAGAGTCTTTCAGAGACAGGAGTTACAGTGAAATTCTGCAGACTGCTTCAGGTTTTCTTCTCACTTACAGGACTGTAAAGCTTTTCTCTAGAAAGAAGTTTAGATTTGGAAAAGTGCCTGTATCCCAGGAAACTTGAGTCATGCTGGCTGCCTCCCCCAGCACGAGCTGGGGCTGGCTGGCTGCTGCTGCTGCACCTTGCTGGGGCTGTTGGGGTAAAGGACAGAGGAAGGGGCTCTGGAAGGACAGAGGAACCCTCAGGAAAGGGCAGGGACAGATGGAGCTGTTCTTGCTTGTGCCAGTCTTGCTCCTGGCTCTGAAAACTCAACTGACAGAGGTGTGGAGCAGTGCAAAGTCCCCTGCAGCACCTCTGGGTCTGGCTCCAGTGTCCTGAGGTGCTCAGGCCTCAGCAGCACGCCACTGGGACTCTGTGGCTCTGCAGCTCCTCTTCTTCCTGACCTCCTGCTTGCCTGCTGGCACAGCATTCTGAGCATGAGGGCCAGGGACAGTGGGAAAGGGGCACTTCCCTACAGCTTGCCAAAAAAATGATCTTGTACTACATGCTGGCTGCTTAGAGGAAGATGAGTCTTCAGCTCCTCACTCACTTGGCCCCTTTTGCTGGGAAAGAAAGGGTCAAGTTGCAGCCCTTGTTGGGACCTGAAGGTGGGTCTGAAGGCACAGGCTAAGGTTTGTAGCTCTGGGGTTTTTACTTTGGCAAATGAACTCGTAGAAAATCATCTAAGGAAGCAGAACTGCCAAACAAAGGAAATAACAATATATTCTTTTTGTGTGTGTTTTTGTTTTCCCCTGCAGTAACCACAACTCTCTCCTCCTGGTCCGGGCATGCCAGAAAATGCAACGAAACAGCCAAGTCCTATTGTGTCAATGGAGGGGTGTGCTACTACATCGAGGGGATTAATCAGCTGTCATGCAAGTAAGTGAGTGGAGTTCTTGTGTCAATATGGAAATTTCTTGGCTGAGGGAGAGGAGACCTTTGTGCAACTGCCACAGGTTGGGGGAGCTCTGAAATTCTCCTGGAAATTGCAGTTTGAGCTGTGCAGGTTCAGAAAGGGGCACTAGAGGGGCAAGGGTGAGGGGGCAAGGATTCGTATTTTCCTTTTTTGTGTGCGTGTCACTGTTCACTTTTCCTGGCTTTTCTCCCTCTAAGAATATGTTTGTCCTGGCTGTTTCTTTTCCCTTTCTTCCCTTTCTCCTCAGCAGCTGCAAGGAAATTTGGGTCCCTTTTGCTCTCCCTGAGCTGACACGTCCTGTCCTCCAGTCAGGGAGGCTTTCAGGGGCACAGCCTCCTCCCTCCCCCATGACTGGAGGGGTCCCTTGCTGAGAGCTGCCCCGACCTCTCCTGTATCTCATGGGCCCAGGGTTAACCCCCAGCTGTTCCCCTCTCTGTGCAGCTTTGTGGCCACTGTGGGATGTTTGTTTCCCCCTTCAAACCTGCAAGAAAAACCAGAGATGTGTACGAAATTACACTTAAAATGAGCTTTGAAGAGTTTGAAGTGGGGCTGCACATCCTGAGGGATGTGGAATGGGATGTGAGACTTTTTCACCCCTGGTTCAGAGCCAGAAAGCCCAATAGCATCTCACACCTCACCCTCCAAGTCTGAGAGTGCCTATGGATGAGCTGTGCAGTCTGATTGCCAGTGCTGGAGGTGCAGGTACCCAGAGCTCACCTGTACCTGCCCCTGGGCTCCTGCCCTGGGTGTGCATTCACTGAGCAGATGGAATCCTCTTGTGAGCTCACCTGGTGATCCAGGCATCACTGCCCAGCTTGGAGAAGCCCAAAGCTGATAATTTTCTCCCTTTGGAACCCAGAGACCTCTCAGTGGAGACACAGCCAAAGGTATTTACATCTGTGAATGTCAGCCCAGCAGCACTGCAGGATGTGATGCTATCAGGTACCTCAGCTCCTCAGGCCTTGGAGGATGCACTGAACACAACCTTCAACCCCCATGGAAAGCCTGGAAGGGCTGGATCACACTGAGCACATCTCCCTTGTCCCAGTACTCCTTTGATTCTGCAGGAGCAGCAGAAAAGGCCATGTGGAAATGCATCCTGCTGAGCTCTTGTGCTCTGGCTTCCAGTGCAGCTGTGGTGGAAGGAGCATCTCCCAGTTCTCCCAGACTTGCCCCTTAGACACAGAAAGAGCTGGGCAGGACAGAAACCAGCAGCTGTGGCTTCCATGTTTCCCACACCTGTGTGGAGCTGGAGCAGCCCTTGTCCACCCAGCCCTGTGCTTTAGTGTAGTTGTCACCGCTGTTGGTTTCTTGGTGGCACTGTGGACTCATCTTGTCAGTGTTCCCCACAGGAAACATGGGGGAAACCCCATTTGATGGCTAAAGTCACAGCCACCATTCTGGGGTAGCTTTAGCCCAGGAAGCCCCAGAAATTCCATTCTTTCCATTCTGGGAAGGGCTGAACCCTTGAAGTGTGGAGGAGTGTATGAATCAATATCTGTAAGCAGTGTGGTCATGGCAGAGGTACAGATTTCAAGGCTGTTTCTTTTGGGAAGAACCTAAATGCAGAAGAATCTAAATGAAGATTGAAACGGGATCAATTTCTAATTACAACAAGAGTTACCTGAGTTCCTACCATGCATCAGAATCACTTTTTCCTAATGAAGAATACTGTGGTAGTTGTCAAATGTCTGCAGCAGACAGACTGTTTTAACCAAAGCAATTCCAGCCTACCTTCCAGCCAGGCTGCTCTGACAGATGATGAACAGAGGGAATGCTCAGTGATGGATTCCATTAAGATTTTATGTGCCACACCAAACAGACCTAATTATTTTATATCATTTAAAGGCCTGAATTCGTCACTTTGCAGATGGTAAAATGATATCCTTTCCTGATGAGTTCCAAGGTACCAATTGCTAAAACCAGATGGGAGCTGAACAGGGCAGGAAAGTGTTACCCAGAAGGAGGTGCTGGGAAGGTCTGCACTGTCACTGCTCATCTGCAAGAAAAGGTAGCTCCATGTTCACAGAAACCCGGGGAGCTGAATGCCTTCCACACAGCACAGTCACCTCTGATCTTACTGCTTCAGGAGATCCCTGGATGCTCATTCTCCTTGGGTGTTTTTATCATTAAATCTCAGACTGAAGATAAGAAAACCTGGCTTTTGAAGTGGTGTAATTTTAGAGTTTCTGGATTCTAGAGGATAATAACTTTTGAGGAATGCAGAAGCATTTGAACTGAAAAGTGTTTCCCATAAAATGGCTCTCCCAATGACAAGGGAAGATGCTGGTGAATAAATAGACTTCACCTTTGCCTGCAAACAAAGATGTGATACGTTCCACGCTTCCTCATTGCACCAAGACAGATCTGCTGCTGTGGTTTGTGAAAGATTCAGGAGGACAAAGGAGAGGAGGCCAAAGATACAGGCTTCCAAGTTCATTTCTGATCTCTGCAACAGCAGCCTTGGCCCTCCAGCCTGACTGTGCCTCTGAGCCAGGAGCATGGAAGAGATCAGCAGGTTCTGCTCACAACCTCTTCAAAGGCTCTGGAGATCAACAAGAGCCCCGTGAGCAGCTCCAGCCAGGAACACGTGTTGTCCATGTGCTGTTTCCATGTCATTCTTCTAATCAGAGCCAGCAGGGCCTTGGGGGGATCCTTTGGTCCCCTGTGCCAGCTTGCAGCCCTCCCTCCCTGAGTGCTCAGGGGGTTCTACCCCCCGCCCCAGCACCCATGTGATGTTACCAGCCAGAATTTTGGAGTGTTCTTGTTCACTGCCTGCCACCATCCTGCGATCAGCTTCTTGGAATGGGTTCCATTCTTGCAGATGTCCAGAAGCACAGGAAATCCTTCCTGTAGATGTTCCCCCTAGCAGTCTGGACCAAAAACAGCAGATGAGTTCTCAAAAAATTTCTTCTCCTGATGTGGTTCATGCTCGATTTGCAACAAATATTGCCTAAATTGGCAGCTGGCTTTTTATTATTATTTTATAACATGCTTCCCAGAAACGTGTTCCTCCTGGTCTTTTAAATCCTGAGGAACAAAGTATTTGCTTGTAATCCCACTTCCTCCCTCCCTTTTTAATACACTTCAGACAGACCTTGGATAAAGCATTTTCTTCACTGAGGAAGAGCCCAGAATGGACTTGGATTGTTCCAGAAATTGTGTCTTTCTGGATTGTGTTTTTCCATAATTTTATCCTTAATTTGAAGTAAACTCTACACATGCTGGTGTCAAAGGAAAGCTGCACATAAAGTGATCTGTGCTGTTATCCTGATGCTGCAAACAGACCACCTGGAATTTAAATGGGAGACATGGGACCTGCCTCAAATATTCTGCAAATTTTCTGCATAAACCTGGGAAATGACAGAGCCACACACAGACAGAACTGACTCAGCAGACCTTGTAAATTAAAAAGCCCCAGGTTCTTGACAGGAAGACTTTCTCGACGCTTCTCCAGATCATTTTGCTCAGAGAGGCCTTGGGAGTCACTCCAGGGCAGTGACAGGTCTGAGTAGAGCACAGAGGGGATGCACACAAGCAAGTCTCCAGGCTGTGAGCTGGGCTGGGGCACACAGCAGAGGTGCCTGGTTTGCTGTGTCCAGTCAAACAGAGCGTTGGGATGACTGGCAGCCTCTGCTCTTGGATCTGCCTCTGTCCTGGAGAGCCCTTGGCACAACTTGCAGCACTTGGAGGCTGCTCTAATCTGTTATTGCTGGGTGCCCCACAGGGCTGTGCTATCCAAAGAGCAGAAATGCTCTTTTCCCCAGTTAGGTCTTGGCACACATTAGGTACAGTTGGGTTCTTCCCAGCCAAACAAAGCAAGCAAGTCAGGTCTCATCACTGCAGAGCCTTCTCTGCCCACTGAAATGCTCTTCACATCTCTTTTGTGTGGTCAGTGGAATCAAAGTGAACTGCTCTGGGCCAGGACCTTGTGTGGGATCAGAAGACTAAAAGTATTACAGAGCACCACCCCCACATCATGTTGGACCAGTTGTGCTCTCAAGAATCAGGCTGGATATTTGCAAATGCTGACAGATAAACAGTCTGGGCTTGGGGTGACAGCTCTGCAGGCAGGTCAGAGGCCTGGACCACCTCAGGCAAAAAGTGAAAGTCAAGGAGAGAATGAAAAACAAAACAAAGCAAAAGGAGAAAAGATCAGATAGTTTTAAAATTATTTGATGAATCCAAGTCACCAATTTTAAAAATCACATGTTCACCTTCCCCAACCTTATTGTTTCCTGCAGATTTTCTCAGGACAGAGAAAGATCATCCTGAAGTTTTGGCCACACTGCCAGCTCCCCTGTGCTTTCCCAGAGCACCATGCAAAGGTGTGACTATCACAGGGATGCTGTATGGCCTCTGTTTGCTCAGCTGCCCTGTGGCATCTGGAGCTGTTCCACCCCTCCCAGTGACGTTAGGTCAGCACCAGCTGCTCATTGCACAGCCACAAGGACGTCACCGTGCCAGGGATGTATGAGCAGCCCTTCAGGGAGGTGTTGCAATGTCCTTGGAAATGAAGAGCTAGGGATGAAAATCTCCACATCCTGTTCCAAATCCCCCGAACCAGCCAGGACTCGTTCTTTGGGTTTTGCATGCTGTTTATCTTGGGTGATGAGATCAGGTACCTTTTCAGGTTCAAGTGGCCCATCTGTGCCTCCTGCTCAATGCACTGTGACTGCATCAGACCCTTGAGGCCCATCAGAGTGTGGAAGCTGATCCTGCAGCAGCAAAGGCTCAGGGAAGGCAGCGACGCAGATCCTGCGGCCGCTGCCGTCGCTGAGCCCAGCAGTGGATGTGCCTGAGCTTTGGACTCCATCTGCAGCAAACATGCCTTGATTAGCTGCTCTGGAGAAGGCCTCTGTGTTTATTCTGGTTGCTTTCTCTTCTTCCCATCAGTGATTTGGTGGAGTCCAGCCTTTTGTGGCTCTCCAGAGCCTGATCATCTGGGACTGGTCAGGGGACAATGACAGAACTGTCTTCTTTTTCAGCCCTTCCCACAAAAAAGCAACATGCTTGAAACATTTTTTTTTTCCCATTTGCTTACTTCAGTGCATTGTGTCCTTCTGCTATGGCTTGTCTTTATCGTGTCATTTTGAAGCACCTGTTCATTCACATTTTTCTGTAGCATGGATTACTTTATGAGAGCTACTGAATTTGGCATATTTTAATTAAGATCTGGGGGTGCAAAGGAAATGTGCCTACCCTTGCAAGATTTAGAGCAACAGCTGGACAGAAAAAGTTTTGCTTCCAGCGGGAAGACAAAAGTAGCAAATAATAATTAACAATAATTATCGCCCTCCCCTGATACAGGGCAAAATGGCGAAGTTCCTCAATTTTCAGCAATAAGTGCCCAGGAAACATCATAAAAATGAGTCATTCAAACTATTTTGGTTTGTAGTTTTTGAGATACTTTATTTGACTGATCATCTTACTGCATTTTTGTTACCATGTAAATATCTCACTGCAATTCATCCTGAACCCAAGAGCAAATTTTGCAGATGTTTTCAAAATGGGGTTATTAAAAAAATAAAAGGTCTTAAGGTCAAAATTAAAAGAATGGGATATTTTCCAGCAATAACAGAAAACAGAATCTGGACAGAAAAATCCCTGAGCAATTTTATCAATGGCATTTGCAAGTAATTTTCAGAGGTAGCAATTAGACACAGAGAGATGGAGTTAAGCAAGGGCAGTTTTGGGACTTTCCACTCAGGCTAGAGAGGGGACAAGGTGCTGTCTGCAAGAGTTTGGTGCAGCCTTGTCCTTCTCCAGGACCATTTCTACAGACACACCCTTGTCCACTTCCCTTGGCCTCTGGGGAGGGACCCATTGTGCCTCTGTGAGAGCACCCTAAAGACCAAAGGTGATGTTTGCAGGGAAATCCACCAGCTGTGAAGTCCCTGCAAGAGTTTTCCAAAGGAGGGATTTGGTTTTGCTGGGCCATCCAGCCAGAACCTCTGGAGTCCAATGTGCAGGAAGAAGGATGCCGTGATCACAAAACAGCTCACAGCTCTCAGCTGCAGTGAGCCTTAACTTTCAGGTATATCCCTCACTGCAGAAGAGCTGCCCTCACCACAGGCAGCAGATTTTAATGCAGAAGGGATGATCTCTGCTGCTCTTCCTGTCCAGACTGGGAGAACCATGTGCCAAGCATGCTGGAAATTTCTTTCCTTGAAGCCACATATGAGGCCACAGTAATAAATAATAAATCATCTTCAGCAGCTTAGAAGTTGGAGACAGATTTTAAAAAAAGGAACTAAAAGCACTGCATGCTCTCAAAGGTCTTCTGGTCACTGCTTCTGCCTGCAGCCTTGCTTATGAGGAGCCAGAACCCAGGTATGCAGGGGTGGCACATTGTGTCTTGACAGCTTGTACACAAGCTTGAGAGGTGACAGAAGGTGCTCTTGTTTGGGGGGTATTTTTCCTGTCACTTCTCCCAGTGCTGAATCACTGAGAAAGTAAAGATGAAAATCCTGAGCTGTCCTAGACACAGAGAAGAGCTCTTCTCCCCACCCACGCTTGGCTGACTGGAGAGATCTGAAGATGGGCTATATGGTAGCTGTCATGGCATCAAAGCCTCTTTGACACCTTTTTATTTTGCTTTTTCACTTCTTACCAATTCCTTTCTCTGGGCTTTTATTTCCTTCCACCAATATTCCCATAATTTTCAGTCTTTCATGCAGACTCAGCCACACTGGAGTTCCAGCCTTGGCTGACCTCTTGCAGGTGTGCACCTGAGGTAATTTTAGCTCCTTTCTGACAAAACACCCCTTTTTGGGGTGGGTGGGACAATTGCTTTGTTCAGCAGCACCCTTGAGGCCCTTTGGTGTTCTCACAACATCCAGGAAATGTCAGATCCCAAACAGATGGAAAGCACGTTGCAAGCTAAACTGGATTCCCTTGAAGACCCTTGAAGATTCTTCCCTTGAAGAAATTCCTGACTCTATCAGAGATGATAAATAAACTTCAAAAAGGATTGGGAAGACACTTTCTCTTTTGGATTCCTTGCTAAAAGCCCAATGCAATTTCTGAGGGGTATCTCCAGTCCTGCTTCCCTGGGGCTGTCTTTGTGACACCCAGTTCCTCAGATTTGTGCTTTTTTATTGACAATGGGGCATTTCCTTCACTTCCCAGCTCCAGCTTCCTCTGCTTCATTGCAGGGAAGGTCAACAGGTCCCATGTCTGATGGTCACCCCTTGGGCTGAGCTTTCCTTGGGAGCTGGCTTGCTATGGCTGGTACATCTCCCTTTCCTGTGCCCCAAGATGAACATCCAAGAATGATAAAAAAGCACCAATTTTTCAAAGATATATGCCTGACTAGGGAGGTCAGTTTTCCGTTTCAGAAGTGACTTGGTTACTGAGAAACTGAAGTGTATGACTGGAGAGCTCAGTGCAGCCTCATGCAGAGCCATACCCTTAAGTTCTCCATGGGCAGTTTGGGGTGCACAAATAACCCAGCACTCCCACTTAGAGGTATGAGCACAGGTCTCAAAAACCCAGATGCTGACCCACATTTGGTCATGGGCAGTGAGGGTGCAGCAGGTTTTTTTGCACAGCTCAGGCCTACTCAAACTGCAGGGAAATCCAGCAAGAAAGCAAGTGCCAAAGCCAGGTCAGTGTATGTCCACGATGAAGTACAACTACTAAAAATCAAGGTTTTCTGCGTGGAGCCTGGACCTGGACCATCCCCCACCAGATGCAGAGGTTGGGAGCAGTTGCCTGACACTGTGCGGTGGCTGCTCCAACCTCCTGCTGTCCTTTGAAGTGGCCTAGCCAGGAGCTGAGCCATTGACATCAGATTTGGCCTCTGATTCATCTGTTTCTTATGTGTCTTTCAGTCCCTTCTTTGTTGACCACTTGCAGGTCAGTGTGGGACAGTGAGATCTTGTGGGTGGCATCAGATTGAGGAAGCTCTGAAGTGTACCAGGTGCAGCTCCACTCACAAAAAGCTGAAAAACAGGTGTCAAAATGCTATAAAGATAAAGCCCTCTTAAGCTCAGAGGAAAGAGAGGTCTGTTGAGAAGGGAGGGAGTTGTGGGACAGGGAGGTGAGAACTGGGACTTGAAGAAAACTAGGGGTCCTGTGCAGGAATATCCAAGGAATATCCAGAAGAAAAGATGTGAAGTGAGGGAGGGAGACAAGTGCCTGGGGGAGAAGTGTTTGACCACGCCAGGCTGGGCTCCCATCGCTTCCCAGGCTCACCTGCAGTGGGTGACAATGCAGAGGGTGCAGGTGCTGCTCACCCTGGGTGGTTCTGCAGCTCCTGCTGCACCCCTGCCCATGGCCCTGTGCTCCCCAAACCTGGCTCAGCTGAGGAGTGCTCTGGGGAGCTGCTCATGGGCTGGTGCCAGTGCCTGGTGGCTCTTGACTGCAGGGCACCTTCCCTGCCACCTGAGCATCCTGTGAATTTGTAGCTGGTGTGTCGCTATAGGACACGTGAAAGCACAACGTGAGCCACTGCTATTTGCAAGGTAAAGAAGCAAGTTTATTTTCTGATTCCAACTTTTATACTTTTCCAAAGGTGACAGTGGATTGGAGAGTGAATGTGCCACCTCTCCAAAGACATTGGACAAACTACTAGTACATCAAGTTTCTCCACCCCTATGAAGGAATGCAAAACAATATGTTGTTTATAGAAAATTGTGTGAGAAAGTTTTCTAACAGAATGTAAACTCAGAAGGCTTTAGAAAATCTTAAGAATCAGGGCGACACTGGTGCCCATGAGCTGGCACACCTTGGCCCATCAGGTGACCCAGGCCAGGCCAGAGCCTGAGAGAGCCTTGCATTTGGACAGCATGTGAGCCCCCTGCAGCTCAGCTTTCTTCTCTGTCCCTTCCTCTCTGTTAACACAGAGACTCTGCATGTGCTTTCTCTCTAACCACCCCGAGACTGCTTTTGGTGCCTCTTGCCAGTCTACAGAGCAGCTCCACGGAGTCTCTGAAAGTGTCATCCAGCCCATCTCAGTCTTCCTGCCAGCTGGTGCTTCTAGCAGGTGAGAAGGAAGGAGGCAGGCAGAGCAGGACAGAGCAGGACAGAGCAGGAGGGGTTTGGCTGCCTGCTTGAAGACCCTGGCCTAAACCAGAGCTGGAACACTGATGTTGCAGGTGCCTGGTTAAAGCAAAGAGTAAATACGCATGTAAAGCCTTTATTTTTTCCATTCATCACAATGCACTTTTTATTTCTGACCTTAGCCTCAAGAACTGTGCCAGACATGTTCTGTGATTTCTCCCCTTTTCCCCTCCAGATGTCCAAATGGATTCTTCGGACAGAGATGTTTGGAGAAACTGCCTTTGCGATTGTACATGCCAGATCCTAAGCAAAGTATGTTTGAAGACAAAAAATGCACCACACTACTTAAAACCTCCCGGGCACAGCGGTGGATGTAGAGTGCTCTAGTCAGGGACGGCTCTTGGTGTCAGCTTGGGTAGGGCTTAGGGCTGCAGGTAAGGGTGAAGGCTGAAGGCAGACAGATAGGAGCTGTGGAAGGGATCAGAAGGGGCCTCAGTTCAGCCTGTTTGGGTGTCATTTTGCTATCTTGTTTCTCTCTTTCTGGTTTTCTCTCTTCCGGTAGGTGTCCGATCGAATTCACAGGAGACCGGTGTCAGCATTTCGCAATGGTCAGCTTCTCCAGTATGTCTCTTTCTACTTCTCTCTCTCCTTGTTGTTGTAGCTCTGTGTCATGTCCTTAAAGCAGGTTCTTCTGTTCTCCAAGAGCCCTCTTCCTGTCTTGTGCACTCCCAGCTCTGCTTGGTACTAAGAGGAGCTGTGACCGTGTCCAAGAGGAGAACTGGGGCTTGTTATCTCCCCATTTGTTGGAATGGGCTCTGCTTTTATTTCTGATTGAACTGAATGCTGCTTGCTCTTTTCAGGCAAAATGCAGAGGAGTTCATGTGGTGGATGTGCTGTGTGAGATGAGCCTGTGCTGTGTGTAGAGCTGGGCCTGCCAGCATTGCTGTCCTGACATGGACTGTGCTCTGCAGGGAAGGATTTGGGCATTTCCCCTGTGCTGTGCAGAGCAGATTTGGGCATTTCCCCTGTGCTGTGCAGAGCAGATTTGGGCATTTTCCCTGTGATGTGCAGGGCAGAATTTGGACATTTCCCCTGTGATGTTCAGGACAGGATTTGGGCATTTCCCCTGTTCTGTGCAGAGCAGATTTGGGCATTTCCCCTGTGCCATGTAGAGCAGATTTGAGCATTTTCCCTGTGATGTTCGGGGCAGAATTTGGGCATTTCCCCTGTGCTGTGCAGGGCAGAATTTGGACATTTCCCCTGTGCCATACAGAGCAGATTTGGGCACTTTCCCTGTGATGTTCAGGGCAGGATTTGGGCATCTTCCCACCACTCCTGCGAGGGGCGTGTGAGTCTCCTTGAGCCAAAGGAGAAAATCACAGCCAGGGTGTGACTGTAATGAAATCACTTTACAGTCTGTGGCACAGAGGTCACCCTGGTGGCTGCCACTGCCTCTGGGCTTCCCAGCCTCACTGCCATGCAGGATAAACCTGCCAAGTGGCATCAGACTATGTCCCTCCTGGACACAGAGGTGCTTCTGTCTCTCCTAGGTGGTTGGACAGTCTTGCATATGGGATTGAGCCTAAGCACAGTGACTGATCCTTTAATGCTTTCAGTGGGTATAAATACCCCAAAGCCTTTGCACTTAGTGCTTTCCAGTTTCTAGTTTCCAGTTCCTACAGGCCTCACTTATAACCAGCTCATGGTGGTCAAGGTGGATGATTTTTCTGGGTCCGTATTCAATCAGTGTCCCAGCATCAGTGGGATCCTGGTCTGGGTAAGGACTGATCTGAAAGGAGGTGCAGCTACAGTGCAGAAAACCTGTGACCTTCCCTGTGACCTTCCCTGTGACCCTTCTGTGACAGTCCTTGAAACCCATCCTGCCTCCACTCTGGCTGACTGGACCCACCACAAATGGTGGGTTTAAAGAGAAGCTTTTTAAAAAGAGCCAAAAAGAGGCTTTAATTAGTGGTAACCAGAGGAGAAATGCCTCTTCAGGATGGCTCCTTGATTGCCAGAACGCCTCTCCCACTGCTCTGTGAGGAATCCTGCCGTCCTCATCCTGAACTGGAATTGCAGGAGCCTCATTAGCACGTGCTAATAGCTGGCAAGTGCTGGAATTAGACTCCCTTGCATGGAGCATACAGACAAGATGCAAATGGACTTTGTGGGGCCCTTGGGACAGCTCAGTGTTTTTACATTGCCTTTTGTTCCAAATTGGCTTCCGAAGTTGAAACCTCCATTGATTTATTCTCCCAGACTCCAATATCCAAGCAAGCTCTTTTTAAAATGACAACCCAAAGTGCTCTATTTTGATCTTTCACCTGATGCTAAAGGGTTTCCTTCCCTCTTGGAAGCCCTGGGTGTCAGGGCCCTGGCTGCAGCCAGCAGTGGGATGCTCACCCCATGGAGCTGATTTGTAGCATGTTTCATGAGGTGTTGTCCAATGGGCTTAAACATTATTGGTGCCCTGCTGCAAAACCAAAACAGGGGTGAAAATGAGTTTTATGTCAAGAAAACACCTTTTGAGAGCATTAATGGCAGGACTAAACAGCATGCGGGTTTTTTTCCCAGCTTGCAGAATCCAGCTTTTTATGGGACTGAGATTTGTTTTAATTTTATTCATGTGTTAGAGGAACAATGTCAGCTTTAAAACTGACACACGTACATTTCCTTAACTCAAGTTTGCTTTAACCACAGCATAGTAAGGTAAAAACAGCTTAACAATCCAGGCTACCTGTCTGAACTTGGATAAAATTCATATAAGAAGATGATTCATACATGTTTATAGCTGTTTTCACTTTCAGGTCACAGTTGGGTAATACAGATAGCAGCAGCTCTGATGAAAAACTTGCACTGAACTTTCTGTTTTTCTGAGTAGGAAAAGCATTTCACTCAAGTGTGGACCCTGCAAATGCTTACCTTCTACTTTGATCAATAATTAGGGCACAGGAGATGTTGCTGATTTTCCATAATTCACTCAATGCTTCATCCCATATGGGTTCTGACAGGTCAAAAGCTGAAACAGATTAAATGAGGTTCAGGCATTTCCACTGGAAATAAAATAGCTCTGTCCTGATTCATGTTTTGAGAACACTGCCAGCATTTGACAGATACTTAAATAAGGACACCTATATTGGTGTTGTTTTAAATGTATTTGGGGTATTTCAGGTTTTCAGGCCTAGATTGGATCCTCCTGATTCTTTAATATGAATATTAAATATGACAATGACTTTTATTAAGTATATCCCAGGGCTGAGTGAGAGTCTCTGCGGAGTGAGCTAAATTGAAGGTGCTGTTCTGAAAAGATATGGCAGATATTTTGCTGAATTTGGGCCACAGATGGAGATGGTGAAGCATCCCAGCATCATGCCAGATGTTGGGTGTCCTCCTTTTGGGAGCAGCTTCCTACCTCTCTGGTTTAAACCCTTATTCACATTTTGCTCAGGTAAAACTCCCCTGAACTCCAGGAGTTCAGGCTGTCTTTGTCTCTTTGACAGGTAGCTCTGGAGGTTTATTTTTCTCTGACTGCCCAAAACACCTGCTAGACTACATTATGATGAAAATGAGGTGTATTTAGATAGGTTTTCGCTCATGAGATGTTTCTTTATGTTGCTGTTCCAACCACATGAGCAAGTGTCTACTGCCAGCCCTTCTGGATATATACACCATTGCTTGAAAATTAAGAGAAAATGTTAAAGATGGGGTTTTGATTTTTTTTTTTTCCCATGTCAGGCTCACACTGTTGCTATTTTCTACCAGATTGGTGCACAGAAATTGGATTAGTGGGGTAGCTCAGAGAACCCCCAGTCTGTCCTGACTCTGTCCACACATAAGGCTGATGGATCAAGTTTAGGAGATCATTTTGTTTAGGCTTTAAGTAACCTGTGAGAAGAAAACCTTATAGAGGGACATTAAAACAACATTTAAATCAGTTGAAATTTAAACTGCAGGGAATTAATGGCAGTGAACAGAGGGGACACTGATTGCCTACAATTGCTGTATGAAACTGAGGAATGCCCTGGCAGATGAGAACAGAGAGAGTTATTTCCATGGCTGATGAGTCACTAAATCCTCTTGCTGAAACGTTTTTCACATCAAGGTCCCCCTGACTCTGTGTCTCCATGGACAGACTGGTGGGAGCAGCTGTCAGGTGGCTCCTGGGGCACAGGTACCTGCAGAGCCACAGACCACAGGGTCTCTGTTCCTGCTTTGCTGGGAATGGAACACCTCAGACTCTTGCTCCACAGCCAGAATGAATCCACAGCAATGGCATCCATGGACCATTCAGCTTCTGCAGCCAGATTTTCCTCTCTGCTGGTGCATCTGGCTGAAGAGTGCAGCCATATCCAAAAGGGTCAGGAATTCTCTTGGAGAGCTTCTGCTGAGTGCTGGAGGCTCACCCAGTGTGAGGTGCCTCCTGGGTCCAGCTCCAGGGGCAAGGCTGTGGCTTGCAGCTCTCCCCAGGAGACAGAACCATGTCCAAAATCATCTTTCCTTCTAAGAAACCCTTTTTTCAAATTTGTGCTGGCACCTGTGTGTCACAGCTGCCCGTTCTACATCAGATCAAGATCTACCTCTGTTTTCTCTCTTCTACAAGCAACTTTTCAGGTCTTCGTTAAATCCTCCTGGAGTTTTACTAATAACTTGCCAGGCTTTGGGCTGGCTGGTTGTAAAGGTTTTGTAAAATATGTTGGCAGCTTTATCAGTCCTGGTGCAGCTGAGATCCTGAAAGTTAAACGTGGTCAGCAGGAACATTTGCGTTTCCTAAGTCTGCAAATTTGGATTCTTTCCACTTGTGATTTATGGAACAATTTAGAAAATTGGGATAAAGTTATATATTTATTCTTCCCTCTTGCCTGTGTAAACTGAAACTTCATCTCAACTTTGCTGTTTATTCATCTCTACAAATAATCATCACCAATCTGGAGGACAAATGTCATACCATTCATCTTGGTTAGTGAAACATTTTCATTTTCTACTTCGTGATCCAATTAAAATTGCAGGCTTTAGCCTGCCTGTAAACACCCTTGAACAGAGCTGACATTCATATGCAATGTCATCTAGCATATTCTCTATTTTTACCCCGTATTTAATTCTTGGTTTCTTTACAAATTGAATTCTAATTCTCAGTTGGAGCCTTCCTATTGGTCTGCTTGGAAACACCTAAGAGCAGGATTTTCAGGCATCCCTTGGGAGAGCAGCTTTGTCTTCAGCCTGGTCCCACAGCAGCACCTGAGCTGGCTCCAGTGCTGCTGGGCAAGCCACTGTGGAGCAGTGTGGCCTTACGGGGTGAGAGGCTTCTTGTTTTTCTGGGGGATGGTCCCCTTCCCCCAGAACTCACCAGGCTGTGGCAGGGGTGTGTTGGTCACCACCCTGACAGGTAGGAATGACCCTTCTGGTGGCCTCTGGAACCTGGCTCCTCATGCTGAGGTGAAGTGTCCTCGTGAGCAGAAGGATGAATGTACCACTTCAAGCTCTTCTGGGAAGGTCTAGATCTGAATTTTAGCTTCTCTGTTCACCTCAGTTATTCAGCAGTGGCTTCCTACCTGCTGTGACTGCAATACAAGAATGATAAATGAAATATTATTTCTTTATTTTACCTAAATTTCTGCTTCCTCCTCCACCTCTCACTTATCTGACCCCAAACCAATATTTAGCAGCATTTTAAATTCCACAGACATTCTGCAGCTTCCATTCAGTCACCACTGAATTACAGGGTGATGGCTGTGCTTTGGTGTGGCTGGGTAATTGCAGGGTGTCTGTGGTTTAGCATGGCAGGGTGATCCCTCTCCCCAGGACACAGCACAGGTTACCCTTGGGATCTCCTAAAGTTAATTGCATGCTCATCCCTGTCACTGCTGAGGCAGGACGGGAATGAAGAGACTCTGATTCAGAAGGCTGTGAGAGTAAAACTCTGGTTTATTCAAAATACACCTCTCTTTTATACAGAGCTTCGTGATGAACAACTCCATTGGTCCTGAAGTGAAAACAATCCACTGCATTGGTGCAGAGTGCTTGATGCACAGTGATAGAACTTAACTATAAACAATGTGAATAACAAGACAGATAAAGAATTATTTACATTTTTTTCCAACTCTTTCCCGGGCTTCTGCCTGGCTAGAAACTCCCGTTTCTCTCTTTGACTGAATCTGAGACTCACACATCCCCAGCACACTTTGAATACTCTGTTGCTGTGTGTTTGGACTCTTGATGCCAACCAAATTTGTTTTATTGCTGCAGTACTGGAGAAGGTGAATGGCTCTGGAGTTTGTGGAACATTTACAGACTTCCTATTCCTGGAGATCCCACGTGTCACCCTGCTCTTAACACAGGCACAGTGTCCTCTGTCCCCATCGTGACCCCCTGCTCACACTGCTCCCTGTACACCCTGGGAAAAGCCTGAAACAGAGTCCTGCAAGTGCTACTCTCGTCAACACAATTGATTAGCCACAAAATTATCGTCAATTTATTATCTTGCTAGTCCTCAGATGTCAATTCTCCACTTAGTTTCCTGCCTTGGAGCATGCTCTGTGTCCCAGAGAGCATATTTTGAGGGGATAATGTGCAGTAACTAAACATCTTATTGACGTTCTTGGGCAATCTGAAGACCAAGTGAGCACAGGCACAGTTTTCACAGCTGTTTGCTAAGGCTTTTATCCTTTTTAATCATCCTATAAATCTACAGTGCAGTGAGAGTCATGTTGCTTGAGGTGTTACTCCTACAGGAATACTTTACATTAAATGTTTTTGTCTGCTCATCTTTTAAAATAACTACAATACATCATAGTCACAGAGTCACTGCAGATGAAGTAAATGCACAACTTTGTCTTTTGTCTGATGCTGAGAAAAAGCATTTTCAGAAAGATTCAGGAGGCACATTTGGAATGAGATTTTCCAAAAAAACCCTCACGTCTCCAGCTCAGGGAGCTTGGGGAGTGCCACAGCAGTTCAGGGTGCTCAGCTTACCCTGACCAGGGAGGATGTGTGCAGTGCAGGAGGATGATGATGAAGGTTATGAGGAAAATGCTGTGCTCACTTCCTCAGCCTACAGCTGCCATCTCAGGGCTGTCTCACTCCAGTTTATTTGTGTGGTAGCCCCTGGATAAATCACTTCCAGTGGACCTTGTCCTGTTGAAGCTGGAGGGGACAACAAGAAATATGGAGAGATTTAGAGGGCTTGGAGTGGCAGAACAAGGGGGAATGGCTTCAAACTGAGAGAGAGCAGGCTTAGATTGGACATTATCAAGGAATTCTTCCCTGTAATGGTAATGAGACGCTGGCCCAGGTCTCCCAGCTGTCTGTCTCTGCTCCCTGAGCCTGGGGAGCCAGAAGAAACAGCAGCTCTGACATGAGAGGGGCAGTGGGAAAGGCTCGAGCTCCTCAGGTCCTGCCCACCACCTCTGTTCTCACAGGCATTTCTGAGTTTGCAAAAAATCATGGAAATATTTTTAATTGCATCCATTTGTAGATGCAGATGTTGCAGAAAATCCTGGAACAGGGAGGAATGTGTGTATGCAGATGGACCAGCAGCTTAGATGGATGGATGAAACTTGAGGTATCTTTACATGCATTTGTCAGCGTCAGGGGAAACAGGTGTGTGCAATGGTGGGAGGACTTAGGAATAGGTCAGGGCTGGATATGATAAGCAGGTGGTTTAGGATGAATATATTCTGTCCAGTTCTCTGCTGCCCACCACATTATGTCCATGTCACTGCCACGAAATGTACAAAAGTGTACAAAATGACTCTGAAATGCTCTGTAGAGTTTGCCGTTCCTTTTAAACAAATGTGAGATGTGAAGCAGAGAGCAGCCGGGTTTTGTGGCCTTTAAACTATACAAAATCTTAAAGAATCCAAATTTCCACCTACAAAAGCCCCCCACACACATCAGCACTGGTTTGAAGAGAAGAACCTGCTTTAGCACACGTGTTTACATGTTCTGTAACAATTAGTGCTAATTCCCCCCTGCCTAAATTTTGAACAGCACTGCAAAAGAAAGACAGTGTTTCTGTGCAGCAAAAAGCAGTTCCTATGGAAAATATAGTAAATAAATCTGGACATCTCCAAGCTGCAAATAATCTTGTGTGTATGGTGATTGGGAGCAGCAGAGCTCACTTTTATGTATGGTGGTAAGTATGGAGAACTTTCATGTTTATGTAAGAAAAGCTCTCTTTAGGTGATGTCTGTACCAGGAAAAACACTAAAACTCAGGATAGCTGTTTTGCACTGTTGATTCATTGGATAGACTCCTGTGCTTAGCACTGTCTCTGCAAGATGAACTGCAATCTTACTTGTGCTGAATATGAATCTGAAAGCACATGCTCCAATTTGGGCTTTTTGCAGCACACTAAAACAATGCAGAGCCTCGTCAGGAGTGCAGTTTGGAAGGCCACAGGCTTGAGGGGAGCTTTCTGTGCCATTTGCACTTTGAGATCCATTGCCTTGCCCGGGCACCTCATCCCTCGCAGCATCCGTGGTTGGCAGGGCAGGGCTGGCAGGGCTGGCAGGGCAGGGGCTTGGAGGGCTGGTGCTGCCAGGGCTGCTGTGCCCCTGGGCTGGGCTGAGGCTGTGGGCAGCAGCACGGGGCCCCAGCAGGAGCCCTCCCAGCCCTGTGCCCAGCGCTCCTCTCTGGAGCACAGCCCCCGGGCACAGCGGGGCGTGGGAGAGCAGCCGGGGCAGATTTGCCCTGTGGAAAGGGAATGAATGGTTTTTACCAGGCTCATGCAGTCTCTATGTGTTTTGACCTGTCAGGAGTTGTTTCAGAACAAGTGTACCTTTCCTATTTTTTTTTTCCCCCTGCCTAAACAGTGAATTCCATATCAGGTACTAACAAACATGGCTCATCTCGAAAGAATTCATAATTAACTGAAAGAATTCATAATTAACTTCCACTGCAATTTGTTTGGGTCTTTCTTTGCATAACATGTGAGTTGTGGTGGGGGTTTGAAATGCTCTGAAGTGTACAGTGTCTCTGTGTGAGTGCTGCTGAGCCTACCAAAAGCTAACCTGCTGTAACTGCAGTGTGTGTGTTTGTATTTTAGAGTTCTCTGACAGACCTGTTTTTCTTTTTCTCTTTCTCTTCCTTGTCTTCTTTCTGCATTGGCAGAGCATCTTGGATTTGAATTAAAGGGTATGGAACAACCATTCATTTATTAATCAGAAGCCATTAAGAGCTTCCAACATTATATTTATGGCTTTAATGGGATGATTAAAAAATCAGCTGTTCTGTTCTCTTCCCTGGCACCAAGATGGATGTTTGGATTGGAAAAAAAAAACCCAAAAAACACCAAACAAAACAACAACCAAAACCAAAACAAAGCAAATCACAAATTCTAAATGCAAACCTATGAAAATGCAGGTGTATTTTTAGCAGCACTTTTTTCTTTGTTCCAAGCAGCAGCGTGGTGTGTGTGGCATGACTGGGATGTTACAATTGCCACTCATCTCCATTCAACATGCTTTTGTGTATTTAACTGAAAACCTGGGGTCTTGTGTCCATCCAAAAGGTTGCCAGCAGGCACTGCTTGGGAACAGGCAGGCATTCCAGGAACTGGAAGACAAGTTCTAGAAATATCAGAGCTGTTGCAGAAATTGCCATCCCAGACAAACTAACCTCCACCAGATCCTGCAAGGGTCAGGATGAGCTTGGCCATTCCCCCTCCCAGACTTTAGCAGCTTTGTTTTTCTTCTTGAGCAGGATGAAACTGTGCCAAGAAAGATGGCATGAGACAAGTTAGTCTAGAAAACTATCCCAGGGAAGCCAGTAGTTGCCCATGAGAGTGGAGGGTATAATGCTGAGCACCCCAGTGGCAAGCTTGGGAAAACACTGCAGTAAGTTAAATGCTTTTAAAAATATCCCCTTTGGGCATTTACCTGCTCCTGCCCAGTTCCTCATAATCATATTATTTTCTTTCCATTCTCCTCAGTCTGGTTTTAGATATATATGAAGTTATCCCTTGAGTAAGCAGCTGGGAAATCAAATACATGAAGCAAGTTTTCCCTGGAGTGTGCAAGCCAGGAGCAGGGAGGGCTGGTCAGGAGGGAGCAGAGGGGTTGGGCAGCCTGGGATAGTGGAAGGTGGCCCTGCCTATGGCAGGGGGGCTGGAACAAGATGAGCTTTAAGGTCCCTTCCAACCCAAACCATTCAAGGATTCTGTCATGATTCCATGATTGATCACTAAAAGCATTGGCCTGGCAATGTCAACCAGAGCAGATCTTCACTTGAAGATGCTTTGATTCCCTTTGCTAGAGGTGCGAGGACCTTTAGGATTCACCAGTCTTTCACTTGTGAATCCTAAATTGCCTTCTGAGGTCCCTGAGGTGGAGGGACATTCCCTAACTGAGGCTGAAGAAATCTCCTCTAGTTTTTGCAGGCGTGATCCCCCAGGACTGGTGTGCATCCCCCTGGAGCAGAAAATGTGTGAATTTTGTAGTCAGGGTGCTTCAGAGAAAGCGGTGCTGCTAATGCTAATACACTTGGACAAACCTTAAAATTGAGGATTTTTGACATCCCTTTTTTGTTGACCTTTTGTCCTGTTCCTCATCCATCCTCAATGTCATCACAGAAGCACACACATCCTGTTCCCAGTCTGCAGCCGTCTCTCCTCTGTCATTCGTCTGTCACTGTCATGCCTTGCTGGGCACCATGGCTGGCCTGTGGCTCTGTCGGCATTGTGTGGCACCACATGGTTTGTTCTTGGTGTTTGCTGCTGTAAAAGTGACCGTGCTGCTGCTGAAGATGTGTTTGTAGAGCACAGAGACACAAATGGACCTGCTCTGGGATCTTACCTGCTCAAGTACAAAGTTGCAGCGTGCACGCTTTCATTTCCTCTCTGGTGGTGTTGAGATGGTTTTGCCCCAAGTGATTAGTGGAAATGGTCCTTCAGTTTGTCATGTCTCAGGGTTTCTGATTAAAGCTGCAGGATTTTCTTTCAATTTTGCCTGTGTGCTATTTGAAAAGTGCCTAAAAATTGGAGGATTAAGTTCTGCAATTGAGCTATTCAAAAAATTAAAAACATACAAAGCTCATCTGAGGTGTTGCTTGGGCCACTCTCCCCTTCTGTTGAAGAGGGAAAATTTTCTCAGTAGCAGTGTCTCTGGTCACACAAAGTGAAATCCTGTTACTGAGCATCAGCTTTAATGAGATGTTGGGAGCCAAGCTCGATTACTATCAGCAGATCATTCACTTTTTAGTTTGCAGCAGTGATGCACAGCCTCACCCTTCATTGCTTTGTGTAGCAGAGCTGTCAGCTCGAGACAGAGAGGCCAAATCTGCATTTCTGATGAACTGAAACATTCCCCTGCAATTCAGGTGAAGGTTCAGGACAGTCAGGCATGCCAGAGTCAGGGTCCCATACTGGCATGACCACCAGAACAAAGGCTGGGGTTTGAGCCCTGGCCAAAGAATTTTGTCCTGTTATAGATTAAAAACCACAGCCAAATAAATAAACAACCCCCCCCCAAACAAACAACAAGAAAAAAAAGCAAACAAAACCCTCACCCATAGTTTTAATGTCTTTGTTCTTTATTCCTCCTCCATGATTCAAAGGGAATTATTTCTGCTTAGGGAAAAAAGTCTTTGTAGCAAAAATCATTGCTATTGAAGGTTTTTTGCTGAAAACTGACTTTCCTCCCAGCCTTTTTTTTTTTTTTTTTTTTTTGTTAAAGTAGTTTTTACTGACTAGTAGCAAAATTCTTGCCCAGTGCCATCCACATAACCAGGATATGAGCCTAGCTAGTTTTCCTAATTTGTATGAAATCTCTGAAACTCCTGTCTGAAGGAGAGAGCTGTACAGCTGTAATCCAGGTCCCAAAGATGTGCAAGAGCAAGAAAACGTGTCTGCCATGGTTGGTGATGCCTGGAATAAGGCACCTGTACCAAAGAAACATGTCATTGAAGGAGGAGTTCACCTCAGAGTGGGCTCTTCCCCCACTGCAGCTCCAGCTGGCTCCTTGTAGGGGAAAAAAAAAAAAAAAAAAACTGCAAGAAAGCTTTGTTTTATATTTTGCATCTTCATGCCAGGATTGTCTTTCTTGCCAGTCCTTGTTTACCAGACCTTTCTCCATTCCCATTTTGAGAGTTAGAAGGAGATAACCATTTTTTCCAAGCACCAATTTTTTTTCTCCAAAAATGCTTTTTTCAACCTAGAATGGCAAGCTGAAATTGTTCTAAATATCCAGGGTTGTTTTTTGGGTTTTTTTTTGGTTTTTTTTTTCTAAAATCTAGTCCCAGGGGTTTCTGGGACCAGACCTGTTTCTCTTCTGGTTTTGTATTTGAGTGTTTGGTGGCACAGGGGTTATCACACAGTCTGTTCAAGGTATTTTGAGTGGTGTGGGGAAGCACACTGAGCACATCAGCCATGGCATGACTTTTATTGCTAATCTAGATGGGAAAAAATCATTCAATGAGTATTAAACAAGGCACTGTTAAAGAAGGCCCAAACCCCAAAAACTTTAAGACATAGTGTGAGGGCATGAGGACTTTGCTCATATCTGCTGAGCTGAAACCCTCATGGCAGCTCTGCGCTGAATCCTTCTCTCAGTCGTCCAGCTGGAGACCCCAAACTGCCCCTGCTGCTCTCGGCAGAAGTTGCTGGATGTCACATCTGGTGTAGCCATGGAGGAAGAGGTGTCTTTGCCGTGGCATTGCTGCCTAGGTGCAGTGCAAACGAGATCCAAACATTTCCTGGGAGCTTTGGTGGATGGGAATCAATCACCTCACTTCCAGCCTGGTCTGGGTTTTGGTGCAAGTGACTGGCTTTTCTGGTTGGAAAGGTAGCCCGTGATACTTGGTGGTATTTGAGAGAGGCAGCAGCAAGCTGCTTACATGTTGTTTGTGCCTCTGAGCTACCTGGTGCAATGGTATGAATTGCCTCCTAGGTTTCATTTAAAACCCATAACTGGTTCCTGTATTTTAATCACTCCACTCCCTTTTCTTTGCCTGACACACTGTCACTTTTCCATCCTCATGCTGCTTTTTGACTGTTCCAGGATGTCCCTTTCAGCACCTACATGCTTTGGGGCCTGTTCTGGTCCTCCCACACCACCCTGCCCCAGGGCATGTGGCTGCTGCGGGGCAGAAGCATCCTGAGCTGGGCAGAGCAGAGCCTGGGGTCAGGGACCACAGGGCTGTGTGCTCCTGGGAGTGGGGCATGCCCCAGGGCTCCTGTGCTAGCTGATCAGAGCACCAGAAAGGGGGGATCTGCTGGAAGGGAGAGGAGAGTCGTGGGGCTTGGTGAGATTAGTCACTGTGGGAAAGGAAGGGAAGGTGAGAAGTGTGAGTGCAGAAGGGGTGAGCTACCGAGTGAGAGAGGGCAAAGGCACAGGGAGACAAAAAGAGTCTTTTGAGGGGTGAGGAATGTTGGGCCAGCTGGGCTCAGGTCTGGGGCAGCCATTGGGTAGGCAGTGGATTGGCAGGAGGTCTGCCTGAGCCCTGTCCTCTGTCTCACCCCCATGCAGAGCTGGTTCCTGTGCAGCCAGAGCAGCCCAGGTGCTGGAGCCCATTGGTAACTGGTTCATTTCTCTCCATTTGCAGAAGCAGAGGAGCTCTACCAGAAGAGGGTTTTAACCATCACGGGAATCTGTGTTGCCTTGCTTGTGGTGGGCATCGTCTGTGTGGTAGCTTACTGTAAAACCAAGTGAGTATGGGGGGCTCACAGGCAAGAACTGGCTACAGGTTAGTGAGTGGCAGTGTTCATGTTCCACACATCCATGCTTTTCACCCAAATGCTAATCTTAGGAGATTATGTGCTGTGGCACTCCCAGGAAGGTCTCATGCAGGAGGCCAGTGAAGCTGTCTACCAGACTGTGTCTGAATAGGATGTTTTCCTGGCACCATTTGCTTGTCCCCTGGAACATCATTTTGCCCAGCCAGGTGATGCTGTGTTACAGGGAAAAGCTGGCCCCCAAGCCAGCAGCTCAGCTTCTGCCAGCAGAGGCACACTGGGCGGTTGTGCAGGAGCTGTGGGCTCGGTTTTGACATTGCAGGGACTTCCAGAGCAATCCTAATGGAACAGGAGAATTGGGAACCTCTTTTATGGTCAGCCTGGACAGCACTTTTCTACCTACTCAGCCTGCGCCTCAGTTCAGAGTGCCCCTGTAGCTCAGTGGGTCTTGTGGAGCAGATGTCTCACCCTGGGCATGGGTAGGCTTTGTCCACTTTGTCCTTCAGGCAGGACACGTCAAGTGCTTTGTCACCAAGGCTGAGTCAGGATTCGCTTCCCTTTTCCTTCTCCCCACTTTTCTCCTCTACTGCCAGGTGGCTCTGCTACATTGTGCTGGGCCTTGCCTTGGAAAGAGGACCCTGGACCCAACTTCCCAAATTGTCCATGAGAAGAAAAGTTGAGCATTTGTTTGGAAAAGCAGTAGGAGGTGTTAAGTGTTGAATGCCTTGTTTCGTGTTGTTTGCAACTTACTGCAAATACCCTTGGAATATTCACATGTTGAAAACTTGCCTTCTCTTTCATCTCTGGGGGCACAGATCCCCATGAGAGAAGTGTTCCTAATAGATTTTTTCTGTTCTAAAGGAAACAAAGAAAACAAATGCATAACCACTTGCGGCAGAACATGTGTCCTGCTCATCAAAACCGGAGCCTTGCCAACGGGCCAAGCCATCCACGTTTGGATCCTGAGGAAATCCAAATGGCTGATGTAAGACCTTTGCCTCCATCTCCCTGCATGCTCCTGAGGGGCTGTTTTCCATCAGGAATTTGACGTGGATGTGTATCCTTACACACCTGTTTGCTTGTGTTTGAGGAGCAAAGCGCAAACAAACTCGAGCAAAAAGAAAGACTCTGCATAGAAACATTTCCAAAACCAACATCTGAATGGAAATGTGATTTTGCTTTGAAGTACAGGATGAGATTCAGTCATTTGGGATAGGCTTGTTTTGATTAATCAAGCGTGACCCTGATTTCCACTAGGAGAGATGTTCCCAATGTTTCCTGTTTATTATGCTATCCTGTCAAGTCCCACTTTGTGGGATGACAAATGGGATCAGCACGGCAGTGACCGGAGTCACTGTGGTGAAACATGTCATGGTGATGTGGTCAGCTGTCCATCAGCCTACCTGCCCATGCCAGGGCTTCTGTCCTGGTGGGATACCACTGTCACACCAATGAGAACAATCTAAGTTTCTCTAGGACAGGACCCAGAGGCCAGTTCAGCCACTCTCATGTCTTCAATCGTACGAGATTCCCCTCAGCCCTGGTTAACTCAAGAACCATCAATGGGCTTAAGTGCCTTGCTGGACCAAGGCTTTGAAAGGGGTCAGAAAAAGGGAAGGAGGAGGCAGAACTGAAAAAAAAGTAGTTAGAAATCAGTCCAATGAATCAGCTGCAACCTCTGTTGGGTCAGCCTTAGGATATTAAAATTTAGCTATGTTGGATCCCAACCATGAAGGAAGGGGAAAGGGAATTCTAAGAACAATAGCCTCTGGCCCCATAGTATTAACTCTCTCAGAGAGTTTAGTGCCCCTGTGAGAAGCAGGGCTGGTTGTTAGATGAAGGAATATCTCAGCATAAATATTTGGATCACATCTGGAGTTTCTGTAGGACTCACATCTCTGACAGATTTCATGTTGTTCTCTTTTTGCTGGCACTCGGTCGGGTGTAACCAGCTGTGGGCAGAGATGTGTCTCTGCTCAGTAGCTACACATGGTACCACTGTCCTCTGGGGAATCTCTTGGGTCTCCAAACCCTTCTGCAATCCCTGTGCCACAGCCCTTTCCCAGTGCCCAAAGTGAAGGGGCAGAGAAAAGCCTCCACCCTCCTTGTCCCTTCCTGTGAGTTGCAGAGCTTCCTGTGGGTTCACTCAGTCCTCACCTGATTTCACCAGAAATAATCAGGCCAGCTAAATTTTTCTTTGGCAGCATTCACAGACTAGTGACTGATCTGTGTGATTCTTCTTATTTTGCAGTATATTTCTAAGAATGTTTCTGCCACTGAGCACGTGATCCGAAGGGAAACAGAGACAACCTTTTCGGGAAGTCACTCCTGCTCCCCATCCCATCACTGCTCCACAGCCACTCCAACGTCCAGCCAGAGGTGATGTATACCATTTTCTCTGGATCTTTACCTGCTATGTGCCATAGGATGCTGTGAGATTCTAAGATTTTCCTTTCACCTCCTTTTCTGTTTTCACTTGACAATTGGGACTGTAGTGGCATACAAGCCATGTCTACACTGCAGGACTCTGCAAGCACAGCTGGTTAGTGAGAGGTATGGAAAAGTGTGTTCCTTGGCCTGCAGGGAGATGCCAGCAGGATTCTGTAGCACTGACATAGCTGGAAAACAGGAGGAAATGAACCTGTGCTTCCATGCTTTGCACAGACCCAAACAGGAGGATGTGTGTAGGAAAGGTTTTGCAGGTTGTGTTTGCAGCCACACTGGACATCTGAAATACTTCCTTAAGCACACACAGGTTATGTGTTTCATATTTAGAATGTATTTGCCTTGTGGGGGACAAAGTACACAACATATCACCAAATGTTTTGATTGCTTCCTCAGAGTCAAGCTCTGACTTGGAAGTCACAGGTTTTGATCAGAAAGAAAACGCTTCCTGTGCAATTTATCAGCCTCCACCTCAGGTGGTGGCTCCTCTTTCACTGAAAGTCATTCTGAAGCTTTTTGGAAAACTTGGTCTAGCAGGAAAGTACTAATAATGCTTTGTGACATCAGAATGAGACATATTTTTTATTTTCATTTCAAAATAACCACTGGGGGAAGAGTACCACAGCTTGGAACCTGAATCTTCTCAAGGTTTCTCAGAACGTTTAAATGTCAGGTGGACCCCTCTATTTTTATGATGTCCAGAAAAGTCTTTCAAATGCTCTAAAGCATTGTGCTGTTTTGAGTTTGGATGTTCCAGTTGCTCTTAGACAGCTCTTGTGCTACTTCCAGTAGGTGACAGGGGTTTTCCTTGGAGATCACTTGCCTTTGATATGTGGCTGGCTCATATCCTTCATTAGCCTGATGGGGTTGTCTCCATTCACCCGGGAATGCAGGAATTCATTCAGCAGAAGCTCACAGATGGCTCCAGGCAGGTTTCCTTAGGGTCCAGGCATTCCTCAGGGTTGAGCAAGTGCTCTCAGTTACAATGGGCAAGATCAACTTCAGATGTTGAACTTGGATTTTCAGGTGAATTCCTCCCCAGATTCCTTGGCTATACCTCCAGCAAGTAGAGAGGGAGCCAGGAATTACTTGATCAGCTGGGAATGATTCTTTTTTCCAGGGAAATCCACTCTTCATGAGCTGGATGATATATTCTCCAGGGTTTTTGCATTCGTACTCTTCAGCCCAGCCCTGGCAAGGTGTGTGCAAGCTTGAGCCAGGTTCACAGAGGCTCCTGTGCCTGCAGAGCTGCACCTTGCTGGCCTTCCATGCTCACTTCAAAGGCCTGGGCCATCCCTGGGCACCTTCTGAAGACACAAAGGTGTGTCTGGAGGGCAGCATTAGCTCATGACAGCTGTAGGGAGGAACCTACCTTGGGTAGCCTCTGGTCCTGGCTACCTGCCACCTCATTTTCCTGAGTCAAGTGCAGTGAGCAGGTGCTTCTTGAAGTCATGCCAGAGGCAGACTACTGGCATAATCAGGCTCCCTTTTACTCCATCAGCGCCTCTAATGAGGACGCTGTTTGAAGTTATAAATGAGCATGTGCCTGGAGCCATCAATAATTAACAAGTTCTTGGGAAATCTTAATGAGGGCTGCTCTCCTCTGTAAACCCCCACCCAAAATCCTCCACCCACACAGCTCCATCTGGTGCGGTTTGGGAGTTCAGAGGGGTTGCTCTCGTGGATCACATATTTCTGCAGTGGTGGGGGTCAGTATGGTGGCCGTGGCACTGGTGGGACCCCAGTGTGCAGGTGGCCCTGTGCATCCCACTGGGTCCTTCTGGGATGTTCTCTTTGCACCAAGACTGGGGCTGGTGGGGCTGCAGCTGCTCAGCACATCATGGTCTTTGTCTAGCACCTTGGAAGTGTTTTCCTGCCAAAATCTTGGGTAGACTTTGCTCTGCTAATTTCTGAGTGGCTTCTCCTGGCTCCTCTCTGGTAGCAATTCCAAAGGGGCTGTCACTTGGCAGTGCAGGTGGCACATTTGAAGGAACTTGGCTGACTTGCCTTGGCAAAGCCAATCTGTTATTCCACACCCAGAACACTTTGCAAGCACAAAGCAGAATTGCCCTGGCCTCCCTCCAGAGGCTGTCCCATCCTGCTCCCAGGCATTTATTCCGTGGTGGGATAAATACCTGCTATTGCACTGGTTTACTTCCTTTGTCCTCTATTGACATCTCCAAGAAGGAGCAAAGAAAGGCAAATCAAAGGTAGGGTTGGGAATCTGGGCTTCTCTGGCCAGATGTATCCTAATGAGAGAGAGAGAAGGGGGACAGCAGTGCAGAGGAGCAGAGCTGAGCACAAGCAGTGCCTGTGTCTTTGGAGAAGAGCTGGGTGGGGGTTCCTTGCTCACTGTCCACATGGGCTTTGCTCCACAGACATGAAAGCCACACCTGGAGCTTGGAGCGAACAGAGAGCCTGACTTCAGATTCCCAGTCTGGGATAATGCTGTCCTCGGTGGGAACCAGTAAATGCAACAGCCCTGCGTGCGTGGAGGCGCGGGCGCGCCGCGGGGCCACCTTCTGCATCGAGGACCAGCGGAGGCCCACGACGCAGTACCGCGACTCGGTGGATTCCCTGCGGGACTCGCCCCACAGCGAGAGGTCAGAGCCCGCTGCTTGGTGCCAGCACAGCACAGCAGAGGCAAGCCATGCCTCTGTGCCAAATCCAGAAATGTTTGCCTTTGCCAGCTCTAGAGCGGCAGTGCCATGGTAGAATTGGGAAACTCCAGCCCTGGTCCATACCAGAGGAAGCCCAATTCCCCCAGGAGGCCACTCAGGTCGGGGCAGCAGCCAGCTCTGCACCCTGGTGGCAATGTAGGTTTGGAGCACAGGGATGATAGCTGTGGAATATGCCTGGCTGCAGTCAGCAATTGATAGAAAAAAACTGGCTGGGAGAACACCCTGGGCAGCTTGGTGGGCTGCCAAGCAGGGTCTAGCCCTCAGGTGCTTGGGGAAAATGTGTCTGTTCTCAGTGCAGTCCTGGATGTCCAGGTGAGAGGGTGCTGCACGTGGGCACAGTCCTGGGACAGGACTCGGTAAGACCCAGCCTTCAAGGAGCACAACTGCAGAGCTGAGACACCAGCAGTAGCAGTAGCAGTTCTCCTCTTCCCAGTCTGGTTCCTCATGGACCAGAAGCACCTCTTCACCTTTGTTCGAGCCCTTTGCAGGTAGCCATGAGTGACTCTTGGTGGCCACGTGGCCCCTCTTGGGCAGTTACCCTTCAAGGCAGTGGAACTTGTCCATGGGGCAGAGGAGAAAGGCAACATCTCCTCTCATTCCTGTCTCTGGTCCATTCAGGCAGACTGACCCAGCTCCTATGGATCTCATGCATCACAAAACACATGAGTAAAAAGACCCTGGATGAGTGAGAGAGCCTGGGCAGGTGGAATTGGACAGAGATACCACTGGGAATATCACAAAGAAATAAGATCTGCTCCTTAGAAGGAGATGGTGCTGAAGAAAGCGTTGTTTGGAGAGGAGCTAGACCAGACCTGAGTGACCACACTGATGTTTTCACTAGAGTAGATGAAAGTGGTAGATGGCTTTTTGAGACACGAGGTTTTTGCTAAGTCAGAGAAAGCAATGCCCAGGGTTTCCCCATCTGTGGCCTGGGCAGGGAGAGGGAATTCCAGGGACCTTCCTCAGAGACAAGCCTGGCAGCTCCAGAGGGAACAGAAAGCAGCTGTCAGGCAGATGAGAGACAGTGAAGCCATGACTCATCCTGCTGGGAGATGCTGCAGGGTTTGCAGCAATGCGGAGTGGGAATTCTGCACCGAGTCCCCTGGGAGAAGTAGTTTGGAGATGCTCAGCACATGCTGCCCATTGAAGCCAGCAGCTCACCCTCCCTTGGCACAGCAGTACAAGGTTCCTCCAGCTGATTCCCCAGGAGAACCTCCAGGAGCAGGTTCACTGGAGGCCTCATGGGTCCCTGGGCCAGTTGTTCAGCAAAGCACGGGCTCAGCTGGTGATTTTGGGGTTGTTCAGTGTCCAAACAGAGGTGTTGCTTTTCCAGGTACGTGTCGGCCCTAACCACACCAGCACGCCTGTCGCCTGTTGACTTCCACTACTCGATGGCCACGCAGGTGCCCACCTTCGAGATCACCTCCCCGAACTCGGCGCACGCCGTGTCCCTGCCGCCGGCGGCCCCCATCAGCTTCCGCGTGGAGGAGCAGCAGCCCCTCCTGCGGCGGTACCAGCTCCCCTTCCAGGACACGCAGAGGTACGACAGCTACTACCAAAGGAAGACCTACCTAAACGACAGCATGGGGAGCCTGCCCTCCAGCCCCTTCCGCATCACAGAGGACGACGAGTACGAGACGACGCAGGAGTACATCACAGCGCTAGAGCAGCCAAAGAAAACAGCCAGCAGCAACAGGCGGTGGAAAAAATCCAAACTGAACGGGCACATCCCTCACAGAGCCAGAGCCGTCCGGGACTCCTTCTCCTTGAGCAGCGCCTCTTACAGCGAGTCTGACGAGGAGCTGGTGGCCGAGAGCACCCCGTTCCTAAGCACTCAGAACAATGAGGCGGCGCACACAGAGTCGCCGCCGCTGCACCGGCCGGGCGACAGCCGGACTCACTACTCGTGCCGCGGGCACGTGGCGCACGGCGACGGCGGCCGCGGCAGCCTGGCGCACGTGGCGCCCAAAGCGGACCCCAACCCTCTCTAGGCGCCTCCCGCGCTCCTGCATGGGTGACCCGCATGGAGGAGGCCGAGAGGAGGGGGGCCGAGGCGAGACAAAACCACACAAACCGCAAAACGAGACAAAACAAAAATAAATATTTTTATTTTATATAAAAGAGGGAAAAACAAAAAATATAACAAATAAAAATGTTTTATTTTCATTTTAGCAAAGTTGTCTTATAATAGCTAACGACAATGACTTTTTTATAGGGAATCTCTATTTATATGTAATGTCTTGATTTACAGCTTCCGAGAAAAAAAAGTAAAAAAAAAAAAAAAAAAAGAAGAAGAAAAGAAAACAAACAATAAAGTTAAAAAAAAAGTGGGCCAATTTTTGACTACTTAAAAATAGAAAACAAAACTATCGTGGTGCCTTTTGCTGTATGCTAGTGCTGGGATTCATGCCGAGGATTCTGTTTCAGTAGCATTTTTAAGGTCATAGATTTTTGTTTGGGAGACAACCTGTCACAAGGGCGCTCTTCTGTTGGAAGAAAACAGCCTTGCCACTTTGCCCCGTACCCTGCTATTAATGATCTTATTCTTTAAAGTATTGTTTAAACACACATTAAGGACATGAGTGGGAGCATTTCCATTATCATGTCTAACGAGGATCTGTCTTGCCCTGTAAACTACTTGTATTTTTGCTTAAATCAGGAGAAAAAGAAACCCAACAGCACTGTGCTGAAATGCAGAAATAACTTTTCTTTTGCCACACAGGAAGGAAGAGAAAATGAAATTGCGCAGCAGCAGCAGCCCTTACAATATAGCTCTCAACCTTTGGCCATCTCACCGGTGGGTCTGGAGTGGGGTTGGCACAGGTTTGTAGTGAGGCCAGGCAGACACCCCTGTGCCCATGGTGGATCACACCCGTCACGTACCCTTGAATCCAGGTCGCTGAGCCAGCCCCGTTCAGCCGCGGTGCCCGAGGCCTCGTGGCCGCCCCAGCGCCGTGCTGGCCGCGGCGTCCCCTCGGCTGAGCGGTGCAGCCGCCGTGCGGCGTTGGCCATGGCCGGAGCTGTGGTGTCCTGCGTGACACCCTTGGCCGGGGTGCCGGGGGACACCCACAGGGTGGTCCCATGGCGCAGAGGCCGCGTGTCACCCTGGACACGGAGCCAGGCGGTCGCCAGCCATGCTGGCCCAGGGGTTGGAAGGACCGCGAGCGCTTCGGGCTCTGCTCATGGCCGCTGCCTTGGCCGGGCAGGGCCCTGCGCGGGGCGGCCCAGCGAGCGGATTCTCCCGTACGGCCGTGCCACGTGTTGTAAAGACAGTTGTTACCGTCACGTCCCGCCATCGATGACGGACGTCGCGTCCCCAAACTCGGAGCAGCTCTGGCCATCGGCTCTGTGGCGCAAAGAGACAGTCCTGCGTGTCCAGGCGGCAGAGCATCCCCCGTGGAAGTGCCCCCCTCTCCTCAGTTCTCTGCAGCAAACCTGTTTACATTGTAGCCTGACTTTTTTCTTTTTATATTTTTACTTCTGCATGTCCTTTGCATTTCAGATACTGTAGATTGGATGCATGGTGAAGCTGTGACTGAGAAGATAATACAACAATTGACAGTGTATTATTTCATTTAACTTTTAGCAATAAAGTAACTAAACCCTCTATTCCTCACCCATGATGGGGTCAGATAGAAAACTCTGCTAATTTGTCATAAGATGATTGTCAAAGTTTGCTCTGGATTGTCTGAATGTCAGAACTCTTGACTGTTTAACACTTGAACATTTTTTATATTATAAATAAAATAAGAAATAACAAGCTGTGGGCTGAATTAATCTCAGGCCCTTTGTGGGGTAAATGGGGAGCTGTGACAGGAACCATACACAGAATCACAGACTGGTTGAGGCTGGAAGGGACTTCTTCCACATTTCCTGCTCCACCAGCTCACCCAGAGTCAGCTGCCCAGGCGTGTGTCCAGACAGGGTTTGAGTAACTTCAGGGGTGGCAGTACCACTACTTTTTGGGTAACCTCTGCCAGTGTTTGGTCCCTCTCAAAGCAAAAATTTGTCTTCTTGTATTCAAACTGGAATTTCTTATCTCAAAGTTTGCATACAGATTTATACTGTGTAGGCTTTCTATCAAATCCTGAAAACTCTACAAATCCATTTCCCATACAAACTGGATTTACTAGTTTTTAATTTGGGCCCTTTGCCTCATTTACTGTTTTAGGCCCATTGCCTCGTGTCCTGGACACTGCTGAGAAGAGTCCAGCTCCCTCTTTTTCACTGCCATCCATTGGGTATTTATACACATGGATAAGGCCCCCCTGAGCCTTCTCCTCTCCAGGCTGGACAGTTCCAACTCCCTCATCCTTTCCTCATATGAGAGATGCTCTGGTTCAGTAAAGATCTTTATGCCCATAAAGACACATAGGTGGGTGTTTTTCTACCTGGCATGGACATTTGACCTTTCCTGTAGGGCTCAGGAGTGGAGGCTCACTGAGGTGAGTGAATGCTACCCACACGTCTCCCAGGGGTGCTATTCCTCCTCCAACTGCAGTTCAGGAGAACCCCCTTCACTTGAACCATGGAAGTTTCCTGATGTGCCTAGAGAGGTCAGGATGCTTGGCATGTGGTGTCACCTGGCACCTCTTTCAGTGACTTCAGTAGAGTGGAGATGTGTTGGGTCCAACCCTGCAGTACCATGCTGCCATGCAGCACTGACCCACGCACAAAACAGGTCCCTTGTCCAGCTTCTCCATGGGAAATCCGTGTCTCTGGCTATCCCCATGCAGGGACTCACTGACAATGTGGTGTGGTCACAGGAGCACAGTCCCTGAGGTGGCAGCCATGGCTCCACCCAGATCAGAACTCGCTCCCCTCTTCCTGCTCAGTGATGTGAACAGGTATCCAAAAGCCCCAGCTGAACTCACTTAACAGGAGAGGGATCTGTTACAGTGAGTTGACCCTATTGAAATGGATAGGTTGGAACTAACTGATCTGCTTGGAACTAGATGATTTTTAGTGTCCCTTCCAACCCAAATCATTCCATGACTCTATGAATGCCCAGAGCTGTGAGAGAACTCCCCAGCCCTCACAGTGCTGCCCATGCTGGAGGCCAGGCTAAGCACACCCACAGCCTGGGCTTCTCTGCTCCAGCTGCCCCAGGATGCCCATTGTCCTGCAGCTGACCCAGCTGTGTCACAGGCCACCCCAAACATTCACTGCATGTCTTGTGAGGCCTCCAGACAGACCAGAGGGCTCAGCACTCCTCCCTGAATAAAGACATCTCAACACTGGTTTCCCAGAAGGTTAAAGGCTGAAGGACCCTGCCCTCCTGCCACAAGGCCCATGTCACCCGACAGCAATGTGCAAAGGAGGTGTTAGACCTGGGATAAAGGTGGTAGGGTCAAGTCCTGGTTTAGGTGACACCTGCCTTGGACACATCGTGCCCCACCTCTGTGCAGCCCCAGGCCTTGCTGGATGAAGGCAGCAGTGCAGCTCTTCACTCTCCCGTTACTCCTGGGACATGCCCCAGCTCCCCATTGCCCTTGATCCATCTCAGCTCCTCCAGTGGCTCCCAGAGCAAGGTGAGATGGACAGGAATGGGCAGAGAACACCAACCCCTTGGAAGGGACATGTGTAGATGATCACCAAGGCTGATCCCTGGGGAAACCAGACACATGGAAGAGAGAGATCGGGTTCCTTTGGCTTCCCAGAGCAGCTCCATCTCCCTGGCTCTCCTCAGGATCTGTGAGCTCCACTCGTGGAGAAGTCCCCCCAAGGCTGGCACAGCAGCATCTGCATTACAAGAAGGTACAGCTCATGGGTCTCCCTGGCATGCAGAACAACCATGTGGCCACATCTCAATGTAGCTGATCCCCACCAGGAATCTCTCTGGGTCCCTTGGAGAGGAGCTGTGGGTTTGCCCTGCACAGGGGGATATTTCCCTGCTCCATGGTTTGCAGGGATCCCTGATCTGCATCTACTGAGACACCTCTAGGTCTGAGCTATGGCAGCCTCAGGATTCTTTGTGGTGATTTTTTTGTTAAACATGCCCCTTGATTCCCATAATTGTGTTCTATATTTAGAGGCAGTTACGCTACTTCAATTTTCTCTCCAATTGCCTCTGAAGGAAGCCTGTATCTCTCTCTTTTTTCCCTGGCTGGTTTATTTTTAGACTCCTCATTTCCAGCCGTGCGTGCTCCTAGGGTTTTGCCGTAAATATTTTAGAGCAATTTTCACAGGTGGGGGAGCCACCAGAGCCTCTTGACAGCTCTACTCTGCATGTATGGTGCCTTTAGTGCCCTTCTCAGAGGGAAAGGAGTTGCTCTGCTGACACAGATGGGTGGCACAAGCAGGAGAGGAGTGTTGGATCCTGGTTTTGGGGTCACAAAGGCTCCCCCACAAAGAACTCCCTCTAAAATGAATGTGATTGTGTCCAGGGCAGGAGGCCTGGCAGGGAGGTCAGGCTGAACCACCGCTGCCAAGTGAGGTTGTGTGAGACCCAAAGCAGTCGTGGTGTCTGCTGGAGGGGCTGGCACAAGCTGGGGATGTGCAGAAAGTGCATCTGAGTAACTTCAGGAGGAGAAAAGGATGTGGCTGCCTAATTCCTCTGAGATTCTGCTCTTCTCTCTTAGTGATGGGTGCCTGAGTGCTGGACCTCCAGGGAGAGAGAAAAGGGATTATAAAACCCATTTTCTTCCAAGTCACAAGCTGAGGCTGTGGATTGGTCAAACAAGGCATTTTTGGCTCTGCTCTCATGTAGGTAAGACGCTCTCAACACATTTTCACGTGCCTGTGCACCTGGATCAGGACTAGTGCACGAGGCAAACTGCAGATACTCAGCAAGAGTAAGTTCAATACTCTGAACTGTCTTACCAAGTGTTGTCTGACATCAGCTGCCACCCCTTCCCACATCCACTGGTGTTCAGTCTCAGGGCTCTGAGTCTCTTTCCTGCTGCCCAGAGGGGACTTCGCAGATCTTTCTTTTCTCTGCAAGTTACTCCCAGCTGAGGATGGCAGACTGGCACCTTCAGCCAGGGGGCTGAGATGTTCTTGGTGGCAGCTCAAACACACTGGAGATGTCACTGCCCGCTAAGAGGGATGGTCAGAAAGGGAAGACTGAAATACAAAATATTACCTGGGATTTTAGAGACATGAGTTTGGCCCAGCTTTTCCTTGGACTTCCATTGTGAGAGTCTCAGCATCAGACACTTCATGTGAGTAGGAACATCTTGGAGGTCTTCAGTGCAAGGAATGTCTGTACAATACCTGACACAAAAGCAACGATGCCTTGGAGGAACAGCCACAGGCTCCTCTGGAACCGTTGTGAGAATATTTCCAGTCACAATGCAGGGCTTGGTACCTTTCTGCTCCCATTAATGTCGAGGCTGTATGTGGACAGACACACCTGGGATGCACCAGGTGAAAGGAAGAGTTACTTGAATGTGCTCCTGAAGCAGCCCATCTATCCACACCTGCTCCAGAACCATCCAAGAGGATGGGTAGGCTGGTACCCACGATGTTTTCTGGTGCTGTCTGTCCATAGGATCCTGGATTTTCTGCATCAAGTGCTGGTGCATATCTGAATCAGCCTGGCTTTCTGGTGCTGTGAAATCTGGGATCAATCCAGCACATGGTGGAACGATGCTTCAGACCAATTCTCTTTACCAACAGATTCAGTTTTATTGTTATTCTTTCTTTTACATGATTCTTAGTGCATCATTTCAAATAAACTATCAAACTGTACAAAGAAACAGAGATAAAAGAAGAGGCAAAAAAGTTGAGAAGAAGTTTTTAGTGTCATGAACTGTCATGGAAAATAGTAGTCCATAGGCTTTCAAACATTGAAGGTCCAAATAAATCTTATTTTGTTTGTTTAAAAAATGCTGCAAAATATAAACAATAAATGACTGTAATTAGCAGCTACAAGATCCTTCAAAACTGGAACTTGATTACTGTGAACTCACCTAGGGGAAAGAAAAGCAATCTGAGATAAAGGATCAAACGAAACAGTGAAATAAATAAAGTGTGGGAGGACAGTCGTGGCATTGAAATGCAGAGGAATCACTTCAGCACAACAGTAAATCATTGGACCACAGACAGCAGAAAGGAAGAGAAACACAATTCCCACTTAAAAGAGTACAGCATGTGCATCGCAGGATGGAGGATACAGCAGGGACGGGCAGTGGGATCACTCCTGCACACAAGGCACGGCTCCAGCTGTGCCTCGAACCCAGGGTGGTGGCTCCCGTGGCTGCCAAATCAGCAGCCACTTGGGCAGTTTGTCTGAATAAGCAGGAATGGGAGAGCGATGTTTCACAGCAAAGCCAGGTGGGATTTCCATTTGAGTAAAAAAAGAAGAAAAAGAAACAAAAAAGATACACAGCCATTCAATTTTTTTAGAACGTCCTGGTGGGCTGGTCAGACCCTCCACGTCCCTAGTGTCTTCCCCAGGCAGCTTGCCTTCACTTGCACACTGAGGTTAAAAACCCAGGTTAAAGTTTCCTTATATATATATATTTATTTATATATATTCATATGTATATATATATATATATAAAAAGGGTAAGGTGACAGAGGGCCCTTCAGGCTTCTCCTGCCATGGGCAGGTGACGTTCCCATGTTGCTGAAGACGCCTCTCACCCGCTCGGTGACCAGCTCACGATGCCTGTCCTGTCACATCGTGCTCCTCCTGGGGCAGGGACGTGTCCCCACCACCCTGTGCCCTTCTCTGGGAGCGCTGGTGGTGCCACAGACGTTGTCTTGGCTCAGTTTCCTGCATTGCCAGGGACTGTGACCATGAACCGCTGGGGACTCCAGGGAGGGAAGGAGAGAGCCAGGGCTGGTGGAGGAAAGAGCGACCCAGCCCTTGGAGAACCAGCATATCCCTTTGTTGTGCAGGCTGCAGCAGGAGGGAAAGAAAAGCCACTGGTGCAGTTGGGAATGAAGAAGAGATGATGCTGAAATGCCAGAGCATTGTCAGAGAGTGTCAACTAAAGCTTCTTTGATTTCTTTCACTAGAGCAATCCCCATGTCATACATGTCTACAGTTTTGCTCATATAATTTCCTAAGTAAAATTGTGCTCATCAATCTAAGTCCAGGAGCGCAGAGCATTGCCGGTTCATCCCCCCGTGCACATGTTCCTTGTTAAGTGTTCTGCTCTAAAATGTCCTTTTCTGCCTTACAGCTGATGGACATGTGCCCTTGGCTCAGGGAAGGGCTGGAATGTGTCTTCCGCAAAGCCATGTCGTCGGCTTCCACCTTGAAGAAACTGGTCTCGATCCTCTCCAGGTCATCTGTCCCCACTTTTATCTTCATGCACAGCAGGTTGATGTACGTTTCATAGCGGCTCTTCTGCAGGGAAAGAGGGAACAGAGAGCCTGGGAACAGGGACAGGCCATGGTGTGTGCGGCACGCAGAAACAATTCCATCAGCTACGGCAGGAAAACCCATCCTATACCACCAGCATCCCACCAGTCATACCCCACACATTTAACCCCAGCACAATGCCTGGTCTGTGCACAGACTGATTGGTCAAAGGTCTGAGGAGAAAGGTGGGTCTGGGTGTGGGTCTGTGTAGCACTCTCCAGTTGCTTTTACAGGTCTTGGCTGCCACTGTGATTGTATAAGGAGGATACTGGGGGCAAAATGAGATCAACTGACCTGCTGCTTCTTGATTTAGGAGCTCGCCTTGATTGGCTGAAATACTTCTGCTTGTCATTGTTTCCATCCAGTGGTTCAGTTATTGCTGCTGAGTTGTGCCCCCAATGCTCCTCACAGAGCACAGGATAAAGGGAGGCAGCCTCTGTGTTCCAATGCTAGATGGGATCTTTTGAGGACTTGTGTAATACCCATCCTTTCTCCCAACATCTCAGAGGCAGCCTGTGCTGGCTTCTTTGTCAGCACAAAGAAACAAGCATTTCTAGAGCATGTCTCATAAGACAGATGAGATGAATTATGCCCTGGAAGTGCCAGCTTCTCCTTGAAGACTGAAAAGGCAGTCCAGAGAAAAGCTCAGATAGAGACTTCTCTGCAGGCATCCAAAACCAGATGCAGGAAAAAAGGGAGGCAGCAGCAACTATTTGGAAAGTTGGTACAAAGACAAGGGAACCAGCAGCTAGGAGCTGTAGCTTTGAAGAATTGGGCTGGGTGTTACACAAAAGGCTGGTGCAGCCCTGGCTTGAGGGAGGTGGAATATTTCCATCCTTAGTGTGTTTTGGGGTTCAGCCACTAAATGGCACAATGAGTCTGGGCTAAGACTAGGAACAATCCAAATTCCTACTGGAAGCAAGACTAGAGGCCTCCAGCAGTCCCTTCCCACTGACACCCGTATGACAAGAACCACACCTTCTGCAAAACTCTCACTGGAACAAAATCCCCATTTCTCCCACAATTAAATGCTTCTTAGACTTTACAGGGAGTTAAAATTTATGTACATGCATCCTCAAACAGTCTGTAATCAGCTGTAACACTGGGTTTGGCTTTATTTACAAAAATGGTTGCAGCAAAACAGGATTAATTCTCACAGGGATTCCCTTTGCTTTTTATTGATATTGCTGAAAAGGACTGAGTCACACTGAGAACTGAACCACTCTTGTACTTGGGACCGGAGGAAATGTCAAAATTTGGCACAGTAAAGGAAGACTTTCTTTCTCTTGTCAGTTTTCCCCTCCTCTGGTTAGAAATCACAGAGGGAAAGAAATGGCTCTTATTTCTTTTTTCAGCTTCAGTGCAAAACAGCGAGGCTTCTTGCTGCCCCAAGACACCCATCCAGCTTGGGAGCCCTTGTCCTTCTCTCTCCTTTCACGCTCTCCCACACCCACAGCACCCACTCTGGAGTTCTGTTCTCCTCCATCAGCCAAGGTACCATTTATCACAGAAAAGATGAAAGTTCCTTTACCTCAAATATTAGGTAATGTTCTTTGAGTCTGTATTCCTCAGCCTCTTTTGACTTGAGGCTCTTCTCTACAGGATGTAATTTATGCTCTGCTAATTCGTCTGCAATCTGCTTCATTTTATTTTCATGAGACCTCAGCTGTTCCTCCTGCCGAGAGAAGCGTGTCAGGTATTAAAACGTGGGAGTGCAGCACCCGAGTGCTCCGCCTGCCTGTGGCTGGGGGAAATCTCTGCAGGGGCGGGAGCTCAGCTACTCTGCTGGAGCCAAAGGTGCATTGTGCACTTGCAAATTCATCTGATAAGGAGCAGCTCAAACACAGGTATTGGAGTAAGAGCAAAACTCAGGTACCTCAAGTGCCAAAAGTGGATTTCTTTGGCATCGAGGAATCTTTGGCATCATAAGCACAAAATGCTCCTGTAACAGGCATCCTGTAACAGCCAGGCAGAAGCAGTGCTGTCCCAAGAGCTGCTCATCCTGCTCTTTTCAGAGATGGAAGTACCCTCCCCAACTGGGCTCAGCCAAACGTGACCATCTGGCCACATCTGTCTCAGCAGACAGCAGCTGTGTCTCTGCCATGACATTTCAGGCTGCCTCCCCTTTGCTGGGGACAGTGGCAGTGTGTCCCTACTTTTTGGAAGTCATAAGGCATGTTGGGCCCTCCCTGGAAAGGGAAACAAAAGCTGTTCTTTGGATGACAGCTGCTCTTGGTTAGCTGAGCCTGGTGCACCCTGCCCCCTTGTTTCCAAAACTTTCCCTACTGACTGGAACTCAGATATCCCTTTTGTCTGTGGGTTTTGAGCTCCAGAAACGAGAGGGTGCCATGATATAAACCAAACCTGGGCTGCTGGGCTCTGCAGCATCAACTCGAGCTATTCTGCTGTTTCTGCTCTGGCAACAGGAAGGTGCTAGGATGTGATGGGCAAAAAACAATTGTCAAGCCAGAACCAACAGGCAGGTGTGTGCACAGGGCTGTTTATAGCCATTGCAAAAGGAGCACTAGCCAGATGCCAGGATTTCCCACATCTGTCCAAGCTGCCCACTCCACTCCCCTGTTCACGCACTGAGCACTGAGTGTGTCCATCAGGCAGGAACGGGGGGAACTGTAGATGGGCTCACCCTCGGCTGAAGGACTTGCTGAGCACTGGGCACCCCTCCACCACTCCTTCTCTCACACATTACCTGGCACAGCTTGGTCATGGATGAAGGCAGGAGCGGGCGGCAGAACTTCTTCATGGAGCAGATCGCAGCTGGGAAGGCTGGAGCAGAGAAGATGGCAGCAACAAGATTGATCCGCAGGATCCAGGAGAGCATTTCTTCCTTACTTCTGTTGTGGAGGAGGGGAGAAGAGAAGGGAGTCTGCAAATGCTCTTGAAGCAGGACCAGACAACAGTTCACAGCAGCCCTAGAGCCACCCATGCTCAGGAAGGCCACCGGTGGCCTTGCTTTGATGCCACTTCTGTGCCAGGTTATGGACAGAGACAATTCCTGTCTAAGTGGCTCCTCCACGGTGCCCTGATGATTTCTGCTGTCTGCCTCTCGAAGCCAGGGCAGTCCTGCCCTCCTCATCAGCTCTGGTTATATTTCTAAGGAGCTGTGGAGAGGCCAGGGCCAAGGATGTCCTGCTCATAGGAGAGTGAGAGCCACACAGCAGAGGGTCACAGAGCAGGATGTCATTTATGTCATTTGTGAGACACTGCCCAGGGTCTCCAATGTTTCCTTCATCAAATCTGTCCAGACACTGCTCCCCAAGCCTTCAATTGGGTGTTTGCTGCACTAATTCAGATGAGAAGTTTTAGCTTGACATTAGTACCCCAGCCCTACAGACACTGTCACCTCTCTTAGCAGAAGACATGAAAAACATGAGACAGAAGATGACCTCATCACACTTGACACTTACTAACACCATAACATTCCTCAGCAATGGACTCAGGTAAAACATCTACCCTGGCTGGGGAGACTGCTTTAAGGAGGTTTAGACAGTTTCCCCATCAAAAGCTGACAAGCTCCCCATCATCACCTGCACCACACAGATGTTCTCCCTTCCAGAACACACTAACAGAAGTTAGCAAAGGAGCCCTTTCACTCAGCCCTGCACATCCCAGCCCATCCTGCTCAGCCTGCCTTGGTGACAGCTGGGAAGGACCTCAATGATTGGCACAAAGCTACCAAGAAACTGTGACCTAAGAGCAAATCCTTTGCACAGCCCTGCAGAAATGATCCTCAGGCCCTTCCTCCCCCCAGGCGTGCCCCTAATGCGTGTGCTGGTCTGGCTGGGTCAGAGGGAGCCTGGCAGTGGTTGGAGGTCAGGCTGCCCACCCAGCACTTGGGGAGGGCTGGGACTCACGGGGCCTGGAAGAGGAAGACTCTCCAGTCAGCTGTCTTCAGCTTGAGCACGTTGGACTTCTTGCTGTAGTCAGAGGCTTTTGTGGCTAAGGCGTGGTGCACACGGATGGCGTTTTTCAGATCCACTTCAGAGAGGTCTTTGTCAGGTTTATATTCATCCTGTGAAGAGGAACGTTAATTGGATAATGACAACACTAACATTTGCAGGATGCTTTAATGAACCTGCCTTTCTCCCCGCGCTATAATCACAGAGTGCCGAGACCAGGAAAAGCACTGCTTTGTACAGTAAATGCTAGGAGCTGATAATGATAATAATTAACATCTGGCAACTGCTTCCATCATTAAGTTCACTGGGAAGATGTAAAGAAGGAGATGAAAGTTTTAAACATAATTATCAATAGTTATTTCTAACACAGCACATGCCTGAGGCTTTGTGGGGAGGCACAAGGCAGGGCCAGGTTTCTGCAGAGCTTCCCCCACAGTGCAGAGCTCAAACCAGGATGCAACTTCCAATCAGCAGAGGATATCAACGAGCACCTGCTCTGGTGCTGCTTCTTCATAGACTCACAGAACGGTTTGGGCTGGAGAGGAACTAAAATCTCATCCCATTCCAACCCCCTGCCATGGGCAGGGACACCTTCCACTGTACCAAGCTGTTCCAAGCCCCATCCAGCCTGGCCTTGGACACTTCCAGGGATGGGGCAGCCACAGCTTCTCTGGGCAGCCTGAGCCAGGGCCTCAATACTGTCACAGGAAATAATTTTTTCCTTATATCTACCTAGATTTCCTCTCTTTCGGTTTAAACCCTTTGCTCCTTGTTCAATCACTACAGCTGTGTGTGGAGGAAGGTACCCTGGAGCAGCAGCATCCCTGCAGCCTGTGCATCTCTGTACAGGTGAGGGCCTGATGGGCAGTTGCCAGTCTGAGTGTGGCCCCCTGAACCAGGTTTGGTCTCCCTTTAGTACAGGTGCTCCTTTGGCATGGTCTCCCCTGCAATCCATTAGATTTGCACTTGCAAATTGCATTCCCTGTACTCCTGCTTTACTTTCTCCACTGAAGGACAACTTCACACAAGTAGGGAATGTAGCAGTAATTATATGTGTTTATATTTTATAAAAAGGTAGAAAATACCAAACATGGGACCCTGAAATGATGATCTTGGCACAGCACTTTTTAGAAAAAACAGTTCAGTCAATCCTATGTTTACCCTTTTACTTTCCCAGTGACTTAATGCAGTTCCCTGCCTCCCACTCTGCACCCTTGCAGCAGACAGCTCAGCCAGTCGGATGATGGCATGGCAAGGATGGACAGATGGATGCATGGATAGGTGGAAAAAGAACCTCCTGGAAGAACCTGGCCCTGGCTAAAGCAAACCACCACCCCAGCCACGTTAGAGGCCATGCCAAGACAGGGTGTCCCTGGAAGGCCCTGCCTTGCCCTGTGATTCCAGTGCTGCAGGATTAATGTGCTCACAGCCAAGGGCAAATATGGTTTTGCTTTCCTTGACTGCCCTGGGCTGTCAGCACCAGGGCAGGTCTGTCTGGTGATGATGGTCTATACATCCCAAGCCTTCCTTAGCTTCCAAGCCAGAACTGTTCTGCAGATTTGAAGATTGTTTCCCATGTGCCAGTGGTACAAATGCAGCTGTTCAGGGAAAAGCTGTGCTGCAGCCTCTGGGATGGGAACCCTGGGCAGTGAGGCTGTTCTCTGCTCTAGGGGCAGAAAGGTTTCCCCTCTGCTGCTCTTGACAGCACTGAGGACCAGCACTCCCCAGCCCATGGATGTGGCTCACCCAGCTCTTGCTCCTGATGCTTCTGAGGTCTTTCTTCTCGCATTCTTTCAAAGCAATCATCCTGTCCAGCTGCCATATTGTGCCTGGTACAAAAAAATGCCACAGGCCCACCCACAAATGTCTGGCACAGGATCCTGGGGATGGTGAATCCCAAAGAAAAGCCCTGGCTTTCCAGCAGAGGAAGGCTGGGTGCTGCAGGCATCCTGTGTTTGGGGAGACACGCAGGTGGGCAGTACAGATGACCTTGTCACCGTGGTGATTTCAGTAGCCAGAGAGATGGGCCTTTTTTGCAAAGAAAAACAAATGCTTTGCCTTGTGAAGACCTACTGTGTTAGCCCCCTGTAAGAGAAATATTTGCTTGGGGAAGACATTGCTGCTTGGGCCTTAGGTATTATAGAGAGACTTCAATTTGGGATATTTTTCCGAGGCTGAAGCTCTCTGGATTTGAATAAATCTGACTGTGCTGTCCATGATCTCTTATTTCAAAATAAGCTTTCTGAAAATACAGTGCAAAATATCCCAGCTTAATGGTGTGTGACAAGAGGAAGCTGCCACAGCTGCTGAGTGCTTTGACTAATGCAGATCCTCATCTTGAATGGAATCATCAATTGCCTCCATGGATTTCAGGCTCTCAGGCATCAATGTTGGCATGAGGAAAAATCCAATCTTCTTTTTCTAATGCTGGGTCCAGTAAATCAAGGTGAGGCTGAACGAAGCTGGTTCTCTCTTCCTTCTGCCTTGCTGTTTGCAGGAGTGAGCGGTGCTGGAGGCTCCCTGCTTGGGATGGCTCTCCCAGAAGGCTCATCCCAATGCCAAGGTGGTAACAATGGCACATTTGGCTGATAATTCTGGGAGAACCTTGTGCCTTTGGGTCACTGTCCCCTGCTGTCTACCCCTGTGAGCAGATCCATAACTAATCTCAAAGCTTGCTTTGCCAAGAAAAGGGAAAATCTCTTGTGCCTGCCTTTGTAGGGCACCTGGATGGGGTGGCAGAGCCCAGTGTATCAGCTCTGCTGCCCTCTCCTCTGGCCTCAGAACCAGCCTGGGCAGTGCTGGGAATGTGGACGTGGACCAACAGATATTCCTCATGCTCTGGCTTGTGAGTGGCTTTTCCTCTTCTTTCTTTTCTTCACCTCACATCCACCATCCTAAACAAACCATTTAATCAGGAAAATGAACCCCTGTGCCCTTTTCAGCCTAGGCAAGACCTTGGCCTTCCCCAGAGCACCTGGCAAGGGTCAGCCTGCATGGGACAGCACCTGTGGCTCAGGGCTGTGCTGGGAACCCCCTCCTGGCTGGGGACAGAGCCTGTGGGAAGACCTGCACCCTTTCAAGCACTTCTGTATTAAAGCACCTCATGCTTTATAGCTCTCCACCATTTTTCTTAACCCCCCTCTATGTGTGGTGATTAAGGGTTATTATCCCCATTTCAGAGAGGTGAAGTAAGTTGCCAAAGGCCATGGAGTGAGTCAGTGCCCAGAGCAGATTAGTGCACAGGAGAGGTGTGCCCTGCTCCCAAGCCTGCATTTCTTCCTCCAGACTCTGCTGCATCCCTTTAGGGGATCAAGCAATTGCTTCAGCAGACTGTGCTGGGACATGCTGATCCAGCAATTAACACCAGCGAGTCAATGACATGTGACATCTCATCAGCAGCAGGCTGGTGGCTGCTGCCTGAATCGCTTCTGTCAGATTGATTCTACCTGTCCACCCACCCTTCTGCCTGTGTTATGTCCACCTCTCTCTGTATCTGGCCATTCCTCCTTTCTATACACCCACATGCCCAGCCCCTCCTTCTTCCCACCTTCCCTCTACCTCTCAGTCTTATTTATACTCAACTTGCTCCTCAAAATCAAATGGAGTTCCCTGTTCAACTTACATGAATTTACTATTAAAGCCTAGATCCTTACTTTAGTCTGAGCAGCAAAGTGGAGCAGGCTGAACCTGTGCTCCATGACATCAGGTGGTTCTGGAAGTCCTTTCTCCTCTATCTTCCCATCAGAAAATCTTTCCCCACTGATTCATGCTCAGCCAAAGTTCTACCTTATGTTTATCTGCAGTTGTCTTCTGCTGAGAGCTTGGGAGGCTGGCACACCACTTCCTTCCCGTATTGTGCAATTCCTTTGTTCTGCAAACCACCCTGCAGGCAAGAAATGACACCAAGGATCCACAGGGCAGGTGGATGTTTATCCACTCTCTGTTGTGGTGCTGGGAATGTTTGCAAGTGACAAGGTAAGGACTTTGTCTTCGTGTTCTCATCCTTCTGTCCTGTCTCTGCAAGCCTGACAGACGCTGTCTATAGCCAAGCCCAAGGAATTCCCTGGAGAGGATTATAATACAGTCTGGCAGCAGCTCACGAGTAAGAAACCCCTCTTTCCCCAAATCCTTTGCCCAAACATTCCTACGGTTTATTTTTGTTGTTGTTCCAAATGCTACTTCCTTGGGGCATCCTTGGCAATTCTGGTCCCTCCTGCTAATTGCACATCAGTCATGGCTCTTATTTATCAGACACTTTCATAACACAGCCAAATCTTGGGTGTTTTGTTCCTTCAGTCCTTGTCCATAAAGAAAGCCCTCAGTCTGAACCACTTGATCCTGAAGGTCATTGAGATAAGAGCATTGATCTCCTCGCTGCCATGTCAGCCTTATCCTTGCTGTCTTTTAAAATCCTAAATACCTCGGGCAAACATAATGAACATTGTGGTTACTGTGAGTGGTTACTGCTGCAAACCTTTACAGCAAAGAACCCCCAACTGCTCTGTCCCAGCAGCAGCAATGACACTCCAACACTGAAGCGTTGGCTTCACAGCTCCTTCTGCTGCCAGGGAAGAAAATTCCATCCTGAAAGGGTGTTTCATTCTCAATATACCCTCTCTCAGCAGACTCATCCCAAGAGAAGCCCTGGGTAGAAAATCCATTTAGATCCAAATGGTTCTGTGATAGTTTTTTTTTTTCCCCTGCAGAAAAAGTGTCATATAATGAAATGCTGATGGTAACTCTGCACAAGTTAAACCCTCATGTATAACCTATGGTCAGCATGAGGACTCTGGTGGACTCCATGAGAAGATGTGTAATGAGACAAGGACTGAGGGTGAGAAGAGTGCTGCTGGCTTGAAGAACACCACATTTAGAGGGCTGGAGGAGATCTGGGCTCCCCCGTGTACTGCAGCTTCCCAGAGCTGCAGGAGAGAGTGGCACAGCTGTAAAAACACCACCGGGCTAAGAGCAACCCACACTGGGAGTTAGGATGCACTGCTGCCAGATTTCTGCTGGCTTTTGATGTGTGCCACAGGACCTGGCGAAGCACAAGAGGCACTGGGGTGTGCTAGGAGCTCTGAGTCATAACTCCCTGCTGCCCCGAGGATCTTTCTGCCTCTCTTATATAATCCAATGTTTGTTTACTCCCATTGCTGTGGAGATAATGCTGCAATAGGCAGGAGCATCTACCCACGGGGAGTGCTGCTCCAGCAAGGTGAGTTCAATGGGTTATGCACAGCATGTGCTGCTCAGGTAGTTCAGACTAGTTCAGTGGGTTATGTGGTTGATGAACAGACAATTGGCATCCTGGGCTGGCTCACACTGACATTCAAGTGAGCCCCTATCCAATCTCCTCGGATTTTCCCTCCAAAAATACTTTCTAGCAAGTCCTCCAAACACCCAAGTGGCAGAGAGCTGAATGCTAGAGCATTCAGGGAAGCTATTCCATGGTGAGTTTGTGTCCCATGGGGACCTGGGAATTACACTTGTGTTGACTGGAGGAGGCTACACAATGAACAGAGATGGAGAGAGGCACAAAGTGTCACTTGAGAGCCCATGGAAGGACCCAGGTCATCAAGGTCCTAAAGAATATAAATTTTCAGCATAGAACCATGGAATCACAGAATTTTCTGAGCTGAAAGTAACCCACAAAGGCCACCAACTCAAACTCCTGGCCCTGCACAGGACATCCGAACAATCCTGCCCTGTGTCTGAGAACCTTATCCAAATGCTGGGCTAGATGTGTCCAGGGCACAGATGTCCCTCCTGGCTGCCAGGGCACTGCTGATTCACATTCAGCTGGCCATTGACCAGGACTCCCAGGTCCCCTTCCACAGCTGCTCTCCAGCCTCTCATTCCCCAGTCTGTCTGTGCATCCAGGATTGCCCTGTCCCAGGTGCAGAATCCAGCACTGCCTTCGTTTAACTTCATACAGTCGATGATGGCCCAGGCCTCTCATTTGTCAGGGTCTCTCTGCAGGGTCTCTGCCTCTGAGGGAGGCAGCGGCTCCTCTCAGTTTAGAATTGTCTGCAAACTTACTCAGTATTCCCTTGAGCCCTGTGATCAAGTCATTTATGAAGATGTTGAAGAGCACAGGGCAGAGGATGGAGCCCTGTGGAACCCCACTGGTGACAGGTCACCAGTCTGATGTCACCCCTGTCACTGTCACCCTTTGTGCCCAACCTGTGAGCCAAGTGCTCCCCCACCACAGGATGTGTTTATCCAACTATGTGCTGGACATTCTGTCCAGAAGGATCCTGTAAGAGACAGTATCAAAAGCTTTAGTGGAACCCAAAGATATTACATCAGCTGGCTTCCTGTGCCAGACTCAAAAAAGCTGTGCATAATCAGATCTATGCCAGCAAATAAAACTACAGGCAGGATAAGACTGGTCAGATGCTGCACCTCTTCACCTTCCTACTTCATTTCTCCTCAACATCCTATTTCACCAGTTCCATATAATCTGTTAATTCATCCTCCCCAGCAGCTATTACTTGCTGGGATCCTTCTGCAGGAATTTTTCTTTCCTCTTTCATGCTTCTTCCTCCAGTGTTCCCTTTGAGGCTGTGAATAGTGCCCTGAGCATGAACACCACCACCAAAGGTCAGAGCACCCTCCAGCTCTGGTCTCTGAAGGAGCTTTGTTGATGTCCATGCGTGAGTTAGGACATGGATTCACCTCTGCCTGGGTGTGTGACTGTACGACTGCTTTGGAGACAGCAGGAGACAGCAAAGGACAGAGTCCCCAGTGGTTACCTTTTGTAGATAGAGGACGGTCCCCTTAAGCACAGCATAAAATTTCTTCCAACCTCTTCTTCCTCTGGGAGCTAAAAAAGGAAGAATATTCGATTTATGTCTGCCAGTGCTGCTTGACTTTCCAGGCAAACCCAACTCTTCTCCTGACCCACCACGGGCACTCACTGATGCCCAGAGCCCTCACACCTCCAGGCTATTGCTCACCAGTGGTTTGTGAGCAGGGACAGGTATTGAGGGACAGTGGCTGGGCTCTGCAGCCTCCCAGCAGGAACACAAGCAGGTCAGAGCCAGACATGAGCTGGTACAGGGCTACCAGCAGACACCTGCAGGAAGTCTCTGCTCCTCCAAACCCAGGTTCACGTTCCTTGGACCTAATGCTTGGAGAGCAGAGACATTCCTTGAGCTCCTCTGCTTGGAACTGAGCAGCTGGATTAGGCAGCTTCTGTTCTGCTGAGGAGGGAGCATGACCATCTCAATGGGCTTGGGGACAGAGAGCTTGGCAGAAGCTGGAGAGGGGTGGGAGGTGAGGGCCATCCACATTACCACCACACTGCTGACCCTTCAAGCAAGGGAGACCTTTGGTGGTAATCCCTACTCAAGACTTTAATCAGCTGCAGTGACTGGGACAATCATATCAATTAGCAAAAGGAATTACTCAAGGTTTAATTAATCTCTGCTCATTAACAGTTCCAAATACCTTTGCATGTGCTGGTAGCACAGCTATGGGCTGATCTGTTGCCCAGCCAGCACATGGCAGGATATGGACAGGAGCAAAGCTTGGCAGGCTGGGCTGTCCCCTGGGTCAGGGCTGGAGTGGACAGCTGCTGAGGAACCAGCCTTCCCCCACTGCTCAGGAACTGGGGCATGGAAGACCAGGCCTGTCAGGGTTAGAGTCCTTGGCAGTGAGAAGGGAACACTGAGGCTTCCTGAAAACACTCCCATCTACCAATGCCCCAAAACACCCTCCTCCTTTTCCTCTGTCCTGGCACTTATGGGGCTCTTCCCTGTGTTGCTGGGATGTGGTGAGGAAATGCCTTCACCAGGAGAGCCAGGGCGAGGCTCTGGGACTGCCTGGGCACCTCTCCCGCCCCTGTCCCTGTCCCTGGTCACGTACTTCTCTTGCCATCCATGTCTGCGTGGGTTTTGCGGGTGAGGACGCCGTGCTTGTAGGTGACTGCGTTCAGCGCCTGGGGGATGTCCAGGAAGGGGTTGCTGCTGTCAACAATCCTTGTCACTTTCTTCGCGCTGGCTCCGAATTTGTCATCTACCAGCTCCGAGAGTGATTTCCTCAACTCGTCCTCGTCACTTGGAAACAAAATCAGAGAAGAGACTCAGTGGAGGGGATGTGGGTTTGACATCCCTCTTTGCTTTGGGTTTAGAGTTTTTATTTACAGGGCTGGCCAGAGACAGAAAAAAGAAGGAGATGTCAGGACCATAACAGAGAGTGCCAACAGCGGTGGTCTGAGCTGGGAGGAGTGTGAGTGGCACGTAACTGTCCCAGTGGTCCCTCTGTGAGGTCACTCAGAACAGGTAAGGGACTGGGTGCTTGTCTGAACACCAAGAAACTGCAGACATCCCATGCTGAGGACTGCAAATATTTCACAGGAAAAGCCTTTAAATCTGTGCCCTAAAACCAGAGCTTAAGGAGGATTTTTGCTGAAAACCAAGGTATTACCAGCATTTTTCAGCTGCTGAGAGGCAGTGCCTGAGGCCTCCTAAACAGTGAAGTACCTTTAGGAATGTCCTCTGTATCTTTGAGGAACAGAAACTCTGCAGACATTTGGGAGATGAACCTACCCTGGCACCAAGAAATCAGAACTTGTATGGGAAGTGATAGTCCCCAGTGTCCCTGAGACATGAATGAGAAAGAGCAAACGGAGCTTTTCTGCCCTGTCTGACACATGTCAGTGTCTAAATGGGATGAGTGGTCACCTCAGGTTGCAGATCAGGTTGGGACCAGACCTCAGCTGAGGACTGAGCCTCAGTGAATCCACTGGCTGGGATGTGAGCAGCAAAACACAATTCCTCACCTGCAGCAAGCAGGTGGCCAAAGCATCAGACACCTCTTGGAAGAGGCTCTTAGCCCTCAGCTCCCACAGGAGTCCTGGGGCTCAGGCAGAGCCCAGATACTGTTCCTGGGTGGGGAAATAGTGGGGCTCAGGTGTTTGGGTTGCACCCCCCTGCACTCCTTGCTGCTGGTCACATACCTGCCTGTCTGCTGGGATCTGTGGGCAAGGGCATCTCCTTCCTAGGATGGACAAGGACACAAGGCAGAGGCCAGCAGAGAGAAGAGAGTCAGTGCCAGGTCTCTGACAGAAAACTCCCTGTGCCAGGGAGTCCCTCACCCAGATCCCCCCATGTCAGGGGGGCATCTGTCCCCCTGCAGAGGAGCTGAGGGCTCTGAACCTGCAGCCCAGCGGGACACCCTGCAGCAAGGCAGGTCCCAGGCCGGCTGGGATGGGTGAAGGGATGAGGGGATACAGCGGGGAGGGTGAAGAAAGGCGGGGAGGGTGAAGAAAGGTGGCAGGGATCTGGGCACTGCCGGCTGGAGCCGCCCCGTGGCAGCGGGAACCCGGCAGGGTGACATCCCCGGGACGTGCCCAAGCAGGGTGACATCCCCGGGACCCGGCAGGATGATATCCCTGGGATGTGCCTGAGCAGGGTGACATCCCCGGGACTTGGCAGGGTGACATCCCCAGGATGTGCCTGAGCAGGGTGACATCCCTGGGATGTGCCAGAGCAGGGTGACATCCCTGGGACCCAGCAGGGTGACATCCCCGGGACGTGCCTGAGCAGGGTGACAACCCTGGGACGAGGAGAGGAGAGGAGAGGAGAGGAGAGGAGAGGAGAGGAGAGGAGAGGAGAGGAGAGGAGAGGAGAGGAGAGGAGAGGAGAGGAGAGGAGAGGAGAGGAGAGGAGAGGAGAGGAGAGGAGAGGAGAGGAGAGGAGAGGAGAGGAGAGGAGAGGAGAGGAGAGGAGAGGAGAGGAGAGGAGAGGAGAGGACAGGACAGGACAGGACAGGACAGGACAGGACAGGACAGGACAGGACAGGACAGGACAGGACAGGACAGGACAGGACAGGACAGGAATGTCCCCTGTGCCAGCTTAAGACCTCAGGTCTGCCACGGGCTTCCCCTCGAGAGACACTGGAGCTGGGGACCTCCTTGATGATCCTGGCTGTGCTCTGAGTGGCAGAGCAGGGGAAGAAGGACTGAGGAAGGTGCTGTGTGACCCTGTGCTGGAGCCCACCCTGCCGGCTGTTTCCAGGCTCGTTTCAGGGTAACACATGATGATCTTATCGAGCTTGTGGATGGCATAAAAAGAGGGGTACAAGGCCACCGCTGGGAGGGCCGGGAGTGCCCGAGTGCTGCGCTGGGTGATGAGCAGGAGGAGCAGGAGTCCCGGCAGGAGCAGAGGGCAGGAGCATCCTGGGCTGTGTAACAGCGGCACAGTGAGGAGGAGAGGAGAAGTGATGGATGCTCTGCACTGCCTGCATCGCATCGTGATACAGCAAACAGCGCCGGGCCCCCAGCCCAGCAAAGGGCATCAGCGAGGGGCGAGACTGCAGCTGAGGCCAAGAAACATGGGGCTGGAGCGCTTAAAACGTAAGAAACAGCTGAGACAATTGTTCACTCTACAGAAGAGATGGCTTTGGGGGACCTCATGGCAGCCTTGTGTGAGGGGGTTATTGAGAGGACAGCTGGGCTCTTCGCTGTGGTGCATGGCACAAGCACAAGAGACAGCGGGCAGAAGTCAAAACAACAGAGACAAGACAAAATGCCACCCTCATCATGATAAAGTATTGGTTTGTGCATCCAGAGGGGCTGTGGGTTCCCCAGCCTTGCAGGGTTCCAGGATCAAATTGAACAAAGCCCCGAGCACCCTGGTCTGAACCCAGTGATGACCATAATTTGAGGAGGAAGCTGAACTAGACATATCACAAGGTCTCTTCTTTTTTAAGTGATTCTCTGATACTATTTCCAGAAAAAAAAAAAAAAAAAAAAAGCACGTGGGAGAGATGGAAAGTCTCAATTACCAAAATAACCCCAGATCTTTGCTTATGCAAAGATTTCTGAAGCACCTGGAGAGGAACCAGCATTTTACAAGTGTAATAGTAAACAAAGAGGGCATTCCCTTCCTTTAGGTCATGGATCCACAGACTGCCACCAACCTTCCCAATTGCCGTTGTGTCTAAGCCATAAATAAACTCCATTTCTCTGTCTGCACAGGGACTTCAGCACTTAAGGGCTTGGCAGGAAATATTCTGGGGTTGAAAACATGACTTAGGACCTGGAATCTACTTGGAAAGACACACAATCCCTTTAATGCTCAGCATATACTTACATGGCCCACTCCAGCTTCTCATTCTTGATGGAGTTATAGAGTGTCTGAAAAAAGAACATGTAATTAGCTGTGTCTGCTTGTGGAGACATCTCCTCCTCCACACCCTGTGCTCTTGGAGATGCCTTCCCTGCTGAACTGTCCTGAAGAAGCATTTCCCAGTGAGCAGGATGGCTGCTGTCCTGCTGGACCCCTCCCCCTGTGTGCCACGCTGGGCATTGGACTGGACACAGCAGCAGCACAGGGCTCTGGCAGCCAGCCCTGCTCAGGAGCCTGAATATGATGGTTTTGACTCATTCTGGGTGCTGTACCTAGTTCTGAGTGAATCCTACACACAGTGGTAGAAGACTCTGGGATATGCCATGACACCTTCAAAGTCTTAATTAGGTGAAATAACAGGGGGGGCTTGAACTGGGTAGCAGGGGAGGGATGAATGACCTTGGAATCAGCTTTTCCAGTTCCTTCTGTGCAAAATTCTGGCTTCCCTGGGCCACTGGAAAAGAAGCAGGAATGGGCTAGCAGAGCAGAATGTGGAGGTCATCCTGACCATACAGCAGGGTAGGATAGGGTGAGGTCTGCTGGGAGATGGAGATGTCACCCCAAACATGATGTGACACCCCTGATGTGGCACCTCTCATTCAACCTCCTTCCACACAGTGAAATTCAGGTCAGGCTGTTGGGCCTGCAGCAGGTGCAGAGAGCAGTGGTGCTGCTAAACCATGTGGCAGGAGAAAATACTCCCTTTGGGGCATTTAACCAGATCCCATGGTACTGCACTGGTTGTGTTGGAATATTGCATTTCATCACGTGGTAGTGGAGGCAAAGAAAAGTTTTGGTGCTGGATGGTTGTGGTTTGGGGTGGGGAGTACCTTGCTTTGGGCATTATCTGAAATGTTGGGGGAAAGGGGCACCTGGTAGGCTCTGAGGGCAGGTATGCCATAAATCTGGATAAAACAGCACCAGGGAACAAACCTATTTTGGCTCACTGCAAGTTAGCAGAGACATTCCTGGGGGTTACAATTCTTCTCCTGAAACAACTGAAAAATGCTGACTGAAGGGCTCAGGGTGTCCCAGCAGGACTAGGTGGCACTGCAATAGTAATGACAGTGTCCCACTGTCTATTTATATCACATTACCTTCAGCAAATCCTTGGCAAAGTCCTTCCCATCGTTCAGCCCATCCAGGTTTGCTATGAACTGTTGGCAGGACATCTTTTTGCCAATGTTCTGTAAGGCAAAGAAGCAGCTCATTAAACTTGTGGAGAGTTTTGACTTTATCAGTGTCTTTCAAAGAACAGTTTTATATCTAGTGCTGAAGCCTGGGCTTGTCCCAAGAGCTCAAAGGGCTTCTGATCTAATTTGCTGTTGGGCTCTCTGCTTTATTTGCTCATGCCAACACCCAAATGTTTCAAATGGCCTCTTTTTTAATGGTGGAAATCAGACATCTCAAAATAGCTTCTCCAGCTCTTGCTGGAGTGGTCCTGGGTGCAGGCTCTGTGTCTCCAAACTCAAGACAAGCACTCCACCTGGTGAAATGACAATGTTTGGATGGGGCTCCAAGCCCACTGTGAGAGAAATTGTGTGAGCTTGCAGTGCCAGCACCTGGACCAGGCAGCATTGGGCAGGGGAATGCTGGTCCTTGATGGAAGCTCTTATTTTTGATTGCCATTGCAAAAAGAAATGGTCCAGCTACTGGTACTGTGGAGAGGGCAACACATGTACACTGGGAGAATCTCACAGCCTGGAACACACTCAGCACCAGCTAATGCCAGCAATATTTGGTCCTGATGCTTCCAGGCCACCTGGCATCCCTGATATCATGGCTTCATCATCATCTGTGGCATCCCAAACCCTTTATCCTTCACTTCCTCAGCCTCTTCCCAAGCCTCCCCTGCAATCCTACCTCTCCAAAGGGATGGAGCAGAGGTCTGGAGGAGCCAGTGGCCATTATAGGGTTCAGAAAAAGGAGGATGTCACAAAGGAAAGATGGGGGCCTCCAGTGCCATGTTATATTATATCCTTCACACCCTCAGTGTATGGGGCAGGCCCCGGTGGTATCGCTCAGAGGGGGCAGTGGAGCCAGTGAGGACAGCATGAGCTGCCCCTGGTGCTCCTGAGGGTCCCAACAGCATCCTGACACTGCTGGGCTTCACATCGAGGTATGGGCAGGGTGACCAGCAGGAGGATGTGGGAGGATGGCCCAGAACAGCAGTCAGAGCCCTGCTCAGGGCTCAGTGAGGAAGAGGAAGGGCCTGAGTGGGTCTGGCAGGGGATGAAGCTGCAGCAGATGATACAGGAGATGCCCTGCAGGGTGAGATGTGTCCTCTGTGCAAGGAAATAACCTCCTGAAAGAGATAACACCAGAAAGCTCTGCCCATAAATGTGCACTGCAGGTGATCTGGGGGCTTCTCCCCAGATGAAAGCATCAGGAAGAAGTGATGCCTTGGGATCAGCTCACCGTGCCCCCCCTGCACCCCCTGCCTTTGCTGTGCAAACACTCTCGGGCTGCACAGCCAGCCAGGCACTGCTTTGAGCAGCTCTGTCTGATACTCCTAATTATGCCTCCTGCTGGTGCCAGCTCCAGATGAGCTGGCTCCCTTGAGAGATCAAGAAAAAGAGGAGTAAAGCGCTGTTACAAATCTGCAGTGCCTGGGGATGTGGTGTGGCACAACAGAGCTCAGCCCTTGTGGCTTTCTCCCTGGGAGCTCCATTAGCCAGAGCTGCCAGCCAGGGTTCAGCGGGTCCATGGGCTGCAGGAGGGCTGGGGAAATGAGCAGACATGCAGGGATTTCAGCACAGAGGGGAGATTCGTGTGCTTGCTGGCCAGCAGTGAATTTTGGACATACAAGATAAAGGAAAAATCCAGCAGCACAAGAGAGCGTGAGAGGACAAGAAGGAAGGGAGCTGGGAGGTGAGGCAGGTGCTGCCTGGGACTCTGAGACACGGAATTGCTTTGCAGGGAGAAGGTTCCTATTTCCTATTCCCAGCCCTGCCTGAGGCAGGGAAGCAGAATGCACAGCACTGGCCTCTGTGCCCAAAGAGTGATTCAGCACTGATGCAGAGTCCAAGGCATTTTTGGAAGTGAGTGGACAGTGAGAGAACAGAAACACCAGGCTCACAGGTCCTTTTTGGGGTTCCTCATGTGTGTGTCTGAGGCTCATGTTCATCCCAAGGGATGCTTTCCTTTTTTTGTGTGATCTTTATTGCAAGAGACCTCTGAGCTCACCCGGGGCAGCAGCCACACTGTGGAAAAGCAGCTAATTGCTGACTAATTGATTTGGTCCTGGATGTGTTCTAGGCTGCAGGAACAAAATCATGCCCCTGCTAGGAACCAACCTGCAAATTCTGGGCCACACAAAGCTGCTGTGGGCAGCCTGGTGTCACTGTGCAGGTGCTGCCAGGGGCTGCTCAGACCTCCCCAACCCTCCCAGTGCTGCTGCTGACACTGAGCCCTGAGCTCAGCTTCAGGACACCACCACAGGGTTTGTAAGGTTAATAGTGATGGAGAAACGAGTTAGGTCCTGCCCGGGATCCCATCTCAGGCTTTGTTTGGTGCTCTGCTTTTTGAACAAATCCCATTGTTACTCCAGAAGGTGGCCTTTCCTGAAGGACAAAGATGCACCCATGAGTGCTGGTGATGCAAAGTTGTTGATTTGTCACTATCCTCCCATGGCCAGGAGGGCAACAGTGACAGTGGGAAAGGACACGTCCCTAAGCTTTGTCTCCCTGGGGCACAGATGGAGCAGGACAGTGCTTTCTTTGCCATAAGATCTCCTGGAGCTCAAACAGCACCAGCAGAACAAGGCAGACATTTGCAACAACTTGGATTATCCTACATGTATAGTCTTGATGCCTTAGGATTTAGCTTTTCTATTTTCAGATCCTGCACTGCTTTAGTGTACAACTCTAAAACTGCATGGCCTGTCAGCTGCTGTTCTCCCATTTTATTGAGATAAAACAATTCCTCTCTAGGCCTGGAACTCAAGGACACCTGATTGTCTCAGGCCCCAGGAGATGTAAACAAGAGTGAATTGGGGGGATAACTTGCAGTAAATTACTTCATTACTTCTGACCATTGTCTATCCTGGGTGTAGCCCCTCCCCAGAGGCTTTTGACTGCCCAAGGTGTACCTATTGAAGGCCATCAATAAATAACTGGTTTTATTCTCTTAAGTTTATCTAGCCTCTGTTCTAGGTAGCCACTCCAAGGCATCAGTCTTGGAATGCTTGTTGTGCTTGGAATGTTGTTGGTGATTGCTGGCTTTTAACACCAACTCCAGGTGCTTCCATGGATAGGGAATGTATAATTTTGAAGTTTTCTGGGTGGTTTGGAAACGGGGTCTGAGTGCACCTGAGTAGAAAATCAACAGTGCTAAGGCCAGGTGCAAATCTCCTGCTCCAAAAGCTCTGTGTCAGGTCTTTGCTGGAATGGTGACCTAGACCATGCCAGGACACTGCTGTGAGCAGCTGCCCCTTTACAGACACACATCCACCCCCTCTCCTCACCAAGGGCATTTCCCCCTCAGGAATGCACAGTAAAACACTGCAACACACACACACAACATTTAAAAGGAAAATAAAATCAGAGGTGGCATGGAATATCATGGCAGCATCTCTAACAAGGAGGGGTGGGAGATCAAGTCACACATTCCCAGGTACACCACAGTTCATGGGGGTTTCTTTACACCAGGAGCATTTCATGTGATGATATCAGCTGCTAATGGCTTGCTAAGTAGGGAAGAACACTGCACAATCATTTAGGATTTCAGACAAACAAAATTCCTTACTGTTTTTAACACAATCAAAACAAGTCAAATGCCAGTGCTTTAAAGCAAAACACTAGAAGGACTGCACTTACCACCTGGTAAAGGGTTAAAGAGCAGAAAGAGAGGTTCCAGGAGCAGAAGGAAATTAAAAAAATATATATAAAAAAAAAGGAGGAAAAGGAGAAGAAGAAATTAATGTTACACATGCAGAAAAATAAAGAGAAGATTTTTCAAAGAAAAGCTCAGGCATTTGCACACCTAGTCAAAAGAAAGCTATTTTTTCTGTGCCTAGATATCATGAGAACATTTCTTCTTACCAGGCCTCTGAGCCAGCTTGTCAATGAAGAATAGAAATTGTAAGGTTTTGGAGGTTTAGGCTGTTTTTTTGTCTCTTCAATTATGTCTATCTTCCCAGAGGCATATTTTGGATTTTATATTTTTTACTTAAAAAAACTAGACAAAATAAGATTATTTTGGATTGCAGTCACATAGTTTGCCTTTTGCCACAATGCTGCTTTTGCTACTGCAGGGAATGATTTGATGGAAATAATTCCTTGGCTCCAACCATTCTGGCTGGAGGATGAATGCTCTATGAGACTGATCCCACAACTATCCCGCTGTGTGCAAAGACAGGTCACTGGGAGCCTCCAAATTTGCTGAGGGATCTTCTCACAGCTTCTGTCATTTTCCAACCACTTTTCTGGGCACTGAGCTCTGCTCACTCTGTTCTTTTTTTTCTGTGAAAATCTCCAGTGGCTGCCTGTTACATCCTGGGCAAAAGAAACAGCTGGAACTCACTTCATGTTTTGGGTAGGAAAGATCAAATCTACACCTGTGTAAACCCACTGGCCCCCTTGCAGCAGTTTTTGGGGAGAGGTGTCTGCACCACAGGAAGGAGCGGCCCACAGGGACTGGCAGGGGAAACCTCACTGAGAGCTCCTGGGACAGGGCTGAGCTGGGCAGCAGGAGGGGAAGCAGCACTGCCTGGCCCTGGCAGGATCCCTGATGTCAGCAGGACAGGCGCCTTTGGAGTGACAGTGCAGTGACACTCAGGTGTGGACTGTCCCCAGGCACCCAAAATTCCACCTGGAGCAGGTCAGAGAACTCTCTGCCAACCCATCTCAGTTGTCCAGCAACACACTCAGCACCAGGGAACAGAGCCCTGCCCTGGGAAGGAATAAAGGATGGATGCTCCTCCAGGGGCTACTTACATGGCCATGGAGGTCTGTGTTCAGCAGCATCAGGGCACAGGTGAGTGTATGAATCCCATCTGAAACACACAACAGTCACACAGCTGTGGCTGCTTACTCCCCTTCTCATGCAGTTCTGGTGTTTGCTGTCTTGGCAGCCCAGCCATTGCTAAACCAAGGCCAGTTGCTGTGTCTGGGAACCTTAGAAAATATCTGCTCCCTTCAGCAAAAAAACCAAAACAAACAACACAAAAAGCCCCAAAGACATCCTCTTTCCCCTCAGACTTCACCTTTTCCTGAAACAACTACCATAAAATTGCCTTCAAAGCAGTTTTCCTTTCAAAGACCAAACTTCCCACTTCTAAACCCAAAGCAGCTGCTTGTGAAAGCAATATTCCAGTCCCTGCCTCCTCCCTGGTGCTCTCTAGCCCTTTTGTGAGGTCCTTCAAGGACCAGTCCATGTGCCAGGATGTGCATGTCAATGCTGTGAGCTGGCACATGGAGACTGGTCTGGCTATTTTGGGGAGGGTCTGTCAGCGCCCAGCATCCCCAGGGACAATGCCCAGGGCAGGGACAATGACCAGGGCAAGGACAATGCCCAGGGCAGGATCCCTGGGGACGGGAGAAGCTGCAGCCCTGTCTGCAGCCCTGGCACAGAGCTGCAGGGCACCTGGGCACAGAGCAGGCGTGGCCAGGAGGCATGTCAGGATCTGAGGTATTGATGATCCTGAGATTGTAGAAAGTCTCTGTCTTTCTGCCCCGTTGCCAAAGCAGAAGCCATAATTTGTCTGTGCTGGTTTCAAGGCTGTTTATTCTGTTTATCTCTAACATGTTCTGCTGCCCTGCCGCAGCTCTGTCCTGCAGGGCAGCGTGTGGGGCTCTGCCCTCAGTGGGATGGTACAAACATTAAATACCAGAAACTACCTGTGCTGGATTTACAATAACGTGCCAATATCTGTCACCTACGTTGGACAGTGTGTCCCCAGCCTAAACCAACAGAAAAATGCCAACACACAGTGAAACATGGAGGGCATGAAGAAGGAGAAAAAGGACAAGGTACACCCAATTTCCTCCATCTTGTGCCCTTTGGACCCCTAATCTAGAATCCTCAAATTTTACTTTTGCACCCATGCCACACTTAATTATTACTTATATCAAACACTCAAAGCTTGTAATTCATCCTGTAAGATTGAAAACTCTTTTCCACGGACAGAGATCACAGACAGTGTCTCTGGGGGCTCTGTCCAGGGGGGTTCCTGACCCCTGCCAGGGTCCCAGACCTTCCAGGGCAGCCAGAGGGAAGCCCTGGATTCCCAAGAGGCAGAGGAGGGAAGCAGTACCTTCAGAGGTGCTCTCCTCGGGGTTGCAGTGGCAGTAGCGCCGGGAGAAGTGGATCAGCACCCGCTCCCGCTCCTGCGTCTCTCCCATCAGCGGGAACGCTTTCAAGAATGTCCTGCACAGAGAAAGGGAGGCTTAGAGATGTCCTGCTGGGCAGTGTCCTGCCTAAGGAGCCAGGTGGAAAGGGTCATTTATCCTCCCCCCAGCCCCACAGCCTGCAGAGGGGGTGCAAAGGGACCCATGGAGCTGTGCAGGGGAATGTGCTGCCAGCTGTGATGGCACCAGGATGGGTTGTCCATCCCAAGGAAAAGAATTACTCCCACTTGCTCTGATTCTGTATGGGATGGGATTCCTGGGAGGGCTGCTCTCCACCCTGGGGAAGCAGGCTGTGGGCCCTCCTGTTGAAGCCCACTTTTGGAGGCAGAACCTTGCACCAAATGTGACACCAAAGATTGAGTGACAGCCTGGATCTCCCCCCAGCCTCTACTTCTCTCACATGGATGCTGGGAAGCCTGGAGGAAACCCCAAAATCCCGCCACTCTCTCCATCCCAGAGCTCACCTGAGTGCTTTGTCAAGGGTCAGGCCAGTGAAGTCAAAGAAGCTGAGATACTCCTCTGCTACCAGCTTGCTAAATTCATTACTGTAATTAAAGAGGGAGTGGTCAGCCCCTTTGTCAGGGAAGAAGACACTGTCCACAAGAAGAACAGCAGAATGCTGCCTCTGGGCCAGCCCAGTTCCAGCCAGATACTGCAGACATGATCTCAGACACAGGGAGAATTGCTCCTGGCCTGGAGTGCAGCTGGAAAACCTCCCTGATGCATCCACAGCCAGCCCCAGACACCTGAGAATGAGAGACCTGCTGCACCCCTGTGTTGTGCTGCTGGCCAGGCAGAGCCTCCTCCCAGAGCAGCCAGGAGGAGCCATAGGGGTATCCTGTGCTCCTCCAACACTTGGCTCTGTCCCAGTGCCAGGTGTGTCCCCTCCTCCCACTCCAATGTCCCTGCTCTCACCCCAGGGGCTCCCATGCCCCTCTCAGCAGAGCCCCTTGCTCCTGTGGCAGATGGGTGCTGCTGGAGACTGGAACAGGAGAGCTCCACGAGCTCCAGGCAGGGGCTGCTGGCTCTGCCAGGGGAACTGGACAGTGTCACAAGCCATCAGAAGGCAGACAGACCCCTGCAAACAACAAATTCCTACATTTCCAGGGACCCAGTGACATAGATGGTAACTGGCTCCCTGAGCCCCAGAGCCAGTTACCGTGCCCCAGGCCATGGGATAACAACAGGGGCCAGGGCAAGACCCTGTCCCACCCTAAGATGGGCTTTTGTGTTTGTTCTGGTTTCCTCACTCAGGAATTACCCTCCTCTGTCTGTGCCAGTGCCAGCCCTTCCTGCAGGAATGGGTGACACTTCCACCATGATGACAGAGACATTCCTACAAGGAGAACAAGGCATTTCCCATGGGGACATTCCTGCCATGCTCTGCCTGGTGGCCCTGCAAGGCATTTCCTGTGGGGACATGCTTGGCACCCTCTGGCTGCTGCCCTTTCAGCCTCTACAGAACTCCTCTCACCTTACACCCCAGTCTGATGCTCTGTCCCTCTGCCTGCTTTGGCACCAGGAGTTCTCATAAACCACCCAGGGGGACCCAGCAGCCCTGGCCTTTTCTCCAGGCCATTCCCATGGACTGGACATGGAAAGATCTGTCCTGGGCTGCTGCCACAGGGATTTGGTGAGCACAATTCTGGGAAGCCCCACAAGGAAGTGCCTGGCACTGCCACCTTCACAGCCTGGGACAGCTCAACCTCCACGCAGCACAAGATGTGACTGTGGGCACTGGTGGAGCTGAGAGGGCCACAGACCAATGCTGGAACAAGAGTCTTCCATGGAGAGTTCAGCTGCTCAAACATCTGCCAATGGTAATTTCAGGGTTTAAGGTTAATTTCAGAACTGAGGCAGATGGGAACAAACTGTGGGGAGATATCCAACCTGCATTTCCTTGTTTGTCAAGCCTTTTCTGCTTTTCTGCCTGCTTGACAATGATGAATAGTTTTGGCTTTGGTTTACTTTTTTTTTTTTTTTTTTTTTTTTGAAAATTGCCAATTATCACAAAGAAAAAAGAAGTGATAAAATGAGATTTCACTTTTTGTACAGCCCTCCTACATAGAGCTGGTCTGAAAGCATCACTTAAACTTAGTCTGTTCCCAGCACTACGGGTTGATATTACACTGTCTTAAGTGAGCAAAACTGACTTAATACCTGTATTAATACCTATAAATACCTATTTTCACCCTATTTCCTTTTCTGCTCTGCCAATCCACCTGCACGATCCAAGAGTCTGCAGCTCTGTTTAGGTCTCATGTCAGGAAATGGTTCAGATGTCAAAACCCAGCTGATCAAAACAAAACTTGTATTTCCCAGGCAGTGTGAATTCCCAGATGTGGGTCACCAAACAGCCTCCCGAGGCGTGAGGGCTGCAGGTGTGAGTGAGACCTGCAGGAAACAGCAAAGGGACAGACTCACAAACCCAGTGCTTGAAAGTTCACTCCTCAGTGAGCTGTCATGGCAAATTTGGAAGAAAGGAGAAGGATGTTACACATCTGAGGCAAGAGAAACCAGCAATGCACCTGCTACAAGAACTCAGCAAGGGAGGAGAATCTTTGCCAGGTGATGCAAAGAGCCTCTGTAGGAGACAATTCCTGGGCTCCTTCTGTCCCAGCACTGAGCTGGGAGTGACAGACAAGCCTTGGTACTGGAAGTGTGGCTGGGTATTTGTATTTGCTGAGGGACAGGTGTGTTCGTGTGTTCTGCTGCTCTGGGCCAGGGGGGAGACATTGCAAGGACAAAAAAAAAAAAAAAAAAAAAAAAAAATCCCAGCAACCCAGGTTATATCTGATCCAGGCAAAGGATGATGGGGATTGGTGCCTTCACACCCACTGGCATCCTAAAATAATCTGTTACTGCTACACTTGTTACTGTTACTCTGTCTCTTAGAAATCTCTGTAACTCTCCCACTTTTGAATATTTTTTGATTTCCCTTCTGCCTTACCCAGGCAAATGTACCAGCTGAAGAGCCTGGATCTCCCTGTGTGTCCCTGGCTCTCCTGCCAACCCTTCCTACCCTCGTACAGACTGGGTTGGGAGGCTCTGCAGCAAGGACATTTCGGGGTGCAGACATGGAAAACCTGGGGAGTGGCAGGGAGCCCAGTGCAGAGGCAAATCTGGCACCCAAACCCTTCACCCTGGGACTGCTTTAGCCTTGCTGGGCTCTTCCCAAAGGCAGGAAGCTCTTGGTTCTGGTGGGCAGCAGCTTGTGACATTTACTGCCCAATACTGCAAGTGTTTTCAGGACATTGGGCTCCCAGCTTCAACTGGGAAGATCTCCAGCAGCCCCAACTCCATCCAGCACACAAGCTTGGCCCTTCCTGCCCTTTCCTGTCCTCCCAGCATGACCAGTGCTCCCCAGCCCCGTGTCTCTGTCAGCCCCTCGCAGGGCTGATCCCACGTACTTCTTGCCGAGCTGTCGGGCCACGTCGCAGCGCTTGAAGCCCTCCAGGTTGTAGAGGCGCTTGGCCAACCTCTTGGCAGCCTCGCTGTCCGCCCTGCAGCCGTTGGCCAGCGTGTCCGTGCTGCCCTGGTCCAGCTGCTCCGTGCTGCCCATGTCCGAGTCCGAGTCCGACAGGGTGTCCTTCAGGCTGGCGTCGCTGTGCAGAGACAAGAAATGGTCAAGGAGCCACAGTCTGACTCCATGAAACCCACAGAAAACACCACGGTTTGATTTCTTCTTGCCCTCACAAAACAACTATGAGAAACCAGCAATGTGGCTGTGAACTGGACATTGGACAAGCCCTCCTTCATTTCAGCTCGAATGAAATAGTGCAGTGTAATTCCAAAATGGTAGAAAAGGTCAGAGAGAGGGTGGCTTCCCCCTGAGAAATGAGGATGTATCAAAGTAAGCAGTCTCAACACCTTTTAAACTTCCTCTCTCTCCACTGGGGCTCTTCCCAAGCCATGGACATAATGGAAATCTTAGGGATAGATGCTATGCTTTTCAGTTCAGGTTATTTGCTGAGGATGAGAAGCTGCACTTGTACAAATCATGTCAATGAGGCTGGCACCAGACCAGCTTTTACTGGTGACTTGCTGCCCTGCAGTTGCCTGCTGGCTTTGTGGCCAACTGTGCTCACAGACAATGCTCTGAGCAGCCCTGCTGGCACCATGTAGGTGGGCATACAGCCCTTTATCTGCCTGCCCAAGGCCTCTTACAGCACCAAATCATGCATTTTTGAGCAGTGTGACTCACTGCTGGCCTGATAGCTGGACATGCAACCTCACTCCAGCTCTCCCCTGACCTGGTTGCTCATCACTGGCTTCCTCATGCAGGGAAGTGCCCTACGGATGAGCTGCTGCCTCCCAGGGGTGATGGTTTGGGTCTGAGCTGGTCCAGAGGATGAAGTCTCTGCTGATCTCCTTGTTGCCCACAGAAGAACCTTTGGGGAGACTTCTGTAGGGGTACCCTGTCCTAAGAGAAACTTTGAGGTTTCCCTGCACTTCAGAAGCATTTGGGAGGGCACCTGACCATCCCCAACCTGCCAAGGGCTGTGCAGGTGAAAGTTTTCCTGCAGGTGTTTGGCCTTTCTGCCACAACAGCACATGAGAGGAAGCACAAGGGATGAAAGAGCAGTTCCAACTCAATCATGCCCACTGAGCCTTGCTCCTGGACTGGGATCCCATAAGAAAAGCAGCCACCGTCCAAGAAACTCCCTGCCTTACCTGATGGAGTTAATGATCTTGGTGGCATCTTCCTCTGAGCCTTCCACGTGGAACCCATTTGGGATACTCTTCAAGGACAGCCGGCTGAGCACATTCTCCGACCTGCTGCTGGTAATTGAGTGTCTGAGAGGGCTCCCAAAATCCCCCTCCGCTGCCTTGGCTGCCGCCTGCTCTTGCTTGTCAGCAGCCATGTGGTGAAGGGTTTCTCTCTGCTGGGCTGCCAGTTTCTGCTCCAGGAGCTCGGGGCTCTCCTTGGCCCTTTGCTGGATCAGTGGGGTGAGGGGTGCCTCAAAACTGACACAGCTGTCTGTCTCGTCTGTGAGGGAGAGCACGTCCAAAGAGTCCAGGCTGCTGTAGTAGGTCCCCTTCATAAGGTCAGACTCAACAATCTTCTCAAAAGTCGAGCTGAAGCCATCCCTGATGTCTTTGAATTGGAAATGCTCCCTGTCATCATCACTGCAGCTCAGCTTGACATCTCCAGAAGCAAACCTGGACCAAAAGGAGAAATGTAGAAAATATTGTTAAGGCAATTCTTGCCAGGTTCCATTTGGAGTTGGGAGGCAAGAGAAGAGGCAGGAATGGCTGCTGTAATAATGGCCCTTGGGATCTTTCTGTGGTATAACCTGCCTGATTCCCAATTTTGTTACAAGATTCCAGAGCTGAAAAAAAACTGTTTTGTGATGAGCAATCCCAGAGGCCCAGCCAGCCCTTAATTTGGTCATGTTCCAGAAAAAAGCCAGACCTCTGAACTGGAAATTTTTGTATATGACACCTGCTGCTGGATCCAGTGCCAGAATAACCTCCTGGTTATCACTTAGCAGGCCCCACATTGCCATAATCCCAAGGAAGACAGCACTGATCTTTCAACACACTCTGCAGAATCACTTATATTAACTGCTCACGCCACAGACTTGGATATTCCAGCCCTATACTTGTCCCCTGATGACCCTACATCACCCCCATGTCCCTCTTTTGGACACTCCCTAACAGCTTTAGATCTTTCTCATCTTGTGGTGAAAGGACATGATGGAAACCAGGACTTTCTTGCCTCTGCACTGCAGTCTTTCTGCAAAGTTTTTCTGAAACTTTATTTGATGGAATGTGAATTTTTTGACAGTTATATGTTGCCATAGGAGGAAATGTGTGGGCAAAAGCTGCAGTCCCAAAACTGCAGGTGCTGAGTGTGTCTACAAGCAAAAGGTGGGGAGATCTCTGTTAAAAATTTTGGGTTTTTTCCATGAGTTCATGGGGCTGAAAGTAGAGAGCATCATTCCCTGCTGGATCTTGCAGTTGGACTTCAGAGCTGTGACCTCCCTGAGATCAGCAGACCGATGCTGGGGGTTTCTGAGAAGGTGAAAGACCTCTAAGGCAGCCACAATGAAATGAAAATGGGGCTTTGATGAACAATAGGAGAAATGGGATAAACCAGAAAGGGGGGAAAGGGATGCAGTTAATGCGAACTGCAACACAAACACTCAATCTTTGGCTCTATTTCCCTGATTTATTTTGACCAATCATTTCCTGCATAGATGCAGGAACTAACCTACCTTCAGGAGGACAATCATGGGTTCTTCTGCAGCTCTACCAGGGAATGATGACCTTGGATGACTTCCCCTTTTAATTCTCCATTCCACTGGGAAGAGCAAGACTCAACACCTTCTTGTAAAGTACTTTAAAATTCAGGGATAAAATGCATCATACAAGCAGCAACGTGCAGGTGATGACAAATGATTTCTCATCAGGAACAAATAGTTGACTTCTCATTAGTAAAACATTGGACCAGGTTCTCCTATACCCAGAATGGGTCATTACAACAATTCCCCAAAGGGGAGTAGAGAAAAAAATGGGGAAACTCGGAGGTGATGCAGGATGACAGCAACTTCCTGGTGTCTTGGTCCATCTGTCAGTTCTTCCTGACCCACACTGACCCAGCAGAGTGGACAGTCGATGTGGTCAGGGCACAGCAGCTCCACACTGTGCTTGGCCCAGCCACACATTCCTGCCATTTACCCTAAAGATAGGTGCTCAAAGCACTGATGAGCTCCAATGCAGTCAGCTAACCTGATCTGCAGGCCCTTAGTGGTTTCCCAGACTTCAGCTGCATCCCAGAAGTTTTCCAGCTGCCCTCTGCTTTGAATATAGCATGTGACTTGTCCCTTGTGCATTCAGCCTCCCAGAAGACTCATTTGCTATCCAATTGAATGTGTTTAGAGCAAGAGATCATGGACTCTGCATGCAGACCCCAGTCAGGTTACATCATCTCCAAATCCTCAGCCTGACACTTCTACCAAATCATGCCCTAGTACCTTAAAATAATTGCACTTCCAGTGATTGCAGCAGCATTCTCTGACCACCCTTAGTTTCCTCTTGAACTCACAGCCTCTGCCAGGGAGCCACCTACCAAGCAAATATGATTCCCCTGAAACCTGAGAGACTTGCAGCTATCCAAGACCTGCCTGCATAGCTCACGGGGCTCCTGGGACCGGCCTGGGGACAGGCTCCCCGAGCTCTCCGGGCAGCAGCAGCCTGCCCTGGACACTTCCTCTGCAACACCTTCAGCTGTGCTTTTTGAAGCAGTGCTGCTGCTTCTGGCTGGGGTTATTGAGTGAAACAAACCACCAGCCTTTTATAGAGCAGCCTGTTGAACAGCAGAGAAACAAAGCAGGAGGGATGCCTGCTGTCAGCCCACTCCCCAGCTCTGCTGCCCACGCTCCAGACAGCGCTTGGAACGTGCAGCTCAGCACGGAGCCTGCACGGGACTAGAGCTAGGAGGTGATCCCCAGGCCACCTTGGCCACCCTGTCCCTTTACAGCTCCTCTTCAGAAGGCCACACTCCTCTGGGACAACCCCTGCTGCTCTTCCTTGCCCGTCCTGCTTGCAGCCTGGGGTGGGTGCACAGGCAGGGCTGTAAAATTCACAGCAGGCATCAACCCCAGGTGGTGACAACACAGAGCCCCTGGCTGATTTCTGGTGGAAAAGGGAAGCATCCATATCCCTCCTGCAGGAATGGCACGGGAAGAACCTCTCCTCATCCCAGTCACCTGTCATTCCCCCTAAGCCCCCAGCCTGCAGAATCCCATGGAGGTCTAGAAACCTGCAGAGCCATAAAATCAGCTGTGGACAGCACACCCGTGTGAGTGTCCCCCAACCTGGAGAGTTCTCCTGTGAGCCAGGCTGCCAGAAGAGAGGACTGAGGGACATTGCACACGTTCAGGTTTGTCACAGGCATTTGAGAATTGGATGGCACTTGTACCTTTTGTCTCACACTGCTGTTCCTGTCACCCAGGTGCTGGTAACACCTGCCACAGGTGCAGTGCAGAGCAGAGATCCGTGCTGTGCCCGCTTTCAGATACACAGCTGCCACCTGCTAGCCCAGGGACTGCCAGGGCACACCAGCCTCCAGACAAGCCTGGCTCTCCAGCATCCCCAGGCTGTACAGGTACAGATTTACCTGGGTTAACTTGCCCTAAGTTACCCCAGGTAACTCTTCCATAAGTGCTGCAATTGAATGTCCAACTTGCAAGTGGGACACCCCCAAAGCGAGCATAACCAGCTCCTCTCGCGATCCCAAAATCTTCCCCTTCACTTTAGTGGCTCTGTGAGTAGACATTGGCTCTAATCACAGCTTTCTGCATTTGTAACCGGAAAAAACTGTGTGAGAAGTCCAGAGAGAGAAAAAAGAGTAAAAAGTTACACACAGGGAAAGAATGTGCGAGAAGCCCGAAGAGAAACAGGAGTGGAAAGCCACAGTCAGCCATGAGAGCAGCTGCAGCTCCTTAAACTGATGAGTTACACACGGAGCAGAGTAACTGGAACCAAGGAGCCTCGAAAAACAACACACACAAAGCAGGACTGAGCCGACCTTCCGGCGGCTTCGCACTCACCCGAACTGCTCCTCTGCCTCGTCAGCGCTCAGAGCTTCCGAGGAGCCCAGGACGCTGTGCCAGCGCTGCTTGCTGAGGGCCCCGCTGGCTGGCTGCGGGCTGGGGGAGCCCGTGTCCCCCGCCTCGGGGCTGCTCCGGCCGTTCCCGGCTCCAGCTCCGGCTCCAGCTCCGGTCCCGTCCCGGGGCCGCTCCCGCCCCGCGGCCGCCGCCGCGCCCGCCCCGTTGGGCAGCGCTGCCCCGTCCGCACGGCCGCTCTCGCTCAGCCTCTCGCCCGCCTCTGTCACCGCTTCCAGCTGTTCGTCCCGCGGCTCCCCCTCCGCCCGGGAGGGCTGAGCATCGTGCCGGGGGCTGGCTCTCCCGCTGGCAGGCTCCGAGGGCTGGCTCCGCTGCAGCGGCGGGGACGGCTGCGAGCCCGGCCACTGCGGCTCGTTCTCGTCTGCGGCGGAGCGTGGCGAGGGGCCGGGATCGCTCATGTTCCGCTCCTTGTCCCGGCACCCACGGGATCCCTCCCCGCGCTCAGCTCGGCCTCGCTGCTACCTGCAAGGGAAATGAAAGCACAGCGTGGGCATCGGGGAGGGATGGAAAGGCAGGGTGAAGCCCCCACCCCACCTCATATCCGCAGGGAAGGACTATTCTGGTGTTTGGTGCGTTTGAAGGCTCAGTGCTCCTTACTCAGGGCAGTGAGATGGATGAGGAAAAGCTGCTGTTGTGGTGCTGAGCCACTGGGGCCCGGGCACCCCAGGCACCCACCTTTCCTGCTGTTCCAAAGTGCCCCCGAACAGGGGACGTGTCCCACGCAGGCTGTTAGTGCCCAGGGTGGGGACAGCAGCGTGGCACGGCTGCATTTCCCAGACTCGCTGCTGGGATGGTATTCCCTGCCCTCCAGAAAGAGGAGAAATAGGTGAAACAGGCAATAAGTGTGATTTATTCTTTTCTAACCGTTTTAAGCAGCTGTGCTGTGCCAACCTGTGTGATTCTCCCTGCTGAGTTAGCAGCTCTGCAGAGCATCTTGCCTGCCAGAGCACCACTTCTCCTTTCCCAACACATGAGTACTCCTGAAGGGTGTCACAAGCTGCCAGCTAAAACTCTGGCAAAAGTGTCCTGATTGAATATTCCCTGGGATGCTCTCTCTGTAGGGCAAGGGAAGGACGCTGTTTTGCACTGATAGAAGAAGTTTTTTGACAAAAATGCACTTAATAGGCAAATAGACCCATTGAGGCAAAGTCTGCAAGGTCTTAGAAGCACCATCCTCAGCCCCACAGTGCTGTGCAAGCTTTACTCCATCATAACCTTCCCACAGCTGCACTCAAGTGCCACCAGAAATGATCTCTTCTGGAAGCAGGAGTATTCTGCATGGCACCCAGGATGAGCCACTGTAACAGCTGATTTTGGTTTTAAGCAATATGTGTCTTCATAGATATTTTTAAAATACTATCTGTCTTCATAGGTCTGTTAGCCTGGAGGCGAGAAAACTCCAGGGAAACCTTAGAGCCCATTCCAGAACCTAAAGGGACTCCAAGAGAGCTGGAGAGGGACTTTGATAAGGGCATGAAGTGACAGGACAAGGACAAACGGCTTCACACTGACAGAGAGCAGGGCTGCATTAGAGATTAGGAAGAAATTCTTCCCTGTGAGGGTGGTGAGGCCCTGGCACAGGGTGTCCAGAGAAGCTGTGGCTGCCCCTGGATCCCTGGAAGTGTCCAAGACCAGGTTGGATGGGGCTTGGAGCACCCTGGGACAGTGGAAGGTGTCCCTGCCCATGGCAGGGGGTGGGAGGATAATCTCTGCCATCCCTTCCAACCCAAACCATTTGGTGATGTGGCTGTGATTCACCTGCACAGGAATTCTGGCTAATCAGTGCCAGCAGGCAGACAGGACTCTGGGGTTTTCCCCCTAACTCAGTTCCTAATTCACATGTGAAGCAGATAACTCAAATTCCCTGCCTCAAGTTCCCTCTCAGCTATCACCTTTGAGCAGCCAGGAGGGTGTCCTGGTTCAGCAACACACTCTGAGTGCTCTCACTTGCTGAGCTGAAGCTTTCATTAGCAGCAAAATCCCTAATTGCTTGGCCAGGTCAGTTCTTGTTAACAGGGGGTGCAGAACTGCAGCTGCTTCTGCTCTTACAGAGCACCTCTCACCCTGTGGAGATGTCAGCAGCCCCTCCCTGCTGCTCCTTCCTCTGCACCTGAGTAAGGGAGAGGAGGGATTTGGACCCAAACACCCCTGTGTGGCCTGGGTAAGGACAGATCCACAAAGGTACATGCTGAGCTGCTGCTGAGCAGGCCAGATCCCAAGGGGAACCCTAAGTTCTGCCTGACTTAGCTCCCATCCCACAGCCCAGGCAATCCTGGACCTCAGATGTAGCCCGCTCTCCATGTCCTGCTCCCCACAGCTGGGAGGGGAGATGGGCTGGGCAGTTCAGAGCCCTGCATGGCACGGCTTTGGGGTGAAGCACTCCTTCAGGGCTGCACGTGCCACAGTCCTGAGATGGGGCAGGTCCCTCCTGGAGGCAGTGCTGGCAGTTTTAGGCAGTTTTACCTCTTCTCCACGTGCATCCGTGTGCATCCCTCGCTGTCACAGCGCCGCTCCTATCGCAGCCGGGCGCTCCTGGTTCCTGCACGGCCCCTGCCTGCAACAAGGGATCAGAGGCAGTGAGAGCCAGCCCAGAGAGGACAGCCCTGCTGCTTTCCTGCCACCCTGCTGCTTCCCCTCACCAAGCTGCTTCCCAGACCCATCCCATGGATCCTTGGCAGGGCGCTGCAAGTGCTTTTTCCTCAGCACGCTCTGGTTCTCTGGGGTTTTCAGACATGGCAGTGCAAGAGTATTCCTTACACAGGGCTTCTGATATCTTTCATTACAAAGCACCCCCGCCTCCACCCAGTCAGCTAAAGTGGAGCAAAGGGACTCTGTGGTTGCAGGTTTGAGGAGAAATTTGTCTGTGTGAGCCCAGAGAATGTCCAGTGTCACCCATCAGATCCACAGGGTGAGATACCTGAGCTTTGGATTGATCCCCCCAACAGCCCTTCCTCAGCCCCACCAAACAAGAGCCATGGTAAAGGTCTTTGAGCTAAATGCAAGCAAATCCGAGCTACCAAAGTGATTGATGTAGCAACATTTCTCTTGCAGACTGTTTTGCACAACACAGGGATGGACAGTGATGTGTCCCCCTGAGGTGACCCCAGGCTGGGGGAGCATGTCAGCTCACCACAGATGGTGTGTCCCCTTCAGACAGCAGCCTGAGATCACAGGCCAGGCTTGCATAGAGTTGGTGGAGACAAAAAGACAGGCCAGCAGTGCCTGTGTGCTGCTAGAGGTGATGGGTGGATCAGGGCCCAGATGTGCCACTGCTTTCCAGTGGTCAGAAAGAGCCCCTGGGGCAGCTTGGCAGCAGATGTTGGTGTCGAGTCCCTGCAGAGGATCTGCTCAATGCCCTCTCTTGGGCTTGTCCTCGCAGGCCTTCAGCTTCATTCTCCACTAGCCTGACAAGAGGAAGGTTGGCCTAGACTTCGTGGGTCACCAGCACATCAGCCTCCTGTAGCCCACAATCCACCAGCAGGAGCTGAGCTCTCCCAAGGGAGGGCAAAACAAGCCCTTGGGACAGTCCTCAGGTTCACACATGTGGGCCAAGTCTCCTCAGCCTGTTCCTCTGCCATCTCAAATTAAGAGGGAAAAGCTGTAAATCTCTTTCCCACCAAATCCAGAAGAGAAAATCAGTCCCAGGCCCTTGGTGTTCCCATGCACTGAGAGCAGGGCCAAGCCAACGCAGCATCTTCCAGGAACTTACTTGCAAAAATACCAACACTCTCCTGAGCATAACCACACTGTGATCTCAAAAAAATACTGAAAACCTAACATGGGTCAAATTTTTACTTTCTCAAAATGAAGGTATAATACAGACATGTAAGACATGCAACACTGAGCCACTGCTCAAATCTTTGGAGGAATCTTTCCAGCAAAACTTCGCTGGCCTTTTTCTTAATATGAGATTAATAATGTCGGGGTTTTGAGTGAAATTTTTAAAAACAGACAAAATGGTTTGAGCTGAAATTCTCCACTTCCCTGCCATCCATCCAAAAAACTTCAGTAGGAACCACCCAAGCTGAATTCCAGTCCAATAGTTCAAGCTTGGCACAGCTGTGTGCAACCAGAAAACAGGAAACTAAAAGCAGTTAGGAGATGAGCCTGAGTAAGAAATGTTGGCAAACCTTAATAATTGTGGTGTCCAGGCATCCCTCCTAACTTTAAGTAACTTACATTATTTATATTAAAAGAAAAAAAACCCCACAAATTTTTACTGCATATAAACTACTACAGTTGTTAAGCATTATACTACTGTTTCACCCTCTGTGAAGTCTCACTGGAATGTTTGTGGTCTGGAAGGAGTGCTGAGGAATCAATAGTTAAAGCTTTAGTCATGTTCCTCCTTGGCCTGTGCTCCTGCTGGAGAAGAGGCACCAGGGAAACCCTGGCAGGATGTGTGCACAGACTGTCGCTGAGCTGGGAAGACCTTCAGCTTCAGTGTGACAGCCAGGAGGAGAAATCCAGCCCTCCTGCAGCCTCCTGACCCTTGAGGCTTGTGTGTCTCCCATGGGATCCCTGCTCCATTGCACACACCTGCTTGGGGGCTGCTCTGTGCACCCAAAGTCTGCAGACAAGCTGAGGGTGTAGCAACCCATGACAAACTCCCAACAAGTCACCAACTATTTGAATTTTGCTCGCAGTGACAGTCACTTGAAGCACACACAGGTTATGAGTGGCTGAGGCTTCCCAGAATCTCCAGAGGAACTGCCAGATTGGATTGTGACAGTCTGTGGCTCTGAGTGCAGCTCTTCATGATGATGCCTTGGACTGGAGTCATGCAGCCAACTCCTGCCACCCTACAGCTCATCCGTGACCTGCTGCCTCCCCACCCGTGTGGGGAAGGTGGAAGAGCAAAGGGAGGAACACACAGGCTGGAAGACAGAGCAAAAGGAGGAGCACACAGGCTGCAGGACAAAACAAAGGAAGGAGCAGACAAGCTTTTCCACAGCTTGGAAAACCTGGAAGACAAAACGGTGGAACAGCTGGTTGCAACTGTCCACATCTGCCTTCAGCAGACAGCTGAAAGGTCACCAGCTCTGGACAAAGCCCAAACCCAGACTCTCAACACTGTTCTCTTTGCTCTGCAAAGTACCAAAGTGCAGCTCAGCCTCTAAAGCTGCCACAGCTTCAACCAGGCTGTGGGGAGAGGACACACTGCAGCACTGGGACAAGGGATGGGGGGATGTTCAGAGGTCCCTCTGGGACTCCTCTGACTGTCCCAAAGCTGTACAGCCTGGCTGCTCAGGCTGCAGGCTGACATCCCCCAAGCCCCTCCTCATTTCATTCTGTGTCTGCTTTGCAAAGTGCTCTCTGAAGCAGGCAAGGGCTGAAAAGTGGGATGGGGGCTTCCATCTGTGGATTTCCACAAGTCTTGCCCTTTCTGTAGTCTCAGGTGCCCTCTCAAGTGACTGCTCTTCCCTAGGTCCTGGGAAGAGAGTGGGCACCCCTTGCATGTCCCATCTTCCCAGCCTCCCACAAATGTAACTGGGGTTAGCACTCAAAACAGGGTCTGTCAGGAAAGGGGGATGGCCTGGCACATATCACATATCACAGCCAGGAGTGGTCACAGATAATGAACAGATAATGTGGCCCTGCTGAGCTGTTGTTAAGCAGGAGCTTCGTGACTTGAAGCACAGCAGCTCTGTAAGGCCCATATAAGTAGAAGAACAGGGATTCTTGCTAGAAAGAAGACATTATTGCTGTAGGAGAGGCAAGGGAAGCCAAGGCATCCCTGGTCCGTGGCTAACCATGGCCTTCCCATCTCCCTCGCAGAAGTGGGGCTTGGTGGGAGAGACAGGACAGATGCTGCAGGGACTGAGGATCCCATCCCTGTGGCCCTGAAGGGACTGAAGATCCCATCCCTGTGGCCCAGAAGGGACTGAGGATCCCATCCCTGTGGCCCTGAAAGGACTGAGGATCCCCTCCCATGCTGCCCTGGTTTGCAGGCCAGACTCAGCAAGCCAACAGCTATTACCTTCATTTATCAGAATTACACAGCACCAGCTCATCACTGTGAGTTTCCAGTGATGGCAATTTAGGACAGCAACTCACTCCCTGCTCCAGCCCCACTCTGCCCTGGGTCCTGCACAGCCCCTGGACCAGGAGGAGCCAGGGCAGGGCTGGTTGGGAGGGAAGGAGAGCAGACATACCCCATCATCTGCTTTGGGATGATGCTGGAATTGCAGCAGGGGCAGCGAATCCAGGCTGGCATCCACTGCGGGGAAGCACTGGTCCCAAGGAGGCCGGGCAGAGATGCAGCAAAGTTTGCCCTGATTTTGTGAGGGGTTGGAAACCACACAGCAGCTCTTTCAGGGACTGGCTCTGGAAGTGTCCCAGCTTTTGTTGAAGCTGAATGGCTGGTGGGAAATGATTTATTTTTAATTTTCTTTCCTGCGTTAGGAACTGGAAGGGCTCCCGCTTCAGTTTTGTGTAACCACTTGGCTGCTGGGACACAGGAAGGCTTGGAGAAAAATCCTGCTGCTTAGTCAAGCATGAGCTTTTCCTCAAGTTCATGCTGAGCTGGGCTGCTTCCTGCAGCAGCCTTCCTTCTCCTTGCTGCTCTGCATCCCGTTCCCTCTAGCTTAGTGAAGACAGAATCGTGGAATGGTTTAGATTGGAAGTGATGTTGAATTCTTGGGCTAAAATGCCTATAGTGACATCCTTTGCTGTGATGGACCATGTGCTCCGAGCTCCTGTCCCCTGTGAGCAGGAATGGAATTGCCCAGCAGCCATTTGATAGCCAGGCTGTAGATCCATCCACAGCGTGGCTGCAGGACAGGGATGGATGTGCTTTATGACCTGACTTAGCAGTGAATTTATAAAAGGCAGGTGTCACACATTACCCTGCACATGGGCACGGTCAGGGCTCTTTGAGGAGACAATCCTGTAGAGACATGGAGAGATCACAGCTACGGTTCTTCTTTTTGAAGCACATTTCTTCCGTCTCATGTCTCTGCTTTGACCTCTGCCCTTTCAACATGGCTGAAAAGAAAAACCTTCTACCATTCTCATTGTGAAAATCATCATTTATTTTCCCCATGTGCTTGTTTCTTATATGATTTTGAAGACCTCATTATCATTCTCAGCCTCTCCTCTCCAGATTGTAGACCCTGCCTTCTTAGCCTGTTCTCAGAAGAAGCCCGTCCTCCACCCCTTTGGGTATTTTGCCTACCTTTTTCTGAATTTTCTTTAATTCTTTTACTTCCATCACTCTGTTACAATCTGAACACAGGGAAAGCAGCATTGCATAGTGAACTGAAGACGTGTGCACACCAAAGATTTCTGCAGCACCAAACTGCTCTGTACATCACCCCCTGCTCTGTGCAGGAGTCCCTCCCTGATGACACCAAGTTGAAAGTCACCTGCAGGATTCCTGCAGGCTGTAGGGGCAGGGCTGGGCTGAGCCCTCAGCCACACACCCATGCCAGAATTACACTTCACAGAGCCCCTGGAGCACTGATGGTCATTGCTCAGGGGCTGCCGGAGCTCACCCTAGGTCAGGGGTGGCTCCGTGTGGTGGAAAAACCTCTCCTCCAACCTGAGCTTCCAGAGAAAGGCTCAGCAGTCTCTGTTGTTCGGTCTCAAGGCAGTTTATTGCAAGTTATCTAAAAGATTTTCTTCTGGAGCTGCTGTGGTTTGCTCACAGCTCAGGCAGAGGCACACACACACCCTGACATCCTCTCTGACTCCCGACTGCTTCTTCTCTCCCCGCCCAGGGCTGCTGCTGTCTTTTATATGGTACATTACGTGTTACATGGGTACAGTTTTTCCCCAATGCCTATTACCTATATTAAATGGTGCTTTTCTACTCTAAACCAATCTGTGAGTGCCAAATTCACCAAGAACATGGAGGTAAGGAAGGAGAAAGAGGGAGGACAGGACTGGCCCAAATCCCTCCATCTTAAAACCTCTGACCCCCATGTGCAAAACTAAAACCCCCCTGTACAGCACTCAAAAAATCTTCCCTCTACTTTGTAACTACTTCTACTATAATATCTAAACTTTTGTGACTTCTTGTTCTTCCTGCAAGGTTGGTAAATCATTCCATGGTTCAAACCCAAAATCACAGCTGTTTCCAGCTGCCTGCCAGGGTCTCCAATGCTTCTGACCTGGGCCTGGAACATCTAAAAATGTCTGAGGGACATTTTGAGTTCTGACAATGGGCAATATGCTGTCCCAGTGGTTTCCATTAATCTCTGCCAGTGCAAACTGCAGGTCTTACATCCTTCACTTCCAATGAGGAAAAGAGGCTGTGGATAAAACATATCCCACAGACTAAAATAAATCAGCTACATGCTAAAAAAAGAGCCTTTGGGTAATCAGAAATCACTGTGCATGGAGCATACTTTTTCTTGAAACCAAATCCTACAGCTCCTTATTTCGAATTTATATTAGAGTCCCCAGAGCAATTAGGACACATTGAGATCCAAATGACTTCTGCTAAACTTCATCCTGGGGAAACAACAGCAGCTTTTTGCTTATGGGAAGCAATAAAGCTGAGTCTTAAAAATATTAACAGCTTTCCTGTTTGCACTCTTTTGCAATTATTAAAACTGGGGAAAATAAAAGAATATATATAGTATTTTTAATGTGTTCCTTTCCTCGTACTGACACCTTGGCTGGGCAGCACTTGGTGCACTGAGCCTTCCTCCAGCCCTGGGTGTGCAAACCTCACTGCTTCCTTCTCAGGGGAACCAGAATCGTGATCTCAGGCCTGTGAAAAGGGGTGAAAGCCTGGCCTGTGTCCAGCTCTGGGCTTCCCTGGACAGGAGGGACCTGGGGCTCCTGGAGCAGGTCCAGTGGAGGCTGCAGAGCTGAGCAAGGGCCTGGAGCAGCTCCGTGCCCAGGAAAGGCTGAGGGAGCTGGGGCTGCTCAGCCTGGAGAGGAGCCCGGTGAGAGGGGCCTCAGCCCTGGCTGTCCCTATGTCCCTGTGTCCCTGGCTGTCCCTGGCTGTCCCCAAGTGTCTGTGGGTGTCCCTGGGTGTCCCCCAGTCTGTCCCTGTGTCCCTTTCTGTCCCTGTGTCCCCCTGTCTGTCCCTGTGTGTCTCTGTGTGTCCCTGGCTGTCCCTGTGTGTCCCTGTGTCCCCCTGTCTGTCCCTGTGTCCCTGTGTCCCCCAGTCTGCCCCTGTCTGTCCCTGTGTCCCTGTCTGTCCCTGTGTCCCCCAGTCTGTCCCTGTGTCCCCCTGTCTGTCCCTGTGTCCCCAGTCTGTCCCTGTGGCTGCACCCTCACTTTACACCTTGGTGACGTGGTAGGAGTCACTTAAGCCTCCACAAAAAATGGGCACAGGGACAATGAGCTGATGGGTCTCCCAGGAGAAGTGTGAGCTTGAGGCAGAAGGTCCAGGATGTGGATAAACATGGACCTGAATGTCCTTGTGTCCCAGCATGTCTGGAATCTTCTTGGAATAGGCTCCTTTCAAATCCCAGGGCCTCTCAGCTTGACTGTGGGAGGACAAAGATCCTGCTGCAGTCAGTGGGGTCTGATCCTCCTCCTGCAGAAGCAAACCCTGACCCCCTTGGAGACCTTGCAGGGCTCCTGCAGGAACCCGCTGCAATCCACAGGAATCCTCCTGTGGCTCAGAGAGAAGCAGGAGCCTCCAGAGAAGGAACAGCAAAGGAGGGCAAATTTTACTGCCTCCTGGGGGATGAGGAGAAGGACAGCTCCCAAGGGATGTTGCTCCTGCCTCTCCAACACAATGCTCCCCACTCAGTGGGTCTGGCCAAGGAGGCTGTTAGCTGCAGGAGCCCACGGCACAGACCTCAAGCCTGCAGCTGTAAAAGGGTCACAGGGACACCAAAGGATCCCAGCCAGCTCTTTCCTGGCATGGGAGAAAAAGTGGAGAAAAGGGGCAGAGGCCTTTTGTGCCCTGGCAGCCCACGTTCAGGCAGCTCCCAGAGCTCAGAGAAGAGCTTCAGAGAAGGATGCCTGCTCTGGGTAACAGGTGAGTCCCAGTGGCTCCAGCCTCGCCCTAGTGCAGAACAAACAGCTTGTAATCAGTCCATGCTGGGTTGAGTCCAACTCAAGACAGGAGTTTTCAGGGTTTGCAGGCTCAGCTCAGAGTTGGCTCCATCCTCACCTGTGTCTGTCTGCTCTGGTGCTCACCTTCTCTGGAAGAGGAGTTTATAGTCTGATGGTCTATATGGTTGGGTGTTTTTAATATAAAAATATGTTTATGTGGCCTTTCCACTCAATTCTGTGCAGCATCATAATTGAATTCATAAAAACCCAGCTTTCCCCACAGCCAGGGTTACCTTCCATAAAAATCCACAAGAGTTGCAACTGCTTCTCATAACCCATAAATGGAAACAGTTTCTTCCCCTCTTTCCCTCCCTTTGCTTCATCCTCCTTCCCCACATTCTCCCAGTACCCAAAATAATAAAACAGGGCTGGCAGCTGACTCAGAGCCCAGAAAAGGAAATTCCTGCCATGCTGTCTGTCTACACTAAACCCATGCAACGCCTCGCTGCAAGATCTCAGGAGGCAGCAGGCGAGCCCATCCTGCTTGTCCCCTGGGAGAAGCACCCAGAGGGATGGAATCCAGTACTGCAGAATGAAAGGGAGTTTTGGAAGGGAGGCAAACTCCCTTCACAGTCCAACACATCCATAAACCTCGGAGGTGAGGACCAGTAACACATCAGACTTTGATGGGGATCCTCTGAGCACAGAAGCTGGTAGACAATGTGTGCAGACAGATGGCTCCAGCCCAAGGGATGTGGGGACCAGCAGCTCTGTGAGTCCAGAATGTGCAGAGATGGTTGGGCACTGGCTCTGGGCTCCCTGGGAGCCAGTGTGACCCAGAGAGCAGGGAACAAGGTCTTCCTGAGCATCTCCCAGACCTGTCAGGAGAGGAGGATGACAGCAAACAGACTTTTGTGGGTTCTGACATTAGAGAAAGCTGGTTTGGAGCCAGCTGATGGTGTCCAAAGCTGACACCCAGCAACCTGCAGCAGCAGATAACTCCTCACTCATCAGTGAGAGTGTGAAATCTGCCATTCACTCCACACAGCACTTCTTCATCCACAGGGAACCATCAGGAACAACCTGCTGGCATTAGTGTGAGTGAGAAAGCCACTCTGGAAGCTGGAGGATGAAGGAGAGGATCCTCCTTTGAGAAAAAGAACAGCAAGCATTGTGAATGTCATTATATACAACTACAGATATCTCCAAAGTTCTGCATTTCCACCCTGGACCATCTCCAGGTAAAAACTTCAGTCTCTGTGAGGAGGGTGACCAGGCTCCCTTGGCAGAGAGGAATGGTCCTTGTTTCACCCAGCAGACTCAGCCCTGCTCTCCAAAGAGCTCTCCCTGCCCTCAGTTAAGCATGATTTCTGCTTGCCAGCACAGCTCTGTGCACATCACGATGGTCCCCACGTCCTCCAGAGAAACACCTGCTTCAGGACCCTTGGATGCTCCTGGGTGTCACCATGTCAGCCTTGCAATGCCAGCTGGCCTCCAAACCAGGAGCATTGTACAAGGCACCCATGGACAGGTAGCAGAGACTTGACTGCTGAAGATGTTTGAGTCCAGAAAAGGCTGTTGGAGAGTCCAGATAGGACTAATTGCTGTGACTGATTTCAGCAGGAACATGGGATCAACAGTGTCCACTCTGGACCTGAGGCGAGTCATCCATCTGTGAGGGCACAGCTGGGTGACTGTCACACCAGGGGGGACTTTCTATTTTCATCTCAGTGAAGGAAGGGAAGGGAAGAGCAGCTTCCCTCACCCAAATCAGACTGAGATGCACTTATTTGGCTTGAAAACACAGACTCAGCCAAGATTTGCTGACAGCCAACAGGGCTGAAACTTCCCTGCCTGAGATTAGAGGGTGTTAGGGCACGAAACGTGGCAATTCCACTAAAATCAGCAGCTCCATTTGGGCATAAAGCTGTCTGCCCAGAGGACCTGCAGGGAACAGCCTGAGAACATGAGATCCAATATGAAGGGACTTCAATACGTCACCAGGACCACATCGAGGCATTTGAAAGGCAAAGTGGAGAGAGAAAGCCACTACAGGGGAACAGACAGGACAGTGATGTAGGAAAACCACTGTTCTCAGATGAGGATGTGAACATCAGCCCTTTTCCTAGTGAATACTTCACCCTAAACTCACCTCAGCAGGCAGGTTTGGTCCATAATTTCCACTTTTCCTTTCAAAACCGCAGAAAACATTCCTATATAAAAATCACGGGCCAAGTAAATCTTTCCAAGGCAAACAGATGATCACTGACCTTCTGAAAACTGCCTGCTGGCTGTAGAAAACCAAGGAGGCACCAACAGTTCATCATTCTTCCATGCTGGAGGAGTCTCTCACTCATTCTGTTCTCTGGAAAGGGTGTCTCTTTTGCAGGTAGCATGACCACTCTCTCCTTTCTTCACCATCCTTCACTGAAGGAAAAATAGTCTGGGGCACACCTACATTTTTAATGGGTCCATCACATCTGTGTAGTGATGTGCTGTCTGCTCAGTCTCCCAGGCTGCACTCAGCAGGGTGTAGAAGTGGCAGAAAATATAATTGCATTTTTATCCTGAGAACTTACAGGCTAGGATGGAATCACTGAAGGAAAAGAAGGATTTCTCTGCTCTATTAGGATATGTTGAGTTATCATTATCTTTAACATGGCACAGGAGATGCTGCTCAGAACTTGGGTATACCAGAACTTGCTTGAATACATGGAAAAGCACTTTGAGTGAGAGTCAGCTCACCCAAATGTAGACATCTCCAGCTGAGCTCAGCCCCCAGGGTTCAGAGTCAGCGCAAAGGCTGTGTCTGATCTGCATCAGAAGTTTTGTTAAAGCAGAAGGATTCACTCTGCTGTTCTCTTCCCCCCAGCCTGGGACAGCAGCCCCAGGTTGATGCTTCTGCTGCAAACACCCACATGAAAACCACGGGGCTGCTGCCCAGCCCTGCTGAACAGATTGGGGCTGCAAATGCTTCCACAGGAACATCTTACTGTGACATGGCCAGATCTGGCCTCCCTAAGCATGAATGCCTCTGAGCAGCCTGAAATGCTGAAGCTGACTTGCTTTGAAAACACAGCAAGTTGCCCAGAAAGTGCAAGTGAAACCCTGGTGGAGCCATTTTGCAGCTCCTGTGCAGAGGCTGGACCTGCCCTTAATGGATGTGCTGGGTAATCGTGGTGAGAGCAGCAGGACTCCCCTGAGGAAGGACTCCAACAGGCACACTCCTAGACTGATGTAAAGGTGCTTTATAGGGACAAGGATGCTGCTTCTCCTCAGGGGAATTACCAAAAGAGCAAAAAGCTCATCAGGATGATGTAATTGCACCAGGACAGGGTTTTAACCACACCTGCTCTGGACCAAAAGGCTCTCCCGACCTCTGAGATGCCCTGCACTAGGCTTTGTGCAAGGGTAGAGCAGAGCTGCTACAGCAGCCTGCAGTGGGGTGATTGTGCCTTTTAGCAACCTCTTTAGGTGTTCTCAGGGCTTTCCTCCTGCTCCTTAGCCATCATTACATTTGGGCAGCAGACAGTGACTTTGGGAATTACGTGCTGGTCTGAGACTTCAGTGAAGCACAGAGAGGCCAGAGGGGCCTGCCAGAAATAAGATGAAAGAGGTTCAGGAGATGAGTGCTGCTCAGCCTGCTGCAGCCGGTGACCCAATGACACAGTGGCACATGGGGAGTGGCAGCCGGGTTTGCTGCAGGGGACAAGTGTGCAAACTGCAGCTGTGTGCCTGACACTGGGAATCTCTGACTGCTACAGTGTGCACAATCCAAGGGACAGTGTCCCCACGAGGTGAGCTCCTTGCAGTTTGCTGTTATCTGGAGAGCAGTGGATTTCCTGCTCTTCTGCCTTCAGGAAATATCCAGCTCATAAAGTACAGGTTCTGCTACAGAACCATTCCCTCCATCTAGCAGGTGCTGCTGGAATTTTTTGGCCACTTTTCTGCTCCCTTGCTCTGATGGCAGTAATAGTAACACATCTGCATTTTAGGTGTTGCTATCAAGCTGTGATCTTGCTGTGATCCTGCATATCCAAACCTCCTGCCTTTCACCTTGCTACTCTGCTCCTGGTCCCCAGGCAGCTCTGGATCAACATTCCCACCAAGCATTTTGGAATCACCTCTTCTTGGACTTACCCCAGCTGGGGCACACAGGAAATCCTGAACCTCTGCACACTGAACTCTCCCTGTTCTTGCATGGAAAAATGAAAAGACTCTGGAGGAAGCCTGTAGGGGCAAAAGGAGGCAGGTCCAAAAGTCTGGGATAAAAGTCTGTTGCTCTTTCCAGACAGTCTCATGGTTTGGCGTGAGGGATAATGCCCTCCCTGGTGTCCTGTGGCTCCTGCAGAGGCAGGTCCCAGCTGTGCATGCAGCAAACACCCTCTCACCATGCTGTGCTTTAAGGATCACCTACAGGAGAGGCACCTTCCCAGGCAGGGGGGGACAGGATGGGCTCCAGTGCCACACACCTGTCCCATCAACCCCTAGGAAAGCCACCAAAGGAAACTGCCTCAGCTGCTGCAGCAAATTTATTCTCTCTACTTCTGTGAGGAAAAACAACCCTGTGATTATCTGCTGCCTCAGTTTCCACACCCATGCGTGGAGAAAGCTGCCTCCTGGGATCTGGGGAAGAGGGAAGGATTTCATGTTGAGGGAATACCAAGAGACCTGGATAAACTGCCTTGAAAGGACACACGATGTCCTTTCCTGGAAAGGCAGGTTAACACTCCCAGCTGCAGGCAGGCAAGCTCAGGACTCAGGTGAGGAGTGGCTTGAATAGCTGCCCTTGCCTGGTGCTGCTAACCTAGGAGGCAAAACCTAAATACTCATTAAGGCAGCACTTGGCAGAAACCCCATCCTCAATTACAAAAATCAATTCATTTTTTTATGAGCCTGAGGCCTTTGGGGCCTTATAATCTAATTAAATAAAGCTTTCTCACTTTCCTCTTGCCTGCTCCCCTAGCTTCTGTTGTACCAGTAAAGACAAATATATATTTTTAATTTAGCAGAACTCCTCTGCATCGTGTATCCCCTTCTGTTCCCCCTGTGCCTGTGTCCTGCTTGGGCAGGCTGCACCCACAGCCTGCTTGCTTTTGTTCCCAGGAGCTGCCAAAGCTCCAGGGGCCCAGTTCTGCTCCATCCACTCCCACAGGCTGGGTACCAGTGCCTGTCTGAGGAGCAAATATGTGGGAAGGAGCAGAGCCCCACACAAGGTGAGCTCAGCATTGGGAGTGCTGCCTCATGTCACACTGAGGGCAGGACTCATCCAAGGCTGCCAGCTCTGTCTTCCATGGAATACCCTGAGTTGGAAGGGACTCACAAGGATCATCTAGTCCAGCTCCTGGCCCTGCACAGGACAGCCCAGCAATCCCACCCTGCGCCTGAGAGTGTTCTCCAAATGCTCCTTGAGCTGCCAGGACACGCAGTGAGGAGGTGCTGCTTTAGGAGATGCAACGGGGACAGGCTGTGGGTGACCTGGAGAAGGTGCCACAAGATCCCCAAATGGTTTGGTTGGAAAGGATCTTAAAGATCACCTCATTCCAAAGGGTCACCTTCCACTAGACCAGAGCCTTCCTCTCCTCCTGTGTCAGCACCACCAACAGCAGTGGCCGTGCAGAGTGGGCAGAGATCTCTGTGAGAGATCCCAGGCCCTGCTGAGGAGGAGGATGCAGGCAGCAGCTGCTGCTCTCTATATGGCAGCACCTGATGCTTCCCTGAGCTGGCCTCAGACCACCCAGTTCTGGGTACGGTGCTGGAAGAAGACTGGAAGGTACCACAGGGGACTCCCTCTCCACCTCTATGAGGCTTTTGCCTAGAACTGTGTGAAATTTTTTGGAAAAATTGTTCACTTGCTGAAAATTGCGATTATAGGCCATCTAGACCTTACCTAGAGTTGTGATGCATTTGTGCTGAAACCACTGAAGAGCTGAATTTAAAACAAACAAACAAACAAAATGTTGCAAGAACTGAGCTTTATGCCTTGACTTTGGAGCATGTAAGCAAATCCAGAAAACAAAAAAAAATTGCAACCCTTCAATTGAGTTTGGTATCACAGCATTTCCTTACTATCTTACAATTTTTAAAGATTTGAAAGAAAATTATATTTGGGTCAAATTTGTTTTTCAGTATCAAGAAAACAATAGAGAGACAACTGCACATGGGGGAGGAGAAGCCAGAGAGGAGGCTGGGCTCACGTTATTTTCCCTGGGTTTTTCAGTATGGTTGGTGAACCGTGAGTGTATCAGGCTCTGGGGTCTGATGTCAGTTTTCCTGCTTGATGTTGATCAGGAGAACTCAGAGGCACATGCTCTAACCCCCAGAAAGGGGACACCACTGGGATTTCTCTCCTAGGTTCTGTCTTTTGAGGGGGAATTCAGTTCTCCATCCCAGGGCCACAGCAAGGCCACAGAGACGGGGGAGCTCCCAGGGGAGCTCAGCTGCATCGCCTGGAGGGACACAAGGATGGGCAGTGACCACACAAGACACCAAACCCAGCTGTGAGCCCCCAGCCCAGCAAACACTTCACCCTCCAGGTCACAGAGCAGCCCTGTCCCCAGCATGGCCCTGCCACCATCACAGCACATGGAAAGCTCCCAGAGACACTGGGGGCCTCTGCAGAGCTGGAGAGCAGGAGACACAAAACCAGTGCCAGACTGGTGCTTTGGGAGCTTTCCTTGGAACCACACCATGTCCCATGCTGTAGAGGAAGGCAGAAAATCCTGGGATGAATCCATCCTGCTTGGAAGGAAGCATTCCCCCTTCCCTGCCCCTGCTGAGGTGTGTCACAGCAGCCACCAATGTCAGGGCATCCCAGCAGCACCACCTTCGCTAGGAGCCATGCAGCACGTTTCTGAGAGGAAGAAGACATAGCAGAAGATGAGGAAAGGCTGGTGGCACCACAGAGGTGACACCCTGAGCAGCTCCCATGGCACCCCTCAGAGAGGTGCTGGGAAGGTCCCTTCAGGTGAGGTCTCCTCTTTTGGGACCCAGTGTGAGCAGAGCTCCTGGCCAGGACATGGGGATGTGGGGACGGTTCCTTCAAACAGCCTGAGAGCTGACAGCCTCAGCCACCTGCCTGCCCTGCCTCTTCCACCTTCAGAACCTCAGAGCTGAGGAACCATGAGGGGAGCGAGGTGCTGAGAAGGCAGCAGGGGAAGGATTGGAGGGAATGTGAGCAGTGGTGGTGAAGAGGTAGGTTGTGTGGCCAGTGCTAGGCTGAGGCCCAGAGCCCAGAAAAAGCATGGAGAGCACAAGAAGGAGCTTGGGCTCAGCTGCAGAATGTCTGCTGAGGCTGCCTGCAGCTCCTTTCTCCTTCTGGCCCTGCCTGGTGCAAGTGAGGGAGCACTGGGCCTGATCCAGTGATGGGCAGTGCTTGCTCTAGAGGAATCACCAGTGTCCCCACCTGGAGCTGAGCAAGGGTCGGGGCTATGGACTGCAGGGAAGGACCTCCCTGAGCATCTCAGCCCCTCCTGGAGCTCCTGCAGGAGCACAAAGACCAGCAGTGAGGACGAAGGGAGAGATGGTTACTGTCCAGCTTGGACAGGGGCCTCTCCCCCATGAGCCCAGCCTGCCTCACCTCCCCAGGGTCACAGGAAACAGGGAGGGAGCCAGAACTGACCCTGTCCCTGTTACCCCACGCCCTAACCCCCACAGGGAAGTACCACGAGCCTCCTGTGCAGAATCTACCCCTGAACCACTCCTATGGCTCCATCCAGCCACTGAGAGCCTGGATGCACCGAGCCTCCCATGGATCCTGTCCCAGCACATCCCTGGGAAAGGCATTCTCCTGACAAAAGGGCAAAGAGGATGATTTCACCTCCAGCAAATCTGGCAAAGAGGTGTGTCCACAGCAGAGACTGTCACGTAGCAGAGCAAGCAGCACCCACAAGGGATGTGGCCACTTCCACCAGGAGATTACCCACTCCAGGGGCTGCTCACACTCAACCTCCAAGGAAGTTTTCCCTCAGGAGGAATCACTGTGCCCATAGCCAGCACCTTGCTGGCAGTAGCCACAGCTCCCTCCCAGCCCAGGGAACATCCTTCTGGCAACTCCACCGACCTGTGCCGGTCAGCAGGGCCACACAGAGATGCCTGTGTGTGAATTGAACAGGGAATCCATTTCCTTCTGGCAACAAGCACCAGCTCCAGCTTTGTGCAGAACCACGGACACCGCATGGGGCAACTTCAGATTTCAAAGGAGACTTTTCACTTGGGTTGCTTTGACATGGTGGCGTGACATAGCCAGCACTGTGTGCCTCAGGACAGGCACAGAACACACAAACCCATGGCATGGAAGCTTGTGAAACTGTTGGATGGTGGGAACTTCATTGCTGGGAAAACCCATGGAGGAAGAGGACAAAAAGGTGTTGGGTGGTGGGATGGAGAGCAGAGAAGTGATGGTACTGTGGGTTGAAGTCCAGGACAGCAATTCAGGGTATTTCAGCAGGGAGATGAGAGGTGAGGAGCACCAGTGGGGAGAGCAGAAAGCCAAGACACCTGTGAGGGCTTCATGTGAAGAGCCACATGATGAGCCAGACAAGAAGGACAGCCTGAGGTCAGAAAAATAAGTCCTTGTCTTGGGCACCTCAGAAGATGGTCTGAAAGTGCTTGAGCTTGAGTCCCTCTTGCCACCCTCTGCGGAGCTCTCATGAGTGGCCTCAGTGGCCTCCATGAACTGGAGTTGCTGCTCCCCATCACCACCTCCCCCATGCAAGCAGGACGCTGAACAGGCCTGGTGGTCACACAGAGGTTTTTCCTGGCAGAGCTCCTCTGTCCCCTGCCCAACACTGCCATTGTCACCTTGGCAAAGTCATTTAACCACGCCAAGCCTCAGTTTCCCCAGAGAATAATCCAGCCACATCCTAGGGTGGGCTGAAGAGTGATAAGGTGCTGAGACAAGAAGGAACTCAGTATAAATGCAGAACTATTTGGCTTCCAGCCTCACACCCCTAAAGGGACCTCCAGGGAAAACCACCCACTTCAACTCCACTTGTGCCTAACTTTTAGGGGGAAAAAAGGCACAGAATGAGAACCATCCATTTTGTGAATTAGCCATCTCTCTGACTGCCCCTCTGGACTCGGCCACCTACTTTCAGACTTTATCCATTGTTTGCTTGGACTTGTATGGGAAAAATCACATTAAGGAAAATCCTATTGAATCACAGACTTTGGAACAGTTGCAATGGACAATTTGACAAGGACATGGGGATTTAGCATATTTTTAAAGCAAAAATATCTAATGATAATATGCTCCACTCCTGGCTAAAAACATTATCTACTGGCATGGGGGGAATTAAAGCCATAATGCCAGCTACTATAATGCAGGCCTGGAACTCCATGCAAATATTATCCTGATCCAAGAGCTACAAAGCTCTGTTTATCCTAGTAATTAATTCTGTCTTATGTTTAGTGATACAATTAGAGAAACACTGCCATTCTGATGGGCTTGCTTCCACCAGTGCCTTTTACTATATTTACATGCCCACAATAGGCTTGGTCTCACAGAAAAGGGTGAAATTGCATTTATGGAGACAATGCCACATGCATTCCCAGAGCATTTTAGAGATGTAAAGTTAGGCTCCAAATTGCATGTTTATTGTGTGAACACACAATGAGCTTAGATTAAATATTGACTAAAGCCAGCCTAACACCCAAAATAATGAAGATGAGCACAATGGTGTGATTTACTCCCAGGTGCTAGAGAAATACACATCTGTAACATATAACATGCCCTTCCCACAGATATACTCTTTGTATTCTAGCTAGCCTTAGGCAGGAAAATTTCATTCTCATAAATTATGGATTTTCTTTCCCAACTGCCAACACATCCATATTACCAGTTGCAAAGCAAACAAATATAATAATAAAAAAATAATAATTAAAAAAGCCATTCCCCTGACACAGTGATGAGCAGGTGACTGGCTCCTTGAATCCTCAAAGTTGAGGTAGCAAAATGGAAGATAAACATGGCTAAAACCAGAGCATCCTTTCCCTTTTGTCCCCCAAGGTGTGGGAGCCAGCAGGGAGGTGTGGGCATGGCAGGTATCATTTCAGAAAGTACTCCCAGCCCTGGCTGTGTGCAGAAAACTATCTGTCCTTCTCACGCCTTCCTCCTTCCCAGACTTGTGGAAGAAATTCAGGGAGATGCAGACGTTAATAGAACAATTATGGTAATAACCCAGTGCTGAGTGGGGGTAACGCACACCCTTCCCAGCAGCTCGACCTCTAAATCCTCTAATACGGCACCGCTTCATTCAAGATTAAAAGAAATTGTAACCCAGCAGAGACAAAAAGACACGGGAGGCAAGGCAGGATCTCACTCGGCAGCGAAGCCCCACTCCAGTCCAGATGCAGTCATATCACTTCAGCTTCTCTGTACCATCTCCATGACAACCATGTAATTTGGATGCAATAACCACTGCCGAATTGATCTTTAAATGTAGCTTTGCTATAAAACATAATACTGAACGTGTCAGGCTCAGGATAAAGAGAAGTAGCCCCCTACTACTGAAGACTGTGATTTAAGAACCCCCCCTTTAATTTTCAGCTTCAATAATTGCGTGTGTGAGTGGATTTTAAAGGCAGGAGCAGCAAACACCATTTGTGTGTGTGTGTACGGCACGCTTTGGGGTAACACTGCGAATGAGACACCACACTGAGAGCTGGAAAAATGTGTCAATGTATATCCAGAGAATGGGCATCTTCCCACATACACACACACACACACACACACACACACACACACACACACACACACACACACGTACCAGTCAGTCTCCAGCCTCTGAAGCATACAGCTGATGCATCAAATAATCCTAATAAGAATCAAACCCAGTATAACTAAACAAAATAGGAGGGGGGGATCGATGTACAGCATGACAATGAGAGCCCGGAGCTCGCATTGGCACTTACCCGAGCAATGAGCTGTTTATTTTTTGGTCCCTTCACAAATGCAGCTCCCTTTTCTCTTCAACAATCCATGCAAAATAATCTGCAGTCCCACCGATGGAGGAGTGGCCCCGTCCCTCCCCCTCCGCCACCTTCCTGGACCTCCCTGTTATTGGCTTCCTTCTCCTTCTCTCCTGCTCTCCCTCGCTCGCTGGCGATGGTTACACCTCCCAGCCTTCCCCCAAGGTGCCGAGAGACTGCTGGGGATCCAGCAGGCAGGCTGGGAGGGACGGCGAGAGGGGGAGGAGGCGTGAGGCATGGTGAATGGACCAGGGAAAGGATGGGTTCATAAAGCTCTGGCTGGAGAAGCCCCTGGCAGAGCCCCTGGCAGGAGCTGCCAGGGATGTCCCCGGAGAGCAGGGGCTTGTCCCCCCACGGGCACCTGCAGGGCGCTGAGGGATTGCTCTGCTTCCTGCCAGCAAATCGTCACCCTGCGAATTGACACTGGCTTGAAGTTTTGGGTTGAAATCCTGCCAAACGCTCTCGGTATCTTTAACAACCAATACGCTTCCGAACGCAGACGTGCAGCACTGGAAATGTCTCAAGGACCCACCTTGGTGCAGACCCCAGCAATGCAGGTTGGGTTGCTCCGTGCCTCTGGACACCTGCTGCAGCTCCATCCCATCCCATCCCATCCCATCCCATCCCATCCCATCCCATCCCATCCCATCCCATCCCATCCCATCCCATCCCATCCCATCCCATCCCAGGCTCCAGCAGCAGTGCTGTCCCTGTGCCTGCCAAGCTGTCCCCAGAGCCTCCCCCAGCACCGTGGGCTGGACCTGGTGCTGCTCACCACCACTGCCACATCTCCATCCTGACAGCTCTTGCATGTCCACGGGCTTACCCAGGAACCTGGCTCACCAAGAGGGCTGGGGGTGCAGTGTGGGGTGGAGAGGCACAGGGACACAAGGCTTTTCCTGCTTTAGGGCCCTTTTACCAGACTAACAGAGCAGTGCTTAGGGCAAACACTGTCCCTTGGCCTCTTGCTGGCTGTAATACAATGGGGGTTTCTGTGGGTGCACAGGTGAGGGGTGCTGGGTGCTCTCTGGGTCAAATTGCCCAGCTGGAGCACAAGCCAGTGGTCCCTTAGGCTGGGCCAGCTGGGATAGTGGCCAGCTACAAGGATCCTTCCCCCAGAGCTGGCACACTCTGAACTGGCATCACCCATGTCCTGTGGCACACAAGAACCAGGATGTGCACCCTGAGTGCCCCGCAGGGATGTGGGGTCCAGGATCACAGAGGGGCTGGAAGGCACCTGAAACCACCTTGTTCCAGGCCAGGCCATGGGCAAGGCCACCTTCCACAAGACCAGGGTGCCCCAAGCCCCAACAAAGCTCTGGGTGAGAAGGGTTGGCTGCCCAGATCCCTTTCCTGATTCCAAGGAGAAAACCTCTCCCTAGACCTCTGTCTCCCGAGGGGACACATATTTCTGAATGAGCAGACAAATCCCCAACATCCCAAATTAAAAATACCATTACAACACACGTCCCAACCCTGCAGCACAGCCATCAGGTGAAATAATGTCCTGGAGCAGCTCAGCAGAACATGGCCAGAGATCCTTCCAGCAGGGATACCCCCAGCACAGCACACAGGGTTGTTTGCCAGGGATAGGATTGGTAATGAACCATGTAATGAGCACCCTGCAGCTATGCTCAGGACTTTTCCAACAAATGCAAGCCTGAGTGAAGGTTACTGTGCTGGAGAGACACAAAAATGGACCTTGTGGCTACAGCCAAGAAGCTGGGCAAATCCAGGTGTGGGGCTTTTAACCTCCCACAGAGTCCCTTCATCAAAGAGATTTGATTAACACCATCACAAAAGTCTGTCCTGCTGCTCTTTCTGATAATCTCTAATGTATTTGTAATCAAACAATTATCAGGTATGGGTGCTTTAACAAAAAAATTTAAAATATAAAAGCACAATCAATATTTATCGGTCTGTTGTGCTGTTCAGTTCTGAAGGCAAGGAACAAAATCCAATTTCTGCTTAGCCAGTCCTAGGAAATGACATTTTGCAGCATGAGAAAACGAGGTTCTAGTTTCTAAGAATATATCCACTAGTGGGTTCCAAATAACTGTGTTATCAATCATTCTGGATTCGGGGAGACACCTCCTCTCCTCCCTTTGGCAGGGCAGTGAGCCTGTCCCTGTCGTTGGTTGGGCATTCCTAACAGCAACAGGGTACAGAGATTTCTCCTGCTACATCTCTGTCAGGTGCCTCCAATATGTCATAATATTTTCTTCCAATTAAGAAAACTCCTAAACTACAGCGATTCTGTGTGTGCTGCTGAACTGTCTGGATTTTTTGCCACCTGTGACACGAGTTCTCTGAGGAAGAGGGAGCATCCTGAGACAAGGACACCTTCCCTCCACCCCAGCATCAGGGGAGCCACCCCTCAAGCCCCCAAACAAGCCAAAGCACCCCTCTGTGAGCCTGCCAGGCAGCAGGGAACTGCAGGCACCACAGGTAAACACTGCCCACACATCCAGACCATGGGAATGTCCCAGCTAGGCTGAGGGCACAGGGGAACACCTGGATAAATGAGAGCAGCGTGTGGTCCTGAGAGGGTTCATGCTCCTGTAGCCCCATGGGATCCACCAAACCTGAGCTCCAAGGCTGGCAGCTCCACAGACTCTGCTCCCCCTTTGAGTGGAGAAGACAAGACCACTTACCCTGCAGCCCCACAGGCTTTATTGACTTCCCTCACCATTTAAAAAGTGCTTTTACTGCAGCTTAATGCTTTTGCTTTTGAAGTGCTGAATCCCCATTACAAAGAGTTTTCCAGACATGCCCTGCTCTTGGTCCTTGCTGTGGCACACAAGGACACTTCTGGGTGCTGTTGAGCCTTCTCAGTTTTTATTATGAAACTATTACGGGTGTTCTTTGTACCCAGGAATGAGCATGCTCCCATGTCCTCACACAGCTGTTTGTCTCAGGAAATCCCTTGGATTTTCCAGCTGGGATTCACTAATTTTCAGCACAAGCCACTTTGCTGGAAGCCATAATTAGGAGAAATCTGTATGAGGGCCTTGCTTTGTGCAGGTGGTGTGGACAGGGGGATGGGGAGGGGATAACAGCCCCTCTGAAGAATAAGGGCCAGTCCTTGGGAGCCTTTGTCTGCATTTCTCTTACACTTGAGATCAGTTCTTTGTCCTGGGTTATGTCTGTCCTTGGAGGTAAGGTGTGGCCAGACGGTCCACACTTGGAATTTCTGCATCCAGCTGGGCTGACACAGGTGTAGGCAGAAGGCAGAGAGCTGCACCACACACCTCACCCTGAGACAGACTGTCCAACTGCAAACTAACTCACAGGTGGAACAGCTCCAGCCCCAGGAGCTGCTCCTGAATACTGTGTCTGGGGTCACCCTGCCCCCACTGGCTCTTCCTACACAGAAAATCCCAATGACTTCAAGAATGTTCCCCTGGGAGTTTTTCTTTCCCTCCAGGCTGTGACCAGCTTGGATATACATTCAAGTGAAACTTGTTTAGGGCTCCACAGGGGTCTGGTTTTCTACACCACAGTTCATCCCCTGAGCTCCTCAATAAGGTTCTGGCTGCTGGGCCAGGAGTCAGAGTTGGGTGCTGGTCTGGCCAGCACAGCCACCAGAGCCCTCTGGAAGTCCCAAGGACAGCGTGCACTCATCTCCTGTGCAGGGATTAGTCACCACTCTTGCCCACACTAAAGAAATCTCCATGTGCCATGGAGGATTTTGATTCCCTGCCCAGTGTAGGCACTTCTGCCTGGGAAATCCCAGCCTGGAATATGACAGTCATCATTCCTGGCATTTCAGTTTTTGGCAGAAGGTGAGATTGATGGTGCTGGATGAGCACTCTGCTCACTCTCCATCTTCCTTCATGGGAACTTTCAAATGAGTCACTGTCCTCCAAAACACCATCGTTCCTCTGCCCACAGGGGTTTCTGAGTGTATGAATTTGCACTTTTCTTCCTGAGAGCCCATTGCTGACACAAAATCAGCTCCCCAAGCAGACCTGACCACTCACAGCATCTGACTTGTCCTAATTTCAGTAACATTTAGTGTATGAAAACTGTATCCTCAGCAACTGATGAGAGTGAGCAGGTCCTTGGAGGTCCCAGAGGAAGTCTGGTGTTCTTCTGACTACAAGGGGTCTGCAGTATCTCTTCCATCTTTTGTTATACCCCAGTGTTAGGAGTGTCCCCCTCTCTGCCATCCCTCATCTCACCTAAACAAATGCCATCCTATTTCGTCGGCCTAACTTCATAGAATCATAGATGGGCTGGGTTGGGAAGGACCTTAAAGCCCATCCAGTTCCACTCCCTGCCATGGCCAGGGACAGCTTCCAGTAGCCCAGGCTGCTCTGAGTGTCCAACCTGGCCTTGGGCACTTCCAGGGATGGGGCAGCCACAGCTTCTCTGGGCACACCCTTCCCCAACACCCAGGTACTGACATACAATGAACCATTCAAGGTAGTTTTTCTATTCCTAGACATGTACAAACATTTCAATTTACCACTTGTCATTTAATGTGCTGCCTGGTTACTGCTGGAGCAAGCAGCTTTCCATTCCCTCAGTAGGATAGGGACCCATCAGGCTACTTTTCTCTTTGACTGGACACCTTCTTTTTTTTCAGTATCAGAGCAGAGTCTTTGCCAGCTTCATCTAAAACCATGCAGCATTAATTTTCTTTCTGACATACATGCATATAAACACACACACATACACACTCCCTAATAGTCCTTAATGCCACCAAACATAATTTTTATTGACTGCTCTTCCAGATTAGCCTTCCAGGTCTCTGCATTATGTAACAGTTAATTCATTGCTTTTGTTACCAAATCCCTTCTTTTCCTGTTTGGGTTTTTATTACTGTTATTATTTCTGATTTTCTCTTCTTTAACAATGATAGATTCTTAGCTAAGAATATCTTCAATGACTGCAGAACTGTGTGCATGCTGTGGAGGAGACAGCATCTATCAAAGTTTTCTTAAACAACCCTCATTTAGAATGCCCATTATTTTTTCTCATTTTTTCCTCCAATCGTTTCTTGTTTGCAATTGTTCCCAGCTTAGGAAAATTGACCACTTTCAAGTGCCTTGCATGGATACTATCAATTTAGGATCACATTCTGTTCAAAACAAATGCAATTAGGGCATTTAAGCAACCATTCATTCTGAGTTCAGTAATCAATTCACCTTTATCTGTCCAACTGAGGCCTGATCCAGAATCACACCAAATTCACTGCAACACTTTCGGTAACAGAAAATGATCATCTGTCATTTTTAGAAACTGTGGGGCTGCGCATTGGCAGCGGCACGAGTCCTTCAGCATCTACCCCTGAGGCTGAAAAGCTGTTCTGGGAAGGTGGATTTTCCTTCACTTTGTTATGAAGCTGTTTAGGGAAGCTATTTGTCCATCCCCCGGTTCGATCTGGCTGTCTGCAGGGATCCATCTGCACCGGGGCTGATCTGCCCCAGCCTGAGTGAAGAGCAGCCCTTGCTGGAACACTGGGATGTCTTCTGCCTCCAGCACAGGAAGGATGTGGAGCTGTTGGAGCAAGTCCAGAAAGGCACCAAGATGATCAAAAGGATGGAGCAGCTCCGCTATGAGGAAAGGCTAAGAGGGCTGGGTTTGTTCAGCCTGGAGAAGAGGAGGTTTTGGGGTGACCTCATTGTGGTCTTCCAGCCCCTGAAGCATTTCCAAGAAAGCTGAGAGGGGTGTTAGAGGGTGTGAGGACTAATTTTGCTGGCTGTGAGCAGGTTCTGGAGCACTGATGTGAAGGGGCAGAAAGCAAAGGAAGGAAAATTTGCTGTTAACCCAGACAATCCAAGACAGAGAAAGTGAGGATACTTCAGCTGTGGGAAGAGAGGCCCTGGATCTTGCAGGCCAAGGACTGCTCAGCCTGTAGGATTAGGTACAGTGACCGAGGGCAGCAGAAAACTCAGGCCAAGGCACCGGGGAGCACTGACTCTGACTGGAGGTGCTGGCCCATCTACCCTCACCTTTGAGGCTCATTGTCTGTCTGAGTCAGAGGCTCTGGTTTTTGAAAGGTTTGGGATAGGGAAAGGGAGATTAGAAACAATTTTTGAAGTTATAAACCTGATTTTGATAATATTCACAGAAACACATAATGGTTTAGGTTGGTAGAGATCTTAAAGCTTTTCTTGTTCCACTCCCTGCCATGGGCAGGGACATCTTCCACTAGACCAGATTGCTCAGAGCCCTGTCCAACCTGGCTTTGAACATTTCCAGGGCTAGAGTGTCAATAATTTCTCTATTGTCTATAAAATAAAAGTTAATAAACAGACATTTGCAGATGATGGAAAAGGGAATTCAAATGATCTGATGTTCTACTTAAGCTCAGCAGTCAGGTCCTGGCTGGGAGAGATGTGGGACAGAAACAGAGGGGCCCTGGGGCTCCCACACCTGGGCTGCAGGGGGACAATTAGCAGTGATGAGGTTTTATATAAGCAGAATCCCAGCACCTTCTTTGCTCTGTGTGTTCCTGAGTTGCCAGAAGGGGTTCAATAAGAGGGACATTTTGGGCTGTTGATGGAGAGATGACACAGATGCCAATGAGCTGCCATTAGCTCTGTGTGCCCTTAGGACTGTTGCAGCATTTAGCCTTGTGGAAATGACCACTGGAACTGGGGCAGGAGCACAAGGGCGAGACTGAAGCTGTTACAGACACCCAACAGCACTAATGGCACTGGAAGGGGCAAAGAGCAAATTATTGAATGGCTGGGCTGAGGGAAAAAACCAAAACTATTTCAGATAAAGCAATTAGTTATAGCCCAGTGTTTCACCTCCTTTGAGCTGAGGGTCAGGGCGAGATAGTGATCTTCTGTAAGTAGGGAGATGAAAAACAGTTTGACAATTTACAAAAAAATCAATTTCAGCAAACTGAAGACCATTGGCAATGAAGAACTACAACTGCAACTTTTATGACATTACTTCTTTTTTCCCCTGTATGGAACTCCAGCAGGAACTTGTGAATTTGTTGAGCCAACAAAATATATTTCATTAGCAAAAAAAACCACTTGTTAATTTTTTTTCATTCATTTCACTTCCAGATATTTTTCTTCTGTTCTAGCTGAGCTGAATTTCTCTGAGGCACCACCAAGGGAATGTTTACTACATGGGGACTGGGAAGGAAGCTGAGGTAGGTCTGGAAAGGCTGCAAGGGCACATCTGCTGTTGCCATCACTGATGGCATCAAGGGCACAGCCATAACCAAGCTTGCTTTCTCCATCCTTCCAGACATTTATAGCTAATCTCACCAGGGCTCAAGTTTTTATCCAGGTTCCCAGGGAGCTGCTCCTCACCATGGCACGTGCCTGCAGCACCGAGGATGGAGCCGTGTTCCCAGAGTTTATCCCTCCTCAGCCTGGGCCGGGAGGGACTGAGATGCAGTTAAGCAGTTCCCCAGCCTGCACTACTTTTTAGCTCAATTTCCATTTCCTAAACCACTGCTGACGTCTGTCTAAATAATCATTATCTCCACAACCACGTTGAGTTTTAGCTTTGCTGAGCATCTCACAGCAGATTTGGAGCTTTGGAAAGGATGCTGAGCTTAAGAAGCTGCTGCTCTGTGTGTCTGTCCCATCTCCCTGGCTGTTTTTCCCAATGCACACACAAACACACACCCTACGTGCATGTGTGCTCTCTTTCATGTGAGCTGCCTAAGCGAACACTTGCTGTCAGATCTTCCAAGCCACAGCACATTTTTAATCAGTCAGATAATTCAATCATTCATTTCAGACCTGCTCTGCACAGCTGTCATTTGCAAGCATCAAAGCTTCTCTGTCAAAAAACCACGCAGGCTGGGGGCTCATTCAGGCATCGCTGTTTCAAAGTGCTGAGGGGGGTGCAAAGGAAAAGAACTAACAGGATGGATTAAATGAACTTATTAGAAATACTTCTGAAGCTACTACCCAACCATCCTCAGCAGACAACAATGGCATGGCACAAGGGCAACTCAGGCATCTGCAGGATTTGTAAGATATTTGCAAATCTCACTCTTATGTTGCAGAGAGGGGAGAATGGAGGCGGGGGGTGTCACATGCAGCTTCCTGCCTGAGATGCTCAAAGCCACCGAATGGGATTTGGATGTCTGGTTCTCATTAAAATTAATGGAAATTGGGTGCCCAGACCTACAGGCAGATTTCAAAAGCTGTGTCTCCATTTATAATTAATGTTCCCAACAGAATTACTAAATATTTATACAATAGTTCACATTATATGCAAAGTGGGAAAGGTGCCTCTTGGAAGATCAGGGACCCAGAGAAGGAGAATCTGATGGGGTGTCAGGCTTAATCCATGTTGTCTCTTGTTTAAAGCTCTTCTACTTGCAAATCTCCAGCAGCTCCCAGTGGATAAGCACCTGGGTGGTAGCTCAGCGATGATGAAGTTCTCAGGGTACAATGCAGCAAATTAAAATGGCAGATTAACAGCTTTCCTAGGTTCTTTTTCTCTCCCTCCCCACAGCTCTGACTGCCTTCATCAACTCACTTCATCTCTGCAAATCCCAATTTCCAGTATGAAAACTGCTCAGTGTTGTTGCAGGAGTGCAGTTGGAGCTCAAGCCATGAGCACTGCCCTGGTCAGAGGTGCTGTAGGTGGGAGAAGCCAAGGAAAAGTGACACTGATGTGCCTCCAGGCATTAGCACAGCCATGGCTGGATCTGCTGCACGGCATTTGCTCTGGAGGGATGGAGTAATTCAGGGTACAAAGCTGAGGGTCTGGGGCATCTGGGCTCTGGGTAAAAGCCTGGCACTCCTGCAGGAAAAGTTCAAAGGAAACAAATCCTGTCCTGGATTGTCTGTCCCTGGAGGAAACCCTTCTTCAGCTGGACCATCTCTAAACTGTGCCCCAGATGATCCACTGAGAGGGTGTCCATGGCAGCTTGGGCTTCAGGCACCCGGCAGCCTCAGGTCCTCACTCAGAAGAGCTCCTGGGCTGGGCTCAAGACAAACACTCAGGGTGAGCTAGATGATCACAGTGTTTTACAGTGTCTTAATTGAGGAGATTCAACTCCTCCAACGTTTGAAAATCAGCCTTTTAACTTTCTTTTGCTTTGTCTCACCTAAAGCCACCAGATGGAGAAGCTCTCCTGAGTCAGGGAATATGGAGACAGCTCTGATCTGCTCCCCTCTTGGCCATCTCTGGGTTTGTCAAGCCCTGACTAATGTACCGAGAACTCACATCTGTAGGTCTCCAGCTTTTAGGGTGTGAATTGTAGCTCCAGCTTCACTGAAAGGACACAAAGCTCAGCCAAAGGACAAGTCATGTGCTTTGTGTCCATGGACAAACACCCTCTGCTACAAAGGGTTTACTCCACGCTTTAGCTTCTGGTCAGCTGGCTCTCCTCTACCACATGGAAATCATCAGTAGCTCATGTTGCCTTTCCATGTGACCTTGGGTGCCTACACAGGTTTTCTCTGGTTCTCCTGACCCTCCTGACCACATCTCCTGGCACAACATGGCCCAAGTCTGGTGTTGAGGCTGGCCCAGCACAGCCACACAAAGCTGTGCCATGGAATCACCAAATATGCTGCCTTGGAAGGCAACCACAAGGAGCATCCAGTCCAGCTCCTGGCTCTGCACAGACACCCCAACAATCCCACCCTGTGCCTGGGAGCATTGTCCAAACACTCCTGGAGCTCTGGCAGCCTTGGGGATGTGACCATTCCCTGGGGAGCCTGGGCAGTGCCTGATCTCCTCTGGGGGAGGAACCTTTCCCTGATACCCAACCTGACCCTCCCAATGCAGCTCCAGCCGTTCCCCTGGCTTCTGTCCTTGGTGCTGCCCCTCTGCTTCCCCTCACCAGGAAACTCTGGGCTGCCTTGAGGTCTCCCCTCAGCCTCTTCTGCTCCGGGCTGAAGGAGCCAAATGCCCTCAGCAGTCACCCACGACATGGAAGTGAACATGAGCTGCAGCCACATCCCCTGAGCCTCACAGCCCGTGGGGCAGGGCAAAGGGGAGACAAGGCACCATTCCTCTCTGACACCATGGCCAGTCTGCATGGCATGGCACATTCACTGCTCCATGGCTTCGTTCTCTATTAAAACAGTTGGCTTGGCGTGATAAAAATAAATGCAAATTCAAGACTTAGAGCTGTTGTCCCCAGATAAGATGCCAGGAGAGCATCAAGGACACATAAAGAACAAAACAGCTTAATTTTCCCGGTGAATACCTGTCTGCTTATTTTTTAATTAAACAACAGCTGGGTGTAGACTTGTGAGACAGCAGAGGGATCCCGAGACAGAGGAGATGAGGTAATCTACACATGTGAGGATGTAAACCCCTCCTACCACGGAGTGCATGGCAGCTGAGCCTGGCAGAATCTGCTCCATCACTGAACCCTTCACTGCAACAAGTTTCTGCAAAGGCTCCCTCATTCTTTTGGGCATTTAAACCCAGAAACAATTACATACTCTGAATCACAGCCAATACTCCATCCTGTCAAACAGACAGGGGTCACGGGCAGGCATTTTAGGAGCAGGTTGGAGAAACCTCTGCTGGCAGTGGTCTACAACAGAAATTATCCCATTTTCAGGCATGAACATGGACTAGGCCACCTCTGAAAGTTCCTGCCAGCCCCCTGCAGATCTGTCACTTGTTGATAGATGTGTAGGTAAAAGTCTGAAAGTTTGTATTTTCTTATCAGACAGACTCAGGAACAGATTTCCCCATGCAGAGATCCCTCAGGCCTTGGCCATGGAGGGAGGGCAGAGAACCCTGGCAGAATGTCCCAAGAGCCAAGCCTGCATCCCTGTGCCACATGAGTGGTTACAGACTGGGACTGAGGGCTCACACTGCTCAGCCCAGCAATGCCTCACACCCCCACCAAGGATTCAACCCCCATCCCAAGTGACAGACAGGAGTCACAGAAATACAGAAGAGTTTATGTTGGAGGGACCTAAAAGATCAGCCAGTCCAAGCCCTGCCATGGACAGGGACACCTTCCACTATCCAGGGTACTCCAAACCCCATCCAACCCAGCCTGGAACACTTCCAGGGATCCAGGGGCAGCCACAGCTGCTGTGGGCACCCTGTGCCAGGACCTGCCGACCCTCACAGGGAAGAATTTCTTCCCAATATCCCACCTAACACTAATCTCCTGCAGTGGGAGCCATTCCCTGTGTCCTGTCCCTCCATCCCTTGTCCCCAGTCCCTCTCCAGCTCTCCTGGATCCCCTTTAGGCCCTGGAAGGGCTCTGAGCTCTCCCTGGAGCTTTCCCTTCTCTCCCAGCCTGGCTCCAGCCCTTGGAGCACCCATGCTGGGCACACAGCCGTGCTCCCAGGGAGAGCTGTGCAGGCTGCTGCACTCTGACTGCCCTAGATTGGAGTGGGTAAGCTCCTTTCTGAAGGAAGATAATTGCTCTATTTTAAAACTAAGTGGTTCAAGGAGAAAAACACAGGTAAGAGGGCCCGATGCTGTGAGCTCGGGGTGGGAAACAGGAGGTGAGCAGGGGAGAGCAGCTGCACAGCTGCTTTGCTGGATGGTGGAAGTGATGCATGAAAAGCACCAGCCAGGCTGTCACTGTGTCCCCAGCCCAGCCAAACTGGTGCTGCTGGAGAGAGCAGAGACCGAGGTGGGAGAAGTTGGTGCCCCTACTTGGAATCCTGAGCTGCGAGGCTGAACACCCCTAAAATCAAGAAAGGAAAAGTGCCAGCTGGAATAAAGATCCTCTGTCTCCTCTCACCTGTCCCTTCTGCACCTGCAAGTTCAGGTTTCGTGGCCATTAAGGAGATTCCCAGAACACTCTGGCTCAGCCCTGTAGGCCAGGTCTGAGCACTGGCATTGAGAACTGGCCCCCACCACGGGGACAGCTCCCGTGGAAGCTGCTCCAAGGAAAATAGCTGCTGCTTTGGCAAACCGTCTCCCAGAGCAAAGACCAACAAACAGGAGCAGACAACAACAGAGCCATTAATAAGGGCAAGCCTGGCATGTCCCTGGACCCCCTCTCCACTGTGATCAGAGATTTCAACAGGCAAGCACAGAAGAGGCCTCTTCAGCAGAGTTTTGTCTTTGCTGCTTAAAATTCCATAGCTCCCCTTTCCAAGTGGGCAGGAAAGAAACAGTTTTTGTACGTTCACAGCCCGCCCCCCTTGTCCCCATTTGTATAGGGGAAACTCTCTGGCTTGAACCTGGCAGGCTCTGGACTGCATGGGAAGGACACCAAGAGGCTTGAAGGATCTGCCAGCTGACTCCTAGGGCCAGCATGGCCCTGGTAGGGATGGGTCCTGTCTGAAGGTCCCTTGGTGTGGGAATCCAGGGCTTCCCTCTGGCTGCCCTGGCAGGTCTGGGACCCTGGCAGGGGTCAGGAACCCCCCTGGACAGAGCCCCCAGAGACACTGTCTGTGATCTCTGTCCATGGAGAGGAGTTTTCAATCTTACAGGATGAATTACAAGCTTTGAGTGTTTGATAAGAGTAATAATTAAGTCTGGCACGGGTGCAAAAGTAAAATTTTAGGTTTCTAGATTAGGGGTGCAAATGGGGCAAGATGGAGGAAATTTGGTGTGTCTTGTCCTTTTCCTCCTTCTTCATGCCCTCCATGTTTCACTGTGGTGTTGGCATTTTTCTGTTGGTTCAGGCTGGGGACACACTGTTCAACGTAGGTGACAGATATTGGCACGTTATTGTAAATCCAGCACAGGTAGTTTGTGGTATTTAATGTTTGTACCATCCCACTGAGGGCAGAGCCCCACACGCTGCCCTGCAGGACAGAGCTGCGGCAGGGCAGCAGAACATGTTAGAGATAAACAGAATAAACAACCTTGAAACCAGCACAGACGAATTATGACTTCTTCTTTGGCAGCGGGGCTGAGAGACAGAGACTTTCTACAATCTCGGGATCACCAATACCCACAGATTCCAACACCTTGGAGGGAGGTCAGAGAGACACATTTGATGCTCAGCAGCCTGTTTTGCACCAAAACAAGCCGGGAACAGCTCCCAGCTTCCCCCAGGTGGGCATCCTTGCTGCTTGTCCCCTCCTCTCTGCACAGGGGCAGAGCCACATTGCCAGCAGCTCTGCTGCTCATCCATCCACACACGGAGAAAATGTGCACTTGGTGAGCAAAGCCATGGCTTGCCTCCAGGCAGCATCTCAAGACAATGATGTAAAACCCATTTTTGGGGGACCCTGTGACCTGGAAACAATGGTGGAAGTGCTCAGCTGGTCCCTCATACAGGACCTGAATATTATTTGTGCAAAATGTTGCTTTCAAGCCAAGGCTGGCTGCCCTGTCTCGTCTGAGAGCTATTTGCTGTCATGTCTGGTCAGAGTTAAGGTTACTAAGAACATTCATGACACATTTTCTCTCTCAGACAGCCAAGGCCCCTCTTCTGCACAACAAGAACCCAGAAGAAGCAGAAGGATGCAGTAAGTGGCCTGAAAAGCTTTGTTCCCATTAAAATAGTGTTGCAGCTGAGAATGCACAGCTGTAACTTAGCACCAGTGTCTGGAAAAGAGAATCCTTGGGCCTTGCCTGGGTAACCCCACCTTGTGCCCGTGCTCCTTGCAGCCACTGCTTCCATCTGCCAACCTCAGCTGGCCAAGCTGCAGAACCAGAATTGAGGAACCACAGAAGGGTTTGGGTTGGAGGGACCTTAAAGGCCATCTTCTTCCACCCCCTGCCATGGGCAGGGACACTTTCAACTACCCCAGGCTGCTCAAGCCCCATCCAACCTGGCCTGGGACACTTCCAGGGATGGGGCAGCCAGCTCTGGGCAACCCTTGCCAAGGCCTCAACACCCTCACTGGGAAGAATTTCTTCCTAATATATAATTTAAACCTACTCTGTCAGTTTGAAGCCATTCCTCCTTGTCCTGTCACTCCAGGCCCTTGCCCAAAGTCCCTCTCCAGTACACTGCAGGTACTGAAAGGCCACAACAGGGTCACGCTGGAGCCTTCTCTCTTCCAGGCTGAACAACCCCACTTCTCTCAGCTTTTCCTCACACAGGAGATGTTTCTCTCCTGTGAGACACGGGGACTCTGCTGTCAAGCCCTGTCTGCCACCAGCCCTTCCTTCCCTGTGGCCTGCAGCCCCTGTCTCACACAGTTCATCCTGGGAGCCTTATCTCTGCCACAGCAACCTTTGTCTCTCAAACGGGGCTCAGAGAACTCTCCAAAGCAAACCAAGCGGGTCCAGCCCCTCATTAACTCACAGGGCCTGTCTCCCTTGATTAGATTGTGCTGACTCTGCTTGAACATCACACTTGCTGCTCTAGATGCAGGGACACTGGGGCATTTCCAGCTGGGACACGGACAAAAGGAGGAGATAGCAGAGCCTTGGTTACCACCGGAGCAATTCAGGACAAATAATTAGAGGCTTTCATGGCTAATTGGATCTGTACTGTCAATCCAGGACAGGAGATGCCTTAACCCACACTGCCTGCCTGAGATTGCTAAGCAGGCCATAAATAAACTGCAGCACTGGTCCAAAGCTCGTCAGCCTTCAGCTTCCAGCCTGCGTGCTCCCTCCTGGCCCTGCTACATCACAGCCTGTCCAACGGGGCACTCCAGCTCCCCTGCCCTTTTCCACGGCCTCCCAGCCATGCCAGGACACCTGGAGTCCACCTAGGCTAGCTGAGAGGCCTCCAGCACACTGCCCTCAGCCTGTCATGGCTGGCTTGAACAAGAAACTGCAGTTTCCAAACTGAAGTCAAAGGGCGAGTGAAGAAGAGGTTGGGAAGAGTCAGAAATCAGGGCTAGCAGGGACTGGCAGCTCAAGGTGCTTTCCAAGAAAGGCTTCTGAGCTGGCAGTACCCAGACTTAAACCTGCCTGTTTGCAGTTACAGGACAAGGCTCCACTCCTATTTCCCAGCTCACTCTCAACCTGAGAATGAGCTCAGTCCTTTCCTTCTCTGCCCAAACCTCCATTCCTGATCCTGGGAGTGCTTGAGGATAAGAGGTACAAACAAGAACAAACACCTTCCCATGACTGCCAGGCACTCAGACCCTTCCCCCTGAGCACTTCAAGGAGGCTGGCTGCCTGAGCTGAGCTGGGTGCAAGGCTGGAGCAAAGGAACCACAGCAAAGAGAAATGGCTTGTGCTGCTTGGGACCACAACCTGCACAACTCCTGCCTCTGCCAGGGGAAAGCCGTGCACGGGACACGCAGGAAGGCAAAGTCACCAAAAGGACAGGGCCAGGCAAAAATAGAATAACCTACTTGAAAGTAGGACAGCATCACTGAAGAGTAGGACATCTGGTCACTGCAGCAGGAGGAGCAAATGCAGAGCAGGCAGCTTGGCCACGCACACGTCTCCTGATGGAGACAGCCCAGGGCAGATGTGTGCTGTGCCCAGGCAAACAGCTGGGATGTGCAGTCCCCAAGCAAAGCAGAGCAGCTCTCGGTGTCTCTGAGATGACTTCTAGGCTTGCTGCTGCCAGTCAGTCTTGCCAGTATCCCAGCCCCAGGGGCCTGGGGGATGTGTGCCCAAACCAGCAGCTGATCCCTTCTACCTGATTTGCTAAACACGGGGTTTTGAAAGAAATTATCACCAAAAAGAAACCCAAAACAGAAGGAGATTCCCCATGTGCCAGACCACTGACATGCCAAAACATGTTTAATGCTCCCTGCTCCAAGGCCATCCCTCCCCTGGCTCCAGCCCACCCACCTCTGCTGGACTCCTTGGCCCCCAGCCCCTTCCCCAGCCAGGCTGACAGCTCCCTAGCAGAGCATAGCTCAGAAAGAACATGGTTAAGAAATGTTTTGGGTTCATCACTGAGCTTGTATTCACACCTTCACAAGCTCCAGAGCATCAGGCTGCAGCTAGGCCAGGCAGGATGGGTGTTTTGGAAGGAAAGAAGAAAGTGAGCACTGCAGATAGTGAGCTCATCAAAGGAGCCTCAGTGCTCCTTGCAGAGAGGAGTTAACACCACGCTGCTGCTCCTGGGCCAATTTCCTACCCAGCCTTGGCAGGACAGGCAGTTTTCTTGGCTTAGGACCCTGTGCTGGAACGGAAACTCAGAGCATCAGGTCTCAGGACACCATTCAAAGCCCTGCTCCTTGTTCCTGCTCTCAAAGGAGGCAGTAGGAAACCATCCAGGTCCCTTTCCAGAAAGCTTCAAACCTCTCCCCTCCAGAGGAAGGTCTCCCTGCCAGGTGTGGTAAACTCAGACCTGCCAAAAGCAGTGGGAGGCAGCCTTGAGGTGAGGAGTGACCCACAGCATTCCCCTCAGTTGAGGTGAGTGTTTCTGGACTAACCTGATGGCTGAGCCCACCCTGAGAAAATCAGAGAGATCATTTTGCCAGTATGCCCATGTCAGATCCCTTTAATCTGTCACAATGACTTTTTGCCTGCCCCGGACACAGCTGAGGAGCTCAGCCCATGTACAGAACAAAAAACACCCTGTACAGGTGTTAAACCCCCCCTGTACAGCACTAAAAAATTCTTCCCTCTACTTTGTGACTACTTTTACTATACTATCTAAACTTTTGTGACTTCTTGTTCTTCCTGCAAGGTTGGTAAATCATTCCATGGCTCAAATCCAAAATCACAGCTGTTTGCAGCTGCCTGCCAGGGTCTCAAATGCTTCTGACCAGGGCCTGGAACCTCCAGAAATGTCTGAGGGACATTTTGAGTTCCAACAATGGTCCTTCTCCAGGGAGAGCAGTGTGGGACAGGGAGTGCTGGTGCTGGATGAAGGCCAGGGGTGACAGAAAACACAGGGACAAACACAGCAGAGACCACAACTTCCAGCCCAGGGCTGCCTGGGTCCCCTTGGTGGGGTCAGGGATGGGGATGGGATGATGCCTTTGGGCTCCCAGCAGTGAAATTCAGTTTTTCAGCAGCAGGGTGCAGGCACAGCTGGCTCTGAGCTCTCTGCAGGGGCACAGCCTGGCTGTTCTCAGCCACTCACCACCCCAGCACCACCACCACCTCCCTCACACTTCATCCAGTGACCATTTTCCTGCCACACTGCTGCCAACTGCTGCCAGGAAGAAAGAACCAAAAGTACTCACTGTGGGACAATGATTTTTTAACTCAGATTGTCTTTTTCAACTCAGATTGTCTTTCATCCCATGCAAAGGCATTTTGACTGAGGAATCACCCCAAACCCACAGAGAAGAACTCAATTCTGATGTGACCAACCAGGAACCTGAGCTCAGACAAACCCTTGCAGCAAACTCTCTGTCAGGCCTCAAATCCTCCAAAACCCCTGCACCAAGTCCTTCTCTGAACAGCCTGGGAAGAATTGCAGCTTTGAGATAACATGAGACCACTTGAGCACAAACTTAATCCCGCAGTACTCCATCCTGGAAGCTCTCAGGGAGGAACAGCCGCCTTCCAGCTCAGCTCTGTCACTTCTCCCAGCACCACTTATAACAGGATGGTGTTCTGTCCTAGTTTAGGGCAAATTTTTGAAAAAAAACTCTGGAAGGAGCCCCCAGAAAACAAACCCCCATGGCCCCTCCCCATCCACCTGGTTTGGGAAAAATTTTCTCTGAGAGAAGTGGAAAAGCACCTGTTTATTTAAAAAACAAAGCACTCCCCAGCACCAAAACTGGCTGATAACAAGGCAAAACAAACCTTCACTTTCAGAGTCAGTTCTGAAAGCACAGAACAGAATATCAAACATAAACAGAACACACGATTGGAGATACCAGCATTACAACGTCACCCCATGACATGTTCCCACTGGTGGTCGCTCTGGGTTTGCAGAGAGGTGGGCATGCAGCGCCTTGAGCAGCCTGTCCTGCACCCTGCTGCTGATCCAGGGGATGGCACGGCCCCAGGAGCATCCCCATCCCTCCTGCCCGGGGTAACACAGCCCCAGGAGCATCCCCATCCCTCCTGCCCGGGGTAACACAGCCCCAGGAGCATCCTCATCCCTCCTGCCCGGGGTAACACAGCCCCAGGAGCATCCTCATCCCTCCTGCCCGGGGTAACACAGCCCCAGGAGCATCCTCATCCCTCCTGCCCGGGGTAACACAGCCCCAGGAGCATCCCCATCCCTCCTGCCCGGGGTAACACAGCCCCAGGAGCATCCCCATCCCTCTTGTCTGGGGTAACACAGCCCCAGGAGCATCCCCATCCCTCCTGCCCGGGGTAACACACGGTACACGGGGTACTCTAAAAGCTCACCACTTCCTTTCTTTTTTAAATTTAATTTTTATGGTTAACTGGAACCAATGTAGTTCACATCAGTTGAAAGCTACCATTTACATTTCTGCTTTTCCAGAAAGAAATACACTTTGCCAGTGACTTGCACTAAAAATTTCAATCTAGGAATGAATCCCTGGACAGCACTTTCCTCCTGGCTCTGCGGGGAGGACTTGGGATGCAGGAGCACCCCCATCCCTCCAGCACGGGGATAACACAGCCCGGGGACACCCCAATCCCTCCAGAACGAGGGATACCACAGCCGAGGGACACCCAAATCCCTCCAGCAGCGGGATAACACAATTCATGGGGCACCGCCATCCATCGAGCACGAGGATAACACAATCCAGGGGCACCTCTATGCCTCCGGCATGAGGATAACCCGCCTTGGAGGCACCTCAGTCCCTGCAGCACGGGGGATAACGCAACCCCAGGAGCATCCCCATCCCTCCGGCATGAGGGACAGCACAGCGCGGGTATCTCCCCCATCTCTCCGCCAGCGGTGTGCCGTAACCCCGGCAGCACCTCCATCCATCCATCCATCCCCCAGACACGGAATCCGGGAGCTGAAGCGCCCTCCCGACCCCGCGGCTGCCCCGAGGCCGGGATGCTGCTCCGGAGGGAGGGAGGGAGAGGCTCATTCACTCACCCCGGGGCTCCTCGGCGTGGCCGCCCGGGGCGGGCGCAGGGCACGGCCATGGAGCGGCTCGGGAGAGGTTCGGGAGCGGCTCGGGAGAGACCCGGGAGAGACCCGGGAGAGGCTCGGGAGCGGCTCGGGAGAGGCTCGGGAGAGGCTCGGGAGAGGCTCGGGAGGGCTCGGGAGCGGCTCGGGAGAGGCTCGGGAGCGGCTCGGGAGCGGCTCGGGAAAGGCTCGGGAGCGGCTCGGGAGAGGCTCGGGAGGGCCCGGGAGGGCTCGGGAGAGGCTCGGGAGAGGCTCGGGAGCGGCTCGGGAGAGACCCGGGAGGGTCCAGGAGGGGTCCGGGAGCGGCGCCCGCCGCCTGCAGCGCCCGCCGCGCCCGCCGGGGGGCGCCAGAGGGCGCGGCCGGGCCCCTGCTGCCCCCTGGCGGCCGGACCGAGCACGGCGGGGGCGCTCCCCGGCCCCGCGGAGCCTTCGGGGCGCTCGGAGCGCCTGGAGGGGCGGAAACGGGACGGGAACGGGCCGGGAACGGGATGGGAACGGGGCTGGAGCGGGACGGGAACGGGGCTGGAGCGCGGCGGGAACCGGGGCTGGAGCGGTGCGGGAACCGGGGCTGGAGCGGGGCGGGAACGCTATAGGAGTGCTGCGGGAACGCTATAGGAGCGGTGCGCGAACACTATAGGAGCGTAGATGGAGCGTTATAGGAGCGGGGCGGGAATGGGGCTGGAGCGGTGCAGGAGTGCTGCAGGAGCGGGGCTAGAACACCATAGGAGCGGTGCAGGTACACTATAGCAGCGGTGCTGGAGCAGTGCAGGAACCCTGCAGGAGCGGTGCAGGAATGCTATAGGAGCAGTGCAGGAGCAGTGCAGGAGTGGTGCTGGAGCACTGCAGGAGCGGTGAAGGAGCGGTGCTGGAGAGGTGCAGGAGCACAGGGGGCGGTGGGAGTTGAGCAGGTCGCTGGTGCCGGAGGGGCTCTGGGCAGCTCTGTGATGGGCCTCAGAGCAGGGCTGGAGCAGCAGGCTGAGATGATTCAGGACAGTGCTCACAGGCATTCCCAGGGCCGGAGGAGAAGGAGGTGTGTGTGCAGGGGGGCTGCATTCCCTGCAGGCAGCAGCTTCCCTCTGCCCTGTGCACGAAGCCTCCATGGGCCAATGGACCAGACGCGCGCTCAGCATCTTCCCTGGCGTTGCTATGAGACGGGATCCCACGGGATGCTGCAGTGCCAGCGCGGACCCCGGCACAGCTCATCGGCAGGAGAACCTCTGGATGAGGGCAGGATGATGGGGGACACGGCACAAAAGGCTGAGGCAAAGCACCGTGAGAGAGGAAGCCCCACAGCTCTCAGGGAAACCTCAAAAGGGTCAGGGCCAACAGGAGGGAGAGCTGAGCATCAGCAGGACGATGCAATCTGGAGAGAGGTCTCCGGAGGTTTCAGGTCAGGAGATCACTCTGCAGTGAGGTATTTCTGTTCGCAGCCCCTTCCCCTTCCTGGGGCCGCAGAGGCTCTTTGGCAGCAGCAGACACGTGCAGCAGGGGAGGCTGAGGGGGCACCTAGCAGAGGAGGGGGCAGGGGGGCACTGAGAGCAAGGATGGGAGCTGGGCAGTGTGTTGGGGCATTTCCGTTGGGTTGAGAAATGCTCACTCGGCCTCTTTTGTCTCCTCTCTTTTGATATAGCAAGAAATTCATGGGGGTCTGAAAGCCAGGGGGAAAAACAGTCAGAGTTGATATAAGAGACAAATTTCAGCATATTTCCTTGGTGCAAGTTAGGTGGAAAACTGTGCCAGAGCCTGGACTGGGGCAGTGGGGTGTCCCTGTCTGACACAGGCTGTGATTTTGCAGAGTAGCTGCCCCTCAGTTGGCTTTTCTCCACCTCTGGGCAAGTCCTCCTAATGTTTTTCACAGTAACTCACACAAGCTAAAACCCTTCTTTGCTTTTTAGGTGACCACCCTTCCTATCATGCTGTTTAGGATTTTAAAAACATCACATATTGTGATGCTGGCAGCACAAAGGAGGCCCCAGCAGAGAGCAGAAGGAAGCACAAGCAAGACAGACTGACCGTGCTGCTCCGCATCCTTTGGCATTCCCTGCCTGAGCACCTTTGGTGCAGGTGCAAACATCAAGTTTAAAGTCCCGGCTGCACTGACAAAGCAAATTAGGAGGTGGCTGCTCCAAGCAGGCAGCTCAGCAGGGTCTCCCAGGCCTTTATATCCCTGCTGGGTTCCCCAGGCAGTCCTTGGTGATGTTACTGGTTGGGGGACAGTGGGTGCCACAGTCTGGGCTGGTTTCAGCCTGGAGCTGGGCAGGACTGTGGTGGTGGCTGGTGGAGGGATGGACCCCTGTCTGTCACCAAAACACAGGAGTCCTTCCATAGTTTATTGAACCTTCACCCCAAATTCTGGTATTTTTGATGTGATATTATTGGTAATTTAAAACTATGGACTCCTTTAACATCAATCTGGTGTCCTGGTAGATGACAAAACCTTGTTTTGTTTGTAATTCTTCCCAGCTGGCACCTCCTCCCCCCATCATTACCCTTCTGTGCCCTCACCCACAAGGGCCATGTTCTCCTTTCTCTGTGAGCTCCTCTCTCTGCTGCTCAGGGCAGTGTTCAGCTTTTGGCAGGGCAGAGCTTCTGGACACACAGGCTCTTTGTCCAGGGAAGTGCATCACCTTGAACTGAGGCCCAGTTGGGTTAACACTTAGATTCCAAAGGTGCTTCCAATCAGGGGGATTATCTGAGAGACAGAAGGCTCCTGCTGGCAAAGTGAAGCTGCTAGATCAGCAGAGGAGCAGCTCCTGCTTTCCCTGGCTCGATGGGAAGCTGTAAATAAATCCTTCCAGCTCGCTGCCTTCAGCCACCCCTGCCACCCAGTGGCCTGAGAGTGGCACTTTCTGGGCTGACACTCCGGTAAGGGGGCCTGGCTTTCCCAGGATCCAAACTCAGGCTCCCCAGGGGCTGTGTAGAGCTGGGAGATGCTGTTTGAAGGCAGCTCTTCCCTTCACAGCACCGCTGCAAATTCCTGGCACTGGTGTGGTGAGCAGACCTGAGCCACCCCTGGTCTGCTCCAGGCGTCCCAGCCCTGGCTGATGTTCTCAGTGCCACCTTCCCCACAGCTCCCACCCCCTCCCTGCTTGGAGGATGGCATCCAGAGGGGCAGAGCGAAGGGCAGGTGTTGGTGGGGAAGGCACCTCCCAAAATCCACGGATCACAGGCAGCCCCAGCAGCACCCTGCGTGCTCCATTCCTGCTGGAATTGGACACTAACACATCCAAAGTGCTGATGGTCTGCCTGTGTCTGGATAAACACCCCTGAACGCCAGCCAGAGGAGCAAGGAGATGCTGCTCTGGCTGGGCAGGTAGGATGCTCCATCCCCCAAACCTGCTGCACAACAATCACACCCTGCTGTCCCCATCACCCCCAGGCATCCCAGCTCTGCCCACTTGGAGAATGGTGCTTCAAATCTCCCCAGGAAGTGGCTTCCTTCTGCCCAGAAACGCTCTGAGCTGCACTTTGAGGGCTCCCAGTCCCTGCCAGAGACATCCCTGCTCTCGGGCTGCCTCCCTCGCTGCCGTGACTCTCAGTGCATGGCAAGCGGGGCCATTTGCCAATGTTTGTGTCTCGACAAACAGTCTGTCAGCATTTCCGTGTGTGGCTTCAGCTGGGATCAGCTCTGCCTTCTCTCCCCATTAAATGGCAGAGCTGTGTGCAAACACCCTGGCATCGAACCATCTGGGGCACGCTCGGGGCCAACTGCAGAGCTCCCGGTGCCATGTGTCACACACCCCCTGCACCACGGCCAAGGACAACGGTGGGATCGGCATCCTGGTGCCACGGCTGGCACAGCGAGCCACCCCTGCCCTGCCCACGGGGCTCTCCTCTCCCACCAGACTCACAGGGCAGCAGAGAGCAGCCCTGAACGAAACAGGCTATGGAGGAGCAGCAGAGAGGCACAGAACCATGGAATATGCTGAGCTGGAGGGGCCCACAAGCATCACCAAGCTCAGCTGCTGGCCCTGCACAAGGATTGTTGAGTCCAGCTCTTGGTCCTGCACAGGAGAGCCCCAAGATGTTGGTGGAAGAAACTTCTCATTGCTGATAGTGCATGAATCCTCCCACTCCCGTGACAAGCTTCCCTGGCCTTCACTGCTGGAGCTGCTGGGCATTGCCTCCCTCCCTGGCTCACTGGGAAGCTGTGGCCTGGGAGATGAGAGCAGGACAGACTGCATGCTAAGGTGGCACCCTGGTATGGCCCAGCCTTGCCTGCACAGATGCTGTTTGAGCCCCTTGGTAAGACCATGGAAATATGGCTAGGTTCTGTCCAGGCTGAAAGGTTCTGGAATTGGTTTCTGGCCCAGAAACCTGGGATTCAGGTGCCTTTACCTTCAGCTGCTCTGTCCTCCAGCCTCAGCAGCCTGCACCAAGAGCAGATTTTGGTTTCTGCCCATGCTAACAACCTGCCTTGGATTGGCTGTTGCAGGAGAAAAGCAAACTGGAAGAGGAGGTGTGTGTGTGTGGTACATCCTGCCTGTCGTGGCTGGAGGACACAGCAGTGCCTCGCAGCAAGCCAGGGGTCTTCTGAGCCAGCCCAGTGTTCCCACAGTGCAGCCGTGCTCCCCAGGGCTGTGTTTGTCCCCAGGAAGCTGTTGGCATGTTCCCCTGCCTTTCCTCAACCATTAGTTCCTCATTGCTGCTCTGTGAAGACCTTGAATGGTTCCTTGGAGAAGATTTCCACATTCCTGCTGGACACTGGTGAGATGTGGGCTCCCCCAGGTCCGGGTTCCCCTCAGCACCTGCACAGTGAAGGCCTTGTCGCTCTCACTTGGCTCCAAATCAGGATTCCAGCTAAGGCCAGTAGTAGAGGTGGTGATTTATTTTACATACCTGAACTTCCTCTTTCTTGGAGAACTCTGGGTCACCGTGGAGTGGAACAACTCAAAGCTGCAAGGACAGGTGACACTCAAAGTGTCACTGGTGGAAGAAGGCACCCACCCCCTTGCTGAACAGTCCAGGGGCTCAGGGTTTGTGCTCTGGGGCACAATCCTGAGGTTCCATTTTGGTGGCATTCCTGGTGATGTGTTCATTTATTATCAAGTGCTATTTCCTTCCTAAACAACACACTGATGTTTCCTGAGGCTACAGGGACGGAGCAATCAGCATTCCCACCAAGAGAGGCCATCTAGAGCTGCAGATGACAAACATATAATTGATCTCAGATCAGCTTACAGCGATCATTTCCCAATTCTGCCACTGACAGAAATGTGTGTCACATCTATGATTATCATCAAACTGCAGCAAAAAAAAACCCACGGTGGAAGCAAGATTAAAAACTGGGCCAGAGCAAACACAGAGCACCCATAATCATTGATTGCCCCATCACAGAGCCTGATCCTCTCGCAATACCTCCCCCAGCCCTGAGCAGGGAGTGCAGAGCTGGGAAATCAGTGCCCAACTCTAAAGGCAGCTCCTCCCAAAATTGCACAACCTGCCCCTGTTATCTGCTGCTCTTCTGGAGACCGAGAACTTCCATAAACATCCAGCTCCTGGGGCTGGCCAGGAACAGCAGGCAGCCACCAGATGATGCCCAGCACACGCTGGATCCTCACTGTGGGTGCTCAGAGGTCAGCTCTGGGATTGGGATGTGCAGGGCAGAGCTGCCTGTCCCCCAGTGTGGGCTGGCTGGGACACACACAGGTGACATCCAGGTGCCCCCTGTGGTAGTGCCCACCTGGGAATGGGCTGAATTGGGTCTCAGCAAGGTGTGGGGGCAGCTTGTTCCTGCTCAAGTGTTCATCAACACGAGTTTGGTCACAGCCATGCTCAGGGGAATCATCACAGGGGTGGGATGTGCTCCTGAGGGAGATGCAGGCAGTCGGGCTTTTCTACCTCTGCACAGGGAAGGAGGGGTAGGAATAGGGTCAGAAGTGGGTGGGTAGGGAGAGCAGGGGAGCTGGAAGAGGATAAATCCGTTTGGGATTAGAAGGTGGCACTGGCAGCCTGCCATGTGACAGCCAGGAGCCCAGCTGTCAGCCTGGTGGCAGCAATTAAATGAGATATCGATTGAGGAATTGTTGTCTGCAGGGTTTAAAGATAAGATCGATGGAGACCAAAAGGTTTAGGCTCCGTTTACTAATTAGTCAGGCACGCTTGGGAGAGAAGCCTTTGGAGACAGGGAGAGCTGAGCTGTGCACGGGCAGCACTGGCAATGTGCTGGGTGCCCCTCCCTGGCACCACATCCTCACCACTCCTCATCCTCCAGTGCCAGGGGGTGAATGGGCAGCGGCTGCCAGTGCCAGGGATTTAAATCAGCTGCGTGGGAGCACTGGGCAGGCTCAGGATTCCGTCTGCCCTGAGATGGTGAGCTGCTTTCCTCCCCAGGCCGGCATGTGGGAAAGAGGGGTTGGGCATGTTCTTGGTCGTGGGGAGGAGTAAAGCAAGAGGGGAGCTGCTCCTTTTGCATTGCAAATTGTCTGGGGGTGAATTGATCCTTTTCTTAGGCTCTGGCATCAGCTGCAGCCTGAACACATTTCTCTTCCCCCTGCTCCTTGTGCAGCAAGTCCAGGGACAGAAAGGAGACAAATGTGGCACAGACTTGTGGCTTCTGTGCTGATTCCTGTGCTCCACAGAGCCAGGCTGGGGGAGAGCAGGGCGGTGGCTTGGTGCCCTCTGTGCTTTGTCCCCTCGCTTCCAGAAGATGCCCAGGACATGGTCAAACGGGGACAGGCAGGAAACGGGCTCGCCGGGATGTGGTTTGGGCGGCCTCTGAGAGCATCTCCCTGCTCGTTTGTGTGGGAGAGGGGGACTGTGGCTTCAAAGCAGAGTCGTCTTTAAACCAGCTGGGGAGCTGGGCTCGCCCGTGGATGTCTCAGTGTCAGCTGGGCCTTGGGAACAGGCATCGAACAGGCAGAATTCTGCGTCGTCCCCCTTCCTGGGGCTGCCGCAGAATTCCTCCTTTCATCTCAGCTCACCAGGAACATTCCAGCCGGCAAACACAGGAGGGTCAGGAGCTGTCCTGATGGGTCCTGTGACCCACAGCCGGCCTGGGGGCACGGCCACCACAGTCATGGGCCACCCACGGGACCTCTGCCGTGACCCCGCACGGGGCGCTGAGCCGGGAGAGCATCCCCGGGGCACAGCACGGAGTGCTGCTGCTCCTGCTGCTCCTGCTGCTCCTGCTGCTCCTGCTGCTCCTGCTGCAGGCCTTGTCCTCCAGCCTGGCCTGGCACTGCCCTGCAGCCCAGCCTGGCACTGCCATGCAGCCCAGCCTGGCCATAAAACTCAGCAGCGGGACAGGAGCGAGCCTGGCAGCAGAGCCCGAGTCTCCCGGAGCCGGAGCGTGCCCCGGGGCTGGCGGGATGAAGGGCAGGGATGGAAAACAGAGATCAAGGACACCGTGACGCCATGTGGCTGGTGCAGGGTGTCTCGTGTTTTCGCAGCAGGGCTGGGCAGATTTATGGCTTTGTCTTGAGGGTCTGGAGTAAGCCTTCACTTATTTCATATTTAGGAGGCAGTTTCCTTTGCTCTTCCTCTTTCTTTTTTGCTGGCTTGTAAAGCTGCATGTCCCACGCTGGAGCAGACCCATGTCCTTGTCCCCTGCATACAGAATCAGTGCCTGGGACAGACACTGTGTCTCTGCCAGTGCCAGACAGAACCAAACAGGGTCTAAGGGATCATTGTTTTCCTGCTCTGGTCACACAGCTCTGTGCCACTGCAGTGTCCAGGAACCGAATTTAACAATCCTTCTCTCTGGGAGGCACAACCTGGCAGCTGGCACAGGGCTCCCAAAGCTGTGATGTTCTTCCAGTGTGGATTTTCCTTTCTCTATTCTCCCCCAACACTGGGGCTGACCACCCTGCTGTGGCCACCTGTCCAGCTAAGAGGCAACAGGATCCTCTGTGGTTTCTGTGGGCTTTAGAGCCAGCAAATGTCCTTTAGACCCTCTGCTCCAGAAGCCATTTCAGCCCAAGCCACCTTCTCCACATGGCTGTGATGGATGAGAAACACACGAGACTGACACAATTCAGACAGCACATCCAGGGTCCTGCCTCGTGATGTGACTCTGCGTGTTGAGCATGAGATCAGAGCGCTGTTTTCCTTTTCCTGGAGAGGCTGCAGGAAGCACCCAAGCTGACCCACTCTTCTCCTTGCTTTCCTGCTTTCCAGCATCTGCCCCTGCCAGGAGAAAGGTTGGTGGGTGGCTGACAGTGGGTACCCCCAGTGCCAGCCTGACCTCCAAAACAGTTCTAGAGACCCTTAGCTATTTTCCAGGCCTGGTGCTATGATAAAGCACTTGAAGAGTTCCCCAGGGGAGATGCAGATAAGGACAGACCCATCTGCAGAGAGATAAAAACACTCCAGAAACCAGTCTGGGTCTCCCGGCTGACGCAACATAACTGATCATTTCACATTTCCAAACTGCCAGAGCATGCAGGAGGCACTGCTGCCTCCACAGGTCACCAGGACAGAGGGGACAGCAGAGCTACTCCCACCCCTGCTCCGTTGTCCTCATGTCATCAGCTGAGATCCTGCAGCAGGGAGAACAAAGAGCAGGCATTGGGAAAGCTGCTACAGCTCTCCACTGGGGCTGCTGTGAAGCACCAGGGAGCAGGAGCAGGACTGAAGCACAGCCTTTCCAAGAGAATCAGTGGAAGCACAGCACCTTTCTGGGCCTCCCCATACCCCCAACGTGGTCACATCTCTTTAGCACAGACAAATCTACAGGCAGACAAACAACTCCAGCAGCAGGCAGGAGGTTTCCTGGCTGTGCACAGGAAATCGCCATCTTTTAGGCTCAAGGGAGACCTCATCCATGTGTATAAAAACCTAAAGGGAGGGTGCAGAGAAGAAGGGGCCAGACTCTTCTCACAGGTGCCCAGTGACAGAACAAGAGGAGATGGGAGCAAATGGAAACACAGCAAGATCTCTCTGAACACCAGGAAACATTTTTCCCTTTGATGGTGACCAAGCACTGGCACAGGCTGCACAGGGAGTTGTGGAATCTCCATTCTCAGAGGTGTTTCAAAGCTGTTTGGATGTGGAACTGGGCAACTGGCTCTGAGTGGTCCTGCCTGAGCAGGGGCTGGGCCAGGTGACCTTCAGGGTTCCCTGCCAACCTCAGCCAGTGTGTGATGCTGAGATCTGCTGGAGGCAATTTTCCTTTGTTCTTCTTTCCAAGTCAAAGCCTTAGATTCTTCTCTCTCCTTCCTACTCATTTGCCCAGGTTGATGGGTGTCACAGATACCAAACTGACCTGTGTGGGGCCAGGTGGACATGGCTGGCTCTCCTGGGCAAAGGAGCTGTTTGACTGCTCAGCCACGGCTCCGGGAAAGCAGCAGACTCCACCGTGGGCCAGAGCCACCACATGCAGGAAACTTCACTGAGTCTGTCCATGCCAGGAGGGGCAGGAAGGCTGGGAGCTCCCACATAACCTGGCCTTGGCCCCTCCAGCATGGGACTGACCTGGACTCAGCCAGGGACCTATTAGAGATGGACTCTGCACAGAAAGCAGGGCTGCCCCTGGGAGCACATCCCACGCCAGGCTGTTCCTGCTGCCCGGGCTTCCTCCCACACACACTTCCCTACCTTAGATCCAGGTCACTGCCTCTTGCCCTCCCATCATCAGGGATGGTGAATAATTCACTCCATTGCTGTCATTACCTTGAAGGTATTTATAGTGCATGATCGGCGCCCATAGAGAATTCCCTCTGCTGAGCTCCATAAATTGCATTGTCTCCCCCTCTCCTCCCCACTGCCTGTGCTAATTGCTGCCTTGTGTTTGCTGACCTCTTGCATTCTGTTTGGTTTCTTGCATCCTTGGCCCTTGTGCAAAGGGCCTTGGGCAAAGGCTCTCCCCTTTCCCCCCAGTTCTCCACTGCAGCCCCAGTGGAGTGGGCAAACCCACCCGGAGGTGGCAGGGGCACGGTGGGTGCTGTGAGACTGAGCTCATCTCCCTGGGCATTCCGTGTGATCCCACTCGTGGGCACATCCCGCAGGGAGGAGAGGCTCAGCTGGGCTGGTGGGATGGGTTTTGGCAAAGTCAGGGTGTCAGAACCCCGGCCTGGTTCAGGGGCTCCGTGTGGGGGTAAAGTCTCTCCTCCAACCTGTGCTACCAAAGAAAGGCTCAGCAGTCTCTGTTGTTCCATCTCAAGGTAGTTTATTGCAAGTTATCTAAAAGATTTTCTTCTGGGGCTGCTGTGGTTTGCTCACAGCTCAGGCAGAGGCACACACACACCCTGACATCCTCTCTGACTCCCGACTGCTTCTTCTCTCCCCCTCTGCCCAGGGCTGCTGCTGTCTTTTATATGGTACATTACGTGTTACATGGGTACAGTTTTCCCCCAATGCCTATTACCTATATTAAATGGTGCTTTTCTATCTTTTATATGGTACATTACGTATTACATGGGTACAGTTTTTCCCCAATGCCTATTACCTATATTAAATGGTGCTTTTCTACTCTAAACCAATCTGTGAGTGCCAACATCACCAAGAACATGGAGGTAAGGAAGAAGAAAGAGGAGGAACAGGACTGGCCTACATCCCTCCATCTTAAAACCTCTGACCCCCATGTACAAGGTAAACCCCCCCCTGTACATGTGTTAAAACCCCCCTGTACAGCACTAAAAATTCTTCCCTCTACTTTGTGAATACTTCTACTATAATATCTAAACTTTTGTGACTTCTTGTTCTACCTGCAAAGTTGGTAAATCATTCCATGGCTCAAACTCAAAATCACAGCTGTTTGCAGCTGCCTGCCAGGGTCTCAAATGCTTCTGACCAGGGCCTGGAACCTCCAAAAATGTCTGAGGGACATTTTGAGTTCCAAAAGGGCAGGGCAGCTGGAGCATGTGGTGAGCTCCTGCTGCTTGTGCAATGCCTGGATGGGTCACTGCTAACTCCAGCCCTGCCTCCACAGGCTTTGGGGCCAGGAGATGTTGCAGTAAGGTAGAAAAATCATAAAGAAAGGTTTCATGAGATCAAGCCTGCACTCCTAAAATCAGTGGCTGGCCTTGTCAGGCTAGCCCTTTGCAAGTTCCCATGTGAAAGCAATCCTAGTGAGCAGTTTGTTAGCATAACAATCCATTCCTGGGTGAAAAACAACCAGCACCTGTATAAACTGTTTGTACACTGTTAGACAGAAAAATTAAAACTATCTCTCACAAACAACTTTTCCTGCACGTCCACCCTGGGGGTTTGAGTGACCAATCAATACAGAATAACAACTTGTTACTAACCAATAAGTAATTGGCAAGAAAGCTACTGACCAACTGGAGTCACACACAGGTCTGCAAAGTTGTGTAAAAAGGAGTTATGTGAATAAAGAGGCTTTTTCCACCATGAAGAAAATGGAGTCCCATAAGGATTTACTCCCATAAGGAGCGATGTAAGGTGATGTATGGCTTAGTGTCCAGGGCCAGGTGGGATGGGGTTCTGAGCAACCTGGTCTAGTGGGTGCTACCTCTGCCCATGAGGAACCAATCCATCTCTCATGCCCGTGGCAGGACTCGGTCATAAACAGGCCAAGTGTCACTCGCAGTGTCCCAGACTCTCAGGGTGTGCCACCAGAGTTGCTCCAGAGCAATGTGTGGTTTTGAGCTGTCCCCCATGGCTCAGAAAGCACCACAGCACTGAGGTGGCAGCAGGCACAGACAGCTCATGCTCAGGGATGCCTCACTGGCCTGGAGGTAAGCACAGAACCATGGAATCATTAAGACTGGAACAGCCTTCTAATATCATCGGATCCAGACTTTACCCAGCACTACCAGGTCCAGCCCTGAACTCTGTCCCTAAGCACTGCAATCCAAGGTTTAGCACCCACTGGTCAGGGCTGGACAGCCCAAAGGGCACCCCGTGATGAGAACCAGGAGATAAAGGCACCAGGCACGTAGCAGCACCGTGCCTGCTTTCCTCAGGGATGCAGTTATTCATGGCAGTTGTATTAAATCTTTATTTCTGTAGCCTTGGCTCCAATCTCTCATGGCAGGGAGTCCCACAGATTAGACTTTCGGGAAACAGCCTGCTCCTCCCCAGCTCAATGTTAATGTGGTTACTTCCAGAGGTGCTCAAGGTCGCTCTGTCCCTCCCATCCGAGGGAGGATCATGAGCTGAGCTGTGCCAAGTCCGGCAGGTCTGAGCTGCTGGTAGGGCAGGATCCAGAGCTGGCCTCAATAGGGCTGCAGTGGGGAGCTGGTGGTCTGCACAGGGGCAGCTGTGGGGTCCCAAGGGAGGGCAGCAGTACCCCCAACACCGGTGAAACTGGAGCAGATAAATCCCACAGGGTGGGCTTTGGTGCTGCACTGCCCAAGGCACAGAGCGCAGAGGGGGACGGGCTGGGAGGATCCAGCACATCCATCCCCTCTGCCCGACCCCTGGGCATCCCGGGACAAGGCACAGAGCACAGAGGGGAACGGGGCTGGGAGGATCCAGCACATCCATCCCCTCTGCCCGACCCCTGGGCATCCCGGGATGCTGCTGCCCTGGGCACCAGCACACGGGGCTGCCCTTCACCTCCTTCCCAGGGCTGTCCCCAGCATCACCGACTGTCCCCGGAGGGAGTGGGGGACATCGCCAGTCCTGCAGCTCTGCTCCGCTCTCTGTGTAGATGCTGAGCTAGGCCAGCATACGGTGCTGTAGGTCCATGGTATAGCCTGTGAGACAGCACAGTGAGACAGCGCACTGGCCTGGGCTCCGGGAATTGCTACAAGTCAGCCCTGTGGCACTGGGGAAGCTTGTGGAGGCTGTCTCCTATTTTACTTGTTTATTTGGGAGGGCAGATGTTTAAATCCTAAAAGGTCCTGGCCCCAAACTCTACAGAGCAGAGGATGAAAGGTGGCTGGTGTGTTTCTGAAGTGATGCTGCTGCACTCAGGACCCCATCCTGGCACTGGCTGTTGGTCCCATGGGGCTGGAGTGAGGAGCTGGCACACCCAGCCCGTGCCTGAACGGTGGGAGATGCCATGGGCACAGGCCAGTGGGAGAGGAGATGGGCACAGAGAGAAATCTCACTTCCCAAGAGCTGCTGTGCAGCATTTCCTGGCCGTTTCCAGTTCTAGAGGATTTCTTCCCGAGAAGAACAAGGAGCAGTCCCATTTTTCCAGGGACAGCGTGCACTGTTTGCCTCATCCCACGAGTCTACTGAAAAAGAGTTTTGCTGAGCAGTTTTCAGTCAGGCACATGCAAGGAACCACTGTACCCTCGCTGCCCCACTGCCTGCCCCCACTCCAGGCACAGGCAAATTCTCACACCACTGCCATTTATATTCTTATCTCACAGGTGCAGGGTTTTACAAAATGGTCATCTGATCCCATCAATGTCCCCTGTGCTTTCAGGGGTGCCCAAGGACACAGCATTGTGCAGCCTGGAGCATACCCTGGGGACACAATGGCTCCAAGGTGGCTGAGCAAACCACCTTGGAGTGCTACCAGCTGCTGGAGGCAGTCAGGACTGGCTGGATGGCCAAGTGGCAGGGGATGCCAAGATGTGGAGCCCTGACCCACGCTGGGCCCCCAGACACTGCACTCGCTCTGGCAGCACCTGAGAGCTTCCCTGGGTGGGCCAGGGGCTGCTGGTGCCTGCCAGGGCCCCCTCCCAGGATTTGTGGGTGTCACACCCCGGGCACAGACCCCTCACCAGCCCCAGGCCAAGGCAGTGCACCAGCCCAGCACAAGGCCACCCAAACCACCCCTCCCTCCCTTCCTTCCTCTCTCCTTCCTCCCTCCCACGGTCTGCTGGCTCCCCAGCTCGCTCACAGCCCTTCCTCCCAGCATCCAGGGGCACTGAGGTGACATTAACCCTGTGCTCTCCACAGCCTCCCTGTTCTTACAGCCCTCCCAGGGGGAAGAGTGCATGGCTGTTGTGTGGGGGTCAGCCTCTTCCAGTGGGTGCAGCATTGAGGTGTCACCCAGGGCTGCTGGGACAGCTCCAGAGTCCCTCTGCTCCCTGCTGTCCCTCCAGCAGCCCTCTCCTTGCTGCTCTGAGCCCTGGGCTGGGAGCAGTGCTCTCCCTATGGCTGGAGGCAGTGGGAAAAGCTGCTCCCTGCACCTCGGAAGGAGGGTGCACCCTGTCAGCTCAGCTCTTTTGGGTGCCCTGCTCCACACAGGGATTTAAGGCTGTGGCTGGAGCCTTCAGCATTTCCACATTTAATGTTGTCCTTTGTGTTTCTCAGGCAGGAAGAGCCGTGTGTACAAATAATTAAAGGGAAGAATCGGAGTGATTAGGGCAGATGATTATTGTCAAATTATGATTTATCTCAGAGGGAAATTAGTATCTCCCCCTCCCCCAAAGGGCTCAGCCTAGCACAGTGAATGGGCACTGGTTTTTTGATTAATAGATGCCTTTAGAAGGTCACCTACATCCATTGCAGATTAACTCAGTGGGAAAAGTTCTTTCAGTAATTCAAGCTGTTGTTCTCACAAGCTGTCAGCTCGCTGCGAATCGGGAAGGTCCATCCGTTACAGGGCTGCTGGGTTGGAGGGGATCTTTCTTTCCTCTGGACACACAGGCGTGATATATGATGCACAGAGACATGGATGACCGAGAAAACGAGCTGTGGAAAGAAAACAAAAACAGCATTAAAGGGAAGCAAGGGAGCTGAGAGATGGCCCAGGCAGCCTGGGGCTGGGGCTGGAGGGGCAGAGCTCAGCTGGAGGCTGCTGCTGGGCACTGGTCCCAGAGCTGCTCTGCTCAGTGTGCTGGAGGGCTGTACCCACCCCATGAGCTCCTCCTGCTGCCGGGACAGTCACTCATCTCCTGTGGTTCCATCCAAGCCTGTATTTAGACGTGTCCATGGAGGTGTTGGGAAGGTTGGAGCTGGTGTCCCATGGGATTTGACAGTCTCCTGTGCACTTCTGGCAAAGATCCCACAGTGTCAAAGCTTGACTCTTCCCCACCGTGGACCTCCCAGCTGGCTGAGGAGGAATGACCACACCAGGGTCTAACAGCAGCTCAGGCATCTTCTTGGGGAAGGCAGGAAATGGTGATGGCAAAGTGGAAACATGGCCAGCAGGGCTGGGACGAGGAGGAGTTGGGACTTACACCACTTCAGGTTGCTGTTGGTTCAGCACCCACCCACAAACCTACGAGCAGTGCCCGAGATGCTCATACTGGTACAAGCTGTTGTCCCTGTTGGCCTTCTCCAGATGTTCTGCTGTAATTCCTTTGAGCTTCATAACCCCTGTGCTTAACCAACTCTACAGAAGAGACTTTTTCCCTCCTCAGGTGTCGCCCCTGCACGGAGACACTCAGGAGACAGCACTGAGGTGACATCACACACGGTGCCTTTGTGCCATGACGTTCTGAACACCGACCCAGGCCCAGCAACTCCTGTTGTGCTGGAAATGATGTGATGATGGTGCAGCTCCTGCCACCACGCTGTTTACAGGTACCCATTTCTAACTTGTGTGCATTTAAGACAAAAAGAGAGACGGGAGAACCATGCAGGTACCCTGAATTTTAAGGTGTGAACTAAGAGATGAAGATGACTCTGTTCCTTGATAAATAACCCCGATGATTGTATTTAGATTTCTTTTCACAAATGAATGATATTTCAGCACAGTCATCAAAAAAATCCCACTAACAAACGTTTCTTTTGCATCCATCTAGCCTTCATCATAAATCTATGTGCCAGGCATTAATAATATTTTCAGCAACAGATTGATTGACTAGAACATAGCTTGGTTTTCTCTAAACACTAAGGGGTTCTCAACTGATTTATCGCTTACTGAAGCCTGCATGTATTTATATGTGTACCATATTCCTTGTTATATACATACCCCTCCTTCACCCGAGCTTTCTTCAGCAGATCCATCACAATGGTGTCAATGGCCACTGTAGATCTGGACATCTTGCTGCCAAATCTATAGCAGAGGCTTTGCTAGCCCAGTACAGAGTCGGTGTGGTTTTGATAAATGGCTTTTAAGGCCAGAAGGAACAATTAGATCATTTTGAGTGGCATAGTCCAAAGGCTCTTATCCACTCACGCTGCACAATGTCCAGCAATTTGAAGAGACCCAAGGTTTCCCTTCCAGAAAAACCTTCTGTTTTGGGGCATCAAGAGATTGCTGGCTAGGCTGGTTTTAGTGCAAGGCTTTGGATATTTGTAACGTTTGGGGGCGTATATGAGAATCTTGCTTTGATATATTTTAGTTAGTTTGTGTCTTGCTGAGAAGAGCCTAAGCCTGTGGGCGACACTTTCCAAGGGCTTCAGGCTGGATAAGAAATAAAAACATCTCCTGGTGCAGTCTCTGAAGCTGTCCTCATCCAGATTGTGAGGGATTGGCCACAGAGTGCATCTTCTCTGGAACCAAGAGGTAACTCTGGAGTGGCTCCCTGCCTCCATCACACACTAAGGATGGAGCACAACAAAATGGAAGAGGAGAGAGCAGCAGGACAGTGCTGAAGAGCAGTTTGCCCTGTAAAGCCAGGCTCCTGGACTAGAGCTCAGCATCTGTCATCACAAGGCTTAAGAAGGCCAAGGGCAAGGGCAGGGACAGAGATTCCTGCTTCCAGCACACCCTGCAGTGTGATTTTGGCTTCCTGGGGAGTGGGTGCTGGTGAGCTGATGAAAGGAGAGCTTTTAGACAGCCCCAAGAGCCGAGCCCCAGGTGGAGGGGCCCTCTGTGACATGGCCATGGCATCCCCAGGACACTGCGCCTGTACCAGCAGGAAGAGGCAGCTGGAGAGGAGACCAGGTTGAGAATTTTATTTCCCCCCCACTTTAATAAGCTGTGATGCCCTGGTAGGCACTTTGGGGACTGGTGGGTGCACTGCTGTGCCCAGCTCTGGTGGGGAGGCATTGCTGGTGTGTGCACTTTTCAGTGGGCACTGGTGTGATTGACTGGATGTCTAATGGGCTGTTACAGCACTGCAGAGCCTGTCTTGCTCTACAGGTGAACTGTGAGGAGCTGGGGAGATGAAGCAGCACTCCTCTAAATTGGGCTGTGCATTGGGAGCAGCAAAAAGGATCTCAAAAGATGTGCCACCCTACCCTTTGCAAAATTTTCTTTTATCATCTTTCACATAGGAGGCCATAAACAAATGGAGGAGATAGCAGGAGTCAAAAGGAAGTTTTCAGGTGGATTTATGGGTTTTTTTCCTTCTTAAAAAGGCCTGAGTTGGTCAAGGCAGGTTTACTGCTCCTGGAGATTTTGTTATTGCAGAGATGCTCAAGTTCTGCTTTGCTGTGCTTAGTTTGGTGTAAGGAAACCAATGACTGAGGGCCTTTGCAGCCCAGTACATGAAGGCAGGGGTGAGATGTTCAAACTACAAATGTTTCTCACCAGGCATACAAATCTGCTGTCCCAGATGTTTGATATGAACCTCAAACAGTCACTCTCCATTTCTAATGCGCTCACATGTCCTGCATAGACACACCTGGTCTGTCCTTAGCTGTGCCAAGGACAGTCATCTCTCCTCTCAGCAGGATAGTGTCACCAGGTTCATGGTGGCAGTGGCTGTGCTAACCCCCAGCTCAATGTCCCAACAGGGCAAGGGCCAGGTGGCCTCAGCAGTGTGGACCTTTCCTTCCCTTCTCAGGTCCTCACACAAATCCCACCACGCAAAGCCAACCTGCGAGCCCCAAGCTGGTGCAGCCCTTGCCCCAGGTGACCAAGCCCACAAACCTGATGGGTGAGGAAAGGATGATCTCCCTCCCTTGTGGTGGGAAGGACTTGGGTGCCAGAAGACAGAGGAGTTTTGGCTGCAGCATGGCTTTGGAAGAGCAGACCCCTGAGTTCTCTCCAGCAGTGTGGGACTGAGGGCAGCTCTCCCTGGGGGCAGGCAGGAGGGAGGATGGAGGATCCTGTGCTGAGCCTGGAAGCAGTCTGCCTCCGGCTGGCTCCTGGAGGGCTGGGGAGGACCACGCAGCTCCTGCTGTCGGTGCCATGTGCGGCAGGAGCGCGCTCACCGTTTGCTCTGGCTCTCAGAATCCCTTGGTAGAGCTCATCTCTGGCCTCCTCCTTTCTCTGTGCCAACCAGGCGCCCCAGCCCGTGGGCTCTGCTGTCACTGTTGTCACTGGCCAGCTCATTGCATCTGTTTTGATTTGCTGGGCCCTGCACTCAGCCAGCGTTCAGCTTTTATCGCGGCTTTCTAAGCGTCAGCTCTGGGTGCTCACCGGCGGCGCCTTTCTCCCAGGCCGTGCACCAGCTGCATACTAATGCTGCCCTCTCTCCCCTCCCTCGCTCCCTCCCTGTCTCACCATGTGGCATTTGTGGTTTCCAAACTTTGTGGGAGCACTTTGTGACCAAACCCGGCTCTGCCCTGGGTGAAGGTGTGAGGAGGGCTTGGCCAGCTCTCGCAGGGAGGCTGGGGCTACACCAGAGGCAAAGCTGTGCTGGGAAAACCTTCCTCTGACTGCCCTGTCCCTCTGCTGGCCACTGGCCATTCCTCACCATTGGCTACTGCCCGATGCTTTGTTCAGTATCCTGAGCAGTGGGGCTCTGGCACTTTCTCTGGCTGATCAGTGCCGTGCCAAGGAAATTCCAACTTCCACATATTCTCCCTGAATGTGGAATCCTAGAACCATAGAACCACAGAATCACAAAATCATGGAATCATAGAATCATAGAGTCATAGAATCACTGAATTATAGACTCATAGAGCCACCAAGGTTGGAAAAGACCTCCAAAATCATCACTGATGCTAGGACATTCTCTTTCCTGGTGCCCCTGTGGTACTGCCTAGTGCCAAACAGAATTTCCCTTCATACTGTGAGATGTTGCACTGAGAGAAAAAATAAAAATGAATGCTCATGCTCACAAGCCTGAGCAGGCTCCTTCTGCCTGGCCTTGTGCTGCTCCTCTGGGCTACAGCACTTTGGAGACTGGGCTGTCGTGAATCATGAGCCTGCCCTGGCTCTGAAGTGTTGTGTTGCTTAATGACTGATGATAATGTCTCTGTATGTAGGTTTGTAGCCTGGCTATCCATCTTTAAATTTCAAAATCTTTTCTCCTCAGCCATTACCTCCACCCCCGTAATCATTCCTGTTGCTCTTCTCTGAATTCCGCCTCATTTGTCCTTGTTTGAAGGTAGAGCACAATCAAACCAGCCAGTCTGGGAGCCTGGGTGGGGGCTGAGGTCCCAGAGGGGTCAGGACTGAGTTTTGAGAGGGGCTGAGGCCTCAGGAGGGTCTGGGATGAGGTCCAAGGGGGTCCGCCTTCACTCCTTGGCCCTGAGCTGCCCTGAGGTCAGGAAGGTTCATCAACAGTCCATCCAGCTGTGTCAACAGCAGCTGACCTGGGAAGAAAGGTATTTCTCCAAAGCTTTATGAGAACAGAGCCTGTAGGCTGGAAATGCTTCCAACATTTAAGCTGCCTGTGCCTGTATGTGCTCACCTCCCCCCAAAATATCATTGCACAGAAATGGCTCCGTGTTTTTAGCAAGGTCTGCCTGCCCACGGGAGCTCTTAGCAGAAGATGCTACACCTGAGCTCAGTGGAAGAGAAAGTGGCACAGTCTGCCAGACTGGGACATGAAATTAAACATGGAAAGAGAGTCCATCCCTTGGGAGGTCTCTGGTCCATCCTGCTGCTTGGAGCAGCACTGTTGGCATCAGATGTGGCTTTGTTTGGCCAAGTTGTGAGAATCCCACACCTCTGTGACCCAGCCTGGGGCTGCTCCACCCACAGGGGGAAGGAGTTTTTTCCGAACACCCAGCCTGAAGATTCCACCTGCAGCCATCCCCTCTCACTATCCCATCCCCACTGCTGAGACCTCACAGGTCAGTGGCACTGGGCAGTGCTCTAGAGTGCTAACTCCCTGTTTTAAGGTGAAAGAAAGCCAGACTGACTCCCCAGTGTGTAAAAAAAGCCTCCTCCCCCCCATATCCAACTCACCATCGTCCATCCAAGCCAGCTGCTGCTGCTGCTCTAGACCATGGCATTGCTCCTGGGCAAAGACGGGGCCTGGCAGCTCTGCTGAGCCCCCAATTTCTTCTGCCTGGAGTAAGACTGGCACTTTTTCATCCTAGCAGGAGAACCGTGGTATCCAAATTAAGCACAAGCTGTGGTGTTTGAAGTCTGAGCAATGAGCTTTCCTTGGCAATGGGTGGGTTTCTGTCATGGGGGTAGGGAATTCCTCATCTGCCCTTGACTTCACTCCCAAGAAATTTCTGTTCCGTGTCCTCACCTCTGTTCATTTGATGGGTTCCAGTGGAATAAGTAGATCACAATTAAAGCCAGAGGTAGGGGAGCTGGCCAAAATATTGGATAGGAACTTACTTAAATGGAAAGATTGACCCTTTTTAATAAATAAGTGGAGTTGGCATTAATTCAATTTGACATTTGCCATATTCTGCAGAATTATGAGCATTCATTTTTTTCAGAAGCTGTATTTAAACAGAATGCTTTTGGTTGCTGACAAATTTTGAACAGTTTTGGGGAAGGTTTCAGTAAAAATAGACAATGTGTTAGCAAACAAAAATCAAGGGGTTTGAAATTTCCAGGGAGGCCTTGGGTGGGTTCACAGACAACCATTCCAACCATTTTCAACTCAGGAAAGCTGATTTGAAGAAGCTACTGAACTCCTAGTGGCTATTATTTTTGAGACAAAGAGGAACAACTTCAAACTGAGAGTAGGTTTAAATGAGATATTAGGAAGAATTTTTTCCCTGTGAGGGTGGTGAGGCCCTGGCTGGCACAGGTTGCCCACAGAAGCTGTGGCTTCCCCATCCCTGGAAGTATCCAAGGCCAGGCTGGACAGAGCTTGGAGCACCTGGGACAGTGGGAGGCGTGGAAGGGGTGGAATGGGATGATCTTTAAGGTACCTTCTAACACAAACCATTCTGTGATTCAATCATTTTCTGATTACTCTGATACTTTCAACCCAGTGCCTCTGGACAGAGATGATCTTCCTGCACGTGGCTTCAAATTTCCGGCACAAAGCTGCTTCTTGCCAGCTCTTGCCATGGGCAAGGAGGTCCAGCAGGATGGGGAATGTTGATGTGTTGTGCTATAAGCAGAGGGCACTTGTCTGGAGTCACTTCTTTGGTCTGTACGTGCACACCAGGCCCCAGAGCAGGGCCTCGTCCATGTTCTGAAGAAAGGACGTCTGCCATCTCCAGCCCCAGGAAGTGGGATATCTTCATCTCTTAATTTAGAAAAACAATTAGCTTTATCTACCAATGCAAAACCTCCTGACTTCAGTCCCAGCAGCATCAAAACTCTTCCAGCTGCAGGTAACTTGGAGATCTTGCTTAGCAGCTGCTCTTGGTTTGGACAATTTCTTCCCATACAGAGCCTGCACCGGTCTCAAGTGGCACTGCCCACAGTCGGGTCCTGCCAGGAACAATGTGATTCCTCTGCCTGTTGGAGCCTCTCCCACTCAGCATTTGAGCAATGTCTGCAGTCAGGACATAGCTCCCAGCTGCCTGAGTGGTGGGGCTGTCAGTGCAGGCTTTTTTCTGAGATCTTCCTAAAGACCTCATTAAATCCCTCCTCTGTGGACACACTGATGGGGACACACTCAGAGTGACAGCTTTAGCAACACCTTCCTTGTGTAATGTGGTCCTGTGGAGGTGAGAAGCTGATCAGTCAGAGACAAGTTACAAAAAGAGCCATGGCCACAAGGTGGGCGTGAAAAATTCTGGTTAAAAATATTTTATCTATATGGGTGTTTCTTCCCTGGACAGGTCACCAGAGAAGTGGGGCTCTCAAGAAGCAGTTAGGACAAACCACAGCTGAGCTGGCATAGCACTGGCCAGCTCTGAGCAGATTGGACTAGAAATCTTCAGAGGTCACTCCCCATCAACATTTCCTTGTGTCTTTGATGGATGTGGATGGAGAAGCCATTGGTTTCCTTTTTGTTCAGTAACAAAGCTTGGGTGCATCCTTTTCGTTTATCTTCTCCTTGCCTTGGTCCTCTTTTGGATTTCCTTTAGAGAAATTTAGAGCCTTTAGAGATCTTGTTTGTGCAAAACGTAGACATTATATACGTAGATCACAGGGTAACTGATTTACCCTGATTTAGGCATGTTCTCAGTCAGCTTGAAAGTGTGTGAGAATCTCTCACACTGGGCCCAAAAATGGGCTGGTCCTCAACTCACACCAGACTTCACATGGAAACAAAGAGCATTGGTGAAACCCTTTAAGAAGCCGTAAAATCCTGGATTTGCTCAGCAGATGCTCTTTTCCCCTCCCCTCTTGAGTGAAGCATGGCCAAACAGCTGGGTCAGGGATGAACATGGCATGGGGCAAAGGGGAACTGGTCTGCCCCATGCTCCACAAAACCATGAGTTATCCCAGCTGGCTTCTCACTCCCCAGAGCTCCTTACCTGAATCACAACTTGGGGTCTGTGCTCCATTTACAGCCAGAGACTGAACCCTGTAGTTCCTTCTGCTGGGGCAAACTGGTCTCTGAGGAGAGATCCCCCTTCCTTACCGAGGAGATCAGATCACTGTTGTCACTTAAACAGCTGCTTACTGCTATCACTTAGACAACAAACTTTTAATTTTATAAACTCAGAAGGGAGATCCACATGGTCAGGGCAGCAGAACGAGACTCCCCAGCTGTTGGGTAGGAGCAGGGTGGGATCCCTGTTTTACCATGCTGTTTTCTGCTGGAGGGTGGTGGATACTTCTCCCAGCTTCCCTGGGAACTCTGGTTGTGTCTTATCAAAGGCTGGTGGTCATGCACAGCTTTCCAAATCCACCTTCCATCCAACAGTCCCTTTGTGCTGTGCTGCCTCTTCTGCTGACAGCTCAAGGACTCCTCCTCCTCCCTGCTGACTTGAGTGTCTTTCTGGAGACCTCTTCAGCAAGACATGTCAGTGCTGAGGTCCAGCTTTCCATAGGGGATAGCAGGAGATAAGAGAATGCAGTGACTGCTGTACATCCCCTTCATTGATATGCAGCACATCCTGACCCTCTGTGCTCAGAGCTTGATTTGCTGAGACGCTGTAAAAAAATACTGTGAGAAAAGTCCAGCTCCTGCCTGGAGAGGCACCGTGTGAAAATGGCACCTCCTTCCTCAACCCACCAGCTCCCCTGTGCCTCAGCCTGAGCTGGTGTGGTAATGACAGGAATAAAATCGTGCTGCCTGCCATGACTCACAGCTCTGCAGAGCTGGGCTGGCTACAGAGGAGGGAGCTAGCAGGATGCATTTTCTGCGGAATCCTCAAAAAGTGCATCCTACCCTTAACACACGTGCAGAGCCTGGCACAGGCCATGGAGCAGCCGTGCTCCAATGGGCACAGGAAAGAGACTGGCTCTTTTCCTTCTTACACCCATCTTTTCTGTCTTGGAAATGGAGGAATGGTGGCAGGACTAGAAATCCTCACTTCCCATCCAGTGAGGACGTGGGCTGGGACACCCTGGGAAGGATTGGCCCTGCCTGGGTAACAGATGCACGTGGGTCACAAAGGCAGTGTCTGCTCCCCAGCAGGTCCCACACTGCTGTAGAGAAAGAGGAAGGTTTTTCAGCCCTGGAGCTGCACACAGCCTGGCCCTTCCTTTGTGCAGCCACGAAAGATTCTGTGCTTTACTTTCTCTTGTATGGCCAGTAAGGGATAATCAGCATGGATTGGTCTCACCACAGCACTCAGGCTCCCCTCTGGGAAAATAACAGTGGTTCTTTGTGAGCGTGACTGTTCTTTCCAGCTGGCTGAGGTAAGGTATAAAGAGGAACTCTAGCTCCTCAGTAAACTGTGGGGAAGCATAACCAGGTAGCCCATTTGCAGTGGGAAACATCTCCCAAGAGACCTGGAGGAAGACTCAGGAGTCCTGTAATCAGACAAATTCGTGATATCTAGGACTGTTGAGCTTACTGATTTTCAGCTCTGCATCCTAAGACAGCATCTGCAGGAAAATGGCATGACCAGACCTTTACAGAAGGACTCACAGGGCAGCAAAGGGCTGAGCAGGTGTTCAGCGAAGTCGGCTTTTATCCCAGAGAACCTTTGGTACGGGCAGCACAAGCAATGGCAAAAAAATCAGAATCTCAATTTCTTAGTGAGCTGATGGGATGGCGAAACATCTGTTAGCTTCAGGCTGCATGGATTTGATGTAGGATCCTTGCAAACTGGAAGTGGGAGGCACCTTGGGTGAGAGCAGCTGTGAGAGTTCACAGCTCTGAGTGGCAGGAGAGTGGCAAGAGAAAGGCAGTGGGCTTGGGAGGCATCTCCTATGGCCTTGGAGAACCAGGAGGGGACATGCCAGGGGTTGAGGGGACTTAAGGGAGGAGGGCTGCTGACACTTCCCTACAGAAATGATCTTAAGCATACAGGTACAAAGGAAGGCATGGAAACATAGCAAACAACCAAAAGAGCTGATTCCTGAATTACTGTGCTGAAACTTGAGAAGGGAAAAAACAAACTGCATACTACAGCCAAGGAATGGATAAAGAAGAATATGAAAACATGGGTCAAACTCAGAAAGGCTGAGGCTCAAGAAGAGGCACAGGACAGAGGACAGGACAGCAAAGTCCCTCCTGCCTGCCTGGGCACACGCCTGCTCCCCACACTGAGAAGCCCTTATGGGCAAGTTCATGATCCAGTTCTGTATTCCAGGCTGCTGGATGGACACAGTGGGACTTGTTGCCCACCTCTGCCAGCACAAGATCAATAGTGCCACTAGTGACTCACTGCAGAGCCCTTTCAGGACCCTGAGGCCAAGAAGGGACCCTTTGGTGCAGACCTGAATGACAGTGTCACCAGCACAGTGCAAGGCAATGTCTGCCCAGGGCTACCTGGTGCTCCACCTGGAAGTGGTTCAGCTAAAACCTGACTCAGTCCCCATCTGGGTGCTTGGAAATGAGTTTTGGTGGGTGAGACCGGCTGCCTGCTGAACGAGATGTGTGTAAGTGCCGACCCAGAAAGCTGGCAGGAGAGTGGCAGTGATGCTCCCTTCTGGCTCTGCTTGCATCTCTTTCTGTTTAGTTCAGGATTACGAAGCTAAGTCCCATTTTATATGAAATACGGAGATCTGAGCCATATGTTGTGCAGGTTCAGATCACATCTTGTGGCACAGATCTGCAGGGAAACTTCCGTGAGTCTTGAATCAAATCGGTCGTATCCAGGTGGAGGTTACATCTTGTGGAAGAGACAGCTCGAAGATAAACAGGGTCAGGGAAAGGGTGACAAAATATCCGTACAGCAGAGTGATTTTACACAGCCCATCAGCCTCCCTGATGCCCCTGCAACACCACCAATCCCTGGGACACGAGTGCTGCCAGCTCTGCCTTGGGCACTGGGAAAATGAGGCACAAGGAAGGAAAATGACTCAGCCCTTCTTCAGGACATCCAAGTGAAGCAAAGGTCTCCTGGTACCTATCCTACACTGAAGGAGAGCACACTCCAGGCCCCTTGCTCTTCCCTCCAGCCTCAGGCTGTCTCTCCCTTTGGATCAAAGGAAGATTTTCAGGGGAAGATGATCCTGATGGACCTATTTCTGTACGTGGCATCTTAGAGCCCTGAGAAGTTTTCAGCAATGGCAGACAGAAAGTGCTGCCCCAGGCACAGGGAGGCTTTGTGGGCTGCAGTTTTGTGGTGTAGTGGGTCTGGCTGGGATGAAGCTCATTTTCCTCCCAGCAGCCCGTATGGTGCTGTGTTTTGGATTGGTGACTAAAACAGTGTTGATAACACACTGGTGTTCTGGTTGGTGCTGAGCAGTGTTTGCATTGTGCTGAGCTTTCTCTGTTCCCATTCCACCCCCAGGCATGAGATTGGGAAGGTACAGAGCCAAGACAGCTGATCCCAACTGACCAGAGGGATATTCCAGACCATATGATGGCAGCAATAAAAGCTCAGGGAAAGGAGGATGAAGGGCTGTTGTGGTTATGATGTTTGTCTCTCCAAGTATCCATCATGTGTGCTGAAGCCCTGAACTGCTGGAAGCAGCTGGACATGTGCCTGCTGATGGGAAGGAGTGAATGAATTCCTTATTTCCCTTAGCAGGCACAGAGCTTTGTTTCTTTACCTCGACCCACGAGTTTTCTCACTTTTGCTCTTCTGATTCTCTTCCCCATCCTGCTGTAGGGAGGAAGCAAATGAGCAGCTCTGCAGCCCTCTGGGTGCTTAGCTGCTGGCCAGGGTCAACCCAGCACAACAGGCCTAAGAGATGAAAAATCAGACTGATGTGCCAATTCCACAGCAAGTGCTGCCATCCCTCTTTTCGGAAAGGGGAGCTCAGGGGTGGTATCAGGTGGGGCAGGGAGGCTGAGCTCCTCAGGTCTCTGCTGGATTCTTGAACCTCAGGTGCCCACCACGTTCCCACTGTCCATGAAGGGATCATTTGCACCAATGCCAAGTGTTTATCTCTCTGGCCTCAGCTCCCAGCAGCCTGAGCACTATTGGGCTGTGGATCAGGGATGGGTGACACACGTGTGGTGTGCATTTCTCCAAGACGGGCCTGGGGGCTGCTCTGACATGAGGACACAGATCAGCTCTGCTGTCCCCACATCAAAAATCATCCTGGGCCTTCTTTACCCTCCTCCCCACTGAACAATGCTGATGAAAACCAAAAGTAAGTGGTGTATTTTACCTGAGAACACAGCTTGCTCAAAGTCATCAATGCATGGACTTTTGGGTTATGGATTTTCACATGCAAAGTGCCACCGATTTCCTATGGATCAACGGGAAGAAGCCAAGCAAAGAGGAAAACGTCCAGAGAATGATTTATCAGCCTTTATCAGTCACTCAAACAATATCTCCCCATTCTCTATGGAGTATTTGTTTAGCTTTAATACAGTGACTGTGCTTTACGTGTTCAGGGGAAGTGCAGGTCCTTTGCAGGGTGCAGGAATCTGAGGTTTCAAAGCACCTCAAGAACTGCTCTGGGAATCAGAAAGGATTTTGTTTTCCAGCTCTTGTGATGTGTTGCAGCTGCCCACTGACTTTTTTGTTTCCATCCTTGGCACGCAGGAGAATTTCATCACCACACTCTTTATCATGGAAACATGTCATTCAGTGGCATTCGTACATACTGTTCACATCAAATCAGAAGGTTGGCTCCAACCCCTGCAGAGATGGGACCTTTCCAATTGAACCTGCCTCCATAGGTTTGGTGCCGGGCTGAACGCAAAGCCAGAAGGAGGCCGGTTTTTTTCAGACAGGTTTTCAGAGACGACAGAAGATGCATGGAAGCCTCCCAAGAACCGCCTACCCCATGAGATGTTCACCATTCAGGATGTTGGCAAACTTGTCAGATCAGAAGGTTGTGCAAGATGCCAGCCGCTCAGGGCCAGAAGTGTTCGTGAAGTTTTGGGGACTGTCAGATTTTCGCTGAAGAGCTACCTGAGGCAGCCGTATGGCCCAACACCAAGAGCTGAATTGAATCTAGGTCTTCCTCAGGATCTGACGCCCGCTGCTCTCTTTCCCTGCTTGGGATTTGGAAAGCCAGACCTGGAACAGGATGTGATTTGTTCATGTTGGTCTGCGTGATGCCAGCTGAGGCTACTGGCAAATCCTGCTCGCTGAAAAATTATCTCATGTAGATGAGGGTCAGATGATTAACTTTGCTGAATCTTGCCACAGCTGAAATTACTGCCAGTGCTAGGTATGAGAAGGAAACATTGGCAGAGCTGTCTCCCTGCCATGGGTAGGATCTCTTTTTCTCCTGGAAAGTAAAGCAGGGGTGCTGTAGCTGCTTTAGCTGGACTTCTCAGCCTTGATGAGAGAGAAGGTTTAGTTTCAGCCCTGCTTCAGAGTCTTTCCTTCTGAAGTACTTACACAAATTAATAGCTTTTCCTGGGGAAAGAGTCCCTGGAGAAGAGATTTTCATCTGGAATAAACAGGACAGAGGATGGCATTTCACAACAAATTCACTGCCATGTATGAGCCAAGGGGATGGGCGGGGATTTCTGCATTTGATCATGGGTTTTTTTAATCCGTTCTGCCACCCAAAAAGTGCCCTGACACAGGAACTCCCTCTGGGGCTGATAGCAGCAGAGAGGGATGGATAAGCCTGGGAGATGTGCTTTGCCTGCCTGAGCCCAAAGCCCACGCCTGTCACCAGCTCTGTGGGGGCACTGGGGGTCCTTTGGGGGGCCAGCACAAGGGCAGATGTGGGGATTTCTTGATTAAGGTGGCAGCCCTACACAGTTACCATTGAATCATGGAATATCTTGAGCTGGAAGGGACCCACAAGGATCATCCAGTCCAACTGCTGGCCCTACACAGGACATCCCAACAATCCTACCCTGTCCCTGAGAGTGTTGTCCAAGCACTCCTGCAGCTCTGGCAGCCTTGGCACCCTGACCATTCTCTGGGGAGCCTGGTCAGTGTGCCAGCACCCTATAGAAGAAGAATCTTTTCCAAATGTCCCACCTAAATCCCCCTGACACAGCTGCAGCCATTGCCTCAGGTCCTGTCCCTGGTCCCAGAGCAGAGGTTGGAGCTGCCCTGTCCCTTGAGAGGAGCTGCAGCCCCTGGGGAGCTCTGACCTCAGTCTCTTCTGCTCCAGCTGGACAGGCCAAGTGCCCTCAGCAGCTCCTTGTGTGGTCCCTCTGGGCCATTCTCCATCCTTATATCCCAACTTTGGACACTCTAAAAGCTTCAGTTGTCCCCACTCAGTGGCCACCCTTTGAGGAGGGTGAAGGAGGATCCCTGACTGCTATCAAATCATGTTTGAGAGATGCAAACAAATGAGGCAAAGAAGAAAATGTGCAAGACAACCAGAACAACACCCAGCAGGTTTCAATCACCACAGTGCTCCCACCAGCCTGCACAAACCCTTGGGAGCCAGCACTGGTGGCAGGGGCTTGGACTGAGTCACTGAGGCTGCTGCTTGTCCTGCAGGAGGTCCTGCAGGGCAGCTTCATGGTACCAGCACCACGTCAGGTCACTGTGGGATGTCCCAGTGCAGCTTGGCCTGCTTGTGGGACCACAAAACCAGCAGGGCCGTGGGTCAGGAGAGCAGAGCAAGGCAACGTGCCCTGGCTCAGCCAAAGGCTGCCAGGCTCTCACGGCTTTTTGTTAAACATCAACCACGTTTTGTGATGACACCAATCAAATTCCCATCCGCTTGCCCCACTAGGGGCACCCAAAGCAAGAGCAGAGAGACAGATGAATCAGCCACAGGTTTGCTTGCTGTAGCATGCCTGTTGCCAGTAGATTTCCATGCTTCCAAGAGCAAGCTCAAAGCTTAGTTCATTCTCTGAATAGAGGGATACTCTACCAGATTGTCTGCGGTTGGAAATAGACTCATCCCAAACTTCCAGGCTGGGCATCTTTTGGAAAACCAGGCTTCAGCTCAACTACAAGTTCACTGAGCATCACCTATGAAAGTTGGGGTGAGATGATGTGCCCTGTTCTGCAAGAAATATGATGAGGCAAGGACACAACCTCCCCCAGGTGTGTACAGCCTCTCTCACAGAAACCATGGCTTTACAATTGTAGAATGAGTGGGTGTTTTCCAAAGCAAAACAGAGAGATCATCTATCCTGTGAAAGCAGTGTCCCAGCTACAACCTGTGCTGCACCTATGACAACCAAACCTAGATGAGGAGAGAAATTCATGGAGCAGCCACACATCTCCAAATTCACATGCCAGAAATGTACTGCTATTCAAAGGGATAGGGACACTGCTGCACAAATATCCCAAATAGAAACCAACCTGTCAGGGGACAGAGAGCAACCCACTGAAATCATGTCAGAGACAGGCAGAGACACAGCACTGATTGTGTCACCATCACAGCTGTCCAGAAATAACAGCCCTCCTTAGCTTGGGAAAATGGCACACAAAGGGCTCGGAGGAAGCTGAAGAGAAGGTGGTGAGTAATCCACAACTTGTAACTCCAAAAGTCATCCAGAAAGAGAAAAGAAAGAACAGGGAAGCAAAAAATCTCTGAGGTCCCCAGTGCTGCTCAGTTATTAAAACACCCGATAGAGGTGTGTTTACATCAGCACAGAGATGTGCCTGCATCCCAAGTGAGTGACATCCCAGGGCTGCAGTTCTTGTCCCTCTCTAGCTTTCTTCCTGTGTCTGACCTTCACTCATTACAGCACAGCAGCCATAAGCACTAATGGGCCAGGAACTGTTTCTTTCTTTAGTTTTGGGAGGAATCTGTCCTTCCCCAGCATGCACTAGCAAACACTGTGCTTGCTCTGTCACGAGCTACTGTCTTTGCTCCATCCAGGGCAGCGTACAGGTACTTGGGCTTGTGGAAGAAAGAGGGAAGGAAGAGAGGGAAAACCAGGCTGTGTGGATTTCAACCATCTTTGAACTACCCTACTTTCTGTTTGACAACTGGGGTCAGTCTTGGTCTGCCTGAAAGGGCCCTGTCTGAATGTACAGGATGGATGGCAGAGAAATCTGGCAGACAGGAGGTGAGAGGAGTGTTCCCAGTGATGGTTTGAGAATGAACGAGACACCAAGCACCAGAGAGCTGTCACTTCCCCAACATCCCACCCTGCCAAAGGCGTGTGACAAGAGAAATGTTCAAGCAATGTCTTACATTGTCTGGACACCCACTATGGAGACAACACAACTAATGACCAGGCACATCTTTCTGACTCTGCCATTCATCAGGGTGGAACTGTGATCGTTTCCCTGCTGGGTTTCCACTCTCACACTGCCTTTAGTCCCTCCTCTGCTGCAGGGACCATTCCCAAGGGAAGGCAGAGGATCATTCAGCCCACACCATCTCCTGAGTTCTCGCTGTCAGTGCTGAAGTTCCCCTGGGCTTGCCCATATCATATTTGCCAACTGCACTGGTGACAGACCCGCTTACTCGCTTTGTAGAGGTGTTCTTGTAGAGGTTGTTTGTCAGAGCCCAGCTTAGATCTCAGTCAGGGCTTTTGTGTGATGCTAAAAGTAATAATGGAACAAATCTTGGAACAGAAAACAATGCAGAATGAGAGAAAATGCTGTGGAAAGTGAGAGCCGGTGGAAATGATCCTGAAGGAACGTTCTTCTAGAAGAAACTGAAGCGGTGCTGCTGGGAGGCAGCATCTCTCACCATCTCCCTGGGGCAGGGGGTGACACATCTGTCCCAGGCTGCTGCTGGCTTGGTGGAAATGCAGAGTCATTAATGACAACCGTGGGGAGGGCTCTGAGAGGCTGCTCCTGCCCTCTGTGCCTGCAGCACCCTCAGAGTGGGGCTGGTCCGGCCTGAGAATGGGCCACTCCTCCGTACTGGGGTGGGAAATGGGAAAAGCTTGTGGTGGAGCACACCATGAACACAGACCAACCACTCACCTCTGCCTGTGCAGGTGAGGATGAGCCCCTGTCTGGCAGCAGGAAATCCCCACTGATCTGCAGCACCACAGGAGGGAAGAGCTGTGAGGAGTCCGTCCTTCAGAGCAGCAAGGACAGAAGAGGATGAGGAAGCTGCAGCTCTGGCCACACAAAAACCTGGCACAAAGTCCCACAATCCAGGAGGAGAAATCCTACTGGACCTCATGCTTAGCCTGACCCATGGCTCTCCCACTGGGGCAGGACCCTGGTGAGCAAAATGGTGATGCCAAAGGATGGGACACACTGAGAAGAGAAGGTGTGACACAAGGGAAGGTCAAAAGCAGTGCATTTGGGATGAATTAATACGTCTTCACCACTTTGTCTGGCAGAAGGTGGTCCAGCAGCTGGTGAATGCCCTGGCACAGTCCCTGTAGGAGCCCAGTGGCCCCATGGCTGCTAAGCCCACACTCACCCCATGAGGGTCCAGTGCCCTGCAGTGCTGACGGGGCCACGAGCCCAGTGCTGTGCTGGTGGGACTGTGGGAGATCAAACTTGTATGGAAGCACTGGAGAGACTGACAGAGGTGCCTGAGTTACACACCCGGGCCGGCCACAGCCATGGCTGGAGGTCGCCCCTCACAGACTGCAGCTTTGTCACTCTCCATTATTTAATTGATAATTTATCATGCCATTCCAGACAGAGACGAGCTCCCGTTCGTGCCACTGTTTGTTCCCTGTCACATAGTCAATTCCCCAATCCAATATACCAGTTGTACTCTTATTTTATGAACCATACCTTAGGGCCTAATTAATGCAATTAATCAAACTTTTACTTAGGCAGGCATATCTTCATTTCTCCACTGACTGTGTGCTTGGACAGCTGGGTGTGTTGTGTGCACAGTATTCATCATCTTAAGGCATTACAATGCTCTGGAGCGCACTGAAGAGTACGGGGAGGGAAGGGGACTGTTGGTGACTGAGCATTTCTGATAAAATCTCAAATACAGACACCAAGGGCAGATCCTGCTCTCTCTGAAGCCAGGCACCATGAGGGGAAAACCCAACAACTCAGCACCAGGGAGCTGGGGTAATGCAGAAGTTGGTTGTAGAAGTGGTTTCATTAATGTTACTGAGGAACATCAGTGGGTTTGCAGGTCACTCACCACAGCAGAAGAAAATGTAATGATAATTGGAAGTGTTAGCCAGAAATATAATGGTGATTTTGTGACTAAAAGGCTCATGAAATGGAGTAAACTGACAAACTGGACAATTTCCTAAGAAGCCATTTCACCTCAGTTGTCCCAAAAGATCACTTGCACAAGACCCAAGCAATGTTTCCTATAAAAACAGCTTTATGCTCTCTAATTATCTCTAAGAATCTAGAAAGTGACTATAAGAAACCAAAATATTGTCATCCTCCAGCCCATCTTAAAAATAATAAATAGATAAAGCTGTGAGGATAATCTTTTAAAGTGTCTTGGAAATGAAGTGAGCACTTGGCTGAGTTGTGGCTCACTGATAACGGTGGACCTTGATGGAGTCATGGATATCAATAAACTACGGCCAGCCCTCAACCTGGCATCCCAAGATGATGGGACAAGGTTATCTGCCACATCTGTGAACACTTAAAAATGTGTCAGGAATCACCATTGTGCTGAGTGCTTATCAATCAGATACTCTTGAAAGCACTGCCAGGAAATACTAACACCAGAGATCACAGACTCGGGGATATTTATAGTGTTTCCCCAAAACTGGCATCAATTCCACTGTCAAAACAAGAGTAAAAAGAGCTCTTTCCATAGCTGGCAAGTGGTAAGGGAGAACTTCAAAGAGCCAAGCAAAGGAGAGTCATAGCTAAAACCAGTCAAAGTGTGTCATGTCACCACTACTTCTCAAGAATTGTGCCCTGTAACGTGGCAAAACTGACGCTGGGACATTTAGTACAGAAGTGACAGCTCCAGGCCCAGGACATCTGCTGTGACAGCATCTGGACCCAAACTAGCAGCGTGGCACTTCTTGACACTTCAGTGGTTTTAAACTAGAAAATTAAGACCTGCAATCTAGGTATGGAAAGGGCCAAACTGATGTTCACTGGTCATGAAAAAGCCACTGGTCTGTGCATTATTTTGCTGTTACATGGTTTTGTTCTTTGCAAAACAGGGTAGGCATGCAGAGTGTGTTTGACAACATCACTGCTGCCTCGATAATGAGGCATTGATGGAAATCCTTCAAAGACTAAAAATACACCTCTCAGATTTTTCCTGTAACACCACAATGGTCCCAGTGGGCTGGAGCAGCTCTGCTTTTCACGGACAGGAGCATTCACCTCCCCTGCAATAGAATTTGTGCACACCAAGCAGCTCTGCCTGTGTCTGTGTGTTTGTGAACATCTCTGAAATACAAGTGTTAGTCAGAACTGGGAGGAGAAGGAGTGGTGAAAGATCTGTAACAGACCACAGATTAAGAAAAGGATGTTCTTAAAACATCACTTTCCAGAGCTTTCAGAATTTAAAGGTGACTTTCCAACTCAGTCCATTGTGACAAAATATCAGTAAATGCACCATGGTGTCCAGCACAAGAACCATCTGCAAACTTCCAGAGCCATGGTATGTGTGACACCATGAATCTCTGGGATAAACTGCAAATATCTAGTTATCTCAGAGGGATGGCTGAGGGACCTGCTGCTGTGTAGCTGTGGGACACAGATTAAAAAGCAGGAGCTGACAGGTAAAGCCACACACAAAAAAAATTGTACCAAGTCCATAAGAAGCTGCAGCAATTATTGCTTGTATTCAGCACTAATAAACCTGCAATGACAAGCATTTAGCTAAGCCTAATTTTAAAAGATATACTGCTCTCTGGGAATTCAGTTTCTGCTCAGATTAAACCAAACCTGTGTGACAGCACTATGATATAATGATGAAATCCTACTACATCATGCTGAAGGAGCTTAAATCAGTCAGCATCCAGGCTCAGTCCACGGCTGTGCCAGACTCTGTGTGACCAGACACCCACAATGCTGTCAGAGCACTCTGAAACACCAGGATGGAGAAAGACATTTTGGGGGATTTCAGCACTTTTCACCAAAGATGACAAACCTGAAAGTTAAAGGTGAAATTCCCCCTGTGATGCTTTCACTGTGGGCAAAGTGAGGTTTCAGGGTAGCTCCAAGTGCAACAGGCACCTCCTTGAAGGCAGACAACCACTGTGATACAAGCACCAGGAGTCCTGGGAAGCAGATATTCCCTGCAGGGCTGTAGCAAGGATGTACAGGACACGTGGGAGTCTCTGGAATAACCAGCATCACCTAACTCATGAGGCAGAGGGGGAAATCTCCAGGACTGGAGCTGTACTCAGAGATAGCTTTGACTTTTCCTTTCTACTGCCAGTACATGATCTGTCTTTTCAGCAGCTTATTACCAGGCACACAGAAAACATCCACACAGCATGAGCTATTACATGATAGCAAAACCCCAGCCCCACCCTGGGGAAGCCTTGCCATGGGTGCTGCTTACAAAGGACGGGTGGGGATATTTCCAGCTCATGTTTTCAGATGCTCTGGAAGAAATGAGCTGTCCTTACTGGAAACCACCTTGTGGCAGATTCACAAACCCACACAGCTGCCCTGCTGCTCCCCAGCTTCCCCTCCTCAGGGGTTTATAAATCACCATCTGACAGGGGAGGGGATGCCAAGGATGGCACGTGTAGGGGCCAGGGCTGGGTCTCCACCCCACTGCCATGGGAGCCCACCAAGGAGGCAGCTCCATTGCTGGTGGCTCAGGGATGCAGGAGAGGCACAGCTGCTGTGGCAGCACCCCTGGGGCTCCCCACAGAGCTGATCCCAGCCACCATGCACTCCTGCCACCATGCGCTGTCCCCCACCACGAGGGCTGCAGCAGCCGTGCAGCTCAGACTGGTCCCAAAGGCCTTGGTGGTCTTTCCATCGGTTCAGCCAGCTCTGGCTCAGCCCCAGAGGGAGCAGGTTTCCAATGACTCACAGCTCTGGCCAGGGTGAGATCATAGAAAAAGTGGCCAAGGTGGCCCTTTCCATGACGGAGCACACGCAGGCGGGCGCCGGGCAGGACCTGGGTGCGGCCAGGGGCTGCCAAGGTGTCTCCAGGCTGGGCACGTGAAGGTGCCAGCTGCTGCTGCTGCCTCCTGGCTCCCTGCAGCATGGAAATGGCTCCCTTGGAGCGTGCAGGGAAAGCTGCATGCAGGGAAACAGGCACGGGCTGGAGAGTGCTGGCAACGCTGCCCCAGCTGAGCTGAGAGCTCACGGAGAGGCTGCCCTTGGGAAAGGTGATGGGATCCAGGGGATGCTGCCATACCCCCCCAAACTCCTGATTCCTTACGGTCTCCTGGTCATGAAGGAGTCCATCTCTTCCAGGGTGAAAGAGGAAGGCTCCTGTTGCATCTTGCCTGGCTGAGGATAACCATGGGAAGCATGGCACATCCCTGCCACAGCTTCCAAAGTGACAGTGGCATGTGCCAGAGGGGCCTGGGCTACCCCTGGCTGCTCCTTTGTGCCCTGAGAACTGACAGCAGTCCCCACATCAGGCTGGGATGAAGGGTATGTTTTTAGTCCACATTTCCAGGAATTTGATGCCTGACTGCCTCAGAGGGCTTTGGCCAAGGAGTGTCTTGCTCCCCGAAGAGCAGAGCTCAGTGGCCAAGAAGAGGTCGTGTGCAGGAGCACACATGATTTACGGACGAGCCTGACCAGACTCCTCCCTGTAGGACACCTCCCTGGTACTGCTGCTCCTTCTAAAACCTTGCTGTTATTTTCTGGTTTTCCCCTCTCATTTTGCCCACTAACCTCCCAGTCTGGACTTCCCAGTCAGGCTGGGAACAGAGATGCCTCTTCCCAGAGATCTGTTCCAGAGATGCCTGATGAGCACACAGGGCACTGTGCTCATGGGCTGGAGCTGCAGGAGCCGTGACCAGGAGGGAGCTGCAGGATCCATGAGCTCACCGCTGCCTGGGGGCCAACACCCTGTGCCCAGAGCCCCCTCTCCAGCTGTGGGGACATCTGTGCTGCAGAGCCAGCTCGGCTCTCACCGGCTCCCCTGGCTGGCCGGGCAATGGCTGTTTTGGAGCTGGGCGGGTGCCAGGGCAGGGCTGCAGGAGGGGGGTCACACTGTCCCTGCAGAGCCAGCGGGGTCGGGGGCCTGGCCCCGAGGAAATTGCCAGCCCAGGACTGCGGAGGGCAGCCGCCACTCGCTCTCCATCAGCATCCCGCGGCACTGCCACCGCGAGAAGGAGAAAGCCGCCCTGGTAAACACGAGGAGAGGAGATAAAAGCACTTAGTGCGGGCTGGAGAGGAGACAGAGGCGCTCCGGCTCAGGTGGCGGCTCCTGGTCGGCCTTTTGTCGTCTGGCTGCGGCTTTCCAGCGCGGCAGCTTCGCGCCCCATCGCTCGGCACGGCGGAGCCGCGGCTACGCCTGAGCGGCCCTGGCAGAAGTTCCCCAAAGGTTAATTGATGCTGCAGTGCTGCAGCCACCCTGGAGACAGCTGCCTGCCAGCAGCTTCGCCCTGTCAGCGCTGTGCCGGAGCTTTCCCCCCTCCGCAGCATCCCTCCCCGGGGTGGGCTTCCTCCGGGGCAGCGCAGCGCTCCCACCCGCGGGAGGCAGCGGAGCGCTCCGAGCCTCCCCCTGGGGCATCTCCCAGCACCCAGAGCGCTGCCAGCAGCAGGAATCATCGTCCCCGCTGCCCCTCCTGCTCCTGTCCCCGCACACAGCAGCCTGGCAGGCTCCGTGCGCCGCTCTCCTCGGCAGCAGGATGGACGTGGAGCCCCGAAGTCTGCATTAATGCTGTCCCCACCTCGCTGCCCCTCTAGGAGCACAGCCTGATGCTAAAGCCCGCAGCACATCCCCTGGTGATTCCAGAGTGCATCAACAACAACAGCATTTAACCCAAGGCAGGGCAGAGGAGGGGGTTCAGCATGCAGTCTGTGGGGGTTATTCCCCCTCCCTTCAGACTCTGTGTTTTCCAGTGGTGTGGGAATCCAGAGCTTCCCTCTGGCTGCCCTGGCAGATCTGGGACCCTGGCAGGGGTCAGGAACCCCCCTGGACAGAGCCCCCAGAGACACTGTCTGTGATCTCTGTCCATGGAAAAGAGTTTTCAATCTTACAGGATGAATTACCAGCTCTGAGTGTTTGATATAAGTAATAATTAAGTGTGGCATGGGTGCAAAAGTAAAATTTTAGGATTCTAGATTAGGGGTCCAAAGGGGATAAGATGGAGGAAATTGGGTGTGTCTTGTCCCTTTTCTCCTTCTTCATGCCCTCCAAGTTTCACTGCGGTGTTGGCATTTTTCTGTTGGTTCAGGCTGGGGACACACTGTCCAACGTAGGTGACAGATATTGGCACGTTATTGTAAATCCAGCACAGGTAGTTTGTGGTATTTAATGTTTGTACCATCCCACTGAGGGCAGAGCCCCACACGCTGCCCTGCAGGACAGAGCTGCGGCAGGGCAGCAGAACATGTTAGAGATAAACAGAATAAACAACCTTGAAACCTGCACAGATGAATTATGGCTTCTTCTTTGGCAGGGGGCTGACAGACAGAGACTTTCTACAATCTCAGGATCATCAATACCACAGATCCCAACACCCTGGTACCCAGTGATGAGCGGGTGCAGAGATCCTGTGTGTCAGGGCAGCCTCAGAAGACAGAAGCAGGCTGTGCATTTCTACTTGAGCAGCTTGCTGGGGGGCACAGCACCAGCCTCTGGCAGGGAAGCCAACCATCCTCAGCAGCCATGAGACCAAACTGGGCAGCCCTGCCTTGGTCAGTGCTGGAGCCACCGTGTGGGAGGCTTCTCCTCAGCTGTATTTCTAAAATCTGACATGATGTCAGCTTGTTTCCCTGTCTGCAGGCTTTAAAATTAAAAAAGACCCATCTTTGAGATGTCATCCTTGGTCCGTCAATATTTTAATTGTCCTGGACTCTTCCGCCCTGTTTACCTCCTCAGAGCTGTAAAATAAATAACTCTGGCCTTTCCCCCTCAAATCAGAAGGATTTTCCTTTGTTCTTCCCTCAGGGACCGACAACTTTCACTTGTGAGGAGATATTTACGCTACAAAGTCCAGCAGTCCCCTCCCCACAGCAAACAAGGTCAAAATTCAAAGCAGATCTACGTGATCCTGATCATTTATACAAGAACAACACCCTGGATGGGGGGATGTGACAGCACTGCCCCTCACGGGGCTGTCCCCATGTCCAGGAGCTCACAGCCTCACTCCTAGACAAGGGCCAGGCAGAAGATGAGCCATGATCCATGGCAGCCCAAAGTAAAACACTGTTCAACAGCAGCACCCCAAAAATACGATGGAAAACCATGTTGTGCATCACCAGTGACCAAAACCAGGACTGAGGAATGAAGACACTGGTGCATCAGCAGCCTCAGGTGTGTGCACTGTGTCCCTCTGGAGAGCTGCCAGGCAGGCTGGCATCTGCAGGGGTGGCTGTGGCCATGCCCAAGGGGGGCTGTGGGGTGCAGGGGTACAGCCTGGGGTCCCCACTGTCAGACTTGGAGTCTCCCTCAGCTTTTACATCCATGACAGGCACGGAGCATGGCACATCCCCCGGTCCCTGGTGGCACACAGGACTTTCCAGTGGGACAGCAAAGATGCATCCCTGGCTGGACAGCCAGATTCCAGCACAGAAACTGCTTGATGAGGGTGCTGAGGTGCCAGTGTCCCCATTCCCTGGCAGCCCGTCTCAAGGAGAGATCCTGCTCGCCCTCTGCTCTGCTCTCCCTGGGCTCTGCAGCAGAGCAGCTCTGGGCCAAGTGGGACCAGAAACCTGCAAAAGAGGCTTTGTAAACTGCACAAACACCAGCCAAGGAGCCAGTTCCTTTCTTCTCCTTTGTGCTCTCAGTGCAATCTGGCAGGGAGCGGTGGTGCATGGGCTGAGGGCTGCAGCTGGCGCTGGGAGAACTCGCTCTCCGCTGAACCGCCCGCAGCTCCGGGGCAGGACAATGCAGCAAGTGAACACAGCACACAAATGTTCTGCAGCAAGCAGGCCCAGTCCTTTTGTTAGGGGAGAACAGCAGCGAGTGACTGGAAAAATCACAATTTTCCTGTAGAACTGAGCCCAGCCTCACCTCGCACAGGCCAGCGGGTAAGTGCAGGGACCTGTTTCAGGTGTCCTGGGAGCGTGAATCTCTCAAAGATCTGGCACTGGCAGGGTAACTGGAAACTGGGACAACCTCAGCCTGGGGAGCCCTGAGTTTGCTTGAGAGGGTGTCCAGTCCCTGAAACCAGAGAGCTCCCAGGAGATACAGGAGACCCCAGGTGACATCCCAGATACTCCCGATCCTACAGTGGAAAAGCCACCCCCAGAACCTGCGAGCCTGAGGGTCCCCTTTGAGCGGGAGGAACCCCTATTTCTTGGCCCTAGCACTGTTGAACCGTGTGTCAGGGCCCCGTGCTGGGAAGCAGCTGCCCTTGGCTCCAGGATCTCCAAAGCACTGGAGCTCAGACCCAAGAGATCTCCTGCCAGCTCCCAGATCAGGCACTACTGAAGGTCTTGTTCCCACCTGGGCTTTTCCGAGGTGCTGCTTGATACCGTGGCTGAGCAGCACAACCTGTGAAGCAGCTCAGAAGGATCTGATCCATTTTACAGGTGCCAATCAGAAGCACACAGGGTGGTTCCTTAGTTATGATCAGAGGAGGTTTCATGCACAGAACTGGAGCAGTGATGAGCACTCTTGAAAAATCCCAGCCCTCTCAAAGGCCATATTTGGTCTAAAATAGACCCAGACCTTCAGGCTGCTCATTCAATATTTCAGCCACAAACCTCCCATTCCTTTAGGCAATGGGAGGTGATGCTCACTCCTCACAATGCTTTGAACATTTTTGCTGTCCCAAAGGGAGTCAAAGAATTGATATTCCCTAATGCATGGGATCTCCTGGGATATTTTTATCATAGAACATGTTATTTATTTCTAGGCTTCAATTTACAGACCCTCCCTGAGCCATCTCAGGTCAATGGAAGGAGCACCCTTGTGCAGCAAAGGGAGAATGCATCAGAGCCCTCCATTCAGGACTGACAGCACTGTGGGGAACCTCCCCAGGGAACCCAGCAGCAAACACAAGGATTATCACATTGTCAGGGAAAATTGCCAATGCAATGACCAGGAAAAACCTGCAAACAAGGCAGGAGCTGAGGGTTACAGTCACTGGGAAGAGGACTGAGCACATGGGACAGGTTCTGGGGAGCACTGAGCACCTAGACTGGGTTCTAAATTTCATCCTGGGTTTTGAGTTTACATGCAAGAAACAGGATCTTGTATTAGTCATAATAAAATTGATTGACCCAATAGACCCAAGGTTATTAATATCTTTCCCTGCCATAAAAAATAATATATATATATTTTAGGAACCTAAATATTATCTGATGCTTCAGTTCAAAACAGAAAGGACCAATATTTCAGACAGTAATGAAAGGTTGTCTTTAGAGCTGCTCTTTAGCCTGTATTAAGTTAAAAAATTACACTTATTTGCTATATGAACTTTTCTGTACATGCTCTTCAGCTGCAGAAGAGCCCCACTGCCTCGTGACAGCCTTTTAGAGCTACAAGAAGAAATTGAGTCCTGCTTTGTATTGGGGTAACATGAGAAACTCAGACCAGAATATAATGCTACAAATCATACATGAATCAGTTAGGGCAATGTGACTGGCTCTCTCGTCACCAAGCAGAAACGGTCTGATGTGGCCCAAAGCCATCTTTCCACAGTCAAGGTAAGTTCACCTCCTTGAGGATCTGATTCCCAATTGCCTGTTTTGTCTCAAAAAGCTTTTGGAAAGAGGAGCAGTAGAAATAGAAAAAATAGTAGAAATTAGTATAATCCCTTTTTTTGTGGGGTTTTTTTTTTTTGGTTTTTTTTTGGTTTTTTGGTTTGTTTTTTTTTTGTTTTGTTTTTTGTTTTGTTGGGGTTTTTTTGGGTTTTTTTGTGCTGGCTATGCACTAAAAAGAATATACTGTGGGAGGGAGAATAAAGAAGAGTTGGAGGTTGTCTTTAAGGTTTCTTAGGCCAGTGAGAGGAAAGTGAGGGTTTTCCTGCAGATATTGCAGTATGAGCTCAGACTCTGTTTCAGATTTGTCACCAAGCTGTCAGGCTGGGAAGATGAGACAGGGACAGTGGGAGCTGGCTGTGGAAGCTGGCCTTTCCCACTTGGAAGGATGTGTTCCTCCATGATATGTGCAGCACACACCCCACAGCACACCTGGTCTGCTGCCCAGGTGTCTCCACTAAATTTCTTCTTGAAAAGGAGGAGAGCAGCAAAATGTAGCAGCAGATCACAGATGGAAGGGGAGGGGCAGCAGCCAGGTCCCTTCTTAGTAATTTCAGGGAAGATTTGGGGTTTGTCTTGAAGCAGCTAACCAGACCAAGAAGAAAGAGCACTCTCACTTGCCCAAGAGGAATTAAAATTTTGCTGTAATGAGGCAAAATCTTCAGTGAATTAGATCCAGTAGCAAGGTATGGGCAGATCCTCCTGGACAGAGAGGACACCACACCTTCAGCACTCTTTTTGACAGACCTCTTGAGACGCTTGGCAGATGTGGGAAGTAAAGATTGTGTTCAACTGGGTGATGTCCCAGCTGTGCCATGGGCTGTGGAGGGAAAGGCTACAGTGACAGTGCAAAAGGGAGAGCACTTCTCACCACTGCTGGCAGAAAACCTATCCTTGCTTCCTGCACACTCCCACTCTCTGTCCCCTCTGTCCCTTGTCTTGTTCTTCACTTCCCAGCTGAAGTCCTTGCAGCAGGGACCAAGCCCTGGACAGTTCAGGGCACTTCAGATCTGAGGGAGAGGCTGCAGTGGTGGGGAAGGGGATGAGGAGCTGCACATGGAAACATCAGAAATGATCACTTGAGTAAGTCCAGAGGAAATACAATTATCTTCTAATGAGACAACAGACCAGAGATGTGGACACATGTCATGGTTACAGGACAACCCATGCAGGGACCCTGATCACAAGGACTTGGGGACTGCAAGTCCTCCCTAAAACAGAACAGCAAGCTAACAGCCAGCTACTGGGCTCGAGCAACTTCTCTTTGTAAACTCCTTTGCCATGGTAGAAAGAGGCCCAGAAAAGAGACCTCAATTCTTTGAAGTGAGCACTGAAATTATTGCCAAGGACTCATGGCAAAAGATCGTGGGAAAAGACTTTCTATTGATTTTTTTTTAATTAGTTACTTAAAGCTTCCTCATCTTGGCCAAGGAAATGTAACCATTCACTATTGCCTGCTGCTCAGAATAGCTCCTGCACCCATTCATCATGCACTAGGAGATGTAAGCTCCTTGTTCTAGGATTGAAACTCCTTTGGGAAAGTTTTCAGTTAAGGCTAAGGCAGCTCCTCAGTTTTGGTTAGATTATATATGCCTTTTTAAATCCTCTAAAATATCTTTGGATCTCAATCCCTAACGAGCAGTTGGGGCATTGCAGGGGCCAGCACCAGCTGCTGAGAAGCAGAGGTGAGAACCCTGCTGGAAGAACTGTGGGACAGATGTCCCCACACATCAGGTCCCATCACAGCCTGCACCTGGCAGGGCTGCAAAGGGGAGCTGCATTTCCCAAACTGCCTCTCTTGCTTTTGCTGGAGATTCTGGGTAACTGCACTTACGTATGCGAGAGCTCAGAAGAGTCAGAAAGAAACAGCATCCGGATGATTTAGGAGATCTGCACTGTCAGCCAGCTGGAGTGCTTGGAAGTGCTCACCTCTACCAGCAAGATGCTGGGGCTGTTCTGGATTCCTGGGAGGGATTTTAGCATCACCAATTCCTGTTTGTGTGCTGTGGTTTGCCCCCAAGCTGCAGTGTGAGCTGTGGCTCCAGGAACACCCTGCTCCATTTCACCCAGGAAAAGGGTCTGTAGTGATCTTCATCAGCAAGGATCAGTGATGCTGATGGAGGAAAATGTGAGAAACTGAGTTCCTCTGTGCAGGGGGTACACGGATCAGGACAAACCAGCCTTGGAAAGTAATGGTGAAAGAAAGTGTGGATCTTGTGCCTGGCTCAGCCAGCCACCTTGGGGAAGTGACCTTGGCCTTATCTACACAGAGACAACCAGGAAAATGAATCTGAATTAACCTTTGCAAATTGGATTAGCTAAACTTCATTAAACTGTCTATGTGGACATTCCTGTTCAGAATTCAAGTAGCCTCCACTCATCCTGGCTTACCTCATGTCCACAATAAGTGAGAAGAAACTCAGCTTTTTTTTTTTTTTTTTTTTTTTCCATTGTAAGTACAGTTTAACTAAACCACTGTAACATCCAACTTCAGACTAATGATCCCCGGTGGTCTCACGTGTCTTTGTCTTCCTGCCCCCCCATCTATTTGGACAAGGAGCTCTAGAGTCTCTGGATGAAGGAGCAGCTCTGATTGTATGCACAGACCATGCCTACTGCAGGATCAACACCACCTGTAGATGAAATGTAGCCTCAAGCTGTGCCTGGGAGGTTAAGCTGGGCACCAGGAGGAATTTCTTCAGAGACAGGTTTGTCAAGCATTGGGTTGTCACCATCCCTGGGAGTGTTCAAGAAAGGATTGCACACTGGTCTAGCTGACAAAATGGTTTTCAGCCACAGGCTGGACTCAGTAATCTCAGAGGCCTTTTCCAACCTGAAGGATGTTGTAATTCTGTGATTCTGTGACTCTTTCACAGAAATAGTACTGGTGCAATTGTAAAGCTGTTGATTTGGGTAGGAGAATGTCTATCAGGGGTGGGTTGGTTTGAACCCAGCAAAACAAAAGTCTCATCACACCTGATGGACCTGACTACCTGGAAAGGCAAGAAAACAGGGGTGAATAAGGGATTATTGAGTGGTTTCCCTTAGCTGTAGCAAAGCTTTCAATGCTCACTCTCCCTAGAGCCAGGCTGGGGAGATATGGGCCCAGTAAATAGGAAAGAAGGAAGCTGGAGGATAGGTTGGACTGTTGCACTCACAGGGTGGTGATCAGAAGTACAGAGCCCACTTGGAACTCGTTGCTGTTGAGATCCTGGGGGGCTGGTACTGATGGCCTGGATAATTGGGCACAATCTCAGGAAGTTTTCAGAAGCCACCAAAGGAAGCAGCGGGGAGGGAAGCACTTGACACCCAAGAGGCAGCAGCTGCTGTTCAGAGGGAGTGGAGAAATGGGCAGACAAGTGCACAGTCCTGATGGAATAACCTCACAAGGGAGCAGGACAGGCCAGGGGACAGCTGGGCTGGGAAGCAGCTTGATAGGAAGGGAGGTGGGGTTGTGGGGGACTCAGGAATTGAACAGGGGTCATTGCAGAGGTGAGCCACACCCTCAGCTCTGTGAGCAAGGAGGCAGGCAGCACACCAAGGGAGTGAGAATCCCCTTGGTTTGGCCCTTCTGAGATTGTTTTGGAAACACTGGGTCCTGTTTGGGGCTTCCTAGGACAAAATCAGCATTGACAGATTGAAGCAGGTCCAGCAGAGGCCACTGGTGGATGGTTGAGGTACAAGGAGAGGCAAAACCAGCCAGGTTTGTTCATCCTGGAGGAGAATAGGAGGAAGATCAAACTGACTTCTGCAGCTCCCTGAAGGAAGGGATAGAAAAGACAGAACTCCTGGAGGTGCAGAGCCAGGCTGGGTTCTATGTTCTAGGGCCTAAGTCTGGGCTTTGAGTGCCAGGCTCACCTGCAGTTCCTCAAAGGAAAGGGGTGCTCACACCATGATGCCAATCTACTTAGGGTTTGAGGATGCTCTCTGTCATCATGTTTGGGCATTGCTGGTGAGGGTTAGAGAAGTAGGTCCTCCATATTCCTATAAACTGGATTAATGGAGTAGTAAACATATAATAAAGTAATAATAAACATTTCTAGAGTGATTAATCTGCTAATTGAGGAATCAGTCCAGTCTCACTTCATATGTAAAGGTGTGCTTGCCAAAACCACTCCTTTGAACTTGCTCATACCTTTCCATCTGTGGTTCCACATTTTCCTTTAGAACTCCAGTGAAGCCTGTGAGATGTGGCACTGAATTTACCCTTGCTCACCAGGCAGGAAACTGAGGTTCAGAGAAGCCAAGCAACTTGTTTGGAGTCATGGTGAGCACTGTGTTATGTACATCATCAAACCATCAAATGCACCTGCCTGGTATCCCTGCCTCAGGTGTTTTTCCCCCTGCTTTTAAACCTGGACATGGGCCACTCTTGCAGCTCAGCTGATGGATGGTAACTCATTAAGCAGGAGTAATGCAAGTGGGTCTCAGCCCAGGAAACAATTCCCTAAGAACACACAGCCTCTCCTCTGCTCACACAGAGAAAGTGCTTTTTATTTCCCTGACTGTCCCTGAACCTCTTATTACTCCCAATCTGAAGTCCTTTCCTGGGGCACTTTCAATAGGATGGCTGGAAAAATCAGGCTTTTCTAATCTTTTTTTTTTTTTTTTTCAATTTAAGGACATAATAATTATGGAGATCATTGTGTTGATGCTCCAGTAGACAATCAGAGAGGCTCAGCACCAAACTGCTGGCAGCAGGTGGACTGTGAATCACTATCTGCTCCAGTCACCTGCCAGGAGTCCCCCACCCCTCCTCAAGCAGATCCACTGATGGGTTGTTGTGTATTTGTTGTTGTTGTTGTTGATTGCTGACATAAAAGAAGCTGAAGCGACACCGTTTTAAGCTGAGTATCCAAGGCGACCTCATTAACATCTCTGCAGAGGAGCCCTTGAAAAAACATCAGTCACGGTGGTCCTGAGTGGAACAGAAACTGTTCTGTGTTTTCTTGATCAATTGCTTAAAATTCAAGGTCGGGGTGCAGAGCAGGGAGGGCTCCCCGCCAGTCACTGCGGGGTTGGGCTGAGGGTTTTTTTGGAAAATAGTGATGCTGTCGTACTGGAGAAAATCCATGTGCTCCCTCAGAGGAGCACTATTGGGAATAAATGCTGGAAGCTGTTCCACTTGAGCAGATGGCTGAAAAACTTTGGCTGAGAAATAAATTGAGTATGACGGTCTGAGGGCCAATCACAGATGGATGAAATTCTAGTGATGTCCCAAATGTCCTGAACATAGAAGGTTCTCTTCTTTCCCCTTTTGTGCTAAAAAACCATAGTAGGATTTTTAATACAGACTGAAAAAATGTTGATGGAGTGAGACACAGAGATAACGGTTTAATGCCTTCTGGATCAGCAGCACATTTGGGGAGCCCCGAGGTTGTGCCACCTCCGGGTCAGCAGTGGAGGAAAGTGCTGATGGTGCAGGGACCACGATGGAAGGGCTGGGGAATGCCCCTGTGCTCCTTCAGGCACAGCCTGGTGTCCACGTGCAACACCAGACATTCAACTATTCCTGCTGAATTCAAGTCATACAGAACCCAAAAGCAATTTTTTTTTTTTCTTCTGGATCCTTCAACCCAGGGTAGCCTGGAAAACTGTGCTTTAGCTGGTGTTAAATGGAGAAGTCACTAGGAGCTCCTTGCCTTGGTTTCAGGCCATCTCCATGAGCACAGGGGTGACCCTGGAGGTGTATAACTTTAACAACCACTCGCTCTCCAGTGCAGCACATGAGCCCTGGCTTTCAAATCTCTGGGCTCTGGGATCCAACCCAGTGCAGATCCCAGATTTCAACTCATCTCTGCTCAGGCTCAGAAGGGAGATGAGCCACATTTCAAGTGGCACATGTCTTGCATGTCCTGAAAACACCCTGAGCCCAGATCCTCCCTTCCCAACTCCTCAATTGACAGGATGCCATGAGAGCTGGTGAGACATCAGCTGTGAGTTAGGTTAGTGTAGCCTGGCAATCAGCAGCACCCGAGCCCAGTGTGATTCCACAGGGACCCAGTTCTCTCTAGTGTGAGGACCAGGGGACAGAGCAATCCTGTGCCTTTTCTAGCAGACAGATGAGGCCACAATCACACCCTGTTTTCCTCTCCTGGAACAGTTCCTTCCCATCCATTATTTCTTGTGATGGGTCAAGCTCATGCAGGTGAAGGCTGTTATTACCCAGCCCCAGCATTGAATCTCATGGGGCAACATCAGCAGCTTCCAACAGAAAAGATATTCTGTGGTCAAGTGACCAGCTGGAACGATTATAGGGGATTTAATAATTGCTTCAACCTTACAGGACACCATAACCTCACAGAGCTGCAGAAAGGTCTGTGCTGCCTGTGAAACCTTGGTGCCAGCTTGCATTTGTTTGGGTATCAGCTGGTGATCTATGGCCAGGCCAGTGACAGCTGTGACATGTGAGACCGCACGGTGGGGACTTGTCAGGACTCACTGAAAGCTGCAGGAGAGGTGGACGGGGTTACAATATTTCCTGGCAGCCCTGTCTGAGAGTGCTGCCTGTGGGACTGGGACAGTATTAAAGGCTGGGCTTAGCCTGCATCTGCAGTGCCCAGCAAAGGCTTTATCAAATGAGCTTATCAGCAATGCTGCTTATTCCTCTCAGCCAGCAGCTGGAATGTGCTGTATTAACCACCCTCAACCCTTTGTGGCAGATGCCCCTTTAAAACCCATGAACTGAAAACAGTCTTTGCATCTCAGGAATGTATTTGGGTTTTTTAACAAACATACACTCACATTCATATCATCTATGTGGATTCGGTAACACCGATAAAGAAAAGGGAATGTGAAAAATTCCAGAGGGAAGAGGATGGGAAGCCTGCACTGTCAGAGAGTGAAACCCACCACACCCTGGGACTCTAGGCCAACCTCACTGCACTTTATGTTCACAGGTTGAGTCTGGCACTCAGGGTATCCTGCTTGGTCCCACAGCAAGCTGGCAGAGGAATTTTAAATACTGGATAAGACTCTCCACAGAAGACAGAGGAGTTTGGGCTGGTGTGGAAGAGTTTTTACAGCAACTTCTGTGAGCCAGAGAGAAGTTTGATAAGAGGATCCATGTTTGATAAGAAGATCCATGTTTACCCCTGAAAGAATTTTCTACCAAGGTCGTTGACATAGAAACCAAGAAAGAAAGAAGGATAAATAAGAGAAATCTGCAACTGCCTGTTCCAATGAGCACTTTGTTTGTCTCTTGTGACCAAAGAGTAAAGTGTACACTTATGAAATTTGTAAGAATATATAAAAAGCATGCAGGTTGTAATAAAACCAGGTTTGAAGCCTTCTAAAAATGGAGTGTTTCTTTGTATTGTCTCTGTCTCAACTATGACAGGCTGGGCCCTGCCTTTGCACTGAGCAGAAAGGAGGAGTCCAGGTTTGGAGATGTTTCTGTTTTCTTCTCCAGGTGCACAGGTGTAGCTCCCACAGGCCATGGCCAGTGCAAGCAGACAGAGGGGTGGGTGACACACACACACCAAGCCTGGTGTTTCACTCCCTGTCTCACGGTATGTGGCAAGGGCCATTCTCTATCTCCACCATCAAAATTTGGTAAATGATGTCATGGCTGTGGTGTGACATAGTGGTCCAAAGGCTCAGCCCCTGTCCCCAGCACTGACCAGTACATAGGACAGTGTGATCATGGCCAAACACTTCCCCATGATATCCTTCCTGCCTGCAATATTTTGTGCTTTAGAGACTTCCTGACCCAGAGTGAAAGTCCTTGTATTTAGTCATCCTCAATTCCTCAATGGCTTTCTTTTCCATGACCTTGTTTGTGAGTTTTCACCCCCCAGTAAAGTCAGAAATCCAAGTGCTTCATTATAAGCATTTTCTTTCCCATTTGCTGATTAATCATCCCGCCGCTGCGGTCATTACAGCGGCTCCTGGAGACCGAGCCATGGCAGGGCTCATTGGCCAGGCAGCAGCAGCACACAGCTCTCACTCACTTCGGGGTTTCCACGGGCTAACTGAGCAGAACCAGCTCTGGGCTGGCCCAAAGTCACAGCCCTGAGGAGGGCACGGGAGGGACCCAGCTCCGAGGCCACAGAGACCGCAGGGTGGGGGAGGACGTCATTGCAAGACAATGGGAATAGAGAATTGATGCTGGAGATGCAGATGGATTAAATAGTTAATCTGCATTATAAACAGCACAGGTGAGAGTCTGCTACTGAATCTCTTAATCCAGTTATTACCATTCAGTGCTGTCATTTCCTCCCGTTCTGATGCATCCTTCAGGTCTGGAAAAACAACAGTAGCATCAACGACAAATAAAAAGAGACACAAAAGAACTTTTTGCGTGTTTGTGTAGTTTGGGATTTCCCTCCTGTAAAAATGTACCAATTCATGTAAGGGAGAATATCTTCAGGAAGAACAGGGCTACGTCACCCTGTGTTGATGATAGTGAACATTCCTGAGTAACTCAGAGTGACAAGGTTGATACCTAAAAGCAAATCTGGGCTCCTGTCAGACCAGCAGGGCAAGACAGAGCAGATGTGACCTCATGAGAATTTATCAGATGCAGATACAGGGTGTTTGAGTGGTGGTGCTTTACCCCACATCCCACAGGGGCCAGAAAAGAGGGGACATTGTACATGAGGAAATACAAAGGGATGGTTGGATGGATGGAGGAAAAACTTTGAAAGGATGAGGGAAACAGGCCTGGACCTGCTCACAAGCAATTTGTGACTCAAAAGGAGGAGGCAAAACTCCAGGACTGTATATCCCCAGCTGCTGATGCCTCTGCCCATGCTGAGGCGGACACGGGAGGTGCCAGCAGTGCCAGGGCAGGTGGTGTCCCACGGCCGTGTCACAGGGGATTGCGGCGTTACCGTGATGGTGCCGTGGCCGTGGGACAGCTGACCCAAGTGTGACCTAGCACATCTGAAAGGCAGGAATGGGAGAGCCCAGTGCCTTCCCCAGGGCCGTGTGAAAATCAAATGAAGCCTCTCAGTGCAGGAGAGGGGTTGTTGGCTTGGGAATGTGAATCTATCTGACACAAAAAGCCCCGAGTCCCTGTTCTGTCTGAAGCTCACGGAGCTATAGGTACCTGTGCAGAAAGTGCTGCCCCTGATTTCCCATCCAAGTGCTTTATGTCTCAGTGACATGCCACTGAATATGCTAAGACCCTCATTTCAGAAGAGAGCAAAGCAAGGAGTGCTGATCTGGGAGATTCAGCCAGCTCTGGAGGTGTGTTTGGAAGCAGCAGAGATTGTCTTCTAGCCCAACACAGAGACAGGGACTTGAGGGCCAAGATGGAGCAGAGCAGATACATCCAATAAGACGTCGATTTCAGGAAAAAGGACTGGATTCAGCTGCTTTTTTGGGAACTACCTGGGATTTCAGCAGGCAGGTTGATTAAATGAGCTGGAACTTTCTCCAGTTGCATGGAATTATTTGACAAGCTGCCCCAAGAGTGCACAGGACAAAGAGGTGCAGGTGGCAGGGACAGCAGCCCTCTGATCCTCAGAGCACTGGAAGGGGCTCTCAGGTCTCCTTGGAGCCTACTCTTCTCCAGCTGAACACCCCCAGCTCTCCCAACCTGGTCCAGAGCAGAAGGGCTCCAGCCCTGGGAGCAGCTCCATGGCCTCCTCTGCCCCTACTCCTGCTGCTCCACGTCCTTCTTGAGCTGTGACCTGGATGCAGTCTGAAGATTTCCCTTAGTGCTTCCTCTGGAGGAAAAATTATGCAGAGGACAAAGCTGTGCTAAAGCAGTGTTGGTCCCGTTCCTTTATCACCTGATTGGAAAACTATGTTCTCTAAAAAAAAAAAAAAAAAAGAAACAACAAAAAAACCCTGACAAAATCAACAACAAACCATAAACCATAATTATTTGGAGGCATTTTCTCAGTACTGCATGGAATATTTGTGACTCAGCAGCAGTCACAACTTCTTATTTTACCTCCACTTAGCAGCTGATGTGGTTTTATGAGTCCTGCAGAGATTGCACTGTCCTCCTGGAGGGGCTAGGACCTTCTGCCTCCAGGATGAGTGTTGAAAGCCCAGCCTCCAGGAGAAATCTCTGGCTTCTCTCTGTCAGATTTGTGTGCAGGACTGGGAAGGGTGTTTTCCTCCTGAAGGCCAAGGGATGCTCTCTGGGTGTGACTTCTTGAGTGACTCTCTGAAACAGAAATTAGCAGAGGTGCAGAACAAAGAGAGGACAGAGTTGCTCCCAAAAGAGGAGCCCAACCCAGCCTGATTCCTTTGGAGAAAAGGAATGTTGATGGCTGCACCATCAGCCAAACCCTGATCCTGGCGTTGCTGCCTGGAGCTCGAAGGCTGAGTCACTGCAGCAGAGCTCAGGCAGCAGAACAATCCATCTCGTGCCTTTGCTGGCCCCGGCACAGGCAGACATCCCCAGCCCTGTCTGCAGGAGCTGCAGGCTCAGGAAGCACTGCCCTGGCCGCTGGCCCTGTGGCTGAAGCTGGAGGAAGGGATGCTCACCCTGTGCAGCACTCACCTCTCCCCTCCCGCTGCTGTGCAGGGCAAAGGAACCACTCAAACCATGAGAATCAAGCCCAGCACTCATCAGGCTTTTGCTAATCAGCTCAACATATGCAAATTGTGGAAAAAGTGGGATTGGAGAGACCCCTCCAGCACAGGATGGGAGTGAAGGGACAACACTGCCCCAGGCTCCTTTCAAGCCCCAGGGGACTCAATGACTCCAGTTTGAGCTGAAGATGCTAAAATGTCACAAGCTCTGGGGAGGGTCTGGTGACACTCCTGGCACTGAATGGATGGTGCTCAGAGGAAGAGACCAACCAGGGGCAATATGGGACTGCACCAATTCCTGCCTCACCAGTGTCTCTAGGAAGAAATTCTTCCTTGGGAGGGTGAGGAGGCCCTGGCAGAGGCTGCCCAGAGAAGCTGTGGCTGCCCCATCCCTGGAAGTGTCCAAGGCCAGGCTGGATGGGGCTTGGAGAAACCTGGGATAGTGGAAGGTGTCCCTGCCCATGGCAGGGGCTGGAATGGAAGGAGCTTTAAGATCCAACCCAACCCAACCCAACCCATTGTGGTTTTCCATGCTCCTGAGAAAGAAGTGGACGTGGGCAGCCCATGGCAAACACCACTAAAACCCCCAGCTAAGGTCCCCAGTGAGTTTCATCACATCAACATTCCTCCAACCAGAGCTGGATTAGCGTGTTTAAACTCTCCTTGCAAATCACTCCTAATCAGCAGCTTTTTTTTTTTTTTTTTTTTTTTTTTTTTTTTTTTTTGCAGAGCCCAGGCATGCAGGTTGCTCTGGAGGGCTGGATCTGCCTGTAGAAATATGCAGTCACCTGACTGGGGCCTCGTCATCTTCACAGGCTGTTTTGTAAACAGTCATTATAAATAATAAATCAACAGCATGCTAATGAAATGAGCTCTTTGCAGGATGCTTTAGAGAAGCCTCTAATTTAATATAGAAGAAACTCTAATCTGCTCTGCCAAGTTACAAAGAGGATTAAACTATCTTCCAATGATGGTGAAATATTCAGGCTCTGTATTAGCAGCACAGGAACTGAGGGAAGCATTCAGAGGCACAGAGGAGAGGTCAGTTCCCCAGTCCTGTTGCATTTGAAGAACTGTTGTACCACGGTGCCTGGAAAACCTATTAAATCACAGACCTCACATCCATGAAGATCAAACCCTGTTATCAGATTGGTGGGCACTGCCTTCACCCTTCAGTGAATTTAAATAAATCTTTCTAAGTCAATGCTGCCATGAGTTGGTCATGGCCAAGTGGTGTTTAAATCTGTAGGAAGGAATTTGTTGCTGCAGTGAGTTTCCTTGTGAAGGAAGGACCTGGGGACAGCAAGGACCCAAGAGACACTGAGGTCAGGATGGGAGGGACAGGGGACAAGCAAAATAAGTTGAATGAGTTTGCAGTAAAATTTTGGGCCTATTTAAGTGTGTACAGAACAGAGCACAGGTCTGAGAGCCTCGTCTTGCCTTTACTGTAGAGAGTCTGTCCTGAGAAGCAGGAGCTGGTTGAGATTACAACAAAGACCCAGAACACAAACACAACCCTACAGGGACAAAGCAAGTCCTCAGAAGAAGGGGAAATAGAAGGAATGAGTGAACATGGAAAGCTGGCTGGGAGAAGGTTGCATGAGAGGCTGTGGGGTTTTTCTCAGTGGGGCTCAGTGGCACATAGAATTGAGAGGATTTAGATGTTCTATGCTATTCCACTGGTTCTTATGTGGGGAACCACATTAAATAGCCTTTCTTTAAAAGCCATTCATGAATTGATGAAAATTCCTGCCAGCCCAGCACCCTCAGCACTTCCCTACAATACTCCAACCCATCCTGGAGCTGTGATCCTGACTGCTGAGCTGGGGAGCTGCCACAAAGGAAAGCCTGGGACGTGCAGGAGGGCTGGGGAGTGAGGAGTAGGTTGTTTCCAGCCTAAGAGGGCACAGGAGGATCTGCACAGCTGCCTCTGGGCATGAAGAACAAGAAATGTCCAGCTGTAGCACAGAAACACAGACCCTTCACCAGCTCCATTGCCCTCCTCTGGATTCACTCCAGCACCTCAGTGTTTTTCTTGAGGGCCAGATCAGCTGAATGCAGGGCATCTGCCAGCACTGCACCAACAATGGCAGTTTTAGTCAGTGATCAATTCCAAATTGTTCAGCAGACACCTTAGGGATGATGATGCTCCACAGGGGAACACAGGATGCAGTGCTGGAGACCTGACCCCGTGCACAGAAAAGGGAGCTGCAGGTGGATAGGGAGGAGCTGCTCAGCCCAAAGCATCCTGTGGATCGTGGATGTCCTTGGTACCCACCAGAGCACCTGAATAAAGCAAACAGAAACCAGCCCAGAACGCCTGGACAGCCCCAGAGCTGGTGCTGGATCAGAGCTCCCAAAGAGCCATCAGAGCTTCAGCTGCCAGCAGTGCCCTGGGGTCAGAGCAGGGCTGGAAGGAGCAGCCAGCACTCAATGCCTGATTATTTTCTCTCATTTCCTATGCAAGTCTCTCACCATCAAGTCATCCCACAGTGACCCACAGCTGCACTGATACACGATGCTGTGCGTGCACTGGCATCCTGCACCAAGGAGTGCAGCTGCTGGATTTTATACTCCAGCCTTCCTAGGTGCTGCACAAAACACAAAATACAGCCAGCCCCTGCCTCAACAGAGCATGCAGCCTTCTGCAGAGACACCAAAACATGCTTCACCTTCATGCAAGGTTTTAATAGATAGAGTACCTCTTGTCTATTTAATAAGAAACTGTCTCTGCATGGATTCAATCAAGTAAAACAGCTATCTGTGTGCCTGGGAGCTTAAAATGGCTCCAGGTTACACTTCATTCCCCTATTTAGAGTATTAAAAAGCAGGTTACTCCAGTGTAACAAAGACTTGCTGTGTCATATTTGCACAAAGGCCATATTCATACAACCATAGAAAGGTTTGGGTGGGAAGGGACCTTAAAGATCATCTTGTTCCACCCCCTGTCATAGGCAGGGACACTTTCCACTATCCCAGGTTTCTCTAAGCCCTGTCCAACCTGGCCTTGGGCACTTCCAGGGATGGAGCATTCACAACCTCCTGGGCAGCCTGTGCCAGAGCCTCACCACCCTCACAGGAAATTCTTTCCTCCTAATATTTATTCTAAACCCACTCTCTCCCAGTGGGAAGCCGTTTCTCCCTGTCCAGTCACTCCAGGCCCCTGTAAATGGTCTTTCCATGTTCCTTTCAGGCTCTCTTTGGGTACTAGAAGCCACAATTTGGTCACCCCAAAGCTTCTCTTCTCCAGGATGAACATTCCCAGCTCTCCCAGCCTTTCTCCCAGCAGAGCTGCTCCATCCCTCTGCTCATCCTGGAGCCTCCTCTGGGCTCTCCGCAGCAGCTCCAGCTCCTCCCTGTGCTGGGCTCCAGAGCTGGATACTGGCTTTTGTTTGTGCTGGGAATTCTTCTCGATAAAATCAGGCTGGGTTTGGCCATGGAAGCAGCACCCTGACCTGAAGGAGGATTAATGCACCTTGCACCACGTCCTGAAGATAATTTGCTTGAAATTAATGGAGAACAAAGCAGAGTGCCCTGATGAAGTCAGAGATCTGCCCAAGGTGACATTGCTACGGCCCTTGTCAGCCAGAATCTCTCATCCTGCACTGCAGGATGCCCTCTGGGAGACAGGGAATACCCACAGCAGGCAGGGCAGGAGGAGCCAGGAGGGATGGCCACAAGTCAGTGAGGAGACCTTGCAGCACAGGAACTCTCAAGGGCAGCCAGAGCCACCTGGCAGAGGTGGCAAAGCTCAGGTCCTGCAGAGGTGGCAAAGCTCACATCCTGCAGAGGTGGCAAAGCTCACATCCTGCAGAGGTGTCTGCTCTGCCCTGGGACCAGAGGCTCCCCGGGCACACGAGGTGGGAGCTGCCTGAGCTGTGCAGGGTGGCCAGGCCTGAAAGGAGCTGCTCACACCCTGCCAGCTCCCTGTGCCTCCTGACCACAGGCACAGCCACCAGGCAGCTCAGGGCACTCCTGGGGCAGCTGCAGCTCCGGAGCTCTGTGCCCACGGGTGGAAAGTGGTGGACCCACAGCTGGAAGTGGAGATTCCAGTCCCGTGGGAGGCTGAGCAGCAGCTTCCCCATGCTGGCCACAAGCCCCAGCAGGAGGCCAGTGTGCTGTGAGGCAGCAGCTCCCATGGCCCCATTTGCACAGGCTGTTCTCTGAAGAGCATCCTCAAAGCTGCCGCAGCCCCTGGGGCTCCCTTGGCTGGCTAACGCTGATGCATGAGTCACTGAAAATTACTTTTCAGTGCTCAAGCCCATGGGCTCGAGGGCAGGGAAGAGTTATGGTGACCCAGCCACCTAAAACCCTGTTCTGGAGCTGCTGTTCTGTGAATGACTGAATTAAGAGCCCTGAGCTTACAGTAGGAGCAAAAACTCAAACAGAACACTGCCTCTCAGGTTTATTCCCTTCTTCCCCCTCTGTTCCACACCTTTGCTGTCTCCAGCTCAAGCAGCAAAGTTGTTGTGCAACTTTGATATTTGCTGTAAAAATGAACCCCAGCAGCAGCAAGCTGGCTGTCCGTGCTGCCCCACTGCCCCTGTGTGCCTGGTACCTGTCCCAGGAGCACTTGGAAGGATGTTTGCAGCATCCAACTGTCTGCACGTTCAAAGAAAGGGAAGTTGTGATGCTAGCACTGCCATGACCTTCAGAGAAAGGGACTAATTATTCCCAAGCAGGCAGCTTAGTGCTGGGCAGCTGCTAATGAACATTGATAGGGAATGAAATGCATCCAGATGCAAATTGCAGCACTGCCTTAGGAGGTTTTTGAAGGAGATGATCCTGTGCTGGCTGCAGCTCCGTGGTTTTGCTGTGGATGGACCTTTTGAGATTTCTGTCCACCTCAATTCCCCTTTTTTTCCCTTTTCCCCACCTCCTCCCAAGCTGATCACGAAGCAATGACCATGGCCATTGCCAGGAGCAGAGCTGGGTGCTGCAGGCTCCAGTTTCACTTGCAGGATCCAGGTTTTGGTCTCCAGGGAGGCTCTGGCAGGGCAGGGGCTGAATCACTGTGGAATCTGAGGTATTGATGATCCCGAGATTGTAGAAAGTCTCTGTCTTTCTGCCCCGCTGCCAAAGCAGAAGCCATAATTGGTCTGTGCTGTTTCAAGGTTGTTTATTCTGTTTATCTCTAACATGTTCTGCTGCCCTGCCGCAGCTCTGTCCTGCAGGGCAGCGTGTGGGGCTCTGCCCTCAGTGGGATGGTACAAACATTAAATACCACAAACTACCTGTGCTGGATTTACAATAACGTGCCAATATCTGTCACCTACGTTGGACAGTGTGTGCCCAGCCTGAACCAACAGAAAAATGCCAACACCACAGTGAAACATGGAGGGCATGAAGAAGGAGAAAAAGGACAAGACACACCCAATTTCCTCCATCTTGTCCCCTCTGAACCCCTAATCTAGAAACCTAAAATTTTACTTTTGCACCTGTGCCACACTTAATTATTACTGATATCAAACACTCAGAGCTGGTAATTCATCCTGTAAGATTGACAACTCTTTTCCATGGACAGAGATCACAGACAGTGTCTCTGGGGGCTCTGTCCAGGGGGGTTCCTGACCCCTGCCAGGATCCCAGACCTGCCAGGGCAGCCAGAGGGAAGCCCTGGATTCCCACAGATCACCACCTGCAGCATCGGCAGCAGCACCTGCCTTTTGTTTTGGGATGTGAGGGGAGGGAGCTGCAGAGCAGAGCCAAGCAAACTGGCACACTGCTCCCAGGGAGGACACACCTGCCCACAGTGCCAGGCTGTCCTGGCTGGGTCACCTGCAGCCCTTGGCAATAGTGGCAGAAGTGCAGCAAAGCAGGGAAGGGCATAATTCTGGGGCTAGGTAATGCTAAGGGGGGCAGAAAGTCGGGACAGAGCAGCTGGAAGCAGCCTCTGAGCAGGTCAGGCATCAAAAGGAGCAGTTGCTGGTTCCCACACAGCCAAACGCAGCCCTGAAAGCCGTGTGTGCTTCGCAGGGAAAGCTGTGCTGAGGGCTGGGATGGCAATCACCCCTGGCAAGGCCCTTGCTAGGCATGGGAGGGGTGATAATGGCTTGTCTGTTGTCAGCATCCTGGAGGAGCCCGGGACGCCCTGGCAGGCTGTCAGCAGCACCAGCTCGGTGCCTGCTGCTTGCCTGCCCGGCCAATTCCACCTTGCACAAGAAAAAGCAAACACAAAGAGGAGGTTTCAAAAAATCCAAGCGCCCTGAAGACAGGAAGTGTCAAAATCCAGGCTGCCCGCTCAGCCTGGCTTTGGCAGAGCTCAGAATGCCAGCGGGAAAGGAACACATCTTACATTTTATGAGGGGAAACATGCCTTGCTCTGTGTGGAAGAAGTTCAGGCTGTAGAAGGCTGTTTGATGTTTTGCTTCCCCAGCATTTCCAGTGGGTGTGCTGGCCCTGCTCAGGGCGAGCTCCTAATGCTGCCATGGTGGTGGAAGTGTCTGTCCCTTCTGGGCTGGGCTCTGGGATGATCATTCTGATTTCTGGGCCCCTTGAGATAAAAATATCAGTATCAGTAGGTGTCCAGTGAAGATCTCAGCCTGCACTGCCCCTGCCTGGCAGCGTGGCTGGTTCCTGGTGCTGCAGTGAAGCTCATCCTCAGCATCAGCACTGACAGCTCTGCCCGGACCCCACCTTTGCCTCTGCTCTCCCAGAGGGGAGGGGTGCAGGGCACTGCAGACAGCCCTGCTTCAATCAGCCATTCCCGCAGAACTCTTCAGCCTGTCAGGAATGTGCAACTCCAGCAAGGGCCAAGCTCCCACCAGCCTCATTCCCTCTCATCTTGGGCGGACACAGCTGAGTGCAGAGGGCACCAGGATTTTGTCAGAGCTCATTTCAGGGGTTATTTACCTTTCCCAAAGCATCCTGCTTTCAGCTCGTATCATCCATGATCTCACAGCTTGTGCTCACTCGGGATTTTCCTGTGGGCAGTGGTGTGATGGGTGGCAGAGGGGCTCCCTCACACCTCGTTTCACCACTGCTCTGGGGTCTGAACCCCCCTGCTCCTCAGCCACTCCTGATCGGAGCTGTGCTCCAGAGCCTTTCCCATCACCATTCCCTTCCCTGGACATGATCCAGATCCAGCACCTCCATGTGTATCTTGTAGTGAGGGGCCCAGTACCGAACCCAGTACATGATTCCAGTGCATCCTGGAAAAAAACTTGATATTTTTAGGCATAAGTAAGATTATCAGGAATATTTCTGATCAAATATCCACAGAAAATAGCAAAGGACATCCATGAGGATATGCCTGGGCACACTGAGGAACACAGTTTGGTTAAGCAGGCTGGCAGGTAGGACTGGACACCCAGAACATCCATCAGGCAGGCTCAGCTCTGAGCTGTTGGACTCAGCTGCAAGGTTAGGGCATCCCAGTGGGATCTTCCCCTTACAGACAGGGAGCTGAAAAAGGACTTTGGGCAGTCATCTGCTCCATCCTCCAGCTCAAAGCAGGGCTAAATTAAAGAGTAAATCAGGCTGCTTGGAGCCTTATCTTTGTTATAGGTTGTAAATAAACTGGACAATTCCAAAGACAGCGCAGAGACAAGATATCTTCTTGTCAAGAGCATTAACTCAGTCTCAGTGTAGGGAGCAAGAGTTTCAAGTTTCTTGGTCATTTTTGTTTTTATGAGCTCTTGGTGACCAGTGAGAAAAATTGGTTGAATTGTACCTGGCAGAAGTAATTAAGAAATATTCAGTTTCATGGCAAAAGGCATCTTCTTGACAAAATGGGACTGCTGGCTCATGTGGTGATCATGGATGAAGATTCAGAAGGGAATCCCAAATCACAGGGTCAGGGGTGAAGACACCCCATAAACTGATGGAATGAGATCAGGAGGCTCCTTCAGCAGCACAGAAACGTGTCCACCCTCAGGAAGTTACCCCTGAAGTTACCAATAGCACCAGAGATGCCAAACCCAGTGAAGCTGAGCTTGACAGGCTCCACTGAGATGTTTGAGTGAAGTTTCCCCTGCTGCAGGAGACAGCTCAGCCCAAACAACTCGTGCAGCTGGAAAGGATAGTTACCAACAAAGTTGGAAGGATCAGCTCTTTATGAGACTTGGTGCTAGAATTCCCACATACCTTCTGGCTGGAAAACCAGGAAAAATGTCCCAATTTCAACAAAGCCAGGCTGTCTCCAGAACACTCTGTGTCCAGCAGAAATGTTCCTGTCACATCCCCTGGGCCTGGGCTCACTGCAAGCTCCACATCCGCAGCCAGCCTGACTTGGGTGAAGTGGTCTCAACGAAGATGAGTTTTTTTGTTGACTTGTGAAGAGGTGGCATCAACCCCCATTTCTGTTTCTTGATATATTTGCCTTATCATTTAACGGGCCACACGGCCCACTCTTAGGGATGGCAGGTGTAGATGTTAAAAATGCTGCTCATCAATGCATCTCCTTCATCAGCACACCTCAGAGATCCTGAAGAGATCCCATTTCAGTGGAGAGGTGGCTGCCTTGGCCCTTCACTCTGAGCACAGCCTCTCCCTAGGACGGGTTTACCAAGGAACAAAGACAACAACCATGGCAAACCTTTCCTGCTCGCAGGGCTGTGGCTCTGGAGCTGGGACACTTGTGTGTGACTGGGGGTGGCTGCACAGCTGCAGCACAAGCAAACTGTCCTGAGAGGAGGCAGTGGAGAAGACTGCAGTGATTGCATTGTGATACAGAAGTGTTAGAGCTAATCCATTGCCATCTGTCTTTATTTTGCTAACCCGTTCAGTTGGACGCCACAGAAGTGCATTCACAGCAGATGAGCTGGGAGAGCCGTGGCATGGCAGCTCTTGGATTACTGGCATGAAAAGAATCCTTTTGTTCATGAGCCAGGAAGATTAGTTGCTGCCACGTCTGTGTCTGGTTTGTAGGACAAGAAAGAGAAGATGCAGCTCTCTTGCTGCCTTGGCCACTGCTTTGTGGCATCCCAGCTCCAGCTCTTTTCTCACCTCCCTCTTGCTTTATCCTTCCTCTGCTCCTTCCTTCCTGCTCTCTCCTCATCTTGAGCTTTCTCTGTCTTTTCCATCTGCTTCTCTCCTCTCTTGGCATCTTCTCTGCTTCTGCTTGAGTGCACACAATATCCCTTCTCCTCTTCCCCGAGTTCAGGCGGGCAACAGAAAAGTTCAGAGCAGCACAAGCTCCTCTCCACCGAGGTGCTTTACCTGCAGCCCCTGCTGAGAGAAAAATTGGCTCACACCACCTGATCCCAGGCAATTTTGCTCACAGCGGGCGCTGGGGATGAAGCGCTTCAGCGGCTGCGTCGTTCACGACAGCGGGGATGGGATGGGATGGGATGGGATGGGATGGGATGGGATGGGATGGGATGGGATGGGATGGGATGGGATGGGATGGGACAGGAACTGGCAGCAGCAGGGCCAGCCCAGCCACAGCCACACTGGCCAGGCCCTGCTGAGGAGCAGAGCAGCGTGACCCATTTAGCAGCTCCCCGACGGCTTCAGGCACGGCGTGACCCGAGTTTGAGAACGCTTCTCTCAGCAGACACTAAAGCCCTGTGTGTGCTTTCATTCCAGCAGTGCCAGGCTGGAAGGAGATGCCCTTCAGATGCCCTCTCGCTGTACCTGCAGGCTCTCTGCAGAGCACAAAGGACATGCAGCCCTCTCTGGGCTGGGGTAGGGGCACAGCCCCAGCTCCGGGGCGGGAATGCAGGATTGTGCAGCAGCCTCCTGCTCAGGGCTGGAGGCTCCATGGGGGTGACCCTGCCTCCATCGTGCACAGCCAGGCTCTGCCAGCACCGGTCCCAGCAGGACCAGAGCTGCCTCCTGCTGATTTCTCCTCTGGGAGAGGATGAAGTGTGGAGGTGAGGCAGGGAACAGAGGTGGGAAGTGTTTCTATTCCTCCATCTCCCCCTCCCAGGTCTGGAGCTGGGCTGCCCTGCCCTGCCCTGGGCTCCAAGAGGAATGGCATCATGTGCAGGGCAGGCTGACCTTGGGGCTGCATTCCCAGGGAGATGCTGGTGAATAGGACCCTCCCCCACACACTGCTGGAGAAATGCAGCCTCAGACAAGCCAGGATGGCTGGGGACACTCACAGCCTGCTCAGTGGTGTGCAAGGGCCCCAGATACACTTTGTAATATCCTTAACTCTGCCCTGTACACTGCAGTTACCAGATCTGTGCCACAGCCACCGTTCCCAAATACATCCCACTGCTGCAAATGCAGGGGTAAAGAAAGGTGTTTGCTTGCTTTAGGTGTTGCCAGTTCCTCCCTAACAGAGGTGAAAACTCACTCAAGTAAAAAAATTCCCTAGAAATAGGTGTCCAACAGTGCCTGAAGCGGGTGCAGTGGATGAGAGTGATGGTGTGCCTCCAGAAGCCAAGCTGCTCCCTGTCCCCTCAGAGACTCAGTCCTCCTCCAGCATCCTTCACAGCTACCTCTGACTTTCAATCCACATTCGTGAAAAAACTTCATAATCTCCCCGACTAGGGAAGGTTTTGGGTCATATACAGATGGATGGAAGGAAATTAATTTTCTGCTTGGGCACTGAATCGTCTTAGGAGAAGACCTTCATCTCACACTGCAGCTTGCTGGACCATGCCAGCCTGTTGAATTTCCTTGTGTGACACCATGGGGGGCTGTTTGGGCCCTTTGCAATCAAATAAGAGTCAGAGATAGATAAAAGACGAGAAATGAGAATTCCTGCCCCCTTGCAGGGTGAACCCCTGCTTCTCCCATTGACAAAAACACAGCCAGGATTTGACCCCCATGGTTTTCAGAGCTGCTCAGTAATTTGGGGGTGCCCAATACCTCCAAACCTCTGCACATTCACCAACATGGGGGCCTCCATCAACATCAAGAGTTCTCCAGGATCTCATGGTGGTCAAGTGGTTTAGGGTGTTACCAGCCAGGTACCTGCAGTCATCAAGGGTTTGGAGACTGAAGCTCCACGAGGCCTCCACTGTTGCTTTGTGTTACCTCCTGAGAGCCAAAAGGGAATCTCATGCCCTTGCACATCCCATCCCTGCACTGGCTCAACAGCTGGACACTCATGGTGCTCAGGATCCTCTGCAGCCAGGCCAGACCATGGCATCTGCAGCGTTCAACCTCAAAACATCCTTATGCATGGATCTTTGTCCATGGTGGTCATTCCCACCTTGCTCCCTTTGGCTCGGAAGCAGCGTGGCTGCAGCATTTGGCTCTGATCCTCCTCACTCCTCTGTTCCTCCCAGGGGTGGAGCCCCCCTGTGCAATCAGGGATCACCTGGGGCCTGAGGGATGGTCCAGAGCCAGGTGGGCGAGGAGCTGGGGCGAGGGGCAGGGCTGGCAGGGGTGCCCATTCTGGAACAGCAGGGCAGGGTGCCTGGAGCTGGGCTCCCCTGTGCCCAGGGAGGCGGGACGTGCCGGATCATCGCTCCCCACGCTGGCTGGGGCTGGTGGGAGCCCTGCCAGCACCCCTCCATCAGATGGGAGCTGAAGGGCTGCCTGGCTCTCCGTGACTCAGCAATAATGCTTTGGGTAGTTAACATTTCATTATCATTTTTAAAGGCTAAGTGGCTTTTACCACCTGAGAAGTATATTAATGGCCCCAGTAAAACACTCCCCTGAGTGCCCTAATGCTTCTGTTATATCGATTCATTTCCCCCCTCCCCCCTTTCCTTCTTTCTTTTTTAAAACATTTTTTCTCTCTCCCTGCATGTATTCCCCCATTATGAAAAATACACACTCATTTATACGGTGCAGACAGGGGGAATAATGCCGTTCTCCACCTAATAACACTGCTGAATCCTCCCTTCCTTACTTGCTTATTACTCCCCACAGCACAGAGACAAGAGGCAGATGGTGACAAATTCCTTCCCTGCCCCCACAGATGATCAGCTTATTCCCTAGATTCCCTGGGTTATTCCCAAGGGGATTTCTTGGGGTTTGGAGGTGGTTCCTCAGCCTCTGGAAGCCTCTCCCTTGGCTTGTGTTGTTTCCTGCATCTTGTCTCCTCACTTCAAGAAAGGCATTGGGATGATGGAGCGTGTCCATGGGAGGGAACAGAGCTGAGGGAGCTGGGAAGGGGCTCAGCCTGGAGAAAAGGAGGCTCAGGGGGGACCTTGTGGCTCTGCACAGCTCCTGACAGGAGGGGACGGCCGGGGGGTCGGGCTGTGCTCCAGGGAACAGGGACATGAGGAGGAAAAGGCCTCGAGCTGCACCAGGGGGGGTTCAGGTGGGACATCAGGAAGAATTTCCTCACTGGAAGGGTAGTGGTCAAGCTGTCCAGAAAGCTGCTGGAGTCACCAGCTGGAAGTATTCAAGAAATTACTTCCAAGAAGAAGGCCTTGGAAGAGATCTCCAAGATCACTAAGTCCAACCTTTGACCGACCAGCACCCTCTCAAGCAGCCCAGAGCACGGAGTGCCACCTCCAGTCATTCCTTGAACACCACCAGGGATGGACACCTCCACTCTCCTGGTCAGCCTCTTCCAGTGAAGAAATTCTTCCCGATGTCCAACCTGAACCTCCCCTGGAGAACCTTGAGGCTGTGTCCTCTTGAAGAAGATCTTCCCCACCACAAATGCAGACCCCCAAATTCCTGGATGCCACCTGCTGTACAGGCCAGGCAGGAGCCTCCCAGTCCAGATTTGGTTGCTGCTGATGCTGGGTCCCACAGTGAAGGACCTGCTATGTCAGCAGTGACCCACTGGTACCAAGTGAGCTCCTCTGAGTGGCCAAGAAGGCCAAGGGCACCTGGCCTGTAGCAGCAATAGTGTGTCCAGCAGGACCAGGGCAGTGATTGTCCCCCTGTGCTGGGCACTGCTGAGGCCTTTTCCAACCTAAATACTTCTATGATCCATGGAATAACTTCCAAAAAGTGATTCTCCTCTCCCCTCTCATTATTTCTGAGAAATGAAATGCCAGTTTCAAAAGACAGGAAAGCAGGGAGCATCCCTGCCAGTGACAGGCCGCAGGCACTGACCAAGTTCTGCTGGTCACAGCTCTGCAGTGCTCCAGATCCCCACAGGACTCCTGTGCAAAGTCTCCTGTGCTGCTGTGAGCTCTGGGTTCTCAGCTCAAGGCACTCGAACCCACTGATGTGCCTCCTCCCACCGCTGATGTTGACCAGGAGCTGCAGGAGGAAGATGAAGCACCCTTTGGTCAAAGCTGAGGCAATTTAGCACCAAGGCTCAGCGTGTAACAGAACACACCAGTGCTGCCATTATATCGAGTCACAAAATGTAATTTTTCACAGTGTGGATGCACCTTGGGATGTTTTAAACACTTCTTTTCTGACTGGGGTAGCAGCCAACAAAACAAGGCAGATTGCAGAGTGACTTACCCCAAAGTGCCACCCCAGCTCAGCTGGGGAAAGGGCATCTTTGGGCTTTCTTCTTCCTTGCAAGTTTCTTGCAATTTTTCTGTTCTCAAAGTTTTACCTAAAGATTGGCAGTCAGTTCCTTCCACATGAAGTTACCTGCTTGGCCACGAAGCACCAAGGCCCCACTGCCCACCCACAGAGGCTCCAGTCCTCAGATCCTCAGCTCTTCCCCATCTCTAAATCTGGGGAAACATACTCCTCCCAGAATTTATTTCTCAGCAGGCAAAGCCTCTAGTCTCTGTTGCTTTTCTAAATGACCTTTCCCTATCTTGTCATGATTCCCTATCTAAACTATACGGGACAGGCGACTTCTTCTCATTGTCTCTACCATTTGTTGATGTGAAATGGATTTCTTATCTCTGATGAAATACACCTCCCCTTTTCTCATCTTTTTTTTTTTTTTTTTTTTTTTTTTTGCTATTCTCCAGTCAGTATTTTAGGTGAGCTAGAGAAATTAATTTGAGCAGTTTCTTGTCTCAGTCCTTTTCTCCTCCAGGAGCTCAAAGACAGCTTCCTGCCCTGCCCAGCCCTCAGGGAGGGCATCCTGAAGAGCCAGTGACCCTTGCTCCAGCCCAGTGGGACTCAGCCCTCCCCTCCTCTCCTCCACACCTCGACATCCTTTGCTTATATATCCTGACCTCAGGCTCTCTGCATGCCAGGCAGGGGTGTGCTGCCCTGAGACTCTCCAAGCTCTGCAGGGAGAAGCAGGGACAGTTTTGGGGGAAGAGGCAGAGCAGCAGCAAGGAGAGAGGCAGCGACTCCATCCCCTGGCGGTCTGAGCGGCTCCCTGGCACTGCCAGGCCTCCTGGGCACCCCGGAGCTTTGGGGAGCCAGCCCCGCACACACCAGCACTGCCACAAGCCCTAAGGGCTCTCCATGCCCAAGAGCTGGGCTGAACCTCGGGCAGCTCCCCGTGCTCTCCATGGCAGTGGTTCCCTGACTGCTCTCCGGCCTCTCTCCACCCTGCCCGCTCCGTGCTGGCACCCCAAAGCTTTACCCCCTCTCTTCCCTCTGTGTGCCCCTTTCACACCCAGCTCCTGCTCCTGCCATCCCCTCGGGCTCACTGGCACGCTGCTGCAGTGCAGGGGACACGGCTGCTGGGTGGATCTGCGAGATACGGTGAGATGAGGGAGCTGGCTGAACTGATGCCCAAGTCTGCAGACTGTCACATTCAGAGCTGCTCTCCTGCAAGTGAGAAAATTTGGTCCCGATAGTAACACTTGGATCGCTGCTTTGCACAGATGTAACTCCTTTCTCCAGCTTCTGTTTTAATACACTCCTTCCTGCCTATTCCTGGAGATGAAATTCGGTGCCGGATGGAGGGAGCAGCCCAAGACACTCAGCTTGACTCTGCAGCCAAGGGGCTTCCCATTGTTCTCCCAAAAAGCTGGCCAGATCTGGAGATCTTCCACCCCAGGGGGCTCGCAGCACATCCCACACAAAAAAAACCACCCAGCCCTCAACCTCCATCCCTTGCATTTCCTGGGAGTGGGAGATTTGGGGACTGAGAGCTCCACACCACGCCCTTGTTTTCTTCCAGCTGTACCAGGCCGTGCTACCTGTGCCAGGTGTGCTGGAGGGAGGGGGCTGAGGCCCTTCAAAGCTCCTCGTTGCTGCAGCCATGTGCTGTCCTGACAGCCCCGGCTGGAGCAGGATGGGTGGGACCGGATGTGCTGCAGCTGCAGCAGGAGCTGCCTGGCTTTGGGGCTTTCCGACTCACAGCCCTAATGCAACATTAATGGGCTCTGCTGGCGCTGAATATTTATAAACCCAGGAGCAAGTTTCTGCCCATCCACCGAGAAGCAGGGCAGAGAGCAGCACACGGCCTCTGGCTCAACGCCCTGGCCTGGCCAGGACCCTGCCCACGCTCCGGGCAGTGGGACCTGCCCCGTCCACCAGGAAGATGAGAACAGGGAGGATCCAGAGTTCAGCTGTCTGCAACACCTCTCCCTCCTCTTTCAGTCTTACATCTCTGCCTAAATTTGTGGAAAAGCACACCAGCTCCACAAGCCTACCTCCCTCCCCTCTTCTGTCATCCCTCCCAACACCCCTGTGCTGCTGCAGCCCTTCCCAAAGCCTGACTCTCCCAGCCAGAGTCCCTTGTCCCCATCCTCTGCTCCCCTCAGCATCCCTCCTCTCCCCATTTCCCTGACCAGCCACCTCCCTTCCCAAACCTTCCTCTCCTCAGCTCTCCTCCTCTCAATTTTGAGGATTTCCCAGGATTCCTTCCCACCTTTCTGCACATCCCACATCGTCCTGGGGATGCCACCGGGACCTGGTGGCTGCAGGGTCCTTCCCTCTCCTGCCTGTGGCAGCCGAGCCACACAAACCACTGGTGCAGGTGGGTGGCACTGCCACACCAGAGGATGTCCCCAGCAGGGCAGGAAGGAAACCCTGAGGAGAGCCTGTCCCAGCCCCCTGCGGCTCCGTTCCACACTGCTGCACACGCCAGCCCGCAGCAACTGCTCCAGATAAGCCTTTTTCAGAAGGAAAAGCACATGGAAAAAATGTATTTTTTTCCCCTTTTTAACCAGTTTCAAAGGGATCCTCTGCTTTTTTTGTTTGTCTTTTGGAATCTTTTGTGTGGAGGCAGAATGAGAAATCGCTCTGCTATGGCTATCTGGCCAGCCCGAGGGAGATGCCAGCCTGCAGGGGACATCACTCTTGGAGTGCAGGAACCTTCCCTCCCACCCAGCCTCCTTGGACCACTCTTCCCAGTGCAGGGCAGGTGGAAAGGCCTCCTCGGGGGTGGAGGGAGAGCCCAGGAAGGCTCTCACCCACCTGGGGTGGTGTTGTGGTGAGCAGCACGGCTGGGCTCTGCACCGGGCACTGCAGCTGGGGGGGGTCGGGGGGTCCTGGGGGCCAGGGGCATCCCCCGTCCCCATCCCCACCGCCCGGGGAGTGCCCAGTGGCCCAGGCACCTTCACCTCTCCTGCTTGAGCCCTCAGCTGCAGCAATAAAAGCACCTCCCCTTCCCAGCTCTACATTAAAAGAGCCGGACCTAAAATTAATTTAGCCCTGCTCTTTGTTGTGGACAATACAGAGGGGATATTGTGTGTGGGGAGAGAAAGACTTTTTGTTTGGGTGAGGAGACAGCGGCGGTCTGTTCTTGCGGACATCTGAAAACAAGGCTGGGAAGAGCGGCCCTTTAAGTTCGGCTGAAGCAAAAACACACAGCCCCATCTCACAATTAAACACAGTATCAAACCGAGAAAGGATCAATTGAGCCTAAAACAGAAAGCTCCCCATGTGACAGATTCCAGAAAGTACGTGATACACCATGCCCAGGGCTAGTACATGCCTGCTGTGTTTCCCAGTACATGATTAATTTGACTCAGGGCAGGAGGCTGCAGGCAAGGGATCTGCAGCACACACTGAAAACTTTTAACACTTTGAAGACTGGAGGCGCGCCTGAGCGCCGGAGACAAAGGCAGAGGCGGCAGCGGTGGGAGCGCGGCTGGACGGACCCACGGACAGCCGGGGCTCAGTCCCAGCCCTCGGCCAGCACGGGCTGTGCTTCCCGCTGGAGGCCAGCACCGGCATCCCCAGCCAGCATCCCCACCAGCATCCCCACCAGCATCCCCACCCAGCATCCCCACCAGCATCCCCACCAGCATCCCCACCAGCATCCCCACCCAGCATCCCCACCCAGCATCCCGCCTCCATCCCCGGCCGCGCTCCCAGGGAGGATTTGGGGTGGGGGTCCACAGGGCAGTCCCTGAGCTGCAGTCTCATCCCTTGGCTGTGTGACAGGGATCGCCGGGGGAGGTTTGTTTGCCTTTCCCGGTCTCACAGGTGACCTTGGAGATGCGCAGATTAGAAGCAATTAATGTATTAGTCGCTTAATTGCTGGAGAGTGCGCTGAAGCCAGCGGGCACTTTCCCCGGGAGGCAAGGGGTGGCGCTGCGACACCAGCAGAGCAGCCTGGCCTGGTGGGGTGCGGGCTGGGGACCCTGGGGTGACAACCCCAAAGCTGGCTGGCCACGGGGGAACACGCTTTTCTACGGGCAGGGTCTTGGCCAAGGCGTGCAGGCTGCGGGTACAAGGGTGGCATCCCAGTGTTGGATGCCCTCTGTTCCCACCGCCCAGCTGTTGGGGACACAGCCCTTCCAATGTCACCCTGGCTGAGGGGTCCAGGCTGGGGACACGGCGGTGGCACCCCCAGAGCTGGGCCCCTTGTCCACCCCTGCCCACCCATGGGGGATGCAGCACCCCTCAGGCAGAGCTCACTGCCCTAGGCAGGGTCTGTGCCACCAGCCCTGCACTCCTCGCTGTGCAGGTGGTCCCTGCTGCCAGCCCCAGGCTGCCATCCTGGGGTCAATGTGGGGCCCACAGGATGGCAGCCGTGGGACTGGGGTGGCTGGTGTGCAGCAGCAGGGCTGGCATCACTGGGCTCAGACTGTGCAAGCCACCCCTGGAAGCAAACAGAGCCCAGGGTGTGCCAGCGCTCTCCAGGGACACAGGATCTCACAGCTCTGCTTCTTGTTGCCAGCATCTTTTCCCAGGCCTGGGAATGGTTTTAGCTTGGGAGTGACATCCCCAGCCTCAGCCCCAGGTCTGGACCCTGCCCAGTGCCACAGAGGTGCTGCAGCCCATCACGGGGAGCCCTGAGATCACTCGTCCCTGGGGGAACACACCTCACCCAGGGCTGCTCTGTGCCCTGCTACACTTAAACCAGCACGATTTATCCAAAAATATCTTCGTCAACAGGGCAATCCAGGCTGTCTGGTGAAGGAAGCAGACCCACAGGCTGCCAGGGGCTGAGCCACACAGAGGTTTGCACCATCCCCTTTTCAAGCAGCTCTCTCATGTTAAAGCTGAGCCGTCCGTGTGCGGGCCGGGCCGGGGAGCAGCAGGGTCAGCCCATCCTCGGGCTCTGACCCCCCCAGAAAGTGCAGACACTCCTGCCTGCCTCACAGAGGGGCTCCGTTCATTATCCGCTGCAAAGTGCTCCGAGAGCCGCGGATCAAAGGTGCCGTCACAGCGTCCAGCCTGATTATTATTGATTATCCGTTCCCAGCCAGGTCCCAAACGAAGGCAGCGAGCCCTGAACGCAGCGGAGCCGAGGGAGGGCCCAGCAATCGACTGGCGATTTTTACTGCGGATGACCCGAGCCAGGGAGCAATTTCTGTTCATCCATCAAGGAAGATCCAGGCGTGAGCAAACAGTCAGGTCATGGGCATTCATTTTATTATTAAATCCTAAAGGGGCCGCGGCTCGTGCAGCTGGATGTAAGTGATCTTCGTGTTAAAAAGACGAGCTTTGAATTTAATTTTGCAGCCCGGCTGATAGACCTGGGGATGACTCAGCCAGAAGAACCAGCTAGGCCTTCTCCTTGCTGAGGAACAACACAGCCAGGAGGAGTCAGGGGCCAGCTCCCAGCACAGCACAGCCCCCAGGTCCCTCCTGGAGCTCCTGTTGTCCCTGCTTTGCTCTCCTGCCCTCCTGCACCGTGTGCCAGCGTGGCTGAGCTCACATCGAGGGTTGTGCCTGTGCTGGGGACAGCTCTGAGCTGTGCTACCCCAACACAGGCACAGGTGGAGTGAAGTGTAACAGTGCTCTGGTGGTGTGAGCCACCCCTGGAGCAGGGGCACCACGGGGGGTGGATTCACCCTGCACGGCTGTACACACACATATCACCCATGGCAGAGGTGTGCTGCATTCCCTGCATGGCTGTACACACACCCTGCACGGCTGTACACAGACATCACCCATAGCAGAGGTGTGCTGCACCCCCTGCATGTACACACACCATGCATGGCTGTACACACACTGTGCATAGCTGTGTCACACACCCTGCACGGCTGTACACACATCCTGCACAGCTGTGGCACACTCACTGACAGCTGTGCACACACATCACTCACTGCAGAGGTGTTCCACCCTCATTGCACACCTGTACCATGCACCCTGCCCAGCTCTGTCACACTCACTGTGCAGCTGTACTGCACCAACTGCACAGCTGCACCACATTTACTGCATGGCTCAGTCACACTCACTGCACAGCTGCACCACACTCCCTGCATGGCTCAGTCACACTCCCTGCACACCCCCACGCTGCTTTCTGCCCCAGCCCATGCATGGCTGTGCCCAGCTCCTGCAGGACCAGCAGGGCCGGGGTTGGCACTGGGGTGCTGAGGACAGGCAGGATGCCCGTGGAAGCCAGCTGTGAGGGAATCTTCCCGCAGGGGATGCAAATGCTGCTGCAAACCCCAGGACTGTGGGTGTGGGAGCTGAGTGCTCTGCCCATGTCCCCTGGGCTGGCACCAAGCAGGCTCGGGGGTCCCCTAATCCCTGGCGCCCATCCTCATCCTCCGCCTGCCCCCACAAGACTGGCTCCACTTTCCCCAGCAGGAGCCCAAGGAAAAAAAAAGGAAGAGAGAGAGGGAGGGAGGGAAAGAGAAGCTAAAAATCTGTCTTCTTTAATTAATGAGGCAAGCCAGCCTGGAGAGCACGTTTGGGATCGCAGGCCCCCAGCCAGGGGCGAGCCGGCAGCCAGGGCCAGTGACATGGAGGAAGGGAGATGGGGGGAGCGTGGGGGGACACAGGCACGGCTTTTTATACTCTCCTGTTAACTGATCCACGGAGCTTTCCTGGCATCGGTTTCAAAGGTATCCCTTCACTAATCCGCCGGGCTGTTCCAGGATGGCGGTTTTGACCAGCAGGAAGGGGGAAGGGAGGGAGGAGAAACGGTCACAGGCAGACTGCACCTTTTCACAGCCCGCAGGAAAGAAAAGCAGGGGGGAAAAAAGGAGCAGAGTGTGGTGTGGGGCCGGGGAGGGGGATGCTGGTGCTCGGGAGCTGCACACGCAGCGTCAGGGCCAGCTCTGGGGACAGCTTGCTGCAGCATCCGGGGAGGGAACCAAATGGCACCTTCCAAATATAGCTCCTGCCAGGCATCATCTGCCCACCGGGCACCGTGGGGATCCCCAGCAGCCTCCCCCAGCAGGCTGACCCCCTCCCCAGTCACCTTTGGGTGAGTACCATAGGGCACCCACCCAAATTCCCCGCAGGGCACACCTCCCACCCCAAGGGAAGGCAAGCTGGCAGCTGTGCCATGCATAGATACGCTGGGGCGGGGCAGGAGGGAGTGGCCCGGTGGCATTTGTCCCTTGGGGAGGGCTGTGTGGGTGCCACTTGGCCATGTGAGCTGGGGGGATGGAGCAGATGCAGCAGTTTTCACATAGAAGCAACATCTTAGGAATGATTACTGGGGAGCCAGACACTGCCCACCATTGCCAGGGTCTCTTTAGTTATAGTTCTTGCAGCTCTGTTGTCATTCTAACTTAAAAATGCAGCCCCAGAGAGAGCCTGGGTGGGTGCCCAGCCTGCTGTGGGGACTCTGTAGCAGGTCCAGTGTGCCCCAGCAGCTCCCCAGCATCCTGGCATGATTTGCTCCTTCAGCCCCATGAGCTACTACCCTTCTGCTCCAGCATCCCCTGGTGGCAGGGCAGCCTCTGCCCGTCATGCTGGAGTGAGCTGGCTCTGTTGTGGCCATCAGCAGTGGACACAGCACCCCTGGCCTGCAGGGTGGACGCTGTCAGACACCAGCACTGCCATGGGACAGGGAGGAGATTGCAAGATTGGCAAGGAACCCTTTTGCAGGGCACCACTGCAGGCAGCAAAGGTGTTTGGTCATTAATGCCATCTTTCAAATTGTAGTGCAGAGCTGGGCACAGAGTCACCACCAGGGAAAATCTGCCGGTGCTGGCCCAGGGGGTCGGTGCAAGAAGAATTTGCTTATGAGCTTTTTCTCTAGGTGGTTAAAAAGCTCAGTCTGTGTGACACAGAGAACTGCGCTAAGACAGATCCCGTGCCACAGCTCTGATTTCCCTGTCAGGCCAAGGCCACTTTGCTAAAGCTCATGTCCTGACTTGTAAGATTTGGGCAAAGCCAGGTAAAAGCCTCAGTCTCCCTGTGACTCTGAAGTAGCTGTGCTAGCTCAAAAACCAGATGTGTTCTGCTCTTTAGCACAGCTATCTAAACTAGCCTCAAAATGGCTACAAAACTCCTCTTCAATACAGGGAAAACGTCAATCCTCCACCCCATGATATTTTTACAGCTTCTTGCTGCCCAGCAAACTCTCTTGAGTTCCAACAGTGTCAATTTTGCATCATTTTTGAAAGGTCCCTTTTTGAGTGAAGGACCAAGTTTTTTATGTGAAGAAAATAAACCAAACCAAGTCTTCCTGCCGAGCCTAAATGGCACGGTGCCATTTGGTGTTGAGGACTGCTCTGGGCTTTTTTGGTCCCTTCAGACCCAGCCCACCACATGGACATTGCTCCTTGAGAGGTGCTGGGAGGTTGGTGTAGCTCACACACAGTCCAGTCTCCCAGGATGGAGTTTACTCACCCATCCTTATATCTGTTGGAAGGGGGGAAGGGTTACCCCCACATCCATCCTTGCTCAAGGAGAGAGGAAAATCCTCTTTCCTGCTGATCTCAGCCTGTGGTGAGTTCTGAGGTACCGAGGGAAGCTGTGCACACTCCTGTGCAGAAAGTGCACGCAGGAGGGTGGTGGGAAGGCAGCTGGAAGGGGCTGATCACCCGATCCAATTTCACACCAGAACGTTTAACACACCAGTCCCATGTCCTGCAGACCTCCAGACAGAGAGGTTGGGATGGCAGCTGCCTTGTCCTGCAGACCTCCAGACACAGAGGTTGGGATGGCTCCTGCCTCGGAGTGGGAATGCCATGGCAGTAGCCACGTATGTACCCAGCATCGGGACATTACACATTGCATTCCTCCCTGACCTTTGTCCATGGGCTCATTAAAATAATTGATCCTAGCCATGACAGTCATACAAGGACCCTGTGCTTGTCACAATCCCCGATCCCTGGGTGGCTCCTTCCTTCCCACCGCCCTGGCCAGGCCCGAGTCTCTTTTTGCCAGACCTTCCCTTGCCCTGTGCTCCTCCGGGGCCGTGGCAGAGCCGTGCCCAGGGTGCCCCAGGATGGGCAGTGGCTGGGCTGGGCTGGCTCGGGGGGGCTGGGGAAGGTGTCTCGCTGCTGATCCAGCCGCTTGTTTTGCCGGCTTTACTCCCGAGCGTTAATTATTCCAGCCCCAGGTGGCATTGTCCCTCACTATTACACGGCTGACCTGTATCTAATCCGTCATCATCTGAAACCCTCTGGCCCGTCCTGGCATCCCTGTTTGCCCCGAATCCCCCATATCTCCGCGTGCTTTATTCCTCCTGCAGAAACCAAGTTACAGTTTCGGGGGAGAATCAAAGAAAAGCTCTTTAATTTCCATCCAGCAGAATCTGGAGCCCCCCGGGGCGGCTGAATGCCGGTCGGGCGGGGGCTCGGAGCCCGCGGGCGGTGGCGGAGGGTCCCTGTCACGCTGCGAGCGGAGATGTCTCTGGGCTCAGCCTGCCTTTGGGCTGCTCCCCACTGCGAGAGCCGCACAAAGGAGCCCTCCCCGCTGCTGTCCAGGCCAGCAGCATCTCCAGCGCATGACTTGTAACCCGCCGAGCTGCTCCTTCACACGCCGTGAATGATAACAGGGAGCTGCAGCCCATTGTCTGCGGCCCTTGCGCCGGTTTGTCAAGTTTGCGGTTGCATTTTAATCCTGACGCCTTTTCAAAGCCCAGCTGCGCATTGTGTGGGCGCAGGAATTCTTGACTTGCAAATCCCCCAGCATTAAATTCAACCTTCTGGGGCTATGGGGATGGGTCCGCAGGGTGAATGGGGGGCGGGGGGAGGCTCCTTGCCCCCTGCCATGAATAACAAGCAGATGAGAAGCAGCGGAGGACAGCGCTGGGGCTGGGGGAGCCGAGGTGACAGCAGTGGGGACTCTCAGCGGTGGGATTTGTACCCAGGCACTGGCAGCTCCCCTCAGCCCCTCCTGCTGTTACAGCCCGTGTGTGATCTGCGGCAAAGAGGGCTCAGCGTCCCCTTGTCACAGCGCGGTGGGAACCAGAGAAGCACGGAATGGGTTGGGTGGGAAGGGACCTTAAAGCTCATGCTAGTCCAGCGCAGGGACACCTTCCCCTATCCCAGGTTGCTCCAAGCCTCATCCAACCTGCCTTCAGCACTTCCAGGGATGGGGCAACCACAGCTCCTCTGGGCAATCTGTGCTAGAGCATCACCAGCCTCACAGGGGGAAATTTCTTCCCAAGATCTCATCTAACCCTGCCCTCTGTCCGTTTACAGCCATCACCCCAAGGATGGGGAAGGGACAGCAAAATCCTCCTGGTGCTGCAGTGCCAGCCATGGGTCATGCAGGCAGATTCAGCCTTTTCCTGCCTGTCTGGGTCTGCTCCAGGGATTGGGAAGCCTTCCTGCAGCTTGGAGGTGTGGAGGTTGGCCAGACCCAGCTGAAGCAGACACAGAGTAGGGGTCTGCCCACACAGGTGGTGTTCCAGCTGTGATGACCCAGGCAGTTCTGCCCAGTCCTGTGGTTAATGCCAGCCACCCTCTTGCTCTGCCTGGAGAACAATAGGCATCCTGTGTGCAAGAGAAGGCCCTGCTGCCCCGCTCCCCTACGGGCTGGCTGAACCATCCTCCGACCAGCCAGGCAAGTTTTCAATGCAGCAGAGTTGGGTTTTTCATTTAAAAAAAAATATACACACACACACACACAACAAAAAACCACACATTTGTCAAAGCTGAAATGTTTCAGGGAGCTGTATCATTCAGGCAGACTTTTGCCAAAAGCTGGGCAGACTTTTGGTGGCAGCCAGCCCGATTTCCTAAGCCTTTGCCTCCAGACCCAGGTTCCCAGGACACTCCAGGCTGCCAGGGCTGGGCGGGAGGCACGGGCAGTGGAACAGCCTCTCCCTGCTCTGGTGGGAGGACATCGACTCCAGGCACGGCTTTGCACAGGACCCCGCGCTGCAGGAATCCCACGCCTCACCCCACGGCTCTTGTCTCTTCCCTGACGTCTCTTGTCTGCTGGAAGCGGCCCCAGCAGCCCTCTGGAGCTGGGGCAGCGCGGGAAGTGTCAACTGACAGCTCTGCTTTGTTTCAGGGGGAAAAAAAGAGTAACACAATCCCTTCTCATCTTCTCTGGTGGCCTCACTTAACTTCTCAGTGCCTCCCTTTGCCAGGTTCTGGCATTGGAAAGCCCTGTCAAAGACTGGGAGATCCTGGAACTTGGGGGAGGAAGGTAAGAATTAAAACAGGAGGAGCAACTGGCTCCCAGACCCCTCCACCACCTCCCAGCCCAGCACTGTCCCTTCCCCTCCTCTCTGCACACTCTCAAGTGTGTGTGATCGCTCTGCACATCTTCACCTCCCAGGACCCCTTGCTCTGCTCTCCCTGACCTGTTTTCCTTCTCTCCAAGGCCCAGAATGCTGCAGCTATCCCTGCCTCTGCCAGGCTTCCCTCCTCTGCTTCCCTGCCTGCTGTGCTCTGTGTGAGGGCTCAGGCAGACTGTCCCCAATTCCTTCTTTTTGTCCTTGAGCTTTCTTCACCTGGGGAAAGCCCCTTGTTCTGGGCACAGACCAGTCAGGCTCATCCAAGCCTGGGACTGGGGGCCACTCAGTGGGAGCCTGGAAAATGCAGGAATGCAGGAATATGAATCCTGCAGAAGTAGAAAAAGTGTTTAGGTTCCCCAGAACACTGGCCAGGAAGCAGGACCCTAAGCCTAGCAAGGAATTGGCCACTGTCTGTTGGCCATGCAGGACTTGGAGTGAGGTCTGTCCTCAGAGCCTCTCTCCACTGAGCAGAATTCCCCACGCCAACCAGAGAGAGAATTATCCCTTGTTTGTTTGCCCCAGTTTGTTTTTAACAGAACTGTGCTGCTGGCTGTTTATCACTCCATTTTCCTGCAGGAGATGAGGCAAGTGAAGGAGATCAGCCAGAATAAAACACGACCTTTATGGGCTGTGCTGTGGGCTTGGACTTTCCACCTACCGCCTGTTTGTACCAATGGGGTCTGAGCTGAGCAGATGCCAGGTGCCATGTTTGGTGCTGGCACAGGAGCAGCATATGTAGCTCTGAGCTCAGGCCCACGGGATACTCCCCAGCGTGTGCTCATGACACCCACCCAGAGAGTTTTTGTGCCACAGCTCAAGTCACTTCCTCACACCCAGCAAATTCCTCCTCCTGCTGCCCGTCCCCCCGCGGTGAAGCTCAGCAGACGAGGGCTGAGTGCTTGTGAGGGAACGCTGCACACAAAGCACCATTTCTGGGGTGCTGTGAAGACCCTGCCATGCAGGGACTCACTCCATGCCCTTGCTCAGTCCCCAGCTGGGTAATGTGTGCAATATTCCTGAGGCCTCCCTGGGGTCTGGGGTCTTTGCTCCCTGGATGTGCCCAGTGCGTGAAGGCAGAGTCTGCACTGAGACACAGTGAAATATGCTCCAGATGGGGTGTCCACAACCCCCAGCCCACTCCTGCCTCTACTCTCACAGCTCTCCAGCCCAGCCTGGGACCTGCCCCTGGCTCGGGTGGACCTGACTGGCTCCCAGCCAAGCACCCACCAGCCTGGGCTCTGCACACAGCTCAGAGGGAATTGTTTGGAGCAGGCTGGCCACTCACTCAGCTCTCCAGCCATGCCCTGTGTGCTCCCCAGACCACCACACACTGACCAGCCTTCCCGTGGGCTCCTGCTGGGGCACCCAGGTGTGCACAGCCACCCCCCTCCCCGTCTGGGTTGGGGGACACAACTCTGTAGTGAGGGGCCTGGCTTGGGGGTAGAAGCGATGGCCTAAAGCAAGGCTGAGAAAGGCAAAGCCCTCACCACAAAATGGCTCTGTCCACCCAACACTGAGTGCCAGGTAGGCCACTGCTTCCTACAGGGTCCTGCTGAGCCTCCTGGGGGTCCTGCCCCTCCTGCTCGGGGATTCACGTCCAGTGCTCCTGCAACATCCTCCCTATGCTCATCTGGACCCAGCCTGTCTCTCCTTCCCTCTTCTCAGGGACAGTGGTATCACAGCTACTGCCTCCAGTCCAGAATGTTCTGTCCAGGGACCCTGTGGAGCTGTTACCCTTTGGAAGCACAGTGTGTCCAGCACATCTCTTCCAAACTGTCCTGAGAGGGGTTGGGGTGCCTCTGTCCTGGCTTTTGTGGTGCTCCCATAAGAACTGAACAATCATTATCTTTACCACAGACTTTAGCTGTGAAAAGAGCTCTCCTGACTTGTTTTTGAACAAATCCAAACTGTTTCAACCCATGGATGGCATCCTGAGTTTTGAAGGTATTTAGTGAGTAGCAGTGAACTCAGACACGTGATGATGGACCAGATAAAAGGGCGTCCTGGCAGGGATATCTCCAAGGGAAGATGGAAAAGACCCCACTCTAACAGCCATCTACCAAGTGTCCTGGTGGCTTCTGGGCCTCAAAGGTCAGCTGTGGGATCTGTGTGAATGGGGACACTGAAGGTGACAGTTCTGAGCTCTTGAGAGAACAAAGCCTTTTTCAATGATGTCTTATCTTCTGCCACTGTGTTTAGAAGGTCCAGGCCTTCAAAATCCTCCACATGAAGCACAAAGAAAGGTGTGTTCCATCCCTACCACTCCCCCAGGCATGGTCAGATCGAGTGGATTTTGGTCACAACTGAAGAATTCCCCTTCCAGACAAAAGAGAGCCTTGGGGCATGCACAGGGAAGCAGCAGGGCAGGAGGCAAGGCAGCTCTGGGAGGGCAACCAGCTCCCTGGAGGCATTTAGGGACATCCTGGGAGATGGCAGCCTGGAAGCCTGCCCTGCAGCCTGCCTCCCTCCTCCCTCAGCTGAGTCCCCGGCAGGTAGTGACAAAGCAGGCAGGTTTGTTCGCAGTGACATTTTGGAGGATGCCTCCCAAAGATGAGTCAGGCTGTGCCTGCTGCAGAAAAACAGTGATGCAGTGTCTTGAGGGACAGCTTTAGTGGCTGTGGAGGAGGCAGGCTCACCTGAGCCAGCCTCCCCACGCTGGTCCTTGGGAAATGCCTGCCACACACACAGCCACTGTCTCTTGCTAGAGCACCCTGAGCACCCTTCCTTTCCTTCCACAGAGTCATTAATGCTCTTGGAGCTTCTGGAGCTGGAACTGAGGTGTCTCTTCAGCGAGGTGCCCACCCAGAGGTGTCTCATGTACCTCTGCCTGCAGTGTTCCCCCCTCATCCTGTCCCTGTTGCTAAGGTGCTCAGCTTAGCAATGCCTGCTGCTGACACAAGACCCTGGGTGCTGCCTATCACATTTCCCGTGAGCTGCAGAGAGCAATGAAAACAGAGATCAGAGAGCCGAGGAGAGGAGCTCAGCCTGCTAATTACAGTGGGAAAGCAACATTCAGCACCTGCTGCTGGCAGTTCAGGCTTCTGCCAGGGGCTGTATGACAAAACAGGTTTGGTTGGTGGTGAGACAGGGCAGCAAAACAGGATCTAGTAGGGCCAGGAGTGGTGGGCAGAAAGTTGGTGTTACCAGGAAGGAATGAGACAAACTGGTGGGTTTAGGATTATTAAATCCACGATTCACTGATCCAGAACTACCCCTGCAGACGCACTGGGTCTGTGGAGAGGCAAAGTTGTCACGATCATCACCCTTCTGTCGGCTCTGTCCTCGTCTCTGTGCAAATCACAATGTTTTCTTCCTGCCACCTCTGCCAGGGTGATTTGTGCCAGCGGGGTCTCTGGCCAAGGTGATTGCAGCAGCCTATTTTTGGGAGTGCCCTTGAGAGCTGCAAGGCAGGAAGGTGGAGCCCAGCTGTTCCAGTGTCCGTGCCCGGGGAGCACCGACACCTGCAGTCCCTGCTGGCGGCTCTCAGAGCTCACTAATTGCACCAGCCCGTCAATAATGCAGCGGCCAAGTGCTGAAGGGGCTGCCCGCTGGCTCTCCTGTCCTCGGGAGGGGACAGAATGGCTCAGCTGGGCGCCACTTCGGGCTGCAGGAGATGGCAACGTCTCCTTTTGTGTCCTGGGGTTTTGGCTCCAAAGGTGCTTTCTGACTCAGCGTGGTTTCTGGATGCCTGCTGACTCCCTGGGACTTTGATTTGGCTCTGACAATCAGCAGTAGGCTCATAGATCCCCCTTGTTTTGAGGACATTTTAGGTACAGACAAAGATTTAATGGGCAGTTCTGCACCCAAATGTATGTGAATCCTATTCTGACCATCACATCTATTTACCTCGTCTTACAGCCCCAGGTAACATCCCACTGAGGTGCTGTCTGCCCCCAGAGCTGCCCTCTTCACCTGAACATGGCAGGGATCCATCTGAGCAGCTGTTCTGGGCCTGCCTTGATTCCCCTGCCCAGAGCAGCTGTGGCTGCCCCATCCCTGGAAGTGTCCAAGGCCAGGTTGGATGGGGCTTGGAGCAGCCTGGGATAGTGGAAGGTGCCCCTGCCTATGGTAGGAGGTTGAAACGAGATGGTTTTCAAGATCCTTTCCAACCCAAACTCTTCTATGATCTGTTGACCTGCACCACCACAAAATGAAGGCAGAGACCTGGCTGGAAGCACATTTTGCACCCCACAGCTTTGCATTCCACACCTGCCCACCCAGTAAACACCAACAGCCCCTCCTGGAGTGGGTGTCACCCTGCAGGACCCAGGAGGATGGTGACACGTGGGGTGACATGGGGGATTCCACTTCTTTCTAGGTGGTGCTGCACCTCAGGGTCTGAAATCTGCCTTGCATGAGAAGGTGGCTCTGCCAAAGGCCTGCCCTGCCCTGGCCAGTCTCCAGCAGCAGGGACGGGGGAAGGATCTCTGGAGAGGAAGGATCTCCCTGGAGGGGAAGGATCTCTCTGGAGGGGAAGGATCTCCCTGGAGGGGAAGGATCTCTCTGGAGGGGAAGGATCTCCCTGGAGGGGAAGGATCTCTCCTACACATCCTTCCCTGGGATATAGGAAGAAGAAAAACACACAGTGCTTCCCACAGCACATTCCCAGCCTCTCCCTGGATCTTCCTGATTCGGATGCTGTCTGCAGAGTACCTGCTTTTCCATGATCTTGCATCCACACTAATGCTTTGATGCCCTTTATTAAGGACTTCCACAGCATGTTCCTTGAAAAATTGCTTCCATCCATCTGCTTCAGCTCACTGCCTTTGCCTCATGCCCCTGCTCCTCAACTGGGAGGGAGAATGAGCAATCCCTGCTGACATTCCCTGTGCTGCTCAACTTTTCCTGGATTTCTCAGCCACCTCGCAGGTGTCTCTTCCTGCTCTGCCTGCTCATGAGAGGTAGCTGCAGTTCAGTGGTGTGGATGAGAGATGCTGTGGCTTGCAGGAAAGCTGGAGTCTTGTGGTACCCTCCAAATATTGCTGAATTTATCTTTCCAGCACACCTGCCAAGCTAAGAAATCCTGTTACCCCTATTCCAGTGAGGAACAGCATGGCCAGGTAGCAAAAGAAGGAGCTGGAAACCAGGTGCTGAGCCTGCATGTCCTTGTTCCCACCCAAGAGGTGCTTTGCTTAGCAAACCAGCTAAACCAAGCTGCACAAAGCACAAGGCTTAACTCAGCACCCAGCCAGTGACCAAAATCTTGTCATTGCAGTGACCAACCCACCAAGGCTGTGTTTTCATCTCCAGGAGTTGTCATCCATCTCTGATGCCAGCAAAAACTAGCTGGAGAGACACAGCTTTTGCCAGACAAAGGGAAGGAGGGGAGGGAGCAGCTGAGCCAGTGGAACTGTTTGTGCAGCCATAATCACACCTTAAAGCACGGCAGCAGCACCTGGAAAACAGCCCTTGTGTGAGCCTGGCAAAGAGGCCCTGCTGACCAGAATGGTCCAACGTGGAGCTGCCTTTTTGGGGGCACTCACACACCCCCTGAATGGTGGGTACTCACACAGGCTGCCCACAGGGCCAAGGCTTTGATTCTTTTTGGCCAGGGAAGAATTTGCTCCCTCCAGATTTTAACTTCACATCTGCTTGCCTTCATTAATTTTTTTTTTTTTTTTTTTTTTTTTTTGCTAGAGAGGAAGGCCAGTGTTTTTTGGCAGTTTGAAAGGGTCCCACCCAATGGAAATGGAAGGGAGCAGAGAATGGGGAAGGCTGGGAGGGAAGGTTTTTCCAGCCTTGCCTGCTCCTTGCCCCCTGCCTGTGGTCCATGTGCCCTCCAGCTGTGCCCTCTGCCCCTGCCCGTGTTTCCCTTGCTGGGCAGCTTCTGCTGACCCCTCTGAGGGCCAGAAGCACCATCAGTGTCGGGGTAAAGCAGCTCTGGGCACTGGAATGCCAATGACAAGAGTGGAAGCAGGCAGGGCCAGAGCCCAGACCCCACCCGAGGCAGACCACACACCTCCATGTGCTCCAGGAGGCTGCTGGGGCATGTAGGAATGCTCAAATCTGTGACCAGGGCAGAACTTGCCATCCCTGTCACTCAAAGATGCTCAAGAGCCATTCTGGGAGCCACAAGCAGGGTCTGGAAAGAGCCCATGAGCTGAAGCTGTGCTTGTCTTGGCAAAGACAAGCCAGACTTTGCCTCTCTCTCAGCTCTGTCCCCCACACACTGCAAATGAGAGCTGCAAAGACCTCTGCTCTCCAGGCTGGCCTCTCCCCCTCGGTGCTCCTGCTCCCACTCTCAGCAGCTCAGCCCTGCATCCAGGTTTACATATAAATACAGACTGAGTGTGAAATCCACCCTGGGGTCTCTCCTGACTCCCACTTGGCTCCCTAATTGGAAAGTCTGCCAGCAGGAGATACTGCAGTGAGCTCAGGCAGAAACAAACTGCCTTTATCCCAGGCAGAGATGATGGCTGGGGTTAGGTCCCAGTCCGAGTCCCGCTGGCTGGAAGGACACAGAGCAGCTTTGCACATGCTCTGCTTCTCCATCAGGCGCTGGGGGCTCCCCACTGCAGGGCCTGGAGGGAAGGGGCAGGGAAGGGATGTGTCAGAGAGCATCCTGCAGTGGCTCATCCCTCGGAAGGGCTGGACTAGCACTTTGCAATCCCTGGCCACTGGATGCAAACAAGGAGGGGCATTAGGAGAGGGGGCTGATCTCTGTGCAGCACTGGCTGGGTGAATTGCTCAAACACCTGCATCTTCAAACAAAGACACCTGATTCTGAGGTTCCCCCATTTGCTCAGTTCCCCAACCCACACACAGCTCCCACCCAAACACTGCTGACCTGCAGTGACCCCCACTCCTTTTGGTTAGTCTGTCTAAAGGAATGGGGAGTCAGATTCTTCACCTCCTTCCTGTGAGGGAAAACCGACCCTCACACCTTGTGGTCTCTATTTCTGCTCCCCAAGCCCTATATTTCAGGTGTTTCTCACCACCTTCGATGGAGGCAAAGTGCCCACATGTCACCAGGGCACATGGCACCCCAAACACTCCTGTCAACAGCCAAGAGCACTGGGAATGGCAGCTCAGAAACCTCCTCCACCAAAACCCCATTGATTGTTTTGCTGCCTCCTCTAGTTTTTGGAAGCCCCAGAGGCACAAACGTTGCCTCTAGTAGAGCTACTTCAAAAGCAACAATGATTTCAGTACAAGAAGATCAATGTTCCAAAGCTTTGTGTTTTTGGAGAAAATAGCACAGATCTTGTCTCTAACACTGCTCCCCATGTCCAGGGGGTGTTTTCCACAGGGGATGCCATGTTCACCCCAGCATCAGGGGTTAGTTGGTGCTTCCTTTGGGTCTGGCATCGCCCAGTCACAATGAGCTCTCCAGATGAGCAGGCAGGAAAGAAGCCCCAGGGAGAGAAGAGAACAAAGCATGGTCAGATACCAATTCAAACCAAGGCTGGAGTCAAAACAGGTGCCCTGAGCTGCTGAGCACTGCTGTTGTGCAGAACCAATCTACTCCCTTGAAGGGCAGAAGCTTTGCCTCTGAAAGCTCATCAGAATTTCTGACTTATGTAGAACCCAAATAACTGGGAATTCAAATGGCTTCAAACAGAAATTTCCATTTCTGACCAGTTCTCTGAAGTGAAAACAAACCTGATGTACGAAATACCGTTTTATTGCTCATGTTGCCTGTGTGAATTCAAACATCTTTATGCCAAAACAACACCAAAATTAGTAAGCTCACTGCTTTAATCATGGTGTTTGGAGTGAGAGCCAGGGTGGTGCAGACTCACAGACATTTCCTCTACACATGAGCATTGCTTCTGTGGCCCTTGGACAGTTTCTTGTGGCCATTCCCGTGATTCTCCCTCGAAGACCAGACAGGCATTTGCAAAGGCACCGTGATGGCCACACTCTTCTGCTGGTGGGATTCTGCCAGCTGAGTGCTGCAGACTCCTCCTTTTACTAATCCTGCCTCCTGGAGGCACTTAGCAACTAATCTGGATTACCTGTTTCTACTGTTCCATGGCAAAGGAAACATCATTGTTTCAAGTCCTGTGGGCTCACTCCGAGGCAGTGGCCCACGGGAACATCTCCTTGTCTTCCTAATTTGATTTAGGTTGCTCCTTTGCCAAGACCCCTCAAGTCTCACGTGGATTTAAGTGAGCCATTGCATGGGCTCCAGACACACTCTCTAGCTGGGGACATTATCCTGCTGCAGCAAACACTCAGACCTGGGCTTTTGCAGCGGGAGGATTATCACTATTTAGCAGTGGCTTGTTAACAGATGCCTGAGGAAATAGAGACAGCACAATGCTGCCCCACAGCATGGAGCTGGAAACACCTTCCTGGTCTGATGTGGGCAGCACTTTCCTACTTCAGAGCATCTCTTGTCAGGTTTCAGCCAGCCCAAGTCACTGCAGGTCAGAATATTCAGACAAAGAAAGCCCAGCTGACGTCCCCAACCCCTGGAGCAAGCCTTTGGCTCCAGTCATCCCAGAAACACCCAGCTGGAGTCAGGACTTCCAGAGCTTTGTAAGCCAAATGGGCCCAAGCTGGTGCATATAAAAGCCCCAGGGTCTGCCAGTCTTGGAGCTATTTTCCCAGCCCTCCTCCAGATCCGTGCCTGTGACTGTCATTTGTGAGGTGGGATGTGCAGCCCTGCCCACAGCGCTCCAGGCGAGGGCACGGTGACACCCCCCGCCCGCCTAACGCCTTTGTGAGACTCCTGACATCCTTCTCTGCAGTCTCTCCTGGAAAGTCTCTTCTTTTTATTCACCTTCTGGTCACTGCTGGGCTCTTAAGCAGAGGTCCTCATTGGGTTGTCACAGAATAAGCCAATTTCTGGGAGGTGTCAGCCAGATCAGGAGCTCTCAGTGCAGAGAGTGGCTCAGGGTGGGCTCTGCCTCTGTCTGTGCTGAGCTCAGCTGTGTGATCCAGGCCCATGGTGCCTCTCCCTCTGATCAGCCTGGACACCCCACTGAACCTGACCCTCACAAGGTCTGACCAATTAACAGGACCTGGTCTCACTCCAGACACGTCCCTGCGCTCCCTCACGTGGATCCTCTTGGTGCACACGAGCCTTTTCACAGATGCCACCGAGTTTCATGTGGGAGGATTATTCCCAGGAAATCTCATTTCTCACTTCCACTCACACATCCTGGTGGCCCCTTCTAAGGACAGCAAAAGCCCCAGCCCAAGAGCCTTCCCAAAGAGCTCAGATGAGTGAGGCAGCTCTTCCAGCCCAGTTGAGTTGGGCCAGTGTGAAAATTCATTCCCCAGACTGCTCTGGGGAAGGAGCAGCCTGGCTTGGTGGCTGTACCTAAAGTCACTCTTTCAGAAGGAAAGATGCTGGTGGCTGTACCTAAAGGCACTCACCCAGGAAAGACAAAGGCTTCAGCTTGTCCCCAGCAGCAGCATTGTGCTGGTCATGGTGCCAGGATGCTGTGGAGTCTTACAGAGGTCCTGGGAAAACCCGTTCAGGTGGGCTTGCGGTGTTTGCAAGAGCTCAAAACTCATTGCTACAAAGCTTGTTGCCCTGCCTGCAGACCCACTCCTGCCTTCCCAGGCACCCTCCAGCCATCCCCATATGTGGCTTCAGAAATGGAGCCTTGCCTTTTCTGGTGAGCTCTTGTCTGTCCTGGTGAGCTCTTGCCTTTTCTGGTGAGCTCTTGTCTGTCCTGGTGAGTTCCTTGCCTTATCCTGGTGAGCTCTTGCCTGTCCTGGTGAGCTCCTTGCCTTATCCTAGTGAGTTCTTGTCTGTCCTGGTGAGCTCTTGCCTGTCCTGGTGAGCTCTTGCCTGTCCTGGTGAGCTCTTGCCTGTCCTGGTGAGCTCCTTGCCTTTCTTGGTGAGCCAGCACCACTCATGATGGGTGCCTGGGTTGTTCCAACCCTTCCAGACACCACCAAAATCCATCCAGCTGTTTTGGGCTCTGCCCTGGCTGTTCCTGCTTTGGTGCCTCCTGTAATAGGGTGGGCAGTGAGCCTGGGTAGCTGTGGGGCAATTACTTCTGCTCCACATGGGTGAATGAAATCTCTGGTGCTGGGGCAGGACCTGGGTATTCCTGGGATCTTTGTCAGAGCAGCTTGGGAGCTGGAAAGGAAATTTCATCCCTTTAGCACTGCCTCCAAGGGGTTTCAAGGTGGTTGATGAAGGCATTGGAGGCTGAAGGTACCTTTCCCTCTGAGCAGGGCAGGCAGCTCCTCCAGGCAGGAGCTTCTCTCTCCTGGCCACCCTAGAGAAGAGATGACCTTCTTGAGAGGGAAGTGCTTGTCAAGCTGAAATTAGATTTTCTAAATATCCTGCCCCTCACCCTGTGGCCCCAGAGCCACTTCTGCAGGCTGGCACTTGCAATGGCAGCCAGAGCAATGTCCCACAGCAGAGGGAAGACACACCATCCTGCCTCCCACCCCAGCCTCACACAGCCCAGCTCTGCATCACTGCCTGGCCTGCAAATTAACAGGCCAAAGCTGCCCAGGACAGTGTCCACCAACTGGAAAGTCTTGCTCTTGTGGAGCAAAGCCCCAGCCTGTCTGCCTGGTGGGGAAGGACCAGCCGGGACCGCTGCCTCCCCTCCCCATCACAGCACCCAGGATTGCAGCCCCAGGCAGATTCTCTCCTTGCTGGATAACTTACACGTAGCTTCCCTGCTCCATATACTCAGCTGTTCCTCTGATATGGTGCCAGTCTCAACACATGGAATCCAGGCCTTCAAAATCTTCCATAAGCTCAGGCAACTTTACATTAGCACATTGTCGATGATTTCGAAGCCTACAGGCTCAGCCTTCCATAAAATATCGAGCGAGGTGATGGTAGCTCTGCATGCAGCAGAATGAAACTGTGCAGTCGTCCATCTTCCCAGCCACCACATTTCTCCTGGCTGAATAAAAGAGGTTGTTTAATGGCAGTATTAAATTCAGTGCCACCTGTTGTATTGCTGTGTCCCCAGGACCTGGAGGGAATGCTCTTTACACAGCTTTCTATGTTATTTGTGAGGATATGGCTTCTAATTGCAGCTCTGCTATGTTAACATTTCCAGGAATTTCCATCAGGCCATTCAGCATCAACCCTTAGCTCCTGAGAGCTTCCCTTCCCTGATGAAACTTTTGCCATTTCTCTCCCAGGGAGAGTGAAAAAAACAGAGTAGAGAGGGGACATACGACCATTCAAAGTCTTAAACCAACAGGTAAATGAAAGAATTTCTACAGTATTTTGAATTTTGGGACTATTCACCCCCAGTGACTAACTCCTCCCTTCTCTTCATCATGAAGCCACATTTGTTCCCTTCGAGAGACCTTTCCACCCCAACCCTTTCTCAGACTCCAGCTCCACAGTTCACAAGAAAATCTGGAAAACCATTGCTGCTCTCCAGGATATGCAGTTAATGGAGGAGAGCTGGAGAAAGACCTGGCCACAGCTCCAGTGGGGCAGCAGATCTCCCCTCCTGTCCCTTCCCTGAGCTCTGATGAGCAGCTGAGTGCTCAGCACCACAGTCAGGCCCAGCTCAGACACTTCCCTGACCCATGGACAGAGTCACTGGTCACCAGACCACCAAAACTGTCCCTAAGGTCAGCTGCAGGCTGACCCACCTGGCACTTGGCAGCAGATGTGGCAGCCCTCAGCCTGCTGCTGCCCTGCCCTCTGCTCCTTGTGCCACTGTTGGTGGATGTCTGCAGATGGCTCATCCCACCCTGTCCCTGCTCTCCTGCCTCTGTCCAGACACCAGCACTGCCTGTGCCGTGCCCAGCGGGTTGTGGGCCAGCCCTGAGCTTCCTGCTGCCTTTCACCATCTCCTCCACCAAGCCCTTGGCCCAAGGCCCTGTGGGCTAGACTGATCCTCTGGAGATATCTGCCAGCACAGCCTGCCCGGGCTCACAGCTCTGCCTGGAGGCGGCTTTCCCAGGGGGAGGAGGGAGATGTTCATCCTCTCTTGCTTCATGTCAGCACTGCCCTAATCCCCGGCTCATGCTGCATCTGCATCCCCTGAGCACCCCCAGGCCGTCCCTGGAGGTCCCCACTGTGCCCCACAGGTCCCCATTGCACAGCACCACCAGCCCCCGAGGTCCTGCATCCACCCACTGAGTGCCACGGGGGAGGTCACCGTGTCTGATGGCTCTGCCAGGGGACAGCTGCCTTGTCCCTGTTCCAAACCCTTCCCTGAGGCTGCCAGCCCAGCTGGGAGCCCTAGCCCCATCCTCATGCCAGGCAGGGGGAGCACAGGGATACCGCGGTGGGGAACCCCATCCTTGGTGGAGCAGCAGGGGCCGAGGGCAGGCAGCAGGGGCTCAGATTTCAGCTTCTCTGCCCTTGGAAAATCCATGCCAAGAGGACCTCAGAGCTGTTTGGACTCATTTGCCTCTTCCCACCTCTGCAGGAGGGTGTGGGTGAGATTCTGCTTGCCAAGAGAGCCCCGTGGCTTGTCCTTCTTGGCTGTTTATGGCTCGGACCAGATCCGGTTTCTAAGCTCTTCCCAAGCTGGTAAATTTGGGGGTTTTTTCCTTAAAAAAAAAGAAACAAAACACTGATTTTCTCTTTTCCCCACCCTCCCATCCTCCACCCTGCGATTTGTGGCCTGGCCTGAAGATGGTGAACAAGCAGCGGTGCTCCAGAGCACTGCCAGGGCTGGGCCACCTCTGTGTCCACCCAGGTGTCCCTGGAAATGCTCCCTGAGGCCCAGGCAGGCAAAGGGGGCTCAGCATCCTCCTGCTGCACCCCATCACCCCATCCAGCAACCTCCCTCTGGTCTCCTGCGTCTTCTCATCTGTCTCCCAAGGCAACACGACCCAGAAGGGAAGGGGGGCAGTGCTGTGACCCTCTCAGCCCCCCAGAGATGTTTTCTGCTCCCTGCTGAGTGGCAGGCTGGCAGCAGCAGCCACCATGTGTCTCAGTCCCCCACTGCAAAAAGGGCTGGGAGCCCTTTCCCAGGATGCTGTGGGGATGAATTCAGCAGATAGCATGAGGTTCCCAGAGCAGGTAACATCCCCCTAATTAAGATAAATACTAATTAAGTCTGGGACTTTCAGAGAAGCCCTGGGAGCAGACTTCAACTCCTGTTGAATTTCAATGGGAACGAGACACCTGACTCTGGAAAAACCCAGCCTCTGATATTAAGCTTAAATGGGCCCTTCTCTAAGGTTGATATATTGCTGCTCTGTAAGTTATGAGTGCCTTCCCGTATAGCCGAGCACAACATCGGTGTCCTGGAAATGCTAATAAGGAGCTTTAGGAGGGCAGCAGCCAACAGGCTCCAAGTCAGATGCCTGTGATCATCCTGTGCTGTTAAACACTGTGGACAAGCTTTGAGCAGAGCTCACCCCTATTGCACACGGGGCTCTGGCTGCACCCCAGGTGCTTTGTGCACCCCTCCTCCTCCTCCTCCTCCTCTTCCTCCTCCTTTCCAGCTGTGGAGAGCTCATGCTCGTCAGGCCCAGTCCTGTGTTTTGTGAGAAGCCCTTGCTGGGGTGAGCGAGGTGGAGGGACTGGCACTGCTGGTAGCTGTGTCTGCTGGGAACAGCATCCCTGACAGCACCAAGGGACAGCAGCGAGGAGCAGAGCCCCGGCATGCTCAGATGGACGGGGCTGCAGCAGATGGGGCTGCCCAGCCTGTGCTCACAGATCCTTCACTGCTCTCCCTCCCTTGGCAGTGGAAGTTGTGGGTCACCCGTGCCAGGACCATGCCATGAGCGTTGTGCTGGGTGACCACAGCAGTCAGAGCCATGTGGGGAGCTGAGGGGACATAACACGGGTGTGGTGATGAAAAAAAAACAATGGAAAGCGCTTGGGATTTTCAGTGCCGGGATCAGGGAGCGCTGGCAGCGCTGGGCTCGGGCAGCAGAACATTTGGGAGCTCCAGAGCGTGAGACCCCTCCGTGAGCCACCACGTGTCCAGCTGGCTCAGACCCAGCTTTGTGACCGACTGGACTTAGCCGGCCCAGTGCCAGCCCAGAGGTCTGACAAACACAACCTCTCTGTCCTCCAGCGCCTGGTTCGAATTAGCATTTCCCCTGCCCCCACCACCCGCCATTTGGGCAGATCCCTCAGCTGGCTGCCAGGGCAGACCAGCCCCGGGAGCCCCGTTTGCTTTCCAAGGACTTTCCCAACTCCCCGGTACACTTTAGCAATTAGAGGGTTAAGTTTCCTCCCGGCCTCGCTGCATTAACTGGAAAGGAATGAAGTGTCAGGCATGTTCTCACCACAGCAGGCTGTTGGAAAGCAACTCCCTTCTCCACGCACACACACCTCCCACTGCTGCGACCAAATTATTTTCTATCCTCCAGAGACCCAGTATGCCAGACAAAATCTGCAGCATGACTCTGATTCATTGCAAAAGGATGCAGATGTAATATTCCCTTTTTTGCCGGGGCTTCTCGCACGCTAATTCACACGGCATCTCGGCGTTCCGAGTTTTACAGCTCTCCTGCTCTCTTTATTATTTTTTTTTTTTTGGAGGGCTCTGACGCCCCTCGCTGACCCTTGGCCCCACGTCCTTTCTCCCGGCACCACCAAAATAAAGACACTAAGCCTCCCATCTCCAGCGTGCAAATAGGCAGCTCTCCCCAATGTGCTAATTAGCCGAGTGTTTGGAAGTAAATAGGTAAGATTGGTGGTAATTTCCTGGCTGAAGGGGTAATTATTTGTTTCAAACTGGCTGCAAAATAACCCCCGTAAGGTGAGATAGGAAACTAAATTCAAAAGAGGTTTCCTATTCCCACTAAGCAGGATTGAAAACTGGTTTGAAATTCCTTTTTTTATTTATAGTACATGGTATCCATGGAAACCTACAGAGGAGGTCATGGTAGCTAGGCCTCCGTTTCACCCTGCTCAGGGGATTACCGTTGCACAGTGGTACGCAGCCGTGTAAGAAAGTAGATTCACAATTCCCCGCAAACAGCCCCCCCCGCCAGCCCCCAGCCCCAGCCTTCCTGGAGGGAAGGAGAGCTTTTGGGAGGCTCATAAATCTGCTCCGAGATGGGAAAGTGATGGGAACTGTGCCTCCAGCGTCCCCCAGAAGCAGGAGGCTGCTGGAGCAGGCCGGCTCCCCGCGGTACCTGGCGCGATGCGCTGCGGGACCGAGCGGCTCGCGGGAGCAGCGGGATACCCACACATCCCCTTTCCTGGGCTCCCATCCCTGTGCCCGTCCCCTCTCCTGGGCTGCCATCCCTGTGCCCTTCCCCTTTCCTGGGCTCCCATCCCTGTGCCCTTCCCCTCTCCTGGGCTGCCATCCCTGTGCCCTTCCCCTCTCCTGGGCTCCCATCCCTGTGCCCGTCCCCTTTCCTGGGCTCCCATCCCTGTGCCCTTCCCCTTTCCTGGGCTCCTATCCCTGTGCACATCCCCTCTCCTGGGCTGCCATCCCTGTGCCCTTCCCCTCTCCTGGGCTCCCATCCCTGTGCCCTTCCCCTCTCCTGGGCTGCCATCCCTGTGCCCTTCCCCTCTCCTGGGCTGCCATCCCTGTGCATGTCCCCTCTCCTGGGCTCCCATCCCTGTGCCCTTCCCCTCTCCTGGGCTGCCATCCCTGTTCCAAACCCCGCTCAAAGGGGAGGAGCACCATGGCCAACTTTTCACTTGGCTGAACCAGGGAGGGAAGCCCAAGCTCGGTCCAGCTCCTGAATTCCCATTTGCCGGCAGGGATGTGCAGGCAGGGCGTCTGCTGCGTTCACCTTTCCCTGCTGTTCTCGGGAAAACCGCGGCTTCAGAGGAGCAGGGAGAGCGTGGGCAGAGGGATGCTGCAGAAATGGCTGTGGGTTTTGGCCACGTCTCGGGGCCATGCTGGGCACCGCTCCCCTCATCATTCCAGCAGGGAAAAAAGGCTTCTCCTCGCCTTTGGGAGCTGTTTGTGCTCTCCCTTGGAGAAACCTTTTGCTGCTGCAGACAGGAGCGGCTTCCACCTCCAACCTGGCTGATGTGCTTCAGCGGAGAGCGCGATCATTGCTTTTTCTGCCGTGTGTAAAGCCCAGCTCCAGCCCGGCTGCTGCTCCACCAACACCCGCGAGCAGCAGGAGCTCACAGCCAGCTCGCTTCCCCGTGCTGGCAGGGCCACGGCGCCGGGATGTTCCCGGGAAGGCAGAGGTGGAACGTGGAGCTGCTCCACAACCATTTTCCATCCAGCCCAGCCCATCCCCTCCAGCTCCCCGCGCTCTGCCCCAGCCGCGCGCAGAGCGACATTCCGCCTGTGACCTTCACTAATTCACTTTCCCTCTCCACGCCGCATTCCCTCAGCTCGCAGAAGGACTCGCTTTTTCACACAGCATAAAAATAGCCTGCGCAAGGCGTAGCCAGAGGAAGCTGCGGGGCCAGCGGCGCAGGCAGGCGGAGGGGCCGGCGGTGCGCGGGTCCCGGCCCCGCTCACGCCGCTCCTCGCCCCGGCAGGAGCTCCCAGCCCGGCATCCCACCCCCAGCCCGGCATCCCACCCCCAGCCCGGCATCCCACCCCTCAGCCACCCTCGGCCTCCTTAACACCCCAACTTCTTCCTGCGCCCTGCCTTGCTCTGCGCTCGGGCTCGGATGTGGTGAAATTCAGATGGTGGAGGTCAGCAGCAGGGAAATGCTGCTGCATTAACCTTCCCCCTTCGACTGAATGGTTTTCCTCTCAGTTTAGGAAATTGAAGGCTGAAAGCATCAAATTTAGGTAAATTGCAAGGCAGATTTCTGAGGCTTTCTAATTTAAAAAATGATCAAAAAAATAGTTTCCATGTCCTTTATGGAAATGACTCCGGTTTGAATATCTGTCAGTGGGAAATAGCACTGGAGCCATCACCATCATGCAAAACTGAACTGTTGGTACCAAACCGACATTATGTTGCCATAAAACACCTCCAGCTCCTCCCCTCTTCAGAGCCCTTTACCTTGATTCCTCCTCTGCCATCCCTCCAGCTGGCACCATTGACCATGGCCACCCCCAGCCACTTGCTCAGCCTTTGAGCCAGTACTGTGCTGTTTTCCCATTTCCCGTCACCGTCCCTAATCTGCCTCCCAGCCACCCTCCTGTTCTTCAGGTCCTTTCCTAGGCCTGCCCTTTGCCTGGGAGCATCTCATCTTCTGGGCAGGGCTTCAGCTGGCAAGGGAGGAAACCTCCACCTGTGAAGTAACCTCTGGACACACCTCTTGGCTGATCTGAGGGGGTGAATTGCATCCTAGGAGTGTCTTTTTCTCTCTAGCACTGTGTAACTGCTGGAGACATCAAAAGGGAGGCAGAATGAGGCCAGCCCTGCTCTATCAAGTGACCAGCCAGTGCCATCACACGCCTCTGTGCTCCATGTCAGGCTCATCTCCTCTCCCCTCCCTGCTGCAGGGAGCCACACCGCTCCCCACTCAACACAAAACCTGCACCCACCCCATATGTCTCCCCTCACATTAAGTTCATCCCCACGGCTGGTGGTTTTCTAGTGCTCACCACAATTTCGTGCCTACCTTGACGCGTGCTACGCTATCGCCAATACAGTCAATCAATCTTGCCTCGGCCAACAAGCAGGAGAGAAGTCATGCTTTTCCTACTCCCCCAGCTCTCTTCTCCTCCCGATCTCCATCAGGCACTCAGCAAGTTCACAAGGGCAGCCCGCTCTCGTTTCCTTGGTCACGCACAGCAGCTTGCCCTCCCAGAGTAATAAAAACAAATGACACGTTGCTGGTTGTTGTCAGAGACGTTGCTGGGCCCCTCAGTGGAGAGCAGATTTGGGGCGAAATGAGCATTTGCATTTTGAGGTTCCTTCCCGGGCAGGTGGAGGAGAAGTTGCCAGTAGATGTGACTTGTCAGTGGATGTAATGCCAGAGTCAGCTGAAAAGGATGAGCAATGAGGAATGCAGTCTTTGTCTGCTCATAGATGGCAGAGACGGGGAAATGATGCTGGAACTGATTATCTGGGAGCAAGCAAGACCCAGGAGTGCCTGTGCCAGGTCATGATGACTGCCAGAGGGGGACAAGCCCCATCCTGTACTGCTGCACCTGGCGCTGCATTGAGTCACCCTGATGTGTGGACATCAGTTCTAGAAGATGAAGAACAGATTAAACAGATTAAACCTCCCTTGTGGCTGGAGCCAAGACTTGCCTTGCTTCCATTTGCAGTATATATTCATTTCCTCCCAGTTCAGTGTCCTCTCCTTGTAGGTACATGGAGAAACACACAGATACACACTCTGAACTGCATGGGAAGGAGGCTGGAGCTTGGGAATTCAGGAGTTAGTCAGGCCAGCAATGCAGTCTTCCTTTAGCCCACATGTATCCCATAGTGATGAAGACCCTATTAAGCTACCCCCAAGTCAGGAGCCCTGCAGCACCAGCTCTGCATGGCCTGGGGTGAGCAGCTGTGCCAGCCATGCACCCTGGGCAGCCAGCAGTGAGCAGCTCCGTGCCTCAGGGACTTCATCTGCTTGCTGTCTAGGCACCAGTCCCTGCTCCAGGACGTTCCAAAGACTGCAGGAGGGAAGGGCTCATGACACCTTTATCGTTGGCTTTGCCTCACCCTTTTTTTCCTATTTTTATTAGCTGGGAGACAGCCCATCCTTTTTATAGCTCTGAATTCAAGGGTGATCAGATGAAAGTGGAGAGGGGCTCCTGCATGGGTGGATGAGCAGCCATAAGGTCAAGGCACCTGAAGGAGAAGTTTCCAGCTTTCACAGCCCTAACGATTGTCCCATAAAATTACTCATAAAATTAAAGTGGGGTTTGGGTTTCAAACTCCTAAGAACCTTGAAATAGTCATCAGTCAGTTCTGGTTTAGGGAAGCCTCAAAGCCCTGGTTATGGAAGCAGAGGTTGATGCTGAGCTGTAATGTCTGCTGGGGACACGATGGACACGGCAGTGCCTGGCTCAGCCCGGGGTTATGGCTGAGGCAGGGCGTGATAAGTTGTTCTCATTGTCACACTATGGATGTGAATTTCTTCACTCAAATTCTTCCAAATAAAATACAGAGCCACTTTCTCTGAGGCTTCCACAGGATTTATGAGGACTGGGTCCTCTCCAGTTTTCTTTCTGTAGCAAAGTGATGATTTAATTAATTGATGATCTAATTTCAGTCTGGAACTGAAGCTAACCTGCCAATTTGTGAATTCAGCCTTGGTACAGATTAACCATGGTGGCAGTTAGTGTTAGTTTAACAGTGTCCAGAAGAGCTTTGCTGTGGTGATGCCTTCCCTGGACTTTGCTTTATAAAAATCTATCCACAGGAGGGTAAAAGCCAAGTGTGAGGGACAGGGATTCAGGTGGCTCCAGGCATCTCGGAGAGGGGGAAGCCCCTGGCTGAATATGTCACTGTCATACCTATGGCAGCAAATGCCAGCTTTGAAGCAGGCAGGGGAGCTGATGTCACTGAAAAAAATTCAGGAAGGTTCCATTCACTGGCACTGACAAGGTCGTGCAGCCGTGTGGGTGAGCCAGGGGTGGAGGGAGAGGCTGCTGGGGGAAGCCCCGGGGCGAAGAGCCAGCGCTGTCCTGGGCTGGCACTGCCAGGAGAAAGGAACAGCTCCAGGGACGTGACCTCCTGTGCCTCACGCGTGTCCCTGGTGCCAGCAAGCCCATGGAGCAGGGATGTCTGCCTGCATGTGGTACAAGCTCAGCACACACAGCCCCACACACACCCTTCTCAGCAAGGGTCACCCCATGTGTGTGGCACCATCCCTGCCAAACCAAACCAAGCTCTTGGCTCCCAGCACTGCCACGCTCCTTGTGCAGCACGACCTGAGCCCTCCCAGCACCTCCTTTCCTGCTGGGTGGCACACAGAGATGGGCTCTCACAGCCTGGGGAGACAAACCAAATTTTGGGATGGCGAGGTGAACCAAGCTTTGGGATGGGGAGCAGGGCTGGGGAGGTGAACCAAGCTTTGGGATGGAGAGGAGGTCTGGGGAGATGAACCAAGGTTTGGGATGGGGAGCAGGGCTGGGGAGATGAACCAAATTTTGGGATGGGGAGGTGAACCAAGTTTTGGGATGGAGAGGAGGTCTGGGGAGATGAACCAAACTTTGGGATGGGGAGGAGGTCTGGGGAGATGAACCAAACTTTGGGATGGGGAGGAGGTCTGGGGAGATGAATCAAACTTTGGAATGGGAGGTGAACCAAGTTTTGGGATAGGGAGGAGGTCTGGGGAGGTGAACCAAGCTTTGGGATGGGGAGCAGCCCTGAGGAGATGAACCAAGCTTTGGGATGGGGAGGTGAACCAAGCTTTGGGATGGGGAGCAGGCCTGGGGAGATGAACCAAACTTTGGGATGGGGAGGTGAACCAAGCTTTGGGATGGGGAGGTGAACCAAGCTTTGGGATGGGGAGGTGAACCAAGCTTTGGGATGGGGAGGTGAACCAAGCTTTGGGACGGGGATCTGAAGCTGCTCCCCATGAGCAGCCCCGCGTGGGCTGGCTGTGGCTCAGGGTGCTGCAGAAGAAGCCCATCTGAAGGAGGAGCAGGGGCCGGTGTGCACAGCCAGGGGGAGGATGGCACAGCCTCATTTTGCAGAAGCCGAAGCGCAGACCCCCCGTGCCCATGCCCGTGCCCGCTGCGGGCTCGGTCCCGCGTGGCCGTGGAGCTGCCCGCGGGCTCGGGGCGCGCATCCTCCATCCTCCCCAGCGTGAAACCAGCCCGAGCTGCAGATCGCCGCTGGGGCGGGGGGATGGCTGCAGGCTAATAATATTCCGTGTCTCATTATGCCGCGTATTAAGCTGGAATTTGCAGATGCTCTAATCACCGCGAGGCATTGTGCACACACAGCCTCCCTCCAGCCCGGCAGCGCTGTGCAAACACCGGAGGAGAAGCCCTGCGAACCATCCTGCCACATGGTGTCCTGGAATCTTTACAGACCATTTCACCTTCACAAATAGCCTTGGAATGTCTGTGCATCCACAGCCCCTGCGGTAGCCAGATAGGCTCAGCCGCCTCCTCTGCAGCTCCCCGGGCCCCTCTTAAGCTTTTCCCCATCACGCCGTGCAGATGCGAGGCTCCGGAATTTACACCGGGGCTGGGGAAAGCACCTCACGTCGAATGCGATCTGCGCCCCAGGCTCGCAGGAAACGTGAACTGTATTTTATAGAGGCTGAGGAAAGCTCCTGCCTGAATTGCTTTAATTTTTTCCCCCCGTTTTTCTCTCTCCCTTTCTTTTTTTTTTTTTTTTTTTTTTTGTTTTTGTTTTTAATGATTTTCTTTTCCTAGATCTCTGCCCTTTGCCCTCCCGCGATCAAAGGGGGCACGCATTCAAGTGCCGTGGGAATACTCACTCCCTGCGTATGCTGGGCAATCTCACGAGAAAAGCTGCTTTTTCCCCTGAGGTAGGGAAACACGGATGGACTGGGGTGTGGGAAGGAGGGCTGTGAAGCTCCCTGTGCGTGGGAAGGCAGGAGAGAGGAGCAGCACGGGAAGGGTTAACCAGAGACTGTCCTTGCTGTTTTTTCCAGGCCTGGCTGCACCAGATTCTTCCATTTCTCTTGGCAGGGATTGAAACCATGGGGCTGAGTTAACACATGAGCCTGGAAAGTCCCTGTGCTCCGACAGTGAGCAGGACCCTGAGTGAGATGCTGCAGCTCATTAGCAAGGCAGCAGCTCGTCCAGGGCATGCAGGTGTCAGGCAGGGAGCAACAACAGCAAAACAGAGACAAGGAGGCAGAAATGCAGCGAGATGGGGAGAGATGGGGAGCGTTTGCTGCTCTGGCCATGAACACACACACACCCATGGTTACTACACGTAGTAGTGCAGAGGGAAACCTGGCCTGCTCTCTGTGGAGGGTTTGGTAATTGGGCTCATCCCCCTGCTTGGTGCTGGTTTGGGCCACCACCTTGGCTCTCAGCTCATTTGGCATTTGGCAGCTTTTCCTTGCTGGGGGTTTATGGCCTCCCTCTCCCATCATCCCTGGAGGGGTGATTTGGAATGCTCAGGGCATCCCAAGCGAGGCCATGCGCTGCTCTCCTCTGGACTGGCAACATGGGGTGACCCAGGGAGGCCCCTGACCTGGGAAAGGGCTGGGAATCATTCCCTGAAGGAGCACAATGGCTCCTGTCCTGATGGCTCCTCTGGCTCGGCGCTCACAGTTGCCCAGGCGACTGCTCCTGGAACAGCGCGCATGGCCGGGCTGCTGGTCCGGGGGTCTGCACCCCCTGCTCCCCCTGATGGGCTGGGGCTGCCCTCAGCTCACACCCAGCACACCCCTGCTCACACCTGCAGCACATTCCCTGCTCACACCCCCTGAGAGAGAGACAGCGTCTGCCACTGCTGCCACTGCTGCCACTGCTGCCACTGCCCGAGCTCCTGTCCTGTGCAGGTGTCCAGAATCCAGACACAGCTCTGTCACTTCCTAAAAAACAGTCAGGGACAATCCTGACCCCCCCTTGCCATGGATTGATCAGGGTTAGTGTGTGTTGCTGCCTCCACTGTCACTGCTGTGGGGCTGTGATTGCTTTGGTGTTGGTCTGTCCTTCACCCAGGACATGTTTTTTTCCAGGTGGACTCCGAGCTGGATTTTCAGCTGTGAAAATTTCATTTGTGTTCTGTGATTTTCAGCTGCTTGGCCAAGGGTTCCTGTGGCAATGACAGGGAAGCAGGAATACTCCTGGGCAGAGACCCTGGAGGAGCAGCAGAAGGATTCCGGATCCTGTGAAAATCCATGCAGGCATCCTCCAAAGAGGTGTCCCAGTGCTGGCTCGCCCAACATCCCAGCTCAGTGTGGCACATGTCACCTGGCTGTGCTCAGACACAGCCCCAAAGAGCAGCTGGCTCGTGTCTGCCCAGAGAAACAACCTCAGTGCTGTGGGCAGGACCCATGGACGGAGCACCTCTGGGATGGGGACACATCACCCACCCAGCCCGGCCTTGGAGGATCCGGCCAAACACCCTGCAGCCTCCTCTTGCTGAGGCAGGGCTGCTCTGTGTGTTTTGTCCCGTGGCTGGTGTTGACATAAGTAAGGAAGGAGACCCTGAGCTCTTGGTCTGGGTTCCAGCTGGTGCCTCTGTGACCACAGAATGCCATCGCTGCTTTTTGCACAGCGAGCTCAACACCCTCCAGGCAGGATCTGGAGCGCCCTTACAGCTGGGCACAGCCACTGGGGGGGACCTGTGCTAAGCTGAGGGTGGAAACTTAGAATCATGGAATATCCTGAGCTGGAAGGAACCAGGATCAGGATCACTGAGTCGAATTCCTGGTGCTGCACAGACACCCCAACAATCCCACCCTGTGCCTGAGAGCATTGGTCAAACGCTCCTGGAGCTCTGGCAGCCTTGGGGCTGTGACTATTCCCTGGGGAGCCTGGTCAGTGTCCCACCACCCTCTGGGGAAGAACCTTTTCCTGATATCCACACTAAATCCCCTGACACAGCTCCAGCCATTCCCTTGAGAACTTTTCCTGTGGACAGTTCCCTGGTCCCAGGGAGCAGAGATTGGAGCTGCCCTCAGGAGGAGCTGCAGCCCCTGGGGAGGTCTGACCTCAGTCTCCTCTCCTCTAGGCTTCTCTAGCTTCTCCTGCCCTCTCTGTGCCAGCCACCTTGGCCCTGAGTGGCATCTCTCCTTGGGCACGTCCCTGCTCCCCAGCAATGTCCTTCCAGCCAGTGCATCCCCAGATTTCTCCACGGCAGGGCACAGCCAGGGCAGTGCCACAGCAGCAGCCCCAGCATCCGTGCAGATCGTGATTTGGGAGCAGATCCAGAGACCAGTGTGTTCCAGCTTGGACATCCTCGATCCAACATCCACTCTGCAAAAATGCACCCCGCAGGAGGGAGAAAACAAAAGCAGGGATGATTTAAAGGGAGGATAAACTCCTCCTGTGGGATTTTGTCCTTGGCCAGAGGAGGAATCACCTACTGCAGGAGCTTGATTGGGGTAAGTAATAGCCCCCCTTAAGCTGAGGTGACACCTCCTATGAATGCTGCATTCAGCGGGGGACAGGCCATATGCAGAAATGAACAGGGACCTGGGACACACTGGCAGCTCTTTAAAAGATTGTTAATAATGTGCTGTTCACGTTCCTCGGAGACTGCTGCCATGATCTGCCAGCAACAGACGCTGCAATCCTGATGGGAGCAACTCCTGCCGTGGCAGAGCCCTCGCCTGGCACCGGGCACCAGCCCAGCCTGCCCTTCCCTGCAGAGAGGAGCACAGTCCTGTGGCAGGGACCTCGCTGATCCAGGTGGCACAGGGCAGGGGACAACCTCAGGCTTTGCACTCAAGCCCTGGTGGACTGAGGGAGCCTCTGAGCAGGGCTGGTGGCTCCCAGCATGGACCCGGTCCTCAAAAACAGGAGGGGGTTTGGGGAGGGTGATGAGATGCTGCCCCAGATCTGGCAGGGAAGGGGAGATAAGAGTGGACCTGCAGCTAATGGGGCCAAGAGGACAGTCCCTGGAGAGCAGGACAGCCGTGGGACAGCCGTGGGACACGCATCCACCACTGCAGACATTTCTCCCACTGCAGCTCACGAGCCAGCGTTTCTGTGCCTGTCCTAGAGCCTGAGCAAACAAGGTCCAGGTCAGAGTGGTACGAGGGAGAGGGAAATGGAAAATCATTCCAACTGCCACGTTTCTGTGCAATCCATATCCAAGCTGGCCTCAGCCTGGGCCCGTCAGCTCCCAGCACTGGGCACAGGGATGAGGGAAGGAGCATGGAGCTTTCCCCCTTTCCTGCAGGCAGGGATCAAAATGTGTCAGGCTGGAATTCTCCCAAGAGCAGCTCCCTCCTGGGCTTTGCTGCTGCTTCCTGTTCTCGGGGGCAGGAAATACCAAGCAAACAGCTCCGTGCATGACTTCAAAACTTCCACTTCCAGCACCGCTGCAAATGAGGCTGGAGCAGCCTGGATGATGGGAGCAGCCTGCCCGGAGGCTTTGCTCCCATGGACCATCCCCCCTCCATCTCTCCTCTGCCCCTTGGGAAGGCAGGTCCCGGGAACAGCTTTTTCCAGCCCTTCATGCCAGGCTCAGGACCTGCAGTGAGCTCCTGGGCCATCAGTCCTGGTGGGCTCCATTTGCTTCTGCTCTCTGCCTCCACTCAGAGCCAGGCAAAGCGAGGAATTAATAACTGCACAGAAAATGAGGCTGCGCTGTGCAGCGTGAGGCCGCTGTGCTGATCCCTCATGGGCATGGCTGGCCAGCACAGCACAAGAGCCTCTGCAGTCCCCTTCTTGCTGCCATCATGAAAAATCCGTGGGCTGCTCCCCTTCTGCAGCAGAGAACAGCCTGGAGGGGAGAGCGGCATTTTCCTGTCTCCATTCTGATTTTTGAGGGTTGGTTCAGCCTGTCCTGCTGTGCCAGGAGCTGCACAACAGCACAGTGACTGTCAGTGGATGAAACAGGGCTGTTTCCCCCACTTGGCTGGATAGAAATAACAAGGCAGTGCCTGGCCAGGCTCTAGCAGGGTTTCCAACTGCTCTGTTGATTGCCCAGCAGATCGTTAGCGCAGGCAGCAAGGAGCAAAACTGGGATGGGGCTGATGGCTCAGAGCAGGGGCCACCCCGGGGCTCTTATCTCCAAGCCCCAGCTGCTCCAGGGTGCAGGAGAGGCCCTGCTGTCTGACTGGAGCAAAAGTGTCCTGGAGGCTCCTGCACCTTTGGATCCTCCATTGCTTGCATCCTACATCTTTGTCCCCAAGAGACACCTGTCCCCCCCAGGGCGCTGCTGATCCCTGGATCCCCGTGGGGTGCAGGAGCTGGCAGCACCCCCAGGTGAGCGCAGAGCCCAGGGGTGCCCAGCACAAGCTGAGCCTGGCAGGGGAGGTCAGTGCCTCGCTCTCCTCCCGTGAGCTGCTCAGCATCTCCGCTCTTGGCCCGGCTGCGGATGGAGCCAGCTGCTCCTGGCACCGCCGCTCGTCTGTGCCAGGCGCGGAGCCATCTGCCTGGCAGGGCCAGCCACACCTGCTGGGAAGGAGACAGAAGCTGGGCAACCTCCCCGCCTTTGCGGCTTTCCGGCTGGCGGCACCGCACGGCGGCTCCAGGCGGGCTCGTGTGTGTGTGCACAAAGGGAAGGGAGATAAGGGGAGGCTCCTTCCCCCCACCCCGGAGCCCAGGGGACAGCAGGGACCCACTGGAACCCGGGCACTGCCCTGAACAGAGCCATGGGACACCCCCTGGGCCAGGCAGGGTGAGGTGTGTCCCTGAACCCTCTGCAGGGTGTCCCAGAGCCATTCCCATCCCCGGTGTCCAGCACAGGCGTCAGCCAGCACCAGGAGCAGCTGCTTCTTCCCCCAGGTGGGCAAAGGGCTCTGTGCTCCCAGGAGGGCAGAGGGGTCAGAGGAGGCACAATCAAACATCTCAGGACAGTGAGGATATCTCCTCTCCCCGGTCACTGGCCTGGCTGTTGGTCAGGGTCCACCACTGCGGCTGCTGCTGTGAGAGAAAGGAGCAGAAAGGACTTAATAGCTTTGTCCTCCCCAGTGAATCCACCTCATCCTGCTCCTCTGCATCAGCAGCTGCAGGAGCCAGGGACGTGCCAGGTGCTGGTGCCAGGCTGGGGCTGCTTCTCCAGCTCCTGGTGCATGGAGGCCAGGCAGCACCAGGGCACTGAGGCTGCAGGGTGCTGCCCCCAGCCCTCACACCCCAGCCCCACTGCCAGGAGCAGCAGCAGTTAGGTGTTGGGATGGAAAATTCCTTCCAGACCAGAGGAGCTGAGGGTCACTTGGCCTCTGGGGTAGCAAAGCTGGGTACAGGACAGGCAGAAACAATGGAGAGCATTTCCAGGTGCCCCATTGCTGAACGTCCTGCAAGAGACTCTCCTCCCCTGCCCTGTTTCCCCTGGGTGGGATGAGGAGGCTGATGGGCATCACAGCGGTGCTTCCCCCCTCCTGGCTGGTGATTCCCATGCCAGGGCAGCCACAGCTGCTCTGCCACTCCTGAGTGTCACAGCTGGCAGCCCCTGCTGCTGCCCCCGAGCCCCAAACCAGCCTGGAGAGCTTCTTCCAGCCCCAACAGGGCCAGGCCACATTGGATCTTTGTTCACCATCCAGCACGGCAGGGAAGTGAGCTCTGCTTTTGAGGGGTTGGGAACAAAGGGAAATCACCCTCAGGCTGTGGGAAGATCTCCTTACCCAAACCTCCAGCCCCAGCAGCAATCCTGGGTACCCGCAGCTCGGAGGTGTCTGCAGAGACAAGTGTGTCCCCTCAGGACTGACCTGGCTGACAGAGCAGCACATGGAGGCAAAAAAAGTCTGCCTGGACAGGTTGGTGTGGGTTTAGTGGATTGAGGATCTCTGGCCCTGCCTGTCTTGGGCACTAGCAGCTGCTGAGGTGGCTGCAGCTTTGCTCCACACACAAAGGCCCAGCTGGCTGTGGAGAGCACTGTAAGCACCATTAGCCCAGCAATGTGGGGGTGCCAGGGCAGCAGCCTGGCCAGTCTGGGAAATGGGGATCACTGCCATCCCAGCAGGGCTCCTGGTGACCTTGAGGAAGGTGAAATTGCCTCCTGACACCCTGTGCTGAGGTCTGTGCCAGGCAGAGCAGGCAGAGGGTGGCAGTGGGCACAGCTCCCACAAGGATGCTGGGGATGGGCAGCAGGTCCCATGTCACCCCCTGTGCCCCAGGACCCCTGGCCACAGTCCTGGCCAGCTGACACCCCACAGAGCTCATGGGTCTGCTCATGCACACAGTGCTGCTGGCTGCAGCAGAGGGACAGAGAGGTCACAGTGAGGATCCAACTGCCCTGGGGAGCACCCAGCATCCCAGCTGGGCTTTGATGTGGCACAGAAAGCTGACAGGCAGCAGCACTCAGGGACTTCGCAGCAGCTCCTGAATGCTGTGTGAGCTCTCCAAGGGATGCTGACTCCAGCTGGGGTCCTGCTAAATCCCAACACTCTCACTCAACCCACCCAGGAGGCTGCTCCCCACCATCCCACCCAGTCCAGCACCAGCTCCAGCCTGCAGCAGAGGGCTCAGGCTGGGTCTTGCACATCCCCCAGGGCTTCCTCACTCCATGGGCACCCTACAACAATCCCTGAAAGACAGTGCCACCTCCACGTCTGCTGACACCCACCCCAGATGGGTCCTACTGAATTTTACAAACCTCCTCCTGCACCAGCTTAGGCAAATTTTGCTCCAAGAGGTCTGCTACGACCTTGACCTGCAGTAACTCCGTGGTGGTGGCTGCAGGAGGGGACATGAGCTCAGCACTTGCCTGATGGGAAAAAAACACACACAGCAAGCTCTCTCCTTCCTTTCCTCTCTCTCTGCCATCCATTTGGTGGGCAGTGCGGCCCCGCTGCAGCTTTATCTTGGTTCTTTAAAAGGCTCCCTGGCTGACATACACACCGTATGGGAGCAGTCAGCCGAGGAGAGCTGTAAATCTCCCAAGGCCTCATCTTGCGGGGCACATTAGCTGTTTTAAACTTGTCAGCTTTCAGCGCTGGAAATTGACTGTTCAAAGCCCTTCTTCCCTCAGCATCCTGCTCCATTTTACGCCATGGAGAAGGTGCTGCATCCCCGGGGTGTTGGAGAAAAGGGGATGTGCGTCCCCCCCACCTGTCTCCTCAGGGACTGTGGATGCTTTAGGGATGTTTCTTGAGGTCCCACCAGGAATATCAATGCCTCCAAGCCTTCTCCTTCCTTTCTGTCTCCTGTGATCCTGCCCCCACCTGGAAGTAAGGATGGGGATACATAACCTCACAAAGCGTGCCCGTCCACACGAGCTGGCTTTCCCATGTCCATCCATGCAGGACCACTCCAGATCCAGGCTGAGTGAGGAAGGTTTATGAAAATCAAGCCCAGCTTGCAGACGTGCTGGTGGGATTCATTGCACACTGTGTGTGTGTGACTGCGAGCTCCAGCCCAGCCTCGCACGCACAGCCCGGGGACACGCAGCTCTGTGCCCACCTGGGGACAATGCCCCCGCCGCCTCTGCCGGCACCAACAGCTCGCCAGCCCGCTCGGGAGCACAGAGCGTGGGGGTTTCGAGGAGGAAAAGCTCTGCTTGAGCAGCTCACCCCGAGGCAAACTCCCACACGGGCATCTTCTCCAAAGGGCGCGGGACCCCATCCGCGCACCCAGCCTGGGCACCCCACAGACGCGCCGTGGAGCCAACGCCGGGTGGGCACTCAGCGAGCACACAGCTCCTCTGAGCACGGCGATCCCTCTCCATCCTGCGGGGTGCGTGCTTCATCCCGACAGATGCCCCCCAGCCCTTGTGCGGGACGCGGAGAGGAGACCCTGGAGCAGGCACAGCCCCTCACCCCTTTCCCCTGGGACAAACCCCGTGCCGTGCCTGGCTTCCATCCCCCGAGGAGCCCACCGGCACCGGGGTGTCCGCGGAGCCGCTTCACGCCGGGGAACGCGGCCAGCCCGGAGCATCCGGCCCCGCATGGCCGCGGCTCCCCGGCCCGGCGTGCTCGGGGTCAGCGCGGCCGTGCCGGCGGAGCGAGGGGGACCCGGGGCGATCCGCCGCAGCCGCAAAATCGTTGTCCCCGAATCAGCGGAGCGGCGGATGACGCACCGAGCCCGCAGCCGGCGGCCGGGAGGGGGAGGACAGCGGTGTCAGCGGGCGGCCGAGCCGCCGCACCGGGCACCGAGCCGCCGCACCGGGCACCGAGCCGCCGCACCCCGCCCTGGGCACAGCGTGCCGGGAGGGCACCGCGGGAACGGGAACGGGCCCGGCCCGCAGCTGCCGGCACGGCCGTGCCCCCCGCGGCACCCCCGGCACGGCTCCCCGCCGCGTCCGTCTGTGGCCGTGCCCAGAAATAATCTGGCGGCGCAGCAGAGCCACAGCCGCGTCCACCCACCGCTCCCCGTGAGCCGTGGGCAGCGCAGAGGGCACAGGAGCCAGCTGGGCCCCTCTCCGGCGCTGCCGCCCTCTGATAACGCTGCGTTTGGGTCCTGCGGACCGGCGACAAGAGGGATGCCAGCGTGGGAGGGGGGATTTAAGCTCCCTATCACCTGCAGGGCAGTGCTTCCTTGGGGACCCTGCCAGCCCACTCCCGCGGGCTCTGGCAGCAGGGAGGGCACACGGGCACCCCGTGCCCTCGGCGGGTCCTGCGGGACAGCGTTCCGAGCGTTCCGAGCTGATTTGCAGCTCGCTGTCCATGGCAGGGGCTCCAGCCCGGCTCGGTTATTGTGTCGGCAGCATAAACGTGTCGGAAATTGCCTGAATTAGCCATGTGCCATGAACAGGTTTATGGATTATAGGATGCAGAGTCCTTTCAGGAGCAGGCAGCTCACAATCCGGTTAGACAGCTCCAGCCCCAGTCATTCCCCTTCGGAGGACGAAAGCTCATTGGGTGCAATGGACAAAATCCAAGTGCGTCCCCTGTGTGGGAAGGATCCGTCCCAGTAAGCCCATCCTGCCTTCCCAGCTGCTGCCACCTCCTCACCTGATTTTTTTGCTTCCTTGGGAAAAAATTCGCCTTGTCTTCCCCAGAAGATACTATCCCTGAGGATGTGAGGAGGGGGATGTTCCACTTTTGTGTCTAAATTGCATAACGAGGACTTTGGGCAAAATCCCGCATCCCACAGGGCTGCCCTTAGCTTGGATTTGGAATTAAAACTCACCAGCTGTCCTGCCTCAGCCCCAGGCTGACCAGGTCCAGGGTCGTATCCTGCAGCAGCTCTAACAGGCTGCCAACAGGGACCTGAGGGCTGGATTAGCTCTTGCTGCGTTTTCTGTGCATGCATTGATTTGACCGCTTTTTTTGGTCCATTTTAGTTTTGGGGTTTCCTGCATCAAAGCATTCCTTAGCTTCTTCCTAGAGACTCATTAGGACTGAAAGGTGCTGGGTGACCATGGCCAGCCTGATGTCCTTGGCTGGGCTCTCCTCCTCCTGCAGCCTCCCAGCCTGGACTGGAGCCCCTCCCAGTGATTTTATGGGGGAGTGGGGTGTCACACCACGGTCTGGAGACCATCACCGTGGGCAGCAGCAGGTCTGGAGGGGCCCTGGCTCAACGTGCAACCCCACTCTGCACCACTGCAAGGGCTTTTAAAAGGGGTTTATTAATGTCCAGACGTCTCGGAGCAGCCGGCACCAGGCAGGAGCGAGCCGGGAAGAGAGACAAAGGAAAAGCCAGCAGCGGTGGGGAAGGGCCGGGCTCGCCTCCCTGCACAAGCGCTTTTCCTCAACCGAGCAGCGAGAAAGCAAAACTGCGAAGTGCCTAAAATTAGAGCTGCCAAACCCCAGCTGGGGAAGCCTGGAAAGATCCCCAGGCCCTGGAGCCTTGGGCGAGCTGCATAAAAGGCAGCGGAGGGGAAGGAAAGGGAGCTTGGGGAGCGCGGCAAGTAGAGCGAGGCACAGGGGGAGCGGTGGCCGCCTCCCCCCGCCGCATCCCGCCGCATCCCGCCCGTGTCGGATGCTCGCCCCGCGGGGCCCGGCGCTCTGATGTCCCTCTGAGGGTGGCTCTTTGGGGACACAGCTGTGCTGGTCCCAGAATTGCCAGCACCCCCCAGTCAGACATCCCAGCTTGTCTGTCTTGCCAGAAGACGCGCAGACCTCACGCTGGAGTCTGGAGAGCTCCATGAACTTGGGGATGGCTCCTTCAGCCCAGGGGCTGGAAAACAAATACCAGGGCCAGTCTTCAGCGAGGTTCCCAGCCCCACACAGTGTCCCCTGCCTTGCACCCGGCCACAAAGCCTGCTGAGCTTCTGAAGGGGCCAGCATGTCTGAGGAGGACAGAAGCTGCATGTCCTGGGCCACCAGTGCCCTCACAGAAACCAGGACAACAACTCTGTGACCCCCACACACAATTACCCACCCCAGTGTGTCTTCCTGCCCAGGATAACACAATCAGTGAGTGAAAAGCACAAGCTCTGCCATCAGTTAACACGAGAGGAGTCGCACACACCAATCCTCAGCATCCCCCAGGCCAGCTCATTCCACAGAGGTGACCGAAGACATCAGCAGGACCAGTCCCACCAGCATCCCAAGGCTCCTCTGGATTCACAGAGCACCATCCTGGCCCTAACAGTGTGGGTGGCAGAGCCACCAGCCACACACCAAATCGACATCTAAAACCAGGAAAAGCAGCAGCTCCACAGACAGGCAGTGACTCTGCACTGGATTTGGCTCTCCAGCTCCTATTTGTCATGATCAAAGCGACTGGGGTTTAGTGCCAGCTTCACTGAGCTCAGGAGATGCTGTAAAATGGCTGAGTCAAGGGCAGCTCTGGATCCTTTCTCTCAGAAACTGCAAAATCCCCAAAGGCAGCCCAGCACCTACAAGGGAGCAGTCCCCAACTTCTCCAGGGCTGGGACTGCACTCCAGGCAGTTCACAATCAGACCCTTAATTTGAGGTATATCAGCCTCTGTTGGACATTTGTCCATGACTTGTGTTGGGTACATGCGAAATGACCCAAGGAGGAAGGAGGCAGACACGTGGGATGGGAACTGTAGAGAAAAGGGGGATTCGTGCCAGAGATACTCTGGGAGTGGCTCACCCTGAGGTCACAGAAACATGGAATATCCTGAGCTGGAAGGGACCACAATGATTATTGAGTCCGATTCCTGTCCCTTCACAGGACAACCCAACAATCCCACCCTGTGCCTGAGGGAATTGTCCAAAGACTTCTTGAGCTCTGGAAGCCATAACCATTCCCTGGGGAGCCTGGTCAGTGTCCACCACCCTCTGGAGGGAGAACCTTTTCCTGGCATCCAACCTAAAGCTCCACAGACACAGCTCCAGCCATTCCCTTCTGTCCTGTCCTGGCTCACAAAAGATCAGAGGTTGGATCCTGGCTGTCCTCCTGGCAGCCTTCATTCCCAACATGAGAGTGGGTGTGAGCTGTGACAGACCAGGGACACTGTCCTGGCTCTGCTCTGCCACTCCTGCCTCTGGTGTGGCCGGTGGGACATGCACCAAACAGGAATGGGGTTGGGATGGAAGAGAAACGGGTGACTGAGGGGACTGGTCAGGCCCAGAGGATTGCACAAGGTTGGTCACTGGGAGATGCAGACAGTGACAGAGCTGTTGCCAGAGGGAGGATAGGATTGGACAGGACCAGCATGATATGGCCAGGAGATGATGGGATGTGGGATGCCATGGGAGAGGACCATTGGGACTGAACAAAGAGAATGGGGGTGGCTGGGATGGGATCAGGAGGGACAAAACAGAGGGGGAAGGATGGGACAGAATAAAACAGAAGGGATGGGATGGGATGGGATGGGATGGGATGGGATGGGATGGGATGGGATGGGATGGGATGGGATGGGATGGGATGGGATGGGATGGGATGGACCACTGACAGGATGGACAAGGTGAAGGAGACAAGAAATCCTCCTGGGAGCCATCTCCCCGTGGCCACTAGGATGGCCCAGCCGTGCTCCTGCTTGGAGCAGCTCCAGCCCAGGCTGTGCTGGCCCGGTGTCCCCGGCCGTGCCCTGGGTGCCCCGCTGGGCGCGGCGCCGCGGGTGGGAGCCACGTGCGAGGCCCGGCACAGGCGGCTCCGCTTGCCCGTGGTGAAGCGAATTGCTCCCTGGAGCGTGAGATCTGATTAGATTCGTGACACACACCGCAGTGAGGCAACAGCACCACGGCCAGGACCACGGGGTGTGCCCCACGCCCGACCCGGGCACAGCAGGAGGGGCAGGAACAGCTCGGGGAGGGGCAGTCGGGCTGCTCCGGGATGTGTCCAGCCTCAGACACGGGACGGGGTCAGGGCTGGCTGCCACTGAGCTGGGGGATGAGCTGGGTTCTGCCACACGTCCCCCGGGGCAGCCACCAGCCCTGGGGACTGTGGGAGGGATGGAGGGAGGGTCCGAGGTTCCCCCACCCCGGCGGATGTTACCCCATCCCTACCTGAGGGCTGCAGGAGGGCTGAAGGAGATTTGGAGGTTTCCTCACCCCAGTGGATGATTACCCCTTTCCCAACTCCTGATGGATGTGAAATGTTGCTCTCCCAGATCTAGCTGGCGAGGCAGCTGCAGAGCAAACCCACCGAGCCTTGGAGAGCCCCGGGCAGATGGGGGTCAGGGGAGCTGCCCAGCCAGGAGAGGATGTGTCTTCAGAGGCCTCTCAAGGCAACAAACAGTACCTGCTTTGCAGTTTACCCTTCACATTTGCTGCCTTGAATGGCTCCTGAGCATGCCTGCCTCTTCATTTGAGATCTTTCAACAGCTGTCTGATAGAGAAGACCTTTATCTCGCCTCTCCTGGGCTCCCATCCAACACCAGTCTCTGGAGGTGAGGAAGAAGGGGAAAAAAACCAGAATTCACTCCTGACCGAGAGTCTCACCTAATCCACCGCGTGTGGAAAATTACTGCCACCACACAGTGCCCAGCCTGGCCCCCTTCCCACCCACGCCAGCCAGTGACTGCTCCCAAGGCTTTTGTGCCTGGCTTTTTTTCTCTCCTCTTCCTGCTGGGAGAATGGGAACTTCAGCGTTTGGACAAACCCTTGAGAAAACAACTTCACACGTGCTCGGGGCACTGAGTCGGTTTTTTATTTAATTTTTTCTCATCCTGAGACGGATTTGCCTGGAATCACTGTGCAGGCTGTGAAAGTCCCCCCAGCCCCCCAGCACACTGCCCAGACCAGGGGCCATTTGTGCCAGTCGCTTTGCTGGGAGCCTCTTAAGCTGTGCCAGCACTGCAAGCCGTGGCACCAAGCTTTGCCCCTCCCAGTATGAATCCAGCCTGGCAGTGCCACCAAGTCCCACTCAGCCCTGGCCACCTCACAGCCACATTCCACCCCCAAGGAGACGATGTGAAAAGCTCTCCAGGATGGTGTTGAGGTTCAGGAGAGGTCACCTCACTCCTCTGCTCAATACAGGCACAATAAAGTGAGGAGTCACCTCTGCCACCCCAATGTATCTGCACGAGGACCTCTAGAAATGAAGGTTGCTCACCCTGGGTTGCTCCTGCACAGCCAGAGAGACAAAGACACTGCCAAGCTTCCTCTGAGATCTACAGCGTGTCCTTCAGCATCCCATTCCACCCTGGGACCCACTGAAAGGGTTTTCAGGTGCTAGAACAGGCTGACCTGGGAAATGGTGGAGTCACCATGCCTGAAAGTGTGCAAAAAATGCACAGGTGCAGCGCCTGGGGACATGGTTTGGTGGTGGCCTTGACACTGCTGGGTGAATGGCTGGATTTGATGATCCTAGGGGCTTTTCCAACCTTCATGAATCCATGAGTTCACTGCTTGGGCCTTTGCTGGCTCCAAGGAATGAAGGCACCAGGCTGTGTTTGTGCTCTCCAGAGGGGCTGTGCCATCAGCATCTTCTCTTGTCCCCAGCACATGCAATTGCATGTTCCCATGGCATACTCACCAATCCTGGAATTGGGATTAAAGACACACAGGGGCAGAGTTCCTTCCCATCTGGGTGCTCTGGACAGAGCTTTGCCTGAAGGAGGAGGTGCACAAAGCTTCACACCCTGCTGACTGGAAAGAAAGGATTGTTCTCCCTAGGTCACACTTGGGGAAGTTGAGTCACAGGGCAGTAAATCTCAGAGCTCAGAGAAAGGTGGTTTGGCTAAATTTGTCTTGCCTGTGAATAGCAGGCAGAAGGAAACAGAAATACAAATTGTTTCCTATGGCAAATCAACCCCCAAGAGCCACATATTTTACCTCCCGTGTTCTCTTTTCACACCGTCCAATGCCAGTCCAGACCCCTGTGCCATGTGCGACCCCAAACTCCTCCTCATCACTCTGGGATTGGTTGGATAAATCACAGGGGATTTGCTTTCTTCATTCCTCAAATTATTTTGGAGCTATAAAAGCACTTCCAGCACAGCTGCCAGGATCAACCTGTGTGATCTTGCCCAGGGCCACTGAGATCTGAGCCCTGGGGACACTCGGGGATCGATCAGAGCACGGACACACTCTGTGGTCAATCACACCCCCCTGGCAGAGCTGATGGCACTCACCTCACCTGGGAGCTGGGGAGGGAAATGGAGACACCAGGGTGCAAACCCATTCTCCAGTGGGCAAAGGCCATAGCTGCCCGTGCACGTGGTGACTGTACAGATAAAGCTGCAGCACCACCGCAGTGCTGCTGGTGCCAGGAATTGATGGTCCAACTGCACCTGAAGTCCCTGCCCAGGCCCAGGAGAGGGGAGGCAGCTGCAGCCTGGCTGCTTGGGTGGAGAGGAGGGAAAAAACCCTGCTGCTCTGGGCAAATAGGGCAGTGGGAGGCTGGGTTCATGCTCGGGTGGGTCAGTGTGATGCTCCTCTGCAGCGTGCTTTGGGAAAACCAACCCCTCCCACAGCGTCCTGCCACCAGCACGGGCAGCCCCAGGGGGGACATGGCACAGCACCAGCCCACACATGGCCAGGAGTCAGCTGCCACCACTGGCAGGATGCTCAGAGCTCTGTGGACTGGCTGGAATAATCTTGTGCTGAGATGGGATGCTGGATAGCGTTTTCTGAAGTGTCTTCGGGATTTAAGGGCCCGGTTCTGCAAAGGAATGGAAATTGCAGGAATGAGGTACCTAAATAAGAGCAAGGCACTTGAAAGTCACTCTGGATCAGGCTTTTAATTTACCATTTAAGCATACAGTAAGAAAGCCTCTCGAAAGATAAGGGCTGTGTGGTAGAGATGCACAAGGCATCCATCTAACCTGCTCTCCCTTTTCCATCGGTGCCAGGTGCCTGGGGAACCATTACAAATGTGGTTGGCATGTGTAACATTTGCTTGCTCTCCTGATCTCCAGACCTTCATGGGGCAGAGTTTTCTGAGCTAGAGAGGTGCTGCCTTTCTCCTTAAGAGCTCTCCATGGGCTTTTTCCTCGTGTCTTTGAACTCTCACACCTCCTGTAGGAATTGGGAGCACCCACTCCCCCTGCAGCGTGGAGCTCTCCTTAAGGATGCTTCATGGAACAGGTATCTCCTCAGCTTTCCTTTGAACCTGGCCCCTACTAACTGTGTTCCACCTAGATCCCAGCTGATACATGAGAAAAGGAGTGAACAACACCCATCTTTTCCCTGCTGCTCAGAAGTCTCTGCTTCCAGGAGTCAGATCTTCCACCACCAGCAAGGATGGTCCCGATGACACGGAAGAAAATTACTGTACACCCCTGGTTGTGGATGGCTTTGGACATTGTTTTCTTTTCCATCACTGACCAAAACAAAGAAATGCAGGAAGAAAATTCTGTTCTGCCCCATTTGCTGGCTCATGGCAGTTCACAAGTGACCTTGGAGCTCCCCACTGTGCTGAGAGCATCCCTGAACCTCAGTGCTGCTTCCAGAGGTGGGGAAAGTGAGCCGCAGGGCAATTGCTTAAACTTCTTCTGGTCACCTGGTAACAAGAGGGTTTAAAAAGGCTCCCAAAAACAAGTCTGGCCAGCACCACTGGAGCATTTAAATTCTGCTTTTCCTCGGGTGGATTTATCCTCACCAGCACTGTTTATTCTTATTACAAACTTCTAATATCCAAAACAGTGAAAGCAGGTAAACTGAGGCACCGGAAGGGCTCCTGCAGCCTAAACAAAACCCCACAGAAAGGTGGTGACACGGGTGTAGATACCCCCACACGTGAACCCCTTGTCCCCTGACCTGGCAGGACACCTGGGGACACGGGATGGCAGTGGCTGGGCAGTGGGGACAGGGTTGAGGGTGGCTCACAGAGGGGCTGTTCCATGAGCCCGGCAGCCAAGGCAGGGATGCAGGAGCAGGGAATCAGAGGCAGGGAATCAGAGGCAGGGAATCAGAGGCAGGGAATCAGAAGCAGGGATGCAGAGGCAGGGGCACCACCAGCACCAGCTCCCCAGCCCCAGCCAGGCAGCTGATTAAAATGCAGTCCGGCCACCCCGGGCCTGTCCCCACCGTCTCCCGGCTTTAAATAATAGCTTAATTATCTCATTTACATTTGGCTCCTTTCAGGGAGGCACTGCAGTTGATTAACATTTTCCCTCCCGGTGTCTTGCTGGCGTCCCTGCTCCATCCCACCCCTCCCACGCTGCTGGTCCCCCTGCCCCAGGCCGGCTCCCTGCTCCCCCCAGCCCTGCTGCTCCCCGGGGCTCAGGACCCAGCCTGCAGATGACCACAGCAGATGCAGGTGCTGGAGGATGGGAATCAGTGCCCTGGCTGGGCAGCTGTGGGATGAAGGCTCTCCTCATCCTCTCTCGGTGTCCTGCCATTGCTTTGCTGCCGGCGCTGCCCCTGATCTCTCCCCACGTTCCCGCTTCCACCCCTCACTGGGTAGCTTTTAACTTTCTTTTTTATCTTCTCTTTTTAAATCTCCTTTGAACGCTCCAGCCAAACACTGAATTCCTTTGAAGAAGAAGAAAATGTCTCTGTGGGTTGTCCTTTCTCACCGGCTGGAGCTGTGACAGATCCCAGTGCCCAGCCTGAGAGCCCTGTGGCTCCCCCAGCCCCGGGCACATCCCCGGGGTGTTCCTGGAGGAGACCAGGACCCGAGGCATCACCAGCCCTCACCTCCCAGACCCTCCAAGCCCTGTCAGGTTGCCCAGAAAAGCTCCTTCATCACATGGGGTCTCTGGGACAAATTATTGTCCCCTGCCTCGCTGAAGGGGAGATTTTGCGACAAAATTTATGTGTAATTATCTTCCCGGGCCCCAAGGGCAGGAGGCAGAGGAGCAGCCAGGAGGACGTGTGTGAACCCCCTGCTCTCCCCAGTGGTCACACCATGCCCCGAACTGGGACAGGACCTCACAGACAGGGGCAGGGAGGTGATGCCAGCAGAGCCCCGGGAGAGATGGATGTCCTCAAGGCTCTTCATTAAACCTGCTCATTGCTGCGTGTTCCTGCAGCCCTTTCCCCCTTCTCCCACCCCTCCCTTGGCTCCCCACATCCCTCCCCAGGCTCAGCACAGCTCAGCACTGCGGACCCCGCTGCTGAACCCCCTCCTGCGAGCCTGCCAGGCATCCCCAGATCCTCCCATCCATCCTGTCCAGCCCCGCTGCCATTTCCCTGGGACAGCCCTGTCCCCCCTCCCTGTCCCCTGTCCCCCTGTCCCCTGTCCCCCTCCCTCTGATCCGCTCCCTGCCAGCAGCCCCCGCTGCCAGGAGAGTTTGTGCTCGGTGCAGAGGTGCTCTTTTAGGAACGTGTATTTTTAATGGGTATTTCAGACGTGACGCAGGCACGAGGGAGCAATTCTCCCGTGCCCTGGTATTTACATCTTTGAGCACAGGCAGGGGAAGGTTTGGCGGAGGGAACCAGGCAAACAGGAAGGGAAGGAGCTTTGTGCTTTGTATGGCCAGGCTCCATTACAGCCTGAAAGGCGAGGAGCCCATCCGGGTATTGCCCTCTCCAGCCAGTCCAGGCTGCAATTAGCTCCTCGCCAGGCTCAGCAGGCTCTGGGAAAAAAAAAAAAAATAGATCTCAAGAGCTCCACAAATGATCACTGGCTCGCTCTTGGGGGCGCGGGGATTTTAGGGCACCATCTGCTCGCTGTGTTCTGCCAGCACAGATCCTAAAAACTCCTGGGTTTGTTTCACCTGGCTCCTGGAAGAGAAGGAGAGCAAGGGAGAGCCCCGAGGCTCCCCGCCGTGCTGGGGTGAGGGATGGGAGGCTGGCACTGGGGAGGTGATGCTGGTGGTACTGCCAGGAGGGCATAGGGTGGGATGTGAGAGGAGATCCCACAGAGAAAATGGGGTGGGAGGTGCAGAGGGAAGCTGGGATGAGGTTTCCCACAGAGGGATGTGACTCCCAGCCTGGGGCATGTCCAGGCATCACTCTGCTGTTGGTGCAAGCGGTGCTGGCAGGAGCCCTGTGAGGGTGCCTGTGTTACCAGAGGGACAGAGCCAGCCTGGCACCCCCTGGGGAGCTCACACCACAATTCAGGTCACTTCTGAAGCCCACACAAGCCATTCAGGCCACCAAATGCCACCCCCAAGCTGCTGGCAGGCTTGGGTGCCCTCAAGGTGGTGCCCACCACGGGGACAAGAGTGTGTGACAGCAGAGGTGGGTGGCATTGCTGCCTGAGGACCTGTGCTGGCAACCAGGGAGGGTTCTGCAGGGAATCTGTCACTGTGACTGGGGGGACTCCCTTCGAGCTCCAGGCCACATGCCATGGTAAAATCTGATGGCAACAGCATTTTCCACTGTTCCAGGGCAGTTTCTGGGCAATGATTGGGAAAACTAAGCTGCAGAGAGAGGAGGAAAAGGCAAAAAGAGCTATATGGAAAAATGGATGGAAATATAGAAGAATCATGGTGTGATTCATGGGCTGCCCTGTGCAGGGCCAGGAGATGGACCCAGTCCTTATGGGCCCCTTCCAGCTCAGGATATTCCACGATTCTCTGATCCTGTGTATTGTGCTCAGACCAGCAAGCTCTGGTGTTGAGCCAAACCAGCAAACACTGAAGTGGTGCAGGTGAGTGAGCCAAGTTTGACCTTCAGGCTCTGCCAGGACTAAAGTAATGTGCAAGGGGAGGGTCTGTCCCACTAAACCCAACTCCCAGAGAGCCACCACGCTGCTCTCAGCACACAGGAACTGTGTTTTCTTTGAAGCTCTTTCAATCTCAAAGTCCTGCCTGGCAATTATACCCATTTTCAGGTCTGAATTTGCTGGCCTGTCTCTAGACATATGCTGGATGATATGATATGGAGCAGTTGGGCATAGATTTCCACGCAGCAGCGCCGTCTGCTTCCCAGCGCTCCCGCTGCGGCTCTCTCTGCTCCTGCAGCTCTCTGAAACCCACAGATTAATATTGGGGTCTACAGGAGGCTGGTTCTGCATCTCAGCACGGGCAGGGAAGGGGTAAACCCAAATCCAGCAGAGCAGGGACAGAGTTTGGGACAGAGTTTGGGACAGGGTGAGCAGTTCTGTCACCACAGCCGGGTGCAGGTCACCCAGCTCTCCCGGGCTTTTTCCCACAATGTTGGCCATAAACATCCCAACATCAGTGAGGAGCACCATGGTTGTTCCTGCAGACAGGGAATGGGATGTGGCAAGCTCTGTGGGGTGCATTAAACCAGCCTCATGCCTTGCTTTCCAGGGTTGTCCACACAGTGAACCACCAGCACATGTTTCCTGCTGTCCTCCCCAGCCTTGCCGAGGATTTCTGGGCATGAGAATCATTCAGAGAAATAGTGGGGCAGACCAGAAGCTGATTCTGGTTCCCATCATCAGTAGGTTCCAGAGTTAAAACCAAGCTGTTATCATGGCAAAGATTGTCCAAGGAAAGGAACTGCAGACAAGGCTGCACCCCCAGACACGGCGGGGTGATGGCTGCAGCTCCCAGCACACTCTGCCTGTGAGGGCTGGCTCTGCCAGTCTCCTGCCTTCCCTTGGCACAGCACCTGCCTCTCTGCAGGGTCCCCTCCATCAGGACACGTTGCAGCAAGGCTCAAGGGCAGATTTCCCTCTTTGTGTGGGAATCCAGGGCTTCCCTCTGGCTACCCTGGCAGGTCTGGGACCCTGGCAGGGGTCAGGAACCCCCCTGGACAGAGCCCCCAGAGACACTGGCTGTGATCTCTGTCCATGGAAAAGAGTTTTCAATCTTACAGGATGAATTACCAGCTCTGAGTGTTTGATATAAGTAATAATTAAGTGTGACACGGGTACAAAAGTAAAATTTTAGGTTTCTAGATTAGGGGTTCAGAGGGGACAAGATGGAGGAAATTGGGTGTGTCTTGTCCTTTTTCTCCTTCTTCATGCCCTCCATGTTTCACTGTGGTGTTGGCATTTTTCTGTTGGTTCAGGCTGGGGACACACTGTCCAACGTAGGTGACAGATATTGGCACGTTATTGTAAATCCAGCACAGGTAGTTTGTGGTATTTAATGTTTGTACCATCCCACTGAGGGCAGAGCCCCACACGCTGCCCTGCAGGACAGAGCTGCGGCAGGGCAGCAGAACATGTTAGAGATAAACAGAATAAACAACCTTGAAACCAGCACAGACCAATTATGGCTTCTGCTTTGGCAATGGGGAAGAAAGACAGAGACTTTCTACAATCTCGGAATCACCAATGCCCACAGATTCCAACGAGGAAGGACACACAGTGCCATGGTCCAGCCTGGGGATGCTCCCAGCAGCTGCCAGCAGGTCAGAGGTGGCCAAGCCTGATCCCCACCGTGTTTCAGCACAAGTTTGGCACCCAGGGAGGTGTCAGTCCCCAGCGACTCCATCCCAGCTCCCAGCCAGGGCCAGCTTTACCTCCCCGTGCAGGAGGGAGACCCTAGCTGGGCGTGGGGTCCAGCCTGGGGTCTCCTGCTCTTTGCCAGCTGCCTCCCCTGCAGTGTGTAGGGTGTGGCTGAGGTTACCTGGCTCCTTGATGTGCTCTGCTCCTCTGGTTTGGCCCTGCTGGAGCCACGAGGGAGGTGATGGGTTGTGCATCCCTTCTGATGAGGGCTTGCAGCCCAGGAGACCCTGCAGTGCTCAGGCTGGAGGAAAGCAGGGGTGAGAGCACAGCCTGGCCTGTGACCCTCACAGCACTGCCAGCACTGCTGTTTGAGGGCTGAAGGAGACCCCAAATCTCACAAGTCTCCACATCAGGACCTCTCCAAGCCCCATCTCCCAGGGAGCTCCAGCTGAGTGAATCCCGGGCCAGGTCTCTGTACCACTGAAGCTCCTTCCCAGCCCCAAACACCATTTCTGCTGCCTCGCCCCACCAGCCTGTGCTGGGGGCCACAGGAGGCTGGAGTCCCCCCTGGAGCCCACCGTGCTGCCCTGCCCTGGCCCCCACCTCCCCTGCACACCGCTGCCCCTAAAAACCAAAGCCACATGCCTTGCTCCCAGCTGCTGGAGAACAGCCAGGAACCACTTCCAGACTGCGTCACCATATTCATGGCCTCTCCTGGGCTATATTTAGTTTTGTGACTGCAGGTTTTTCTGGACGTGGAGCTGCTAAAGAACTGGCACTCCCCACTCAAAGCAGAGCGCATCCCCAGGGGGAGCTGAGCTGCGAGGGGGGAGTGCACAGGCTGAAGGATTGGAGCATCCCCCAGGTGAGCTTTGCCTCGCTGACACAACAACCAGCACACCACAGGTTTAGCCCTGCCCGTCTCCTCTGCAGGGAGGGTGTGTGGAGCTGGGGAGCTTGTGCAGAGCCAATTTCATTTTGCCGTAGCCAGCAGATCTGGAGAGGATGTGAACCAAAAGCTGCTTTGCAAAGAGGTCACAGAAAACAGGAGGGAGGAACTGTGGCTGTGCTGCACATCAGCCACTGTGGTCTGCAGGTTTTTTGGGAGCTGAGCTCAGGGGCACTGGCTCAAGCAGCACAGCCTCCCTCTGGTCCCCGAGTGCTGCAGGGTGGCCTGCAGCCCAGCAGGGCACGGCAGGAGTGCACCCTGGGCATCCTGCTGGTCCCTTTGGCTCAGGGACAGCTGGGCAGCTGCCAGACCTTGTGATTCTCCTCCTGCCCTGCTCTGATACCTGGGATGATCCTGGGGTGGGGCCCGTGCCCAGGAGATGCCATGGATGGGCTGTGGGCTCTGTCAAACCCCATGTCCTAGTGCAGAACAGGGGAGCTCTGAGCAGCCTGGGCTAGTGGAAGGTGTCCCTGCCCACGGCAGGGCATGGAATGAGAAGAGCTTTAAGGTCCCTTCCAGCCCCAACCATTCCAGGATTTTATTTTATGACTCTGTGAAGCCAGTGCCTGGTGATCCATGGCCTTAGACATGGTTCAGCCACCTTCCTCCAGCCTTCAGGAACCCAAAAACTGCTTTGCAGTTCATTGTGTGAGCAGGTGGAGCACTCCTGGAATGCTGACCTCAACATAAAGTGGCAGAATTTCCCAGCTCAGAGGGGACCTTAGGAGGTCTCTAGTTAACTTTCTGCTCCAAGCAGGGTCAGCTGCAAGATCTCATTGTCCAGCAGGGCTTGAAAACCTCAGAGGATGGGACAGTGCAGCGTTCCTGGACAAGCTGCTGATGACTGGCTGCCTTCCTGGAAAAAGGTGTGTCTTTATCACCACTCTGAGCTTCTCTTAACTTACCTCATACCTGTTGTCTCTCTTCCTCTCACCAGACACTGCTCTGAAGAGTCTGGCTGCCTTCTCGAACACCTCCTCACAGGTACTGCATGGCTGCTTTAGATCCCTCTAAACCCTTCACTTCTCAAGGATAAACCTCCCGCTGCTGTTCTCATCACCCTGGAAAGGGGAAAGAACTATCTTCAGGAAGAAAAGAAAAAATAAAAATAAAAAATACAAAAAAGAAAGAGAACTCCCTCAAAGTCTTGTGACCCTCTTCAATCCCACTAAAAGTGATGGCAAATGAGGAGATCCCATCCCATCATAGGGCTGCTCTAAGAATCAGGAACAATAAATCAACTCTCCTCAGTCCAAGATGTTCCCATCTCTTTGCTGACAGCAGATAACACAGGGCTGTGAATATTCCCAGCCTGGAACATCTCGGAAGGAAAAGAAGCTGCTGCTTGCAAGGCAGGGAAGCAGAGATACCTAATAGGTAAAAATAGGGAAAAGGAGGCTCCAGAGGTCTCAGGTAAATCCATTAATCCCATGGTGCCTTCATTTTCCATGCTGCTCCTGAGGAACTGGTGCCTGAATGCAGGAAATATCTGCACAGAGCAGCAATTGCTGCTGATCAGCCTCTTCCCCTGGCTGAAACCTCTGCCCTGTGCTGATTTCACAGACCCTCAGCACGAGCCAAACCCAAAACTCAGTGCTCCCGTGGCCAAGGTGAGCTCTCCAGGAGGTGAGCTGTATCTTTTTCCAGGCTGACAGCAAGATGAAGAGGGCTGGAGGCACAGGAGGTAGCTCCATCCATCAGGAGCACATCTGGGTATCACCACCATCAGCCACCATCAACCATCTTCCCTCTGCCTCCAACAGTGTCCCTGCAATGTCTCCTCAACCAGCAGTGACCAAGGCCAGCCCTGGTCACAGGGACAGCAGTTCCAGATGTGGCAGCTGTGGACAGGAGACTGGAAGTGAGCAGGGATGTTGGAGGTGTGATGGAAAGAGGGGGTTTAGAGCAGTGTGGGGGGCAGGTGGAGCCAGAGGTGACCAGGCAAGAGTGACACGAGCCCTGGGTCTGCTGGAGGGGACCAGCTCCCATGACAGTTCCACTGGGAGCTGGCATAAAGGTGAGAGCAATCCAGGAAGCCTTTGGAAGCCACCAGGAGACTTGGAGAGGGTCAGGAGATTGCAGGTCTCATCTCCAGCTACTCATTAGCCACAAGGACTGCGGCCTTTCAACCAGGCTAATTACTGATTGCTCAAAGGATAACACTTCCCACAGCTGCTAAACTTGCTGACACTGGGCCCTGGATGTCTTCTATTCTGGGAAGGGGGAGTGGAGTCTCCTAGTGTGAACTTGTGGAGCTGGGCAAAGCCACACTGGAGCAGAGATAAAGTCAAGGACAGCTGCAGCTGCTTGGCAATCATTCAAAATGAGCCACGAGTCACTGACTTGGCTATTCTGGGATGAGCTGAAGAGCCAGAGCTGGGGAGAACGAATTCGTGGCCTGCTCACACAGAAATGGACTGCAGCAAGCCTGGACCTGACCCGTGCCAGGAACATTTGTCAGGGCTCTGATGGGAGCTGCAAAGCTCTGTCCCTGCTCACCAGCGAGGAGCTGTGGCTGCAGACCTGCCCTGGGTCTGATCTACCAGAGCTCACAGGTCTCCAGCAGGGGAGGACCACACAGCTCCCTGAAAGTCACAGAGAGAAATCGCTGCTTTGAGGAGTTTTCAACCCTTCAGGTTGCCTGAAATTGGGTCAGAGCCTTTGCCCAGGGCTGCCGTGCCTGAATACAACTGCTGCAGAAGTTTCTAGAGAACCTAGCAGAGGCTCCCCAAGTCAGAATTTACTGTGGAGTGGGGTGGATGAATACTGTGATATTCCCTGAATCTGCAACCAGTGACCAGAGTAATCCTCTCAAATCTTTGCCTAAGGCAAAGAACCTGAATTGGAACCTGAATTGTTTATGTGCTGTATTTCCCAGCTTTTGGGTGGGAGGCTCTGAGTGGCCCAGCAAGGTCTGTTCCCTGCCTCCAGTACTCCCAGCATTGCTGGGACTGACCTGACCCCTCCCCACAGCCCAGTGCAGGTCACCCCAGAGCTGCAAGACTCAGATAAACAATTAAGCTCGTTGGGAGCTCACCCAAAGGACACCAGGCCTTTTGAGGTCACTCGCTGCATATGCTGGAAAGCAGATATGATCTCATTAGGCAAATATTTATGATCAATATTGTCCACGCTCTGGCCATGAACAGCATCACCTGGAGCTAGCAGCTCTCCAGGGATGGATGTGGGTTGACAGGAGAGCCCGGGCTGAGCATGAACCTCTGCTCACCTGCCTTGGAAACACCTACAATTCCCCTAAACATTTTTTTCACAATTCACCAGGAGATTAATTAGCTGCTCGGAAACCCCAGACATTAATTATTGATTATGCAAAAGATTTTGTTCATCACAGTTGCTGAGCTTGTCAGTGCTGCTGAGGACATCAGGATGGAGGGGAAGGCTGGATGGGCCCTGGAGAGGGAATGGATTTGCCACCGGTTTCTCATGGTGGAACGGCTCCAAAACAGGAGCCAAGAGTGGCAGTGAGAGCCCAGCTCAAGCAGGGCTGCCCTGAGGGGTGGGAAACTGAGGCACAGGGCAGCAGCACCCCTTCAGGGAGCAGACACAGCATCCCCTGCACCCTGGGGCGCCCGGGCTGAGCTCGGGGCTGCTCCCGGGGCGGAGGGAGATAGATACCCAGCATCACCTCCCCCGGCAGGGCCCAGCCCGGTGCCGGCAGCCCCTCCCGGGCCGGTTCCCGGGCAGAAGGAGCCGCAGACCGGGTGGCAGTGATAAACCTCCCGCACCGCCCGGCAATTAATCTTGCGGAGCGGTGAGTCAGAGTCACCCGGAGCTGCCTCCCCTCACCCAGAGCCAGCCACCGCCGTCTCCAGAAGCTCTCGGCTCCAGGGACCTGCAGATGCCACCTGGCTGGGGAAAGCGATTTATTTTTTTTTTTAATTTATTTTTAATTTTTTTTTTTTTTTTTTTGTGCTGTGCCATCACTGAGAGGTGCCGGATTCCCGTCCGGACCTCTCCGCTGCCCCCACGGGAAACAAGACCCACCGACACCCGCATGTGCCCGCCCATCTCTGCGGAGGAGTGGGGTGCTTTACTCCCAGCTTCTCTGGCCATCAGGAAGGCGAGAGGGAGATGCCATCCTCATGATAAAGCCCATATAAAAAAAGGTGCCAAAAGCCAGAGGGGAGGAGGAGGCAGGAAGGACTTAAATAAAACCCCCGGGGAGGAACGGGTATATTTAAATCCCACCAAGAAAATGCCCCCGCACATTTTTCCCCTGTCCCCACCCCCCAAAATCTGCGGTGCTCCCCAAACTTTCCCAAAGCTTTCTCGGGGAAAAGCCTCTTCCCGCCTTGCCCTAGGCATGAATGCAGTTTGCAGTTTTAACAGCAGATGTCTCTCCTATTATGATTTATAAAAATGCTTAAAATAAATAATGCAAACATATTTACAGGAATGAATCGCTGCTCCTGAGCGCGTTTGTCACTCGGAGGCTCCGGAGCAGGAGCGCCTCCCTCGCTGCCTCCCCGCTCCCCCCGCCGGCGCTGCGGCGGCTGCCAGGACCCAGGGCAGGGTGGCCAAATCCCAAAAAAAAACCCCCCATCCCCTCCCCAAACCCCGGCTCTGGGCCCACATCGGCGTTTCAATACCGACGTTGTATAATCAACGCGTTAAATATTTAAAATGGTCGCGCAGGAGAGCTGCCCGGCGGTGCCTGATTTCACACATCCTGACAATTTCACGGACCTCTGGGCTTACGTTTCTTGGCAAATAATGAAAGGCGGTGGGAGCCCCTTGCTCGGAGGGCGCGTCGGGGAGGTTTGCCCTGGCCGCAACTCCTCCAAAGCGATGCGACTGTCGCGGCGCCGCTCCCACCTCCGCGCCGCCCATGTCCAATGCTTTTAAGCGTGACCTTGGCGCGGCTGCGGCCGTCACGCCGCTGAGGTGACTCAAAGCAGAGCGGGGCCCGGGGAGGGGGGCACGGCCGGGGGCTCGGAGCTTCCCATGGAACAACTTTTTTTTTTTTTTTTTTTTTTTTTTTTTTTTTTAATTTTTTTTCCACACAAAGAGCCGCCGTACCTGCGGTGATGCGAGCGGCCGGCCCGTTTCCATAGCTCCGCTCTGCCCAGCCCAGCCGAGCAGCACCGGCAGCTTATCTGCCATCATCCCGCTCCTCCATCCCTACCTGCCCGCCACCAGGCTCGCTGGCAACGCAGGAGAATGTCTTTTCCCAGCAGAGCCCTGCGAGGATTTCTTCCCGCTGTGATTTTGTCTCGCTTCCAAAGGTTCTCGTATAACCGGTGCTGAGGAAGCAGAGCACAAAGCGGGGCAGCTACAGGAGCTTCCCCGAGCAGGGGATGGGGTGAGAGGCTGTCCCAGCCTGGAGGACACCCCGAGAGGCTCTGCTGCTTCAGTCCTGATGAAGGAAAGGTGAGAGGAGGCATCAAAAAGGACTCGTGTGTCTCCCTAGCCAAACTCCCTAGCCAAACTCCTCCTGGCTCAGCCACCACAGGGAGGTGGAGGGCAGAATTTTCTCCCCAGTGAGCCAGATCCTGCCTGGGTGGGAGCTCTGTGGGAGCCCAGAACCACAGCCTCTCAAAACAGGCACAGAAATGGGGCTGGAAAGCCTGCTCCAGGAGGAGTGGGGGTGTTTGTGGCCTCCTGAAGGGGTGACTTGCTCCAGTTCCTTGCCTTTTGCAGGTCGCCTTGTGGAGCAGAAGCACTGGGCATGCAGATGCACGAGGAGTCTCTGCTGCAGCCTTTGTCATGGTGAAGACACATTCCAGGTAGCACAAGCAGGAAATCGTGAACTGAATACCCTGACATCCTCCAAGTGAGGGTCTTGTATCCTTCCCTGCCTCAGCCAGAGCCACAGCCAGCGCTGCACATCCCACCCATCCCATCCTCCACTTCCCAGCCCCAGAGCTGGATCTGTGGGCAAAGCCAGGACAGAGAACTACCAGCCCCTGGGCTGGTCAGGGGACTGTGGCCATGCCAGCATCACACCCTGCAGAGCCCAGCAGGATGGCAGCACACACAATAAAAGCTGCTCAGCACTCTGCATCCTCTGACTGTCCATGTAGGAAGGGCAGATCCTCACATGGATCCATCCACAACTTCCCAAGCTGGGATTGTTACCAGTGATAGCTCATCACCAAAATCTCTGATTTCAGAGGGGCTCTAATTATTTTTCTCTGGTGACCAGCAGTAGGACCTGGGGGAATGGCTGGAGCTGTGTCAGGAGAGACTTAGGCTGGATATTTGGAAAAGGTTCTTGTCCCAAAGGGTGGTCAGGCACTGAGCAGGTTTCTCAAGGCAGTGGTCACAGCCACAGGGCTGACAGGGCTCAGGATGAGCTTGGTCAGTGCTCTCAGATGAACGATGGGAAGGTTTGGGATATCCCCTGCAGGGCCAGGAGCTGGACACAATGACTCTTATGGATTCCTTCCAGGTCAGGGCATTCCATGATTCTATGATTCTATGATTTGGGAATTTGGGCTCCATCTGAAAGGACAGGGAGCATCTGTTAGCTTGGGAAGAGAAGTGTTTATTTTGATTTCTCTGGTATTAGAGGAACTTTGTGACTTTTCACTTGCCATCTAGTGAAGTCAATTATTTCAGTAGTGGATAAAACCAAGAGCCTCCTGCTGTTCAAAGCAACACTTTTTTGTTTCAGAAAGAACATCTAGAACAGTTCATTTGGGTTGACCCAAAGTTATTTCTTTCCCCTGGGTTTTTGATTAAACAGCCCAAACAATGCAACCCCACTCATGCTCCCAGCCCAAGGATACTTTTTGCCACACATCAAGTGCCTGCTTGAAATTTTCCATGCTTTGTGGCTGAGTCAGACTACATTTTTCTCTCCAAAATTTAAGCAAAAACTCATTTCTGAGAAGAGAGCTTTGCCCACCAGGCAGGACCATGAAGCTTTCCCACAGCCTTGCCTGGAATCAGGAATGAGATGGCTGTGCTGGGCCTTGCTCCATTTCCCAAGGAGCTGCACATGCATTTGGGGGAATTGCCAGCCTCTGGGAATGGTTGTTTGCAGAGGAGTTTGCAGCCTGGAAATGTCACAGAATTTGCTCAGCCTCTGGAAAACCAAGATATTCCAGGGAGCAGAGGGCAGCCACGAGGATGGACAGGGTGAAGCATCTCTGTGCCCAGCAGCTGATGCCCAGGGAAAGGACACAGCCAGGGTCTGCAGGGATGAGATGCTCCCAGCCCTGGTGAAGTGACTCAAGGACTTTGCAAGATGGAGATGGAATGTTTGTGTTTTCTCTTCTTTCTGGCTTTTTTTTTTTGCTTTTTTTTCCCCTAATCTCTCTCTGCCAGGTTTGAAAGCTGTACCTGCAGGACAGTTCAAACTCTGGTGTGACCTCACCTGCCTCACACCTCACCCATGCTGGTGCAGCTTCCTGGATCCCACCTGGGGGCAAAGAGAGGTGATGATGCCACAGTTGCTGCAGACAGAACCTCCAGGACCTCACACCATCAGAAGGGCTTCGTTTCCCAGCAGAGCTCCAGAAGCAGCTGGAGAAGGAGGCAGGGGACACCCAGTGAAACCAAGCATTGTCACTGGGGCCAAGGAAATCCACAGGGCCCTGAAAAAGGAACAGGACAAGGCTGGCAAACTCAGGAGTGCTCATGTCCCACCATGGCCGTGCTTCCTGAGCCGTATTTCCAAACTGTCCCACGAGCCTTGGGTGGCACCTGGGCACGGGGCACTGTGCCAGCCCTGTGCCTGCCCTTCAGGAGGGCTGCAGAGGGAAAGCCCCAGGGCAGGTCCCTCAGCTTCCTGCAGCTGCTGCTGGGCTGAAAACTGTCTGTGCTGGGCAGCAAAGGCACTGCCACCCCGCCTGTGCCCACAGCATTGTCTCACCCAGGTGGGACAGGCTGTGACCTGGCTGTGGGAGGAACCAAAAGGCTCCCAGGCAGCAAATGCAGCAGCCCAGCTTGTGCTGGGTGTCAGCTCAGCTCTGCTTGGCACAGACATGACTCAGGACAAGCAGCACACTCCTCCGAGACAGCTGCAGCAGCAGGCATGGCAAGTGAGGTCCATTTCCCTCTTTTCCCTGCTGTCCTGGAGCTCTGACACTGCCAAGAAAAGCAAAGATGCCCAAAAACTGTGACTGGAATATGAATGTGATGTTCAGGCTGTGGCAGTGGCTGTCACCCAGCTTGAACTGCCCAGCCACAGAGATCCATCCTGAGCTGCAGGCAGCAGGTGTGAGGCCAGCCCTGCTGGAAAGCCTTTCCTGCAGCCCCAGTCCTGAAAAGGACCAGAAAGCTCAGGAAAAGCTTGGCCCTCCCTTTCCACGGGCGTAACTCCTCCACACTCAGCCAGCTCCGGCCCCACAGAGCCCAGCTGAAGAGCTGCCTCTGGTTTTCCACCCTCAGCACACCAGAGCAGAGGTTTGGGATGAGGCAGAAGGGCCATGTTGGACTGACAACATCCATGGAACAAGACTGAGGTCCCCAGGGTGCAGCACCCACGTGTGAGCCATGCCTTGCTTGTAGGGTGTGGGAATCCAGGGCTTCCCCCTGGCTGCCCTGGCAGGTCTGGGACCCTGGCAGGGGTCAGGAACCCCCCTGGACAGAGCCCCCAGAGACACTGTCTGTGATCTCTGTCCATGGAAAAGAGTTTTCAATCTTACAGGATGAATTACAAGCTCTGAGTGTTTGATATAAGTAATAATTAAGTGTGGCACGGGTGCAAAAGTAAAATTTTAGGTTTCTAGATTAGGGGTTCAGAGGGGACAAGATGGAGGAATTGGGTGTGTCTTGTCCTTTTTCTCCTTCTTCATGCCCTCCATGTTTCACTGTGGTGTTGGCATTTTTCTGTTGGTTCAGGCTGGGGACACACTGTTCAACGTAGGTGACAGATATTGGCACGTTATTGTAAATCCAGCACAGGTAGTTTGTGGTATTTAATGTTTGTACCATCCCACTGAGGGCAGAGCCCCACACGCTGCCCTGCAGGACAGAGCTGCGGCAGGGCAGCAGAACATGTTAGAGATAAACAGAATAAACAACCTTGAAACAGCACAGACGAACTATGGCTTCTGCTTTGGCAATGGGGCAGAAAGACAGAGACTTTCTACAATCTCGGAATCATTAATACCACAGATTCTGACAGTAGGGGCTGCACATATTCCAGTCATGGCTTTGGGGGCACCTTGCCCCACTTTGGAGATGGATGGGGCTTATCCATGGCGTGAAGGATGCTGCAGGGCTCTGTGGGCAGCAGAGGCTTTGCTGCTCCTGGGCTGGGAGAAGGGCCTGAGCAGGGTTTGCTCTCCAGCAGCTGTGAGGGAAGGAGGGAAGAGGAGGAAGAAAGGCTGCTGCAGATCTGCTCGAGCAGGCAGCACTGGGATCTGTGTTAAGAACTGGCTTCCCCAAGTTTAGGAGGCTGAGAGATGCCTGGAATAAATTACTTGTGAC